>NC_051847.1:111672652-112304082 GCF_002237135.1 Teleopsis dalmanni | reverse complement strand
TATAGATCGCTTTGTGAATATAATAAGCAAAAGAAGGCGTACTTCTGACAAGCTTAAACTGAACAAAGTACCAAATTCCAAGAAAATCAAACCTCAACAACCCCACTCGGAAACAATCGTTTTTCATTTCTGGCTAATGAGAACAAATCAAGTACTAGTAGTAAACCAACTGAAAAACTCAAACCTCCTCCAATTTATCTCCGCGAGCGTAGCTCAAAAGTACTTATTGAGTTATTAGCACAACTGGTAGCAAATAAAAATTTCTATGTCATACCTTTTACACAACGTAATGTGCATGAAACGAAATACAAGTGGACAGCGAAGCAAACTATCGTAACGTTGTTAGAGACCTACAAGCTCAAAATAAGAACTACTACACGTACCAACTTAAAAGCAGCAAGGGTGTTTCTGTGGTCATAAAAGCAATCGATCCTAACGTAAACACTAATGAGTTAAAAGAAGCTCTTGGTGAGCTAGGATTTCATGCCAAGTCAGTTATTAATATAATTAATAGGGACAAAACAGGTTAGGTTATACCGGCGATCCCTAGTGGATCCGCTTAGGCCTATTGGCCGATTATGCTACCGTATATATAGGGTGAAAACTCCGGCTTTAAAGCCACCTAGAACCATCTAGAAGCCACCTTTTACGAAGCATAAAGTGCTACTTAAAGTCAGGTCCTGTAACTGGTCCAGGTCTTCAAGGAAGCGGGCTTCTAAAGTATTACGTCGCCGTCGAGCATGAGCTAGGCAAAAACACAAAAGATGAGAGGCAGATTTGATTGAAAGGAAGACCTAGTCTTCTAGCATGGTTCCCTAGTTTACAGTGTCCTGTAGTCAAACCTACCAAAAGACTAATGTCTCTGCGGGACATCTCAATTAGAGTTTTTGAATCCTTTTGTCGGAAAGTGGCCAGATTGCATACAGATCCCTGCATAACGTTGAGTCTTCCCATCTTTTGTTAAAAATATTAGTACAGAAAGTACTCAATAACAATTTACATGATGTTAGTGATATGCTCAGATAGTCTTGGTGTTTCGAGTATGGTCCTAAAGCAACCTTTCTGGCTAGCTCATCTGCTTTGCAATTTCCGAAAATATCCCTATGGCCGGGGACCCAGGTTAGAGAAATATTAAGCTGCGTCGACATTTCGTTAAGAGATGTGTAGCAGTCAAAAACCTTCCTAGACGTAAATTGAACTGAACTCAAGGACTTTAAAGCGGCTTCACTGTCTGATAATATGTATATATTTCTGCCAAACATATCATCTACATTCAAACAAGCTATAGGTTCCCTTATGGCGATCACTTCCGCCTGAAAGACACTGCAATGATCTGGAAGCCTAAAGTAGGAAGATTTATTCAATTCCTCTGAGAAAACTCTGCCTGACGTCCATACTTCTCTAGATGGAAATTCGACTTTAAATTTTCTATTAAAGTAGAAAGTGGGTTAGACGTAATCAATGTTTCTACATCTCTCCACATTTTTGTGTCCAATTGTTTAGGATATTAAGACCGTTTTGTAAAATATCCCTAAGAGTGGTAGTACATTTTCCGGTGAGTGTTATCGCAATATCATCCGCATATGCAATAGTTTTGCAACCTTCTGCCTTCAGTTTTATTAGCAGTTCATTCACCACTATGTTCCAAAAGTGAGGGGAAAGTACTCCTCCTTGGGAGGTACCTCTATTCACTCTTCTGCGTGTTGTAGAAGAGCCCATCGTTGCTTCAACGAGTCTGTCAGTTAGCAGCTGATTTATATAGCCAATGAGCGCATCATCAACACCCAGATGCGAGATCACGCTTACTCTTGCACTCGGGAGTATATTGCTGAAAGCCCCTTCAATATCTACGAAAGCAACCATACAAAATTCTTTAAGTTGAATGGATTTTTCTATTCTAAATGTGAGGGAGTGAAAAGCTGTCTCCGTTCATTTTCCCTTAGTGTAGGCGTAATATTTTAATAATACTGATAATAGGTATTTGGTAATACTCGAAACAGCTGTATGGCCAGCAAAATATTCAATTAATTAAAATATAAAAATAATTTTGTTGTTGTAGTTCATTACTTTTCGAAACCTCTCTAATACTCGTAATAAAAATTGTGTTGAATTTTCGTACACTGCCCTGTTTCTATAACAAATTTCTTAAATAAATTTAATTGTAGGAAATAAATTAAAAATTTATTTTTTTATAAATTACTGATGAATATTTGTGGCTGTTCTTGTTTGAAAATTTTATTTTTCACAGCTCAAGTTGTTTTTTATGTTTGTCAAAACTTGCACCTATAATTTCCATATTAAATTCAAAGCAGCGTTGAATAAGTCAATAGACTTAAGAGTTAAGAATTAGTACTTGCTTATTTCGCAAATTGTTACATGGTTTTTTTGAAAAATTTTGTAAGATAAATGTAACTAAACCCTTCACGCTTAATCAAGGTTAACTCGAATATTAGTTTGGCATGGGCGACTTTGTCTTTGTTAGCGCCTTCTTAAATTTTCCTCAACATTATGTCTATAGAGCTCTAGTATGTGTCTTATAGTACGTTTGCACTGCTTACTTAGTAAGCTAAACATACTGAGTAAATTTTATTAACCATACAAAGAGTTTCCGTGCTATTTCACTTACCATGGAATATAGTAAACAAAATTTGATCAAAATTATACCAAAAATGACGAATGCAACATTGGAAATGATGGAAATTTGACATATTTGACACATGAAACAAAATGTAAACATAATAAACAATCAAAATTCAAAACAAACAACAGGTAGCGCACTGCAATTATCCAATTGCTGCTTCAGTGACGAGTTTTCATAAATATAAGAGTAATTAACTCATCCAGGATGCAACTGATGTAAAGAAAACGGTGTCTGTAAACATGTATGTATGTTATCGCATGCTCTCACTTTGTAGGGTAAGTATAAAACAGAAAGTTATTTTGTAAGAGAAAATATAGAGAACAAGTAGAATTTAAATTACGATCTGAGCAAGCCTTGAATAAAAAGCTTTATTTGTAAGCTCAGATCATTTGAATATAAAAGCAAGAGCATCGCTCACTTTGTTGGATTTTGTCGGCTAAGCGTTTTAGAGTAAATATCGTAATATGTAGAACGTTGAAGTTTTCATTTTTAGTTTTAAGTTAGTTTTAAGTTTTCATTCTTTTGTACGGTTTTAAGAGGGTTAGAAGCGAATTCTACCCATTAATAAATATATCTTTTTTAAAACACATAACCGAACACGAATGAAATAATTGGCGCCCGAGCAGGGACACTCGTCACAATTGCAGAAAACATAAAAAGTACGCGACGCGAGTGTAAAATATAAAATTCCTGCAATATATAACACCCGATAACAAAGGTGTTTGCAGTGGATTAAAAACTAACAAATATCCCAAAAAAGGAGAAAAGAAAACCTTGATAAAAAGTGTTATTCGGAAAGTGATCAAAGTGCTATTTGAATAAAACATTTGGTGGATTATAAAGTGAATAACAAAGTGGTGAAAAATTAAAAGTAACCCAAAAATTTTTAAATCACAAAAAGCCAAATTCAATAATAAAGAATCGCGCGGTCACAAGCACTAATTTCAAGACATTAAAATAATTTAATAAGAAAGGGACTTTATATAATCAGCCGCTTCGAATAAATTATTTATCTGCTGCCAACTGGAGCCGAAGAAAAGGATTCTTGGACAGCATAGAACCCAACCATCAACTACCAAGTATCCTCATAAAAGAGGAGAAGAAATTTAAAAAAAAATATATAATAATAAAAACAATAAATAATAATAATAATACATAACTCAGGATGGGAGAAATCATAAGCGACGAGGAAGCCCGCAGGATTCAACTGTTGATACAGGAATCAACCGATCGGGAGAATCGGAATTTGGACGATGATCACAAAGCCATCCTAGAGCAACTACGAAAGCGATCAGCAGCCGCTAAGGTAGATCGACATTTGAAAAATCAAATTTTGGACGAAGAACGCGAAGCCATCCTAGAGCAACTACGAAAGCGATCAGCAGTCGCTAAGGTAGTTCGACATTTGAAAAATCAAATTTTGGACGAAGATCGCGAAGCCATCCTGGAGCAACTACGGAAGCGGTCAGCAGCCGCTAAGGCAGATCGACATTTGGAAAATGTCTATGGTCCCAGAACTGGCCCGGACGCTCGCTGAAACCAGCCATTGGCTCCGAGTGTCACAAGGTTTTTTTGAAGCCTTCTCAAACCGAAGTTGTCCAAACCAATAAATGGAAAAACTAAAATTAATAATTAAAAAAATAATATAAAAAACATACTGTATAATAAAAACGGAAAGTGTCTACAACAACTGATGTGCATCACAAAGAAATCGAATTCAACAACAAATAGAATAATAACACCACAGATGGGCTACAGGTGAAAACTATAAGGCCTTACAACAACCCAACATCATCACCCTCAACATCACCATTTGCCACATTTCTTAACGAATTGGTGGAGGTATTTTTCTTTTTATATTACCAATAACCAAATTTCCCTATTATTAAAAAAAATAAAAACAACAAGTTTTTTAAAAGTTTTAAGAAATTAACATATCTAAATAAATTTCTTTCCAGTATTAATAGTATTAATGTTACAGAAAATATATTTTTTTTTGCAAGAAATTAATAATTTTTAATAATACCCTAGTACATTTAGATTAATAAAATATTATAAAAAATATAATAATCATGCAAATAAATTAGAGTTTCAAATTAAATTTTTGAAATTTTCAATATACATTTTAAAATAATTATATGTATAAAGTATTACAAAAAATTTTATTATCGATGTTTAATACCTACAAATACAATATATATATTTCATAATTGATAAACATTTTTCTATAGATATTAAATTTTGTAGCGATTTTCCCTAATAATAAGGAAAAACGGTTTAAAACTATAATAAATTTTTTAAAACTTAACATAAAAAATACATAAGTCTAAAGTTTTGAGGAAATATATCTAATAGATTTTAAGCAATGAATAAATTCAACTCATTGAAGTAATATTATTTTTTAAAATTAATCCACTTTTTAGTGATAGAAAATTATAAAAAATACAGCATTACAAATGATTTATTAATTATAAAAATTGTTAATAAAATGAAGAATATTGTTTATAGAAGTTATAAATTTATTATTTAGCAATTATAAACTATAATTTAGCTATTATAATTATACCTCATAATAAGTATGAAAATTAAAAGTAATATTACACAAGTAAAGATGAACTTGGGTACTTCAATAATAGTTTACACTTATATTATATAAAAAGAAATAAAACGTAATATAAATATTTTAATTTCCCACTAAAAACATATTCGTGTTGTTATTTAAACATATATATATATTAGATTTTCCTAAAAGGAAAACCTGAACACAATTTAATAATATTAAATAAAAATATGTATTACACTACTAAATATGTTATACACATATTTGATATTAATTTCATATCACCCTACGTGACTAATTTTTGCATAAATTATGTAAAAATTCCAAAATAAAATTCTAATAGAAGTCAAAATTGAATTAATCTTTGAAAATAAATATTGAATGGCAAATATAATACAAGTATAATAATCTCTTAGTTTAGATTAACCACTATGAAGAAAATTAGAAATTAAAAATAACAATAAACATTTTATAACATTGGTTTGATAATAATAAAATAAAGAAGAAAAATAATATAATAATTAATAATATATATTATTATAATATATACAAAATAAATATATTTAAATAAAAGCAGAATTTTAATAACATAACTGAACTAATTATTATTAATAAAAAATTTCAACAAAATTAAAATCAAAAAATAAGTATATATACGATATAAAAGAAATAATATGATGAAAAATAAAGATCCTAAACGAAACCCATGACAACGACTGAAGTTTACCGACTTTCCCCAACGACTCAAAATTAAATAAATTAAATAATATTCCGGGGCAAAACAAGCCTGGAAAGCCAGCCGATGACAATACCGGAAAAAGGTAAAAATAAATAAAAATAAAAGGAAAAATATCGATATAAAAATATATAAAAGAAATATATATATATAAATATAAAGGTATCCACCTTGGGATAAAGAATATCCTAAGGCGCCAGCCGAAGAATTTACCGGCAATATAAGAAAATAGTTATATAAAATACATAAAGATACCTCCTTGGGATAAAAAAATCCTAAGGCGCCAGCCGAAGAAATTACCGGCAACATATTCAATGAAAATTTTAAAATAAACATTGATAAATATATTACCTTGGAAAAAACCCTAAAGCTGAGCCGAAGCAACTATCGGCAATATATAAATCATGAATCAATTCCAATATTATTTTGCATGTGAAGAATGAGGCTCCTTAGTAGCTTTATTAAAATAAAGAGGAAAAGGGGATACATTTAGTATCAGCCACTTCATTGTATTATAAAAAGAAAGCGGGAACTCGAACAATTGGTGAAACTCCTATATGGAGTAAACAATGTTCATATCTAACTTTCGTGGAGGATTTCATAACAATAATATATTAAACCCTAATGGACAGAATAAAAACAAGTTAGAAAATGTATTATTTTAGCTAGACCCACAGCTACTGAAGACTTTTCTGCTACCATCAAACTGTCTCTATAATAATTAAGGTATCCAAGAGTAAATGAATAAATTAAAAATTCCAATATTTCTAATAATAAATATTCCCTATTTAAATTACCGAGTTATATACGAACTTGACGATCAATGACTATGACTAATGACTTCATATAACAAGAAAAAATACAAAAAAAAACAAAAAGATATATATAAAAAAGATAATAATTAAGTAAAACAATTAATTAAGCAGTAAATACAATACAATGAATAAATCCTTTTAATTTATTTTAAAGAAATTAGTTTATAATGTTATCATATTGTTACACATATGATAGCATCTATATTTGACTTCATAAAATATTCGATATATATAAAATAATATTTATAACATACACATAAAATAAAATAGAATATACGAAAACATATAAACATATAAAAAACAAATTATTTATTACATTATTAAAACTTCCTGAACCTAATACAGCAAAGACATATATTGGTGACACTACATTCTCAAGAATCCCATTATAACTAATAAAAATATCTTAATTAGAATAATTATGCGATACAAATAAATACTATATATTTTATATTTGACCATAAATTTAAGCGCATTCTTGAATACACAACTTCCCACACGAATAAAACTAAGAAATCATTTATAGTCAATCACACAATAAAACTGAAAAATGTATAACCAACAGACATAACAACATATTATTTTAACATACTAAAAGAAAATAAAATATAAAAAAACGCACCAATTGGCGAGGCCCCAATTCTTAGGAAAGATATGAAACTGATATGAAATGAATTCTTATGAAAGGTACTGATATGAAACAATAATTTTTTTTTTATTTTATTTAAATTAATTAATGTTTAAATTAACTAATGTTAGTAACAAATATATATAATATGAATCTGACAGAGATTCCGAAAATTATTTAATGAAGTATTTTTAAAAGCTAATTTAAAATTATATAAAAATTAATATATTTCTTTTTCTTCACTTAATTCACAGAACTGTAACGTTTATTAAATTTTTAACTTCCAATTATAGTACATAAATACTTAAATCTTAGTTTGTCATTTTGAAGAAAACATAGTAACGAACCACTTAGATATTGTGCCTAACCAATAAATAACTTATAGAAGCCTAACGATCCGTTTATAAATTTCTTTCATAGTACTAGTTATCATTTACTAATAAACAAATCTTTGTCAAATTTTAAAATAGATATAATAACTACGACTGACCGAATATATGGTCAAATATTTGAATATCTTTACCATAAAAAAATTATAAGCTTACTAAACATTTTCAAAAACAAATGATTGTAACTACTAATTAAGTTTTACATAAAAATTCATGAAAACAGCAACAAACAATTAACAACCAACTCATTAATATTTAAAGCTCTATTTAGTATGGAAAAAATGATTCAAAATTTTACAAAACTCAGATTTAATAGTAATACATATTACATATCTAAATTAAACGAAAAACAATTGTAATTAATAATCATGTAAAGATGAACCATCCAAAATTTTAAGATAATAAAATATATTGTAAATCATAATGAAGAATTTAAACTTGAAAAACCGAAACATAATTTCAAGATCAACGCAACGCTTTATTACCTCAGCAGCAACACTCTTGGAAACAATCATCATCATCGTGCACGACAGTCATAAACTGAGCAGACGCATAAAACAGTCCAGACGTAAACAAATTTTTCAAAACCTAGACGTAAACAATAGTAGTGCCAAAAAAGTAATTATCCGTTACTTTGTATTCGTTACTCAAGAAATACCGGAGTAACGAATACAAACTTTTTATTGTATTCGTTACTTTTACTCATTTTACCAATGAGTAGTATTCGTTTTACCTACTCTTTTGAGTACTTGGTAACGATTACTTTCAACAGCTGTTTTCGCGGTTTAATAACAACTACTTTATTCAAAAATTTTGTTCGTTTTCAAATTTATTAAAAATGTGTGAAAATATTAATAATAAAAAAAGTGAAATTTGGATTCATTTTGAACCAGTAGGAAGTAAAAAAGCTAAATGCAGATTATGTGGAACAAACTATTCAATAAAAGGTGGTTCTACTTCAAATTTGAGAAAGCATTTAAACATTAAGCATCCCACGGTCCTAAGCGCCGTTAATCGGAATCGTGAAGTAACGAAACCGCAGTAACGAAAGCGCAGTAACGAATACTGAGTAACTAATACTGAGTAACGAATACTGAGTAACGAATACATACTCGAAAAGTAACGGGTAGGTACGAATACCCAAAAGTAACGAAGTTTGGCACCACTAGTAAACAAAATTCTTCAAAACACACAAACGTAAACAACCCGATGAAACCATTGCAAAAATCAACCACCAAATAAATCAGCAAGCAACTTCAAAAAGGAAAAAACAATAGACAGCCACCGCATAAGAGCAGCTACTTTATCTCATCTAAAGAAACGGGACGTTTCTCTTTAAGAAAGAGGGGTGTTATCGCATGCTCTCACTTTGTAGGGTTAAGTATAAAACAGAAAGTTATTTTGTAAGAGAAAATATAGAGAACAAGTAGAATTTAAATTACGATCTGAGCAAGCTTTGAGTAAAAAGCTTTATTTGTAAGCTCAGATCATTTGAATATAAAAGCAAGAGCATCGCTCACTTTGTGAGATTTTGTCGGCTAAGCGTTTTAGAGTAAATATCGTAATATGTAGAACGTTGAAGTTTTCATTTTTAGTTTTAAGTTTTCATTCTTTTGTACGGTTTTAAGAGGGTTAGAAGCGAATTCTACCCATTAATAAATTTATCTTTTTTAAAACACATAACCGAACTCGAATGAAATAATTTGCATGTTTACCCGTTTATTTAATTTTGTTTATTTTATATATGAAATTAATATAATACTTGTCTAAAATCGATCAGAGCAAATAGAACTGTCGAATACCATCCTTTGTAGTTATATTAGTCAATAGCATTTTTGGACTGTAGTTTTACTTCAATGTGACACCTGTCTTAAATATTGACCATAATTCGTATATGTCACTAATAGTAAATTAAGAACTTACACATTGCACCCAAGCATTGTGGAAAACCCAAGCTTCGAGTCTGCTAATGCACTCTTTCACCCTTTCGCTATTTAATGGCAAAACATTCATATATTAAGGCAAAAGAGTTTTCCACACTTCTGCACAAAATTCTTTCAAATACTTACAGACTGTGTCCTTTCCAACACTAAAGTCCAGCACTTCCTTTGTTTTCTAGTAATCATTGAGGAAAGCACTATCATTAGTTGATTTTGAATAATTTGTAATTTTTTATATATTATTGTATGTTATTTTGTATTTGCAGCAACTGCTCTTTATTGTGAACAATATCACACAATATATATTAAATTATTTAAATTTTCTGCGTTTTCCATGCTGATTTATTTTCTTCTAACAATACAAAATTTAATGTCATCTGTTTACAATTAAAATATAAACACAGAAAATCTCTAAAATTAAATCTTTTTCACTCATAAAAGCTCTTTCTCATTCCTTAAGTAGCTTGTGATAATGTAAACGCAAAAAGCTCAATGTTACTATATGACTTACTAAGTAAGCAGTTGAAACGTAGTATTTAACGTTGTTCAGGAATCGCTTCTGTTCTCTTTCACGTTGTATAGTCATTTGGCGTGTTTGTTGGTGAATATTTGCTCATTTTGGCAGCATTATTTTTTATTGCAAAATTATTCTTCTTTTGAGAACACAACATGGTGAAGAAAAAAATTTTAATTCACATAAAATTCTCTCAAAAAACATTAAAAGATTACTCCCAAACACTGAACAATATTGAATAAACAAATCAATTGAATTTATTTAATTAATTAATTATTAATAAAAACGGAAATTTAAATAACATTTACACAAACAAACAAAAAGACATAATTTCAAACGAAACTAACATGATCACGAAACAGGTATCAAACAACATGATTTCGGAGAACATGATTTCAAAGAAGCACCCAAATGAGCTCAAGTTATATTTTTTATTTTAGAAGAACCAATTTAATAACTCCGACTGCAGCTACAACAATCACACAACGAACAAAAAAAACGATTTCCCTCAAGATAAGATATCAAATCAAACCATTCTCAATAATAATACCACCTCTGTTGGCAACAACTGGAATATAGTTTCTAATCGCAAACATGGTTAGACGCCAGAATTTATGAACTCTGTTGCTGCTACAGTTACAAAAATTAATTTTACATCCAATTACACCCATTACTCCAACACAACAAATAATAAACAGATAGGCATTGATCGCTACTTTTCGATATTAAATAAACGTAAATCTTCTTTCGCAAATACAAGTATCTGCTAAAGATCACTACAAGTAACTAGATATGAAACAGTTCTATTCGTATCAGCTGAAAAGCAGCAAAGATCTGTCAGTTGTCATCAACTATTGAGCTATTGAGCCAGGTCTAGATATAGGGGAAATTCAATCAGCTTTAGAGGAAAAAAGTTTCGTGCTCAAAAGTATTTATCATATACATAGAGAAAGTATCCCACAACCCCTATATAAAGTTGAGTTGAATTATGATGAAAGCAATATATTCTTCACAATATCTACTTCACATAGAAATTAGCGTTGAGCAGCCGCACAGGCGAAGTGAATGAGTACAATTCTTAAATTGTAACGAGTATGGTCAGACTAAGACCTATTGCAATCTCAACAGTGCATGTGTTATTTGTGTAGAATTACACCCTACTGAAAGTTGTCCAAAAAGCAAACAAGATGTTAAAGTCAAGATTTGCTCGAACTGCACACGAAATCATACAGTCAACTATTTATCTAGGCATCTTTGTTTGATTGAAATAAATTAAATGCGTTCAAGTAACTTTTACTCTAAAGAGTGAAACATGCCCTGCATTTAAAATCAATCATTTGGACATAGCTCAATCATTCTGTAAAGTATCTGGGAATTTATCTAGATAGAAGGCTCACGTGGACATTCATATTGAAGCCAAAATTGCCAATTTAATCTTAAATATAAGAAATTGTACTGACTTTAAATATAGAAAAAATCTAGAGAGTACAAAATAAAATTTTCCGACAGCTACGTGGTATGTGAAAAACAAAAACTTACTCAAAGACCTAAATCTACCAACTGTTAAAAAAGTTATTTGGATTCGCATCTAACTCCTCATGTTCGACACTTATCTTCTGCAACTGCACTTAATAGTTTTAACAGAAAATCATTGATACATATTAATAGCCTAGCTCAATAGCATACATATTAGTTTTTTAAAATTTGCAAAATTATTGCCAATTTCTAGAAAGACTCAATAAAAAAACCAATGAAAGAAAAGAAGAAAAACAAATGAATAAAATTCCCATTTTACTATTCAATAGTTTATTAAAAAGAGGTTTTTTCGAACAGTAGTGAAATACAACAACAAAAATTTATTTTTTATATTATTTTAATTAATTGAATTTTTGGCTGACCATACAGCTGTTTCGAGTATTGCCAAATACCCATCATCAGTGGTCTTGGAAATAATTCTTGTATTTGATTATTCGTAAATAATTATTTTTTGAGACTGCAAGTACCAGGAATTGAACTAGTTTATTAAAAAAAGAAAATTCAGTGAAAATCACTATCTATATATAGATGTCTTGTACACCAATATTTTTTATTTTTTTTTATTTATTCTTAAACAATCATCATGATTGTTTGTAGGGTGAATCTAAACAATCGCCTTTGCAACGAATGTGTTTTTTCGACAATTGTACTAATTTGATTTGAGTCAAACATGAGTGAAGAAAATATGGAGAAAATTGAATTGCAAAATGCTTATATTTCATACAAAAAACCTCAAACTGCAACACTGAAGTAAAAATGAAAAACTATAGCAACTCTGGTCGCCATTTTGATGTGAGAAAGTTACCGTGTAATGAAAACAGCAGCGGAAAAGATTTATTAAATAATTTGTAATAAAAATATTGTCTTCATTATTGCAATTAAATACAATATAGTATATATATATTTTGGTATACCGAAAAAAGAAAAGTAGTGAAAATTTGGTTGATAAAATATTTATACTCAAGTGACAAAAACAAGAACGTGAAAATTTCGCGTAAGAATTAAAAGTAAACTAAAGTGAGATAAATTACTGAAATAATACGGAAGCTATCTGAACAAAAAAAACCAACTTAAGCAATAAAGCAGTTAACACAGAAAACTCTTACAGTTCAAAAAATTATGACAAAACTATTTGTTGCCTTAATTAATTATTAAAACAATAATACGTAATAATTAAAAAATAAAATATTGCGGCTTGCAGAAACGCATATAAACCATCACTTAAAAATCGTATGCAAATTATAGACAAAGAAAAATTCATACAATAATTTGCTTGTTTGTGTATGTGTATTGAAAGCAATTATAAGGTGTTGAAAGTAAAAAGTGAAAAAATTACAACAGTTTGGCCACAACACCATGAACAACAATAAGCGTAAAAATCGGCCAAGCGTCGTTACCAGGTAAGGGATCCGCAAAATTAGTCTTAAGTTGAGTTATGTTTGCCTTGCGACAACTTGAACAATTTGTATCATCATGATGGACTTTGCCACGTATTTGATTTGAGAACAAATAAATGAATTAGGGTTATTGATTTAAAATGTTGTCTATGTTAGCATCGTCGTTTTCTACATTTATCATATTTTTAAATATTATATAACAAATCTTAAAAAGCATGTGCTTTATTATTTACAAATAAAAATTTTTTTTATATTTTACCTTTTAACAATAATGTTATTGGTATATATGTAGATATATATAGTTTTTGTTATGTATGTATTTTATATACATATGTCAAGTATGTCTCCCGTATGACAGAAATTAAATCAAGACATCCTTTCTGATTAAAAAGTTTCCAAAACTATAAGCTCGAAAATGATGTTATTTTTCCAACAAATTCCATTGAATGGGGTTTTATTGCTTATTATATATCTACCGTCTAAACACTGGTATGGTATCAAAGGAATTGGATATGATTATTAAATAACGTCGACGCTCTATATCTTATATTAGGTTCGTCCAACGAGCTACTCGTAGTAACTTTAAATGACACTGTGTATATACAAGTGCGTTCCACTAGCAAATTTTACTCGTGTTTTACTACGAGTATCTCGTGGAGCAGATTTATTATGTATATATCATTAATATGTCATGAAAAAGCATTAGTAAAAGTATAGGAGTATATAATTTGCTATTGTGGAAATTTTACAGTAATTTGACTGACATTAAAAACAATCTGCTGTAATTAATAACATAAATAACACATGCATAAATACTCATTTTAGATATCAGACAGATAATAGACAACCTAAACCGAATCCATCTCCTCAGGGCGTATATAGTAACGCATTTTTCATGCATGCTGCTACAGCGCTTGTAGGAAATGTTGTACAGCTTCGACTACGTTCCGGAAACATATACGAGGGAGTTTTTCGTACATTTTCTTCTAGTTTCGATGTAGCGTTAGAGTTGCCTACTTGCATCAAATCTTTAAAAAACGGGCCTGATGAAGGAAAAAATGTTCCAAACTTTATGATATTTCCGTATGACACAGTAGTTAGCATCACTGCTAAAGATTTTGATTCGAATTATGCAACTGTGGGTGCATTTCAAACAGATGCTGCCATTTCAGAGAAGTGTAATGGTAATATATTATTTTAACGTCGTCTCATCTAGAATGAAAATGTTTTACTTTAATGCAGGTACTCGTTTTGAAGAGAAAGAACTAGAACCATGGGATGGTTCTGGTGCTAACGGTGATATTGACATTGAGCTAGACGATGCGGCCAATGGTTGGGACCCTAATGAAATGTTTCGCAAGAATGAAAATCAATTTGGTGTGCAATCGACTTTTGACGATTCGTTGACTTCGTATACAGTGCAATTGGATAAAAAAGATTCAGAAGAATATAAAGAGGCAGAAGCAAGAGCAGAGAAACTTGCAGCTGAGATTGAAAGTAATCCATCTTGTCGAGAGCGGTTGGATTTAGAAAATGGTGATGAAGAAGCACTATTTGCGGCTGTAGAGCGTCCTATTTTAGAATCAGAGCGTGATCGTGAACGTGAAAGAGAACGTGATGCAGAAAGAGATCGGACAGCAAGAGTAGATCGTGCTAGAGAACTGCAAAAGGAACGAGACCGTGAACTGGAAAGAGATAAACGTTATTTTGAACAAACGCCGACTGAACGATACATTAGTAAACAGACTCGTAATAATACGGGTCCGCCACCACCAGTTGTAATGACAAGTAATGCATCCTTAGCGTCATCCTCACGAGGACACGAACGTGATTTGATATCTGATAGAACAGAGCGCTCAACAAACTCGATTTCTGCTGGCAATGTGCCTCATTCCGCTCAGTCATCAATTAACATGAATGTAAAAAGTAGTTTACCTCAGTCACCAATCGGTGTAATACAAGAAAATTCAAATAAATATGGAGGTAGTGGAAGTTCTTTAATAAAGCGTAAACCAGTTTCTCAAAATAATAAAGTTGTTCGTAACACTCCTCCGCCAAATAATTCGATTGGGGGAAACAATAGTAATGGTAACAATAATTTATCACAGAATAATAACGGAAGCTGTAGTAAAGGCAGTAATTATCAATCTTTGTCTATGCAAAATCAGTCTTATCAAAATTATCCACCAATACTTCACGGGTAATTATTTTCATTTCATATATATTTGCAGTTTTATTTTGGTATATTTATATACATTTGTTTTCGTTAGTCAATCACAATATAGAAATCAAAATCATATGGGCATGCCTCCAAAAATTAATGGTGAGAGTAATATTAGCACTGGAAAACCACTGCCTCAACGTAGCATACGTCAATACCAAAATACACAGTCTAATACTTCAAACAATTATGGAGAATCACAAAATCAAGTAAGATAATATTTTATTTTCGAATTCATTATTAAAAACCTAAAATTATAATATTAGATCCAAGCAAATAAGCAGCTGCACTCCACACATGTTACATATCATGTGTCGCAAACGAGTGGTAACATAAATAATAGTGTTTCGCCTCCACTTCAAACAAGCGGCAGTAGTGTATCTCATGCCCATAATCAAAATAATGTTGTGCCCTGTCCACCAAACCAAGGACTTCAAACACAACGGCAAATACGCAATCGAGAAACTCAATTGCAAGATCTTCGACAATTTGGACAAGATTTTCAACTAGCTGGTAATAATTCTTCACCACCACAACAGACTCAACAACCGCTTCAACAGCAGCATTTGTCGATAAACAAAAGTGTGGCTGGTCATCAGCCACAACCATCCGCTTCTCCTCCACAACAATCTCCTCATGTGTCTCATATACAACATGTACCACAACATCATTCAACACAACATCATGTAACAGTTGCACAACATGTCCATGCAGCTCCGCAAACACATTACATATCATCACCAATTGTGCAACAACAGCAACAACATGAGGCACCAACTCATGTTCAGCAACAACAACAGCAAAAACACAACGATAACGTTATTCATTCGTCTAAAGGTCCACAACATATTTCTAATAGTGTCTCTCAACAACAATCGACACAGCAACAAGGTCAGATAGTGCAAGAATTACCACAACAACCTCAAGGATTGTATCATAGTGTGCCGCCTTCAACACAACAAAAACAGCAAATATCACCTGTAGTGATGACTTCTATAGAAAATTCACAGCATACAACTAATGCAATGCAACCACAACAAACACAGCAACAGCAAGGGCAACAACAACAACAACAACAAACGCAACAGATAAGCAAAGCTGATCCATTAGTTTCTTCAAACATTACTCAAACAACTAGTACTAATACAGGAAATACATCATTACCTGTATCTGAGAAGTCACCACCACCCACAAATATTTCAGTTAGTACAACTGTTGTTAAGAAACATGTGTTAAATCCTTCTGCAAAACCATTTACACCACGAAGTCCGAGTACTCCAAATCCATCACGCCCACATACACCGCAAACGCCTATTCCTATGACTGGTATATATACAACTGGTGCACACGTAGCTGCTACGAATCCTATTTACGTAATGCCTCAACAGCCAACAACATTCCCACCGCACCCGCAACAGCCACGAATGCGTCGTAGCAATTTTGGTAAATCACATGGTTTTTTATACAAATATTCTAAACAACGTAATGTGTTATATAAATATTTATGGGTATATTTTATATTTCAGCACCAATGGCATCTTCACATATGCACGTTTCAGCAACCGCTGCTACAGGGCAACCATTATTGGCTACAACACAAATACCACAGTTCATTCATTATCAACAAACTCCACATGCGCCACCTTTCCAATCTCAAACGTTCGGACCTATGGTGAGTTTCATTCAGATGTTTAGGACGAATATCCAATTTACAGAAAAAATTGACATAAGATTCCATTTCATAATAAAAATGTTTCACGGAATTTTGACATTGTAGGTATTTTTTTTTATATGAAGATTTATGTCAATTTTTCGTGCGAAATAGACGATAGTACTCGGCTTAACAAAAAACTGAACTCGATTAAAGCAGGGTTCGTATTTGCTCACTCATGAGAAGCTCAGGCTCATGAGCAAGAGCCAATTCTAGTGTGAGCCCAAAATTGGCTCATATTGAAGAGCTGCTCACCAGCGTGAGCCTTCAAGTTGCTCATATTGAAGAGCTGCTCATGAGGTCTCACGCGCTCAACTGTTTAATAAAAAGCTATTTATTAGTTTATTTGCTTTATTTATTTTTATAAACATTATATGTGAAAATATATAATTTGAAATTAACTTAGCTTATTATTATTTATATTAACACAATATAATGAAACAATAATTTGAATTTGAAAAACAAATTTATAAAATATTATTTTCCACAAATAAACAATACAAATATATTTGTTTATTTTGAGAACTTTGATTATTTCCATATTATAGTTTGTTCAAGGTTATTAATATTTTAAATCTTTTTTAATAACATTTGTTTAAAAAAAAAATAATTATAAAATCTTAAATTGGGCGCATGAGATCTCATGAGCCGCAGCTCATACTCTTGCTCACGAGCGTGAGCCCATTTATAACCTAATGGCGGCTTTTGTCGTGAGCGTGAGCCATCGTATTAAAAAAGAGTTTTTATCCGGCTCATGAACCGTGAGCAGAATGAGCCAAAATGAGCCGCTCATGGGTACGCAAATACGAACTCTGGATTAAAGTACTTCATTTTTATTCCTCAATATCATTTGTAACATAATGTTTCAACATAAGTATTTAATATTTAATCCAAACATAATTTTGTGTAAAAAAATACTAATTCATGGGTTAATATATATATAGGGGTGAGAAGGTGAACTGAGAAAAAGAAGTGTTATTTGGGATAAGAATTGGATGAATGTGGGGTTGGTGAGTCTTAGTTAAAACTGATCTGAGTCGAGGCGATGGAACCTGGTTAATTCAAGGGGCCAGAGCTAAAGAAATAGTAGCAACCCTACATATGCGTATTTCTTGAATTACTTTAAATTTTATTTTTCGCTTAAAAACAACTTTTATTTTTTATTGCAATAAAATCTAGACTTAGTTGCAGTTATGATAACTATGTATAGAACTTTTGTCAAATTCTGTTTGATGGAGTTAATGACAAAACGTTAAAATTAATATTATAAATATTGGAAATTGAAATGATGACTCGTCGTTTATGAATATAGTTTTTGCAAAATAGTTTATTAACGTAAAAATAAATTATTATATAAGTTAACTCCCGGCTCTTGGTCGTCGAAATTGACGAGTGGCTACAGGACATAGATCCGGCCGTTATTGGAACCTTTAGAAGTGCTCTTGTCATCAGCAATAGATTTCTTAATTTCTATATATATTCAATGTTCAATGAAGCCTGAAATTATTTACATAAACTAACAGACTTACCAATACTACGTTATCAAATCTCAGAATGGTTACAGGCTCCTCGGGGAGGTATGCAGATCTAAGATCAATTATTGCTTAGTGTGATGAAGTGATAAACAATAATCCAGTCAAGGCGTAAAGAGGGGTTTTGAAAATACCTCGAGTTAAGAAAGAGTAAAAGTGCTCAAGTGCACTTCATAAAGTGCTCAAATAGCTTCAAAATAATAATATAACTTTGTTTATTGTTTTAGTGGCACATTTTATTATATAATATCAGATCCTATTTACAAACTCATCTTGTATTAATAAATTAATATTTGTTTTAGGTGCGTATGTTTCCTGAACAACCGCCACAGCCACTACAGTTCATTACGCAAACGCCTCCATCGACTACTCCATCACCGGGGCAACCGCATCAATCGTTCCATCCGCCACCTCAACCATCCCCTGCTGGCGGGGGACCGCAACCAGCATATGCACAGACACAGCCAGCATACCAGATTGTGTGTCCTGTTATACATCCTCAAACTCAACTCGTTCAGAGTCCATATTATCAAACGCCACAACATCCGCCACAAAGTCAACAGTTTCAAATACTAATGCAACAACATCCTGCGCAATAAGCTACAAACAATTTAGCGCTGATTAACAAGAGCAATAATGAATTACAACATAGTACCTAAATTATTTCATCATAAACAAATCATTTAATATTATACTTTCAAATCGCAAGGTAAAATTAAACAAACATTTCAATTCACGTTAAGATTTAAAAGAGACAATATCGATGAACATTTCAATTATTGAAAAAAGAAAAACTTTCCATTTACTTAAATTATGTATTCAATATATTATAACCAATTTGTTTTGAAGTGTACATAAGTTTGCAAAAGCGAAATAGTTAAATAGAAATAATCATTTAATAATTGATTCGATTGATTTGATTAAATATTTAAATATCATTATTAGTATTTTTAAAAACAAACAGAAATTGTAAAATCGAATATATATTTTTGCTAAATCTTAATTTGTGTATTGAAATTGTTAACTGAAGTATTGTTCTTGATGTCGATACATCTATATCCAAGCAAGGATCAACATTTTAAAGAAAAAAAATTTGCTCTCTGTGTTTATTAAATTTTATTATTATTGTTTTAAAGAAATCCAACTAAAATATTTCAATATTGTTTTTTTTTCAAGTGATTTCTGATATTTTTGAAGCCTGCCTTCTATGTTATTCATGATCAAAATTTATTCTGATGTACTTTCTTAAATTCCATAAAAAACGCATAAACATTAAAATTATTTAAAAAGTAAATTTTTAATTATAAAAACAAATAAATACAAAAAACATCAAATCGTTCTTTCTTGAACTTATTAACAATGAAGATCACTTTAATTATTTAGTGTTGCTGAGTTCGTACATAGACATATTTATCTAAATTAGCGTCGCGAATATTAACTAGAAACGTTTCTCGGTTGAGCATTCTTCATCCAAACTCGTCAAAATGGCTGTGATATGATTATTCTTTGAAACAAAAGTCACAAACATTTTAACGACATGGTACAAGAAACTACGCTTAATCGTTATATCTACATACATATTATATAAAATTTTGTGCTAATGAACACACACGGAACTCATCAAAAAGGCTGTGATATGATAGAATTTAAAAGAAAACATTTCACAACATCTTGAAGAGTTTCGTCAGATTCTAATATATTTTATTTGCATCACAACAATTTATCTGAAAGATACCAGAAATAGATTATGTAAAAATAAGATATGGTTGATAACTGTTGACAAAGAAATTGACAATATTAAAAGCTGACTGTGTATCTCTAGCGGAGCTCATACAACATATAAACTGATTTGACAACACTTCTGAAAATACATAATACTACATAATATGTAGGATCATAAATGATTATTTTATAAACAATTTCTACTATAAACACTTGCTGTTAACCAGCACAAAACCAGCGTTGATTACAAAAGTTAAAATGTTAAATTGAAGTCACTTTTATGGAGTCTCGTACTCACATTCTCCAGTCGAACTGAACCTAATTATATGAAAATTTGCCGGTTAGTCTTATTTGTTCGTATCTCTAAAAGTAATATATTAGTAAATATTAATTTTACAAAAGTTAAAATATTAAATTGAAGTCACTTTTATGGAGTCTCGTACTCACATTCTCCAGTCGAACTGAACCTAATTATATGAAAATTTGTCGGTTAGTCTTATTTGTTCGTATCTCTAAAAGTAATATGTTAGTAAATATTAATTTTACAAAACTTCTCTATTATCTATGTGAATAGAAATTTTAAAATCCGATAAGCTTTTGAATGAAATCATTAATAAATTGTTAAAATTGGCAACAAAATCAAAATTGATTTTTATTTAATTAATTACAAAAAAGTAAAAAAATAACCAATTAGAAGTTACATCCAGTATTTTGTCTGTAAATATTATACATTTAATTTTATACTTGTATTTATATTTTATACTTGGTACAATTTACAAGTATAAAATATAATCAACTTTCATTCTGAATACCATTACGGTGTAAGCCCTTTTAAACTGATACTCAACGATAGTCAACTTTTCTTTAGAAGAGGTTTTTTCACTGTATATAATTAGTAAGTTTTTGTTGTTATATGGTTTCAAATAACTTATTTTATAAAAAAAATTAGTATTATTCTTATATATATTGTTTTGATAAAAGCAGTAATTTGTAATTTATTTATTATTCATTAAATGATTTATATGCAAAACTGATGAAATTATATTGTAATAGTCATATTTCAAATAAAAAAATTAATGCTGTATCATCATATAGAATTACTGAAAACATGCATAATACAATAATAATGACGCAGAAGTAATAATCTCCATAATATATCTGTTTTCCATATATTAAGAAATTATATTTATTGCACCACAATGTTTGAATACATTCGTATTATGTAGGAATAGTATATAGAAATTGTTGAGAGTGTATTACGATCACTACAAATTTAATATATTAAATAACAGTTTTAGAAGTGAACTTATTTATTTATGTCAAAATAGAATTTTTAGAATATTATTAGATTTGTTATTATATATTTTAATTTGGATATATTTTAAGCTGAGTATTATTTTGAAATAGTTTAAAATTCAAATATATATTCCTTTCGCGTCTAAATTGAACCACACACCGATATTAACAACTTGTTTGAATTTGAATTTCATGACCAATATACTACACTCAGTAACAGAGGCCGTACATTGGCATACACTCCTCGAGCATTTAGTACAGTTGAGCTTTTTTTTGTACTTCAGATTAATGAGATACAAAAGGATGATTTTTTCTTTATCACAAGATCTGCTGAAATAATAATGGTTCATTTGAATGTATATTAATCGGAACAATGGCATTTGCGATGCTCATCAAAGCTGGCTGTGATACTTTGCGATTTTAAAATATCTATAACAGCCCATTTTGATGACATTGAAAGTGCCTCGATGTTCACTTTTTATTGAACGTCAATTCTTTTTATATATTTACACGTATTTCAACACAATATATGTTAAATTATAATTGTTTATGTATTAATTGAAACTTTTTTGCACATAATTGCAGGGCATCTTATGGAAGAGCGAAAAAAACTACTTTTAATATTCAACGACCACCGCCCTGACCGACCGGCACATAAGATACATTAACATTTTTATACACGTAGTAATAATATAAACAAATTACAAATAAATATTTCAGTAAATTTCTCAAGGGATCTGAGAAATCAATTTTGAACATAATAATTTACTAATATTTTGCAGTATTTTGCAGTTATTTATATAAATTATTAATCACTTATTAAGACATTATATTAAGATTGCATATATTACATTAAAAACGCCTTGAATTCCCGATAGCCGCAGCCCATGAGTTCTTCTGATACCTGAACTTTAAATATTTTCTTTAATTGTGTGTGTACACTAAGTACGTCGGAAGATGTAATATTGTGATATTGTGTGTGTCTGTACTATAAGCAACTAAAACACCCCACTTCCGCACACTATTTCTTATTTTTCCCCCTTTTTGAAAATTATGCATTTTGTGTACCGTGGCAGGGCAGGGTGCTTCTAACCAGTATTAGAGTAATTTTGTGCTCAAGCGCCTTTTCAACTGATTTTTGCCTTGCTAACTTTGTTGAGATTGATTTAAACCTATTAGCTCCACATAACCTTCCTGTATCCTTAATTTTGTATGTATTGATGAAAGTAGAGTTAATATTTTGTTTTCTATATTTTTTTTTAATTATCGTCCACCCTTCTTTTGGGCCACAGCAACTATTATTATTAGTTGTGAATATTAAAAATTAGTTCATTGACACTTTTGCAATTTATTTGATTAAATTTGATTAAATTTGATTAGATTTGATTAAATTTGATTAAATTTGATAAAATGTTTAATGTCAGCTACTGCAACAATTGTGTATATGATGATGTAAAAATTTTCAGTTTCCAGATTTCAGATGGTTTTTTTAAATTTTTATTTGTGTTGAATTGTTGGTTTTAATCTTATATCTTTTGCACAAAATATTCAAGTTTGATAATCCGATCTTCATAAACTATTTCTCGTATTCTTTGTAAATACAAACCATTACCAATAATTTGTTAACCGGTTTTTGTAGTGTAATTTTTACTACTACGTTGTTTGGGCTGGGAGTTTCCCTTAATATATACTTTTTTGTTCATTGTAGTTTCGAATCACAATAAGACATGTTACAATGATAGGTGGTAGTTAATGCAGAATATTTACTTAGCTGTATATTGTAATGCGCATGTCCTTTAAGGAATTTGAATGTATTGTCCTGTAACATAATCGTAAGCAATATACAAATTGTGGTGATTTGTCACTGCTTTTCACCACACTGAAAAACGATAACAACTGTCACTTACACTTACAAGCTTTGTTTAATATCTAACTTGATAGGTGTTATTTATATCTTAATATTTTGAATTTCTTCTGAAGTCTCTAACTGAGTGTAAGTATTGAGCATTTACTAGTTCTGCTTGTACTGAATAAAAACATTAGTGGCGTAAGACTGGGATAATATAATTCCTTAATATACGAATATTTATTTATTAACACTAAAATCCGTAAAACAATGGGTAGAGACGTTACTGATTTATATAAATAGTATGACTGTCGCCATTTAAGTGGTTAAATAGATAAAGTAGAGAAACTTTCAGCAATGAATGAAGCGAATTTAAAAGAAAATGCGATGATTAAACATTTGACTGTTAAACTAAAATGATCCAAGGAAAGGAAAGTGTGAATATTATTGCATTCATTAACAGATCAAAAATCAATCAATGAATCAATGAAGATGGATTGGTAATAAAACAATTAATGACCAGTATCAATTGAATTTAGCCGCAGTTGAATTTAGAGATTAATGGTAAAAGTTAAAATATTCCAACACTTCAAATTAGAAATATTCACACTACGATGAAACAACGGTTACTATGTTAAAACACGTTTCTTCAAGCTGATCAATATCGATATCTGCAGTTATGAGGTAGATGCGTTTCAATTATTATTAGGACACCCTCATGTAAATGTAGCCCGATGTTTGGATGTAATCAGCTTGAGTGAGTTATTTACAGTTCACAAAATGAAACTATGTTCAATTTTGTTTGGTTCTGATGCAAATATCCCTAATAGATTCGTATATCGTATCGATAGACAATTCAATAAGGGAACTACATGATTTCGTTACCAAATATTTTACAGTTTAGAATTCTAGAACAGTAAGTATTATTCAGAAAAGCACCGAACTCGAATGAAGAGGATGTTTCAAATTCAATTAATCTTATGAATATAGTGAAATGTTAGCAGGATAACAATGCGCCAAGGGCAGTGTTGAATTAAAAGTTTTAAAAATGGAATGGAACTCAAAGGCAGACTAATCCTATTTTACTTTTTAGTATCAATTTTTAGAATGCGAGTTGCTTCCTTTGATCATGTTTAGCTGTGTTCAATTTGAAATTTTATCGAAAAAGTTCCTCAAGTCAAAAGCACTATTAGAAAATTTATAAAGAGCGAAAACAGAAGTCGGACATTAGCGTATATCAGGGCTGTGTAAAGCACGACCCTCGGGCTACATGCGTCCCGCGGCTAATGTTTGTGCCGCCCGCGACATATTTTTAATCAACCACAATTACGCAAATTTTCTTTTGGATTACTAGTAAAACCACATTATTTTATTCTTATGGTATATCAAACAAATATGTGTGAATTTAAAGTAATAAAACTAAATTTAACATTATAACTGAATTTTTATTTTTCCAAAAACAACTACGAGTGTATGTATTTGTTTCTACGGCAATTCAGTCTGTACAGTGATTTGTGTTGACCCGCGATCGACAATAAAGTATTTGTGTCTATGTAGTACTTATTGCGGGTAAAACTAGATGTAAACCAATTATATGTTTATATTTATATCAAGATAAGAACTAATGGCATAAGTATTGAGAGTTCGTTTAAAAGATGCTGTCCTATAATCATCCTATAATCAATCCCAAAAAGTGCTGTCGACCGATTCAAAAAAACGTTTTGTTTTTAAAAAAAAAAAATTCCGAAACAGGTATATACGCACAGTTTACAGCGCTAAAACTGCTGCGATTTTTAATACAACAACTGTAGCAGTGAAGAATCGTTTAAGGGTGTCAAATAAAGCATATCGTGAAGACGAAAAACGTTCCAAGTATTCAATTAATGTGTATGCTGATTTCCGAAACAGGTATATAAGCACAGTTTACAGCGCTAAAACTGCTGCGATTTTTAATACAACAACTGTAGCAGTGAAGAATCGTTTAAGGGTGTCAAATAAAGCATATCGTGAAGACGAAAAACGTTCCAAGTATTCAATTAATGTGTATGCTGATTTTATAGTAGTTTTTTAATTATATCTCTTCCAATTTCAATTGAATTGAATTTTAAACACAAACACTGGTTACGGTAACCTATATTGAAAGAATGGTATGGGGTATGGGGTATGGAGTTTGTTATAAATTTTTCAGTGTGTCCAAAATCCAAAAAAAAGGCAATCCAGAAACAATTTTATTTACAAGTAAAGAAGACTAAAGAAAGACAATAATAAATTAGCCAGATAGTGAATTTGCTTTAGCCGACACAGTTTTTCAATCCAAAAGATGGTGAAAAAAGAACAATTCTTATTATTGCAAGAAAAGATTGCATAGTCATCAAAGATTAATTAGCTAGAGAATCTAGAATCGGGGGATCTTGGGACAGATTGATATGTGTGAATTATTTACGTTAAAAGAAAAGTCGCTACAGACCGAAATACTGCTGTCTACTAATTGAAGCTAAAAATTTGGTGAATTTTTGCCCGTTAACCTACCATATATATCTATCGACGGCGTTGACTTCGGGCCGCTTAATCTTAATTACTTCAATTAGAGATTCGAATTGAATAGAAACACCTTTTGTATCTGCCAACGTTTGTGTAAGATGGGCAACGTGTGCGAGGCCAATTCGTATTTTACCAACATGTTGGAAAAGAGGTACAGTTACAGGCACAGACCCTGATAGACAAGTGCGAGCTGGAGCTTTAAAAAAGTGTTAAAACTCTACGTAGATCAGCAACCAAACCAACAATACTAGATGCAGTAAGTGAATCTTAATCTCCTTAGATTCATAGTGTACCATATGTTAATAATTATAAATGCAGCCCGACATCGAGCAGTAGTAAAACTTCAATATGACAGTAGCGGACGTTTAATAGCGTTGGAGCCGGAAAAAACTTGTTTTATATATGTAAGAGTGTTAGTTTTCTTAGCCATTTAGAAGAATAACTTAAATAAATTATGAGTAAAGGTTTTTTTTTTTAGTTTTGTTATACTATCCATCACAGTGTATTTGATAGGGTTTGTTTGCTGTTACAGGTAAACCCACTCAATAAAAATAAAAGAATGGTTGATTGTGCTGTTAATAGATTACCGGAGCATCACTGCATTCCAATCTTTTTCATAAATTGCATCTTATGTATTTATTTATCTACCATGTATCGCTATTTTTAGTTGTTTGCAACAACTATTCCTCATAGGGTTTTACACATTTTGTTGAACTAAATTATATTTTATTGTTGGATATATATTAGTGTATTTTTATAAAAATAATTTTATATAAAAAATAAATATTAAGTAACTATTAATGTGTGGGCATTTTATGATTTTTTTGTGCATGAATGTTTTCTGATCATAATTTGAATAAACTCAATTGATCGATTTTATATTTATAGGTCTTTAAGAAACGAGAGTTCTTTATTTTATATTGTTATTTCTTTTAATAAAAAGGTGTTTCAGATGATACAAAAGTATAATATAAAATGATATAATATAACAATGGTGGAATGGTGGATAGCAGAAAAAAATTTGGCTATATAATAAATATTAGTAATATTAAAAATATTATATTTTTTTTATATAAAAAGCTGAACAACTGATTAGGTCGGTAATATATCTGTTGGATTTTCAAAATAAATAATTAAGAATATGTTACATGAATTGGGTATGAACAATGGAAGAGCTGAAAAGTATAAAAATTTTGTTTAAAATCAGTACTATGACACGTTATGGTTGGCTAATCGTTTTGCCGATTTTTTCGGATTCGATGAGTTTTATTTTCATATATCTTACAACATTTTGAGGACTAATCTTAAGTTTAATCATCTGTATACTAAATTTATTAATATTTTTTTAAATAATAATTAGTATGTTTTTAATAATCATAATATACATATTTGAATTACAAATTCATTGGGTATTTCAATAGGGGTTTATTTCTGCGTATTTAGTTTCTGAAAATTAAAAATATGATTATGGAAAGGATGATATTTAAAGCTGTGCTTACACACTATATGATATATTGCATATATTGTATATATATGTAACATATATATATATTGTCTAAAATACTTACGCAATCGAAATACTTGCAAATTAAAATATTTCTGTGCAATTTATTTTGGTTTCTTTTTAAAAAAATATAATTTTCAAAAATGCATTTATTTATCCTTTAATATTTGCTATCAATTAGTATTTAT
Organism: Teleopsis dalmanni; assembly: GCF_002237135.1. Lineage (NCBI taxonomy): Eukaryota > Metazoa > Arthropoda > Insecta > Diptera > Diopsidae > Teleopsis > Teleopsis dalmanni. The sequence continues at coordinate 112,276,365 of NC_051847.1, read as the reverse complement.
CAAGCTCTTGTTGCAAATTTCAATATATATATATATATAAATGTTTATTATACATAAAAAAACTTGTGATTTGTCCACAACAGAATACAGTTTAATTTAATAAATATTGCGGAAAGATTATAAATATTTAAAAAAAACCAATGATTTACGAAATGTAAATAAAATTGGTAAAGGGAAATGTTGAATTGAGGATGAAGAACTTGGATTGCTCTTTAGCGTGGAAATGTATATGTATTTGTAATGGGACTCACAATCTCTGACGCCCTTTGAGATACTAATTTTTAACGAAAAATCCGTTGGCAAGTAAAACAACAGCTAATTTTAGATAAGATAGCGACGGCGTAAAATGTTTCTAAGTGTTAATAGATTTTCTTATAGATTATTGAAGAAACGTATGGGAACGTATAAAAACTTAAACATATTTAATACAAACTCGTGTTTCCATCTCATTTTTGATTTCTTTTTGAATTTTTTATAAAAATTTCAATTAAATGTTGCTGCGCTTTTATATAAATTTGGAGGATTTGTCACATTGATACATATATGAATATATATTAATCTTGCAGGAATACAAAATACCTTAATTAAAATAATTTTTTACAATCTACGTAATGTATATTAAAAACTTTATAATAATATAAATAAATAAAAAATTATTCTATAAATTAACAACGAAAAAATGCTAGTTTATGAGAAGAGAAATTTTTCTGCTTATTTCGTCTGACGTTGTATACGTTAAGCCCATTATCAATCGACATTATTAATTTCGCTTAAAGCTCTACAAGTTTCCATTTGATCTTCCTCCATTTTGAAAACTTTGCTTTTGAGACCACATAAAATTTCTGCCGTTGCTATATTTTTTACTGTATGCGGATTACTTAAGTTTAACTGATTGTGATTGTTATTATTGTTATCACTATCACTCAGATCAGCATGGATGGGATTGTCGTTCAAAGTCTCATCTAAGCCATTGTTATCAATATTTATTCCATTGCTAGCATCGGTTTCTGTACTGTTGCCATTGCCATTGCCATTACCTTTGCCGTTGCCGTTGCCGTTGCTGCTGCTGTTGTTGTTGTTGTTGTTGTTATCATCGTGATCATCCTTTTTAAACTTCAAACTTCTTGCATTGATCGCATTTAGGAGTGCTGTATTTTTATTGAAATTAAATTTAATATTGTCATTGTTGTTATTATTTTTATCTTTATTTATTATTTTGTTCGAAGTATAATTATTATCATTGTTGTACTCATAGTCCCTGGTCATAGTGATGTCTTCGTTAATTATTTTCTCTTGCCCTTTTGTTTTTAATATTTCTATTGACATTGGTTCTACAGCCATTTGTTCTATATCGGATAATTCTTGATTACGTTTTTCCTCGATTTTATGATATTCATTTGCATTTGAATTAAGTGATTGTACAAGATTCAATGCTTCTTCTTCTTGTTCATGTTCTTCTTCTTCTTCTATTTCGCCCTCATTATTACTGTTATTGCCACTATTATTATTGGATCTATTACAATTCTTATGTTTCTCCATGAGTCTGATTTTGAAATTTGTGTGTTGTGGCACTTGATTCATATTTGTTGGAGTATTAATATTCGTACCCTGTTGATTATTGTTTGTATCATGATCCATTCCATAGCATTCCATATCCTTCATATCCTTCATGCGTTTTTCATTTAGTTCGTCATTGTAATGCATTAATATCTTTCGCTTAGCTAAAAATTTATGCTGTTTTCTAGATGTATCTAGCATTTTTTTGCTGTTAGCCTGCATAATGTTGTAATTGTCTGGTTTTATCGTTTCAGAAACTGTGTTGCCAGCATTTACTATGTGATTAAAATTATTATTGCTTGTATTATTATTGTTTCGATTGAGATTTTTCATAAAATTTTCAGCGAGCGATGCCTTTGATTTTATATGATCACGAAAATTATTGAACCCTGGAACTGGTAATTGTGCGTTACTGTTGGTAGTCGAGACACTACCATTTATATTTGGATCCAGTTGTTGTTGTGGTTGATGTTGGAGTTGTACATGTGGTTTACCATATGGAGTTCCTGTTATATTCACACTGTGAGTAGCTTTATCGAAGCGACATTCTGTGGATTCATTTTCGCTAGATAACTTAACATCTTTTGTGTCGTTGTCCAAATTTTTCTAAAAGCAAATATTTAAAAGAGTTATTTTAATATGGTTATTTATAAATCGAGAAATGCATTTGTACTATAATACATATGTAACTGTGTTACATTATTTATGGAAGGATGTTTAAACTGAATAAAAGCATCTCATATTAAAATGAAATGAAATAAAATACTTTATAATATGCTTTATTTTAACATAAGTTATCCTTTTGTTATTCTACAGGACATGATAGATTAGGATTTCTTAACTAAAACTTACTTCGGTGTGTAGGCCTTTTATTTTCATAGCTTCGGCAACTTTTAAAAATACCGGCAAGTCTTCATATTTTACATTAACCTATGTGATATTAATTAAGAAATTAATTAAGAACTAATTAAGAAATTAATTTGAAAATTTTTCTGAATTTTATCTAAATTTTAAACCTACCTGTCCACTATACATAAAATCTAGTAGACCTGCCATATGATTTGCTTCTACATCTGCCATAAGAAGTATTGGATGGCTTGATGGGTTTTCTAAAAATATTTGTTGGAAATACGGACTACAAACTGATAAAACCTAAAAAGTTAAGATTATAGCATTTTTATAAATGATTGATATTGAATAATAAAAATTTCTTCGGTTAATAATCAATGATTTCATTTTTATAATACCAATTTGTGTGCCTTGAAGATTTTGCCACCGGCAGCAATAGTAACGTCAACCATTTTTTCATCTTTTTGTAACGTGTGGAATCCCCGACACATATTGCCATGAAAATTATTCCACGATAACAGGTACTGATCGATGGTGTTAGGATCCGTAAATTGTTGTTGATTTTTCTGTTGTTGCTGTTGTTGTTGAAGATGAAGTTGTTGTGCTGCTTGATGCTGTGCCGTTTGTATGTGTATTTGCTGTGCTGTTGTAGGTGGTGTTGGTGGTGGTTGTAATTGTTGTTGCAATTGGTGTTGTAGCTGCTGCTGTTGTTGCTGCTGTTGATGTAACAGGTGTTGTTGCTGTAGAGAATGCAATCCTGGAGGAGGTGTAGGTTGTTGCAAGCGATGAGAATGTGATTGTTGATGTTGTTGTTGATGATGGAAACGTTGTTGCTGTTGCTGCTGATGTTGTTGTTGCTGTTGTTGTTGTTGTTGCTGTTGTTGTTGCTGCTGTTGTTGTTGTCGTGCATGTTGTTTCATCTTAACGATATTTTCTTGTTGTTCTTGTTCGCGTTGTCGTAGTAACTCATCCTTAATTCTGTATTGCTGCATGCTTAGATTATCTACACTTTTTGAAAGTTTCGACATATCATTGCTATTAAATTTTGTATTCGACAACATCGGTTTAATATCGTATTTTAAGTCGCTAACTGGAAACTTCTTGTCGTTAGCCGCCCGTTCTTTTTGACGTCTTATTAATTCATCGATATCCATATATGCTCCAGATGTAGCAGCTGCAATTGCCGAAGCTATAATAGGATCATCCTCAAAAACACTGTCATCAATAGTTTCTTTTAAAGTTTTCGTTGATGAAAATAAACGAAGAGATGGATCGTTGACTTGATCACTGAAATATACATCCATAAGTGTAAAAAACGGCCATTCACGTCTTTTGGGTTCCTCGGACATTTTAATTGCCTTGTTTGTATTAATTTATAACCAAAATTCAAACAAATTATTTAATAAGCAGTATTGTTGTGTATTTATTTTGAAATAATTTTACCTTGTATTCTTGGAGTAAATTATTCCATTTTTTAATGATTTTTGACAATGGCAATGGGACGTTAAGCTCACGTTCAACAACACTTGAAAAAAGAAACGACAATTTATTACACACTCAATACAATTGTTACAAAGTTTCCTAACCCATGCTATCAATAATGTACAAATATGTCACTACTAAAACTTAATTTAAATATAGTAAGTCATATACAATACTATATTTATATTACTAGAACATCATATGTACGGTTGAAATAGCTGGAAAAGTACCTCGAGTATATTGAACAATTTGGAGGCCAATAGAGAGGTTAAGCCAATATGGGAGAAGCTTGGAATAAATTGAACTTTAAGAATTTAAAAGTAGTAAATTCGATTGGATTTTATAGAATTTTTTGAAACCTTCCAGTGGTGATATTTAATGGTGAATCAAAAGTTGATATGGAGGGGAACTTTACATTCATTAGTCTAGTAAGTGAATCTGTAATTTTCCGAGTACGGTGATTTGGCAACCGATTTTAGTAAAGGTAGCTAAAATAGCTATTTCTAGTGAAAACACATTTTTTGTTGTGCTTTATGTAAGTATCAGATATTGTTTAAAAATAATAGCTCAACAATTGTTTTCATAAAATAATGAAAATAATTAGGAACTGCACCCAAGGTAATAAAAATTTAAACAAATAATTTATTTATAACAGATAGAATATGTGGCATATCTGATATATAAATATTGAATAAGGAATGTCTCAACAAAAGAAAAGAAAAGATATCAGTGCACTAAAGTGATGGTTACATATGCAAATCGTATTAACGTTAAAATTACTTTTATCATCATAAAGATCCTTAACTCTATATCATCGTAACATTCTATGAATTTTTCTTCTATTAAGCTTATATATCATGCAGTATCGTAAAATTTCTACTTACGCCCAAGCATACTTCGATGCATTTCTTTTGCCTGTAAACAGTGGAGATAGTTCGGCACGTAATCTGATTAGTGACTTCACTTTTTCTGCTTCCCCTAAAATATAGTAAGAAAATGAAATCTTTATTAATAACAATAAGGTTTAAGTCATTAATTAGTATTTATGATTTTTATAAATAAATTCAATATTGGAAAGCACAGCAATTGTATTTGTTGTTATTTTCATTATCTATCGAGCAATAGATATAGGAAGAACATTAACTAGCTTTATTACTCATAAACTATTGGATCTTATTGACTTAAAATTAACTTAAAAAGTTATAATAAAAAATTTTATAAATAAATCAATTTTGCTTTTGAAACGGGCTAATTCAGTTCAATTGTTAAATAATACACTATTTTGAAAAAATTTAGTTTTTAAGAAATTTTTTAATTAAAAATATGTTAAATGCAATTGACCAATTGACAAAATTATTATAAAAAATTTTGACCATCAAAACAATAAATTCTTAAAAAGTTATATTAAAACTACATTGACTACATTATGTCATAAAGTTTTCAAGCGCAGCCAGCTCCTTGAGGATTGTTACAATTCCTTTGGGAAAATGTTCAAGTGGGACTGAAGGCGAATTATGCACGATGTGTTGAATCTCTCCACTTCTATTACTAAGGCTATGCACAGATCATGTGATCTGATTTCATAAGAAGTATGTATTTTTAACTGATATATATATGGATGTGTTGAACATCCATAACTGTACGTCATTATATGGAAAAAACATATCTTTACATATATAAAACACCATGGCTTTCAGCTTACTAAAAAACACTTGTCAATAAAAAGACTTATTGGTTATTAGCAATTGTGAAATTATGAATAATTATAAATATGTTCTCAAATGACATGGGTCATTTTTGGGTTAGACAAAGATTAGATATATTGGTTAGCTGAGTTTGTATGTGTCTTAAGTGCATAATAAAGTGCATTTTGCTTCTTCTACCGTAATGATATCATAATTTGATAATATATGATATATTATTTGAGTTTTCGATTAAATAAATCTTTGTCATGTGTACATGTATCCTAATATTTTATAATATTATAAAAAATGTGTGTATATGACTGTGTGTATATAAAAAATAATGACCGAAAACTATTCAACGTTGAAGAATTTATTAACAGATTTCACTTTCGCTCATGACGTTGAAAATATTTGTGCTTTCTTGCTTTCTTGCTTTCTTGCTTTCTTATTTATTTTCTGAATTTTTTAAATGTTACACATGGACATATTGTAAACGAGCGAGCGAAGAGCATACTTCAATTATTCCATATACCGATGCATATGTGAACACCAGTGAACACCACTGAACACAATGACAACGAAAAGCCAATTCGATCACAAGAGACATAAGAAACGTGGTGGATGGAGGCATGCGTTGATGGTTCATATGGAGTGGAGTGTTATTTTGTATTTAGTAATAATATGAAGTGGCTTGGTCAAAAGAAAGTTGTGTACAGTTTTGTAATACCGGATTCCAGGCACCAAAGAATAACTCATAAAATAAAATACGTAAAATAGAAAAGCTTACAATTGATGGAATAGATGGTGCGAAATATATGCACCAACAAAATGAAGAAATAATTACGGATAATTAAACAATTTTAACATTTGATTCTAAAAAATAAAATTAAAAATAAAAATAAAACTAATCAAACTAATAAAACTAAAATATATGTTATAAAATTTATTTTGTTAAGTAATTTATGGTATATGAAGAGAAAAATAATTTCATTTAATATTGTATTTTAGAATTAAAATTGTATTACATATAAATAATATTAAACTTAATAAATGATTTTGATTCCAATCACACACACACACACATGCACTTCTAAATGTAATTTTGCCTAGAAATATATAGTATAAACTATAAAAATAGTTTTTAACTGTGTATGTGACGTCGTTTCTATGTAGATTTACTCGTATGTGTGAGTTGAGTACGTCGTAGGCTAAGGCAAAGTTTCACTTTCTTCTTAACATAAGTTCAAGTTGTTGTATTGCTGACTTAATGGAATGCTTAAGGTGGTATCTCCTCTTACCTTTTCTAACTAATTTTGGTATGTACACCAACATTGTCGTATTCTGCATTTTCCAAAAGCAAACAAATATGATAGCAATTATGAGCAAATGTCTTTCACTTTATTCATTTATTCATTTTTTTATTTTGTTTATCCTTTCTTACAAAATCGACATCTTAACCAATAAGTGCACGCTGTGGGATACGCAGGGCTTGTGAGATTTCATACTGTAACTATTCCAAGCTATTCTAAGCTGCTGCACCAATGGTATCTGTTACGATATTTAATGCTTTCTTTTACTTTCTATTCTTAATCTTCAACCAGCTACAGCTATTTCTTGATGCTTCTTAAGTAATTTGTAGCTAACCTACAGCATTCATGTTCAACGCTAATCTACAGCATTGTTGTTACCATGGGTTTCTCTTTTGACCTATATTTTTCGGAATTCTAAGTGTTAGTGTTTTTTGGTTTTTTTCTTTAGATATAGCGTTTGGTTGCTTCCGTTTTTACTTGGAAATATTTATACACAATGCCAGCATTGAATTTTGCTTAATTGTTATTCTTTACATTGATGGTAAATATCTTGTTGCTTGAGAGATTGTTTTCTGTTATGCCAGTTCAAATATTCTAAAGCATGGTCACGTTTTTTTACGTTTAATGAATGCGATTATAATGTGTGTATTATTCTTACTTTCTTAAAAAATTTTCTTCTTGTTTTCACAATTACGCACAGAACAATTATTGAACAATTTTTTTTGTGCATTGTCTTTAAAATTTATTAAATTTTCCATATATGAAGACAAACATCTCGACTAGTTATAAGGAAACTTGCTAGTAAATATGTAAATATATTGTTTCAAATCTTCAGCAAAATCTTTGTGATTTAATAGCTTTATCGCGTGTAGATCGTGGGAGACAAAAAGATTCTATTTTGAAAAGTTATTATTTCGCTAATTTTCTGACATTATTGATAATGTTTACTATTTTTATATTTTTCTTTATTTGAACTTTTAAATTGTGCTGAAATAATTTAATAATAAATATTGAAATATTCATTTTTGTGTCTCATCTATGTATTTTTTTTTATTTGTTATTTGAAATACTTATAATACTTCATACAATAAATATGAATTTAAATACGGCTAATACTTCAATCAAAGCTATGGTACTTAATTTAGATTATTTGTCAGAATATGCCAGAATATGCCAGAATATGCCAGAATATGCCAGAAATAATTTAGATTATTTGTCAGAATATGCCAGAATATGCCAGAATATGCCAGAATATGCCAGAATATGCCAGAATATGCCAGAATATGCATATGTGTATGCGTGGTTTTAAAAATGTCTCGTTAAACTAAAGACTTAAGAAACAAACTCAAATTTAAATTTTCTGCAGTTAACCAATGGAAATATTATTGTACCAATTAGAAATGTGTTTATATTGTGAATGCATTTCAAAATACATACTTGTATATTTTCATTTGATCTTGTGATTACCATAAATTCTCATTTTACTTTCTCCATTGTAAAATGTGTTTATATATGAAGATAAACTGAGCGAAGTAAGAGAAATTGAAAACATATGTATATGTATATATCATAATTCCAACTGCATAAATAAAGAAAAAATTGCGAAGAAAATGCGAAAAATTTGAAGAAAACCACTTTACCAAAGTGAAACGCAATAGTCACAAAAGATTCACTGTTGATTCACTGTTTTCTTTTAATGATTAATCTGTGAATTTGAAACTTGAAATTTGAAATTCTCGCTGACAAACCAAGTTTCAATTTTAGAGATCAGTTAGTTGAATGCAAACTTAACTAAAAATAAAATTTATAGTTATTTCTTGTATATAGTGGTTTAATATACAAATGAAATCCTGGAAAATTCTTGGTTAATTTATTAACCTTAACCACCCAGCAGTTACAGTACAGTACAGCCAGACAAGATGGGCATACTATGTTAAAATACTAATAAATATTGAAATTACTATAAAATAAATACCATCAAGAAATGAACACCTAAAATAAGTTTCTAAAAATTGTTTAAGATAACATTGATTGTAACAGTCAGTAGAAAACCACTTCTTTTTTCTGATTCTTCTTGTTAAATTGTTAAATTACATATACACGAGCCGAATACATGTGTATGTGAGTGGGGAAGTATGTGTATGTGCACGAGAAAGAAGTTTTCAGCTTTTGTTGTGGCCATGTAAGAAAACGAACATCCAATAACAAATGAAAAGCAGTCAGCTTACTTTTTAGTAAAAGCGTACTTCTTGCCCGCTTACCTCTTAATCTTTCTCATATTTTGTATTGTTTACTGTTTACTGTTTACTGCTTTCTGCTTTCTGCTTACTTATGCCTTTTCTTCGTTACCTATAATTTTCACTTGTATACTTGTATGGAATTTGCCTTAGTATTAGAACTTTCACTTTAGCTTGCTTCACTGCTACAATGCAGCTATTAATGTTTAGTTCAATTCGGATGTGTTGGGTTCAACGCAAGCTACTTCATTTCTGTTGTGTATGTATAGAAAAAATCTTACATACTTATTTATTTATACATGTCTGCACTCTTTCGTTATGATGCGGACTAAGCTGTTTATTTGTGATTTAAGTTTAACGCTCGTTCAATGTGGATGAATAGGTACGACTTATTCCCAAACACCAAACACATCATGCATCCCTTGATTCAAAATAATTTATTACTTCTTAAGATGCGAAATATATTTGATGGATTAGTTATATAAAAATAAAAACGATGTGATCTAATTGTTGTGAATAAAAACTTTATTATTAATTATTAGAACTGATTTTATTAGACATTAAAAATGTTATCACATCTAACTGAACTTACTTTCTTGATGAAATGCCCGTCACAAGAGTAATGCTTGTTAAAAATATTTCAATTATTAATAATTTACTTTCATATAAATTATATATAGAACGCAGGAAAATATCATAGTGCTCAGCGTTTGATTTTGCATTTACATTGTTGCTTATGAGATTCATGTGCCTATGAACCTCAACCCAATCCAACCCAACCCAAATTGTATTACACAGTTGAATAAGAGGCTGCAGAATAATAATTGGGAAATAAGAGTAACATCAATCTTTGAAATGTCTATGAAAAAACACTATAACACTATAAACATTTTGAATTTAAAATTTAAACATTAAAAATTAAAAATTAAAGTAAACAAAAACACTATCGGTACATTAGTTCTAATGTACTGAATTCTGATTCGTATTTAGCGCTTTATAAATATGTGTATACTTTTTGGTAAATGAAATTTCAATAAATAATATTTAGTGAAATTTGAATGGTAGTGAGGTGACAATATTCGCATCTGAAGTGATACTTTAAATGTTGGGATTTGTAATACCTGATGACGTCCATTAGAAATAGTTTCGTAACCTTTCAGCTTGAAAATGTCATTAGTATGTTTATGGATATATAAAATAAAAGATTCAAATGAGCCGATTATACTAATGCCAGAGGATATAAGAATTACGTTCATATAGTGAAAACATTATTTTGTGTTATTGTTGTTTATTAAAAACAACATCTTATATGCAACTATTATTTATATTATTATTTTGTTTATTTTGACAAATTTTTTTGAATTTTGGAATTTTCTTAAGAGAAATATAAAACAAAAAATTCTAAAACTTTTAGTTAATATTTTATTTTATTCACATAAGCATTTAACAGCTTAAATAATATTAAAAATGAGAATTAGAAACTGTTCTAAAAATATAAAAATAATATTATATAATAATTAATTTAAAATTATCAAGCTAACTTAATAAAGAAGTTATAAACACGGATTTAAAATTTATTATTAGAGGTGATTATAATAACAGTATCTCAATATAAAGAATGAATAAATTAAGGAAACTAAAGAAACCCAATGATATTAGTGAGGTCATAATTAAAGAAATTTATTATCGAAGAAGTTATCATTTGACGGGTATAGATGATCAAATATGGGCAAATAGTTATGTATGGGTTATAAATTTCCCAGATCCTAAGCAATACAAAGTACTGTACTGTATTTAGTTGTCCCTTAAAACAATTTATATTATATAATTTAAACAGAAATATTTTTCCCACAAACTGCATTGTCTGTACTTATTTATATATGTAGTTTTCTATCATCTGTCCGTTTACTTGTCTAGCTGAATTGTTAATCTGTGATTTCATTTTTATGTATTTATGTATTATTATCAATGTATGCCATTATCTGCATTTATTTTTCTATATATTTCTTCTTCTTTCTTCTTTTTTTGTTTTTTGGTGAACTATTCACGCCATTTTCTACGTTTCTACTTGTATTTAATATTTTTTTTCTCTTTTGTTGTTGTTAAGTGAAAGTTATGCCGACGATTGCGAATAAAAATAAAAATTTTATTTGTGAAGAATATAATTCTCTTCATCAACTTCTTTTAGTTTGACTTTTTACTTTAGTTTTATTATTTGCATTTTTCTTCTTTTTTCTTTTTGATTAGATTTTGTTTTTATTTTGTACGTATTTTAAAAATAGTTGAAAATAAAAGTAATATTTTTTTGTTGGCTGCAAAATGTTGAAGTAAATGTTGAGGATGATTGTCAACATCAATAAAATCTGATAGTCCCAAACTAATGGGCTTTTTTGAGTAGAAATATTTAGATTATTTTGTTGAATATTTTATTATTACACCGATAATAATAAATTCCATTACAAATTCTCTCAAATAATGCATGTTGCAGAAGATATAACTGAACTACTAATAATACAACATAAAATTTACTACATGAAATTTACATGAACTTAAATTACTTTGGCGATATACGATATACTTGGATGTGATGTTGGGATATCAAAATTTTTAATCCAGAAGTTTCTTCAAAACTTCAAAACTGCAAAATTCATTCAAGTTATTCCTTTTTTTAATTTTAAAAACTGTTTCGATACATTTATTGTAAAATATTGTTAATATAAAGTCGAATACTAAAATAAAGATTTTAGAAAGAGTATCAAATTTATTTTATGGAGAATAAATTCTTTTATAACTGTTCTAAACTGCGGGTAGATAACTTAATAAATTATTATTACATTACATGAATCTATATCTTTAAATATATCATAAAGTACACCATAATGGAGCATCGGATGAATGTGTTATGATTTTATATTAACAATGAGCCAAAGAAATATTACAACTGAAAGAAGCTTTAAATTGAATCGAATGGAATTAAAAAATAACGATAACAAAATTTTTTTGGCGTTGAGTATTAAGTATGCTTTACGAACAACTTTCACCTATTAATATTCGTGTCTTATATTACCACTGAAGCTATAGATGATAAAAGTAAAAAGCAGTAAAAAGCGGAAAAACAGAATGAGCAGTAATAGCATTCAACTTTTGAGAAACATTATTGTAAAGCACATTTATAAGATACTTGTATTTTAATATGTGGTTGTGCAGATACTTTCGGAATGTAAGCACTTAGATGGGGCACCTCACAACTGACTAAATAAACAACGAATGTTGTGAAACTTTCTACAAAATCACGTTTATTCAATGTTCAATGTTCAATGTTCGGTCTTCGGTGTTCAGTGTTCAGTGTTCAGTGTTTAGTGTTCCGCATTCAATGTTCCGCAATCAGTTTTGACTGCGCAGGTTATGAATTTCTGAAAACTTGAGAATTGTAAGATGCGAAACGGTAGTCAACGCTGTACTGACGATCATCGATTGTACATTGCGAAGGTCTTGCGAACTGTTTTCAAGTTGCAGTTTATTGCAATGGAAAATAGTGTAGTTTTTCAAGTTACACTTCCATCATCATTTGTTTTAAAATAAAAAAAATATATATTTCTTTTTAATCCTATCAAAAAATGTATGCAGACTGAAAGTATAAATGAGCCTCGTTAATTATATAGTTATTGTTTTCCTAATTTGACATAAAAAATTTCTTATTGGTTTTAGTAACTTATTTTATTGGTTAAATCTACAAGATGATAAATCAATTAAGGGAAAAATTAAGGGAAAATACTATGGTAGAGAAATATAATATATATTTTTATTATTATTGTTATTTCGTATTTAGCTGAGAAACAACTGATATGTTTTTTAAAACTTTAAAGTTAATTAATACAAAAAAAATATTTTTTTTAAATTATATACATATATACTATATACAAAAAATAACTTAAATTCTATAGAGAATATAAATGTATTGGATATACTAGTATTGTAAAGATATGCTTTCATTTTCAAATTAATATAAAAATTTTTTAATTTTCTTCATTTTTTTAATGTATTAATTCAAAAGTTGATAAATTAGTTTTGATGGAAGAAACTTACAGCAATATCGTGTCGAGTACTGGCAGTTGGTATTGACGCTGGGTGGTAAAATCTCATTAGCAGCCATTATATCATTGGCAGCCATATCCACGAATTTTGTTCAGATTTTGATTGCAACTTGTATTGACTTTTTATTTTCACTTGTTTATTTTATAGAAAAGTTTGTTTATTGTTATCCAAATACTTTCTTTATTAATTATACTTTTTATGTCAAAAGTTGATTATTAATCGATATTAGTTTTCATTTTCACTTAAAATAATTTTTTAATTTTAATTTTAATTTTAATTTTAATTTTTGCATAATCAATATTTGCATGCATTTATACTCTGCTTCAAGCCATCATAATGATCTTATTTAAAATTGTTTCAATATATAAAGATACAATTTCGATACAATTCCTTAAATCTTCCTTATTATTAGTTCTTAATAAATGTTTTTATTTTCTTAATAAAAACTAATTGAAAATATTATTAAATAACTTTTTAACATAGTTCAACGCACGATTTTGTAGCCACCTTTTCAACATTAGCTTTAAATTTTCTAATTTTCTAATTTTTAAATTTTAATTTTTTAAATTTTCAGATTTGTTGTCTTGCACGCAATTAAAGTAGTAAATACATGCTACGCGATTTAGTAGAAAATGTAGCGCTTGCTTTGGCTTACTTCGTACGTCTGAGCTGCGTGCCACAGTGAAACCTGCGCTAGTCCTCTAAAACCACCAACTTTCTGCCTAAATAAACTAAAGAGAAAAGAAAAAAGTTGTGCCTTGAAAATATGAATTTTATGATTTCATTTCTGTTTCGCATACATTGTTTGGTCGGCGATGTTAATGTTGATGTTGGCTTAGTGCTGCAAGAAGAAATGCTTTCTCGTTTACTGGTTATCGTACATCCACTTTTCTTTAGCTTTTCTCGTTTCGTTCCACTTCTTTGCTTTGATTGCTGTTATAGCGCACGAATTGTACTGTTGTACTTGGGCTGTTCCGTTACCAACCTAAGCACCGTTCCAAGCCAAAGCAGCATTCTTCTTTTATTAAACATTAACAAGGTTCGATGTTATTTTTGTTTTTTCATTTCTCGCTTTTATTTATGCTTCTTCTTCTGAGCATTCATAACCAATTCCTACAGATGCTTTTCCTTTTTCGTCTTCATGTCTTCTTTATGTCGTCTTCATGTCAGTTAATAGTAAAATTCTCTTCGAAATTTTTAAATTGTTCTTCTTTTCGTTTTATATCAAGTCACTTGATTTTGATTTTGATTTTAGTTTTAGTTTTAATTTTAATTAGTTTAGTTTTAATTTTAATTTTAGTTTATGTATTTGTATTTTGAAGTTCTTTTGTAAATACATACAATATACAATATACGTTCGTTAAGGCAATTTTGAATAAACTCTTAAGAATTGAATAATCAATTCACGTGGATAAATATAAACATTCGATGTGGTTTTTATTTAGAAGTTGAAATTATATAATTGAACTCTTTCTCTCTAATTAATTACATTTTGTATTTGTACATATGCATGTATTAAAGTATATCTACCTTTCCATGGTTTTATAAAGTGTTACTTTCATTTTAAATAATCTTTAAATTTAATTCAGTTGTACAGTTGATCAGTTGATCAGTTGATCAGTTGATCAACTGCACTTATTTCGAACACTTTTCTTCTGCTGGACATGTTGATACCATTGGTTTGTTCTAAACAGTATCAATGGGAAGTTATCCTGTTTGTCCGCAATACCTTGGATTATGGAGAATTGACTTTCTCCAAATCCAAAGCTTGTTTTACGATCTTTGTGTATTTCAATCAGTAAGAGCAGGTGAGAGATAACACACACACACAAAGTATCCATTCGAACCGCGCTTGAAGATCTTAAAGCAGTACATGTTGCTCTTACAAATGCGCAAATGCAATACGTGAAGTCGAAAACTTTCTAAGTATCAAAGCCATTGTGTCTGCGCCTGACTGTGATATATTCTCACAATCATTGAATATTGAAGACTTTTTAGCCTTTTCACATTTGCACTGATGAAGAATAGAAGAAGATACCCTAACTTCTTCTTTCTCATAATAGTAGATTACGTTAAGAATCTTCTACGAAAAATTGAGTATGTAGGTACTATTTCATTGGTAAGTTGGTTATTGATTTTTAAAATTGATTAGTTTTCATTATCATAAATAAAAAATTTACAAATATCTAAAGGCTAGAATTAAAATCATTAAATATATGTTATGAATGGTAATAAATGGTTATAAAGGATAGTGGTAATTTGTTTATATTAAAAACATTTTGACTATTGTAAATATTGTTAATTTTTCACTAGAGAATAACTACAGATTTCCCCATCAAACTCCGTACATATTTGTTGTTTTACCAATGTTTTGATCACAATAATTTAGTGTTGTTCTAATAAAGTATACTTGTAGATTTCTTATCGATAATTGCTGGCAGTACAAATTTAAATCAGTCGTTAAAGGAAGGCGATAGTAAGGTTAAGTGAGGTTGGAGTGCCGGCTTTGTATTTCACTTGAGCTCAAAAAATGGCTCGTTGTGATACCACGGATTAGCGTTATTCATACGTAGACCTTTCGTCTGCCAAAACTTCGAAAAGCACAACTTCCATCAGCATTGATACTGTAGTATTGTAGTGCAGGTTACGGCTTATTTGAAGCAGTGGACTGGTACATTTCTTTCTTGTTTGATCAAATTGATCTTGAGATCTGACAGACAGGTTTATCTGCTCAAATTTGCTCATAGTATAAGGCGATAGTATCTTATAATGGTTTTATTATTATTTATTAATGACATGTTCAAGAATTTTTAATTTTTGCAAAAAACTTGATAAAGTATTTTGCTGATTCTTTTCGTTGTTTATTTCATCTTTATAATCCTTTGTCCTTTGTATATCGTTGATCTTAAGGTTTGCGACAAAAATTTCGTTTCACACTTATGAGGTATTTGTCATAATTTAATCAACTGTACCGTGAGTTGATTATTTATAGGTTTTTTACTGCTGATTAATTATAGCCACATAATTTACATATCGTCGCATGTATTTATTATTAAAATTTTTTTATGTTTATGTGTAATTAAGGACGTTATGAGTCACATTCTTAAACTAAACAGTGGATGAAGAATTAAAAAGTTTGTTTTTTGTTTGGAAGCCATATGCACACCTAACCTTTTTTTAAATTAGTCAATTCAAATCTAAGTTTACGAAACCGATTAATAATATCAACAATGGTACCTCCGTTCCATTTCATCCTCCATTCCATTCTCCATGGCTCTACTTCTAAGATATTCAAACCTTTTGGCATCTCCACACTTTTGCCATTTATAAAAACTTGATAGTTATTATTCTTTCACACATTCTTGTTTTACCGATATTGTTTGTTATATGTTGACACGGGAGATTAACAAGAAGACCATATTATGGGTGTATTTAATGTCATTTAAGTGATTGTATCGTTCTCAATCTAAGTTCACGCAACATCCAATTCTGTAATAAATAAAATTGGTTACATGATACAGCACTACCATACACTGTGGACGGATGGAAATAATTTACTTTAAGACTGTTATGCAGCATCAATAGTTATACAGATACCATTTTTAAACGCGTCTAATGACTTTTTAAAGTCTACATACTTTTCAACGTATGTAGTTCTGCCGATTGCTCAGTTCATATTCTTATCGTACTTTTATGATCGGCACGATTGTCCCGGGTACAACTTTGCAAAATTTCTTCTGATGTGTAGTTAATATCTTTGATATATAATCAGACATATAGTATCATTATTCTTGTCGCTATAAGTCATCATCAACTACCATACATTGAGTCATGCATTGATATTAAAGAAACCGAAGGATCGATTTTGTTAAATGGTTTAATGGGTTTAAATGGTCTTATTGTTAATATTCATTCTATTAGCTTATAAGTCAAGTCAAGCAAACAAAATAATACAATGGTTGTACATTGTATAGGAGAAATAGAATAAATTTCATGGCATCCAATAATAGAATTAAATGAAGCTGTGTAAGAATTAAACAGACAAGACTTAAAAACATGTAAGTCCACGCACTAACGAGTCTTTCAAAATAGAAATACATATTACAAAAATAATATTTTAAATATAATAATATCAAAATGGCCCGTTTTGTTTTTTATCGAAATCATGAATCTTCGAAATATATAGAAGTAGATAGTGGTCGTCATTATGAGCATTACAAAGCTACGGAAGTAACCGGGGACTGATTAAAGATGTTTGAGGTGATTGTTAAACTCTGTATCTATCGACCCATAGTCAAAGGCTTAGAATCATTTTGTTGATATACAATATATTTACTGAGTAAGAAGTGTTATAATTTGCTGTGCCTTAGAAAATAGACTACAACATCGAATCAAATATAAGCAAAGTCAAGCTGTCAAATTTTTAAAGAATTGAATCGGAAGAGAATTTGAACCTTACAATATTAAAGAAAAGCCTTTTCTAAGTGCCTAATGTGTGAAATGATAATAATACAAATTCGAAAGTTATACTTTTTGATTTGTTGTGATTGTTGTTGTTATAATGCAATTTTATATAGAAAAAAAAATGAAAAAGAAATAAAAAAAATCAATTCACAAGAATTCTACAAATAACAATAAAATAATTCCATTTTATATATATTTAGTTAATTTGCGTTTTAATCATTCACATGTGGACTTCGTAGAGTTCCGGTAGACTTCAGTGAAAACGAAAAATAAAATTAAGAAAAAAACTAGAAGCTTGTGAAAAAAGACAGAGAGAAAAGTAATACAAAAAACGTAAACATTCTAATTGTGGGCAAAAGTAGGTCAACTCTGTTTGGCTCAACGGTTTCTTTGAATAAAAAAGACGCTTGCCTCAACCAAACACTAAAGCAGCACCATCCACTTACCGTCCACTTGCACTTTCTTTTTACCGAACGCTTCGTACATACAAACGAGTTTTACGAGTTAGTGTTCGCTTTTGGCATCGTTGTCAGCACTACGTCATCAGTACTTGTTTCTCCTAAGTACTCTTTCTTCTTTCTTTCTTCCGTAAGTTTTTTGAAAGACTGCTTCTTTGAAATCCCTTTCGATTGAATTTTAAGTTAAATTTGGAAATAGTTTGATATGAAGAGTATCAGCACCTAAAAAAGTACACTAACGCTAGTATAAATGAAATTGTAAATTATTATTTTTAATTAATTTCCATTAACTTAACTATCTTAAAATACTATTTAACCTGAATAGGACAAAAAGTGAATTTAAACTCACTTGATATAAGTGCGTTCAGCACTTAACCTTCATAATTCATGATATTTAAAAAGATCATAAAATATATTTATAAGTTCACTTATATTATGTATATGTATACTTTCTCCTTTTCTATTCAAGTAAATAAAAATACTCGTAAAATATGTAACTGTTTTACTTTCTTTAGTTTTGGGCATATAGAAATTATCGACTCGCAAGATTGAAACTAATTATGTTGGACAATTTTATATCGTAACTTTTAAACGGCAACAAACGATAACAATAACGATAACAAAACGGTAACAATAATGTTAAAAATATAATATCAAAACAAAATAAAGAACGTAGTTTATATGGATTTTACTTAAATGGAAAGTTAAGAACCATATGTTAGGACCTTTGCATGTACAATTTTTTGTATTATCAGGTGTGTGTGTATATAATAAAAAGGCGATTTTGCCTTTAAACAATGTCGTCAACAGTGTACCGTAATTTTACGATATTCGAATGCATCAATAACCCCGGACCCAAACATTACGTTCTTTGTTACGATTACAAAATAAAGTGAAAGCATATTTTTAGGATACTTTATGAACTTAATTTCTATTTGCAAATACAAAATATTAAAGAAAACTTTGTACTGTATTTTTGTACGGTATCAGAAAAATTAGTTTCCACATTTAGAATCTACGTTATTGCGTAAACGTTCAAGGACATTAAAATGAAATTTTTAAAATTAAACTTTAATTTGTTCACAGAGAAAGAGAGAGAGAGAGAGGCAGTTCACATAATCGAAATGTTAATCAAATCGAATATTTATGGTTTCTATTAAAATTCTTAGAAGAAAATTTTGATGAGAATAATCATAAATAACTTTAAGAGGTTTTAAAATAAATACATAATATAATAGTATTAAGGCATAGCCATTGCTTCTTACAACAAAGTTCTATTATTTATAATAATAATATGAAAATACATATAATAAATTCAATAAATAAAATAAAATAAATATATATAAGATCCGGCGTTATATATACCCCAAACTTACGCTTAAACAACATGTGGACTACTTTTGTGGATAAATAAATCCTTAAATTTAAATTTTGTACTTTTTCATCAATAGACATTTAAAACTTAACATTTCTAAAAAAGATGCTAATAATATAGATTGTGTTTCTTTCATAATTGTTGCTTCATATTGGATGCTTCCCCACCATGATATAATACTTCTAGTACCGACCTTAAAATGATTAACAACCTTCCATGATGTTACTCCAGTAGAAGTCTACTTGACCTAATGAAAATGGAGATGGTGCAAGCTGGACCGATAATTCTATTTGAGAAATTTGAGACAAAATGTTTAGCTGCGTATTCCACACATTTAAGAGAAATTTTAACCCATTCATTACACATTTTTGAAATCTTGAACTATGTTTAAGCTGTATATTTTTTGTATATTTTTAAATTAGATTTGAATCCACCGTAATATGGGCTGAAGAGGTCTAAACGTCTGAACTCTATACTTTTTTTTTACTTTAAATAAATAAATGATATAAATATTTGGTATTTATCAAAACAAATTTAATTTTTATTAAAAATGTTCAAAGGTTATAAAAGTTAGATGTCTGGCAATATTTTTTTAAAACAATCAATTACTTGCATTTCTTTTTTTTGCGAATAAGTATTTTATTCACTAGTTTTTTCTTACGCTTCTTCAATACCAATCAATACCACACAAAATATTTGTTGGATAAATAGATGATCCGGTATTCATTAGCATCTTTGTCTTCATCATCTTTATCAGTACCAATAGTATCATATTTAATGATGTCATACTGTCGATTTCAACCGATCCTGATTCAGCCAATCTCATAATCTGACTAATATTGAAAATCAATGTTTAATTCTGCAAATAGCCTATTTGGTTCATATACGGGTGATAGAGTATTAATGGCGTATTATTTAGAAGTCGCGAAGACTTCCACAATATCCGGATCGATTCAGTTCTGGCTTTATACAATAAACTTACAAAAGTTAATAAATGTTTTCTGACAGCATATTTTTGAATTGATTAACTCTATAGAATATATGATTGCTATATACGAGTATGTATATATATTTATAGTAAGAAGTAGATAATAGATAATTATTAACATTTGATTTATCAATATACTAATTTTGATTTATTAATGATTTAATGTAACATTTCCCTCCGTATTTAGCTTAATTTTCCAGTTGTAATTTATTCGATACTGAGCGAGCTGCGTTGCGTTTATGATGTATTGCTTTAAAGCTACTACTATTACAGTGGTACCTTTCCTGACCAATTCAGGTTGGCCAATTTAATGTGAGTATCGTGGGGGCTGTGGTTTAAGCCTGAAGATAGGCGGGCTTAAACCATCGTGGCTGTATTCGTTGCTTGCATTCGAGGAGAAGTTGCATTTTCGTGGACTTGTTATAATAATTGCAGCTTTCAATGCCTTGCAGTAATTGCTCTAAATATTTCTGAAATATGGCAGATGCGCTTACCATATGTTACCTAAAAATAGCCTTCTTCGACTCCCCATCGAGTTCTATTTATCAATATACGTCACCTAAGTTGATCTTTGAAAATAACGTATCATGGCGAAGTTTACAAAATAAATTCTTACGATTCACCAATGGCTATTACTCAATGTCTTTTTGAATTTTGAATTTATCAACACCAATAAGATTATTTTCATTCGTGTTGATAAATTAACCCAAAATTGAAGTATATTTTTTACCGGAACCGTATAAATAGATTTCACAGTTTTTATTTTAATAGTTTGGACCGGTTTAATTAATTTAGTTAATAATTTTCTTACTCGTGCGGCTTGGTACGTTTTTAGCGTTCTTATTTTCGGTCGCGAGTTCGGCGTGACAATATGGATTGCTCGAAATGTAATAAGTCGCTTCGCAATGATAGCTTTATAATATGTCAAGGGGCATGCCAAAAACGATTCCACCGCACGGTTAAATGTAGTAGCTTAGACGATTACGCGGAAGGAGTTTTGGATAGGCCCTTTGTAAGATTTATGTGCGATGACTGTTTTACACTTATACTCAACATCGATGAAGTGCTTGAAAAAATGCAACGAACAATGGATGGTCAACGCAAAGGATGGTCAACGCTTCTGTGAACAACTGGGCGAATACAAAAACCATTTCGAAACAGCACTAGCTAAAAGTCATGACAGCTTAATGCAAGCCCAGCAAAAAAGCGAAAATGAGCTAAAACTCTTGCTAACAGCAGTCGAAAAAAAATTCAGCCAGCGTTTGGAAAATATGAAAGAAGTGAAACGGGTATGTGAAGAGGATGCCATAGAAGTTAAAAAATTTCGTGAAATTGCAGAAACGATAAAAACCCATAACGAGAAAGTGCGGGATGAAATCGAAAGCAATAATAAGCAAAACAAAAAAATCTGTTAAGAGCTAAAGGAAATCCAAAGTAACGCTTTACAGCCGCACAGTTCAAAGCAAGCTTCATATGCCGAAGCGCTTAAATTCAGAAAAGAAGTGCCTTTCATGATCAAACCTAAATCCAAACAAAATATTGCAAAAACAAAGCAAGACCTAAACAATAAAATAAACCCGGAAAATTTGAAAATCGCTAATATCTACGAAAGAAACAACGGCACCATTGTTATAGAGGCAGAAAGTGATTCCGAGCGTGAAAAAATAAAATGTGCTGTAAAAGGCGCTATGAGCGAGAATTATAAAGTAAAAGTCCCAAACTCTATTAAACCACGATTTACTATCTCTAGAATCAGTTTTAACGATTCTATAACGAACAGGAAATTATCGAAAAATTGCGAAAACAATATCAGTGCCTCTCTAATTGTGAACTAAAACTAGCAAAAATGTACGAAATAAAACGAGATAATAAAGTATTTTACAACGCAATATTTGAAACGGACTCGAATACCTTTACAAAAACTATGGAAGCAGAAAAGCTAAACAATGGAACGGACTTAATGATATGTTACAAGTGCCAGGGCTTCAACCATAGAGCGCCTTATTCCAGGTACGACGAATGTTGCCGTAAATGCCATCAAAGACATCGTACTCGCGATTGCAATGAGGAGCCGGTTAATAAATGCATAAATTGTATACGTGCAAATGAGTAGCTAGGCTTGGGCTTTGACGAAAATCATGCAGTGCTTGACAAAAACTGTCGCGTGTATCTCAAAACACTTGAACAGAAGAAAAAGAAAATCGAATACTAGCAGAGAACAAACAAATCGTGCAGTCCTCTCCCTGGGCCAAAAGGGTTGAGCGCTGGGATCACAACCCGCCTCGTCAAAAATATTGTGACTCATCATCAACCAAACAAAAAACATAAAACAAGTCAAAAAAAAACGAAAGCGTGATATAATTCTGGGAACATGGAACGTACGTACGCTGCTGAGAGCAGGAGCACTACAAGAAACAATTAAGCAAATGGAAAAGTACAACGTTGATGTGCTAGCGGTTCAAGAAGTACGATGGCAAGGATGTGGTGAAATTGAATGCAATGGTACAAAATTCCGTTTTAGTGGTGACGCTGAAAGGTCTGGTAGGTCTGGGACTGGATTTCTGCTTAACAAACGAGTGGAAAAATCGTTTTTGGGCTTCAGACCAATAAATGACAGAATATGTGCCTATGCTCCAACAGAAGACGCAGATGATATCGCTAAAGAGACCTATTATACAGACTTAGACGAGACATTGAGCAAAACTCCATCACATGATACAAAAATATTACTTGGAGACTTCAATGCAAAAATTGGAAGAGAACAATACAATTCTAATGTAGCTGGCTTACACTCACTACACACCGTGTCATCAGACAATGGTAAACGGTTATGTCAGCTTGCAACTGGTTCCGGTATGTACATTAGCAGCACGCATTTTCCACACAAAAATATACACAAGGGCACATGGCAGCTACCAGGTTCAACAACAGTTAACCAAATAGATCATGTTCTTATTGACCATATTAAGAAATCGTTTATCCTTGATGTTCGTAGCTGTAGAAGTGCGAATGTCGATAGCGACCATTTTCTGGTAAAAGCCACAGTAAGACAAAGTCTAAAGGGCGTGCGTACAAATTACGGATCTAGAAGGAAAAAATGAGACGTTGACAAGTTACATGACAGCGAAGCGGTCCAACAATATGAGCAGAGAGTAAACGAATCACTTAGACATATCACGAACTATACCAATATAAACGAGCACTGGAAAGTTTTTGCAAATTCAATCACAAAAGCAGCAGAAGAAACCGTTGGTGTGAAAAGAAATCGTAGACGCAACAATTGGTTTGATAACGACTGTGCAGTCGCAGTAGAAGCTAAGAATGTAGCCAGAGAACAAATGTTAAATGACAACAGCATTACTAACCAAAGCAACTACAAAAACAAACGAAAAATAGCAAATATAATATGCAAAAGAAAAAAAAAAGAAGCCGTCAATAGAGAAATCCTAGACATCAATAGAGATTTTGCAGATAGAAACGCTAAAGGTTTCTTTCACAACATCAAGCATCAAACAAAGGGTTTTCAGGAGCAAATCAACATCTGTAAAGACAAAGATGGGGAACTACTAGTAGAAAAAGAGTGCATTATCAAAAGATGGCAGGAACATTTTCAAGAACTTTTCAACATTGGTTCGGAAAGTAATAACCTATCCTTAACAGACTTAGCTACAAGTACAGAACAAGAACCTGAACCCACTCTTGAGGAATTTACAGAAGCCATAAAGCAAGTGAAAAACGGAAAATCACCGGGTGAAGATAGTATATCAGCAGAGCTCATTAAACATTGCGGAGAAAGCGCAAAAATAGAGCTGTTTACATTAATCAAACGTGTCTGGGCTGAAGAAATGCTGCCGGAAGCGTGGCTCACTGGCATAGTAGTACCACTGCACAAGAAAGGTGACAAACTAGATTGTAATAATTACCGAGGCATAACGTTGTTAAGCACATGTTACATGCATTTTAAACAAGCGACTAAAGAATGCAGCGGAGGAAATCTTAGGTGAATACCAAGGGGACCGATCAAATATTCCTGCTTAAACAGAACCTGAAAATGAGTTATGAGTTCAATGCATTAGTACATATCCTTTTCATCGACTTCAAACAAGCATTTGACAGCATCGATAGAAAAATGATACAGGAAGCTTTACAGTCACTCGGGATCAATCAGAAGCTCATAAAATTAATAATGATTACACTGTGCAATACGACTGGAAAAGTGATAGTGCAAGACAGTCTAACAGATGCCTTTGAAATTAAAAGTGCAGTGAAGCAAGGTGACTCGCTTTCAACTACCATTTTCAACCTAGTCCTTCACGATGCTATTAAGTCACTGGTGGCAACAGGGAACATATTCAACAAAACATCACTGACCATTGCTTACGCAGATGACATAGCCATCTTAAGCAGATCACTTCACTATATGAAAGAAAAGTTCGTCGACTTACAACTCAGAGCTAAGATAGTTGGGCTAAACATTAATGAGAACAAAACAAAATATATGAGGGTTGGAAGAAACATGCACAGCCGAATTTTAGAGCCCTTTCAAGTTGGTGAGTTTAAGTTTGAAGAAGTTGAAAGCGCCAAATACTTGGGTGTTCTTATTAATAAAAACAATGGAATCAGTGTTAGTATACAAGACAGAATTGTAGCAGCAAACAGAAGTTATTACGGACACGCGAAAATCTTCAAATCTAAAATCGTCACCAGAAGTGTCAAACTACACGCTTACAAGGCAATCGTCTGCCCGGTATTATGCTACGGGGCCGAAACGTGGACTCTAACGACAGCAAATGAAAACCAAATTAGAACATTCGAAAGAAAGGTGCTGAGAAAGATTTATGGTTCCATCCGCCTGAATCAAGAAAAATTTCGTCGGCGTACGAATGCTGAGCTACTACAACTTTATGATGGTGAAGATGTGGTGAAGTTCGCAAAGTCGCAACGCTTGAGATGGTTAGGATACGTCATGAGAATGCCGCACGATAGACCACAAAAGTGAATACTCCATTTCACGCCGTATAATAACCGCAGCAGAGGTAGACCACGTATAAGATGGCTCGGGCAAAATTGGCTCTTTCGGGCTATGCCGAAAATGCATGTTATGTAGACTGTCACTTCAGTATTGCCAATTTCAATGTTTTGGTACTTTTTGGTTGTGCCTAAATTTAAAAGCAAATGTAGATATGCTCACTTTTAATTTGCCACCAAAAATAACCAGGAAAAATAACTCATAGGGCCTATTTACACTATCATGAACGTAACATGAACATGAACTTGAAAACTGGTAACTGATAGATGAGAGAGGGAAGAGAGTGTGATGTGAGTTCATGAATTTCAAGCAATGAAATTTGGTGCGTTTCTTCAGCTTGACACGCATACATATGCAATGTTATGTTTATATTTACTTTTTATGCTGAATGCTGAATACTCTAAATTTCTGTGCTCTGCACTACTACACACAAGCATTTTATACGTTTACACAAAATAAAATAAGTGAACTAACAGTTCATGTTGTTGTCAAGTTCATCTCGCGTTCATGATAGTGTGAATAGGCCCATAGAGGCTGTAATAATGTTAATTTATTATTACATTATCTTACAACAATTGTTACCAGTACTTACAAAATTATACGCCTTTCCCTAAAATCGGAAGGTGTAATAATTAGATTATTAGCAGTTTATGAAATAGGCCATTTCTTCTCCACAACCTGCTGAACTTGCAGTGATTTAGTTTTGCTTAGTGCCGAGACACAAATACGCCGGCTCTCATGCCAGAATTTAAACCGACATATAGTTTTTTCTCTCACTCTCAATTTTATAATTTGAATTGAAAACAACAACAATTTTACTCATGCCGTGCCCAAGCCACTCCACATAACATGGCCCTAAGTCTATCTAAAGTCCTTGATATTATATAACCCATAATAAATTTTTTCCATTGCAATGGCTTCCAATGGTATGTGGTAACCTATTGTTGTCTTCCACTTTTATATTCAGTTATTATTTACGCTACAAATAAAGGGAAAACATTTTATGAGAAAATAAATATTACAAGTAACACAAACTATATTTATATTGTTTATCTGTATATAATTGATATAGTTGTCATTATTTCTAAAAGTCATATGGTTAATTCATAATAAATTTCATTAGTTTATACATATATATAAGAGAAATTAAATCATTTTGGTATTTATTAAGTTAAAAGTATGAACGTTAACATTCTAGATCAAATAGCACAGTGCCTCCAGAGCTCACTCTCTACCGACATCGATGAGCTCAATGCATCAAAAGACTATCTAGAACAAGCTGCAGTCACCAACTTACCGGAATTTATAAAGTTCCTTTCAGACATACTTGCTGGCACACATTATCCTCAATTGGTTCGTATGGCGGCTGGTCTACAAATCAAGAACTATTTAACAAGTAAGAATGAGAATGTTCTATTACTCTATCAAAAGCGTTGGTATGAATTCCCAGAACAAACCAGAGAGTACATAAAAACAAACGTTTTAAATGCGCTAGATATGGAAATAACTCGCCCTCTATGTGCTACTCAAAGTGTTGCCGTACTTGCTGTTCTGGAACTTCAGGTAAATCGCTGGATTGAGATTATTCAAACTCTAGCTAATAAAGTTCTTGAGCATCGATCAAAAGATATTGTTCGCGAAGCGTCACTTGAAACAATTGGTTACATATGCCAAGATCTACGCTGTAACATTTTAGAGTGTCAATCCAATGCTATACTTACATCTATAGTTCACGGCATGCGCAAATACGAGCCCAATAATAACATTCGTTTAACTGCCACTAAAGCTTTGCTGAATTCGCTTGAATTTGCTAAAAAGAATTTTGATGTTGAATCGGAACGAAATGTTATTATGGAAGTAGTATGCGAGGCATCTCAATCAGCTGATATTGATCTTTGCGTCTCAGCGCTTCAATGCATTGCTCATATTGCAACTCTTTACTATCATCACATGGAATCATATATGGCAGACGCTTTATTTAACATAACTTCTGAGGCAGTGAAATCAGATATTAAAGAAATATCGCTCCAAGGTATCGAATTTTGGTCAAGTATATGTGATGAAGAGCTTTGCCTCATAATGGAGCAAAAGCAATGTGATCCAAGAGATTGTTTCCCACAAAATCATTTAAAACATTACGCTCGAGGAGCTGCGCAACATTTAGTTCCAATTTTGATCGATAAAATCATAATGCAAGATGAGTTTATAAATGATGAGAACTGGAGTCCACCAAAAGCGGCTTCATTGTGTCTTTTACTATTTGCTAGGTGCTGTGAAGATGAGATTCTGCCCTATGTTATACCTTTTATAACGAGTAACATTGACGCTCTCGAGTGGCGTTACCGTAATGCTTCAATTATGTTATTTGCAGCAATTTTGGATGGTATACAAAATAATGCTCGGGAGGAACTTATTAAGTATGCAATACCTAAACTCATTCAGTTATTATCTGACAAAAATTGCATTGTGTGCGACACTACTTCATGGACGTTCGACCGCTTATGCGCTGTAGCTTCTGAAACTGTCATAAAGGATGATCATTTTCAAATGTTGTTGCAGTATTTTCTTAAAAATCTAAAATCGGAACCAAATATAGCAGCCGGTGTTTGTGGTGCTATAATAGGACTTGCAAAGGGCGCCTATGAATTGGCTAATATGGAAAAAAATGTTTTTCCAGAAACGTACTGTCTTTCACCATTTTTTGAAAACATTGTCAGTCAGATATTAGAGACAACTCAACGGGAGGATGCAACATCAAGTAATCTACGCGCATCCGCTTACGATGCGCTTATTAATTTAATTTCGAACTCTCCAATCGATTGCCTTCATATAGTTGAGCGCGTAACTACTCTTATATTGCATCGCCTTAACTATTTTCTTGGCCAAGCTGCGAGTACACAGAATCAAGGCGATCGACAACAGATTACGGATATACAATCGTTACTCTGTGCTACGTTGGAAAGCGGCTTGCGGAAATTGCCATATGAGATCGTTGAACAGTTATCCGACAATATTATGGTAGCTGTATTTACCATGTTCAACTTAAGCACTGGCCGAATGGATGGCACACTTGAAGACGGGTTTTTGGTTATAAGTGCGCTTGTTGAAATTATTGATCATGTTTTTCTTAGATATATGGACGATTTTAAGCCTTTCTTGTGTGATGGCCTAAAGAGACATAATGAAGGAAACTTATGCTCTGTCACTGTTGGATTAACTGCAGACATATGTCAAGCTCTAAAGCATCATATATTACCTTACTGTGACGAGCTCATGACAGCATTGATATCACTTTTACATGAACCGTTATTAGACTGCAGTATTACGCCACAGATTCTATCCACAATTGGCGATGTAGCAATTGCTGTTGGCAGAGATTTTTTAAAATATTTAAACACTGTTCTTGATGTTCTACGTTCTGCTACATGTTTACAATATCAGACGAATACTGTTGACGTATCTGATTACGTTGTTGATCTAAGAAAAAGCATATTAGAAGCATATACAAGTATTATTCAAGCATTAAAAGGAACTGATGCCCAGCCAAACTCTGATGTTCATTACTTGGAAACCCATTTGGTTGATATAATTAACTTTATTAAATACATTGCCGCAGAGGAACACTGTTCTGATTCACTAGTCACTGCCATTGCAGGGTTTGTTGGTGACCTATGCACAGCTTTTGGATTAAAGGTTAATTCTTTACTAGATGACTTCATTTTAACGGAGCTTCTTTCCAATGGGAGACAATCAAATGTGAAAAATACCAAAACTATGTGCTTGTGGTCATTAAACGAACTTAAGAAATTAAGAACGCTTCAACTTAGTCATCAGTAAGTCTAGGTATGGTGATAATTTTTTTCATTTAGTTTCAAGCTCTTACATAAAAGCAGTTTTTACATAAAAGCCTTTGTTCGTGTACGAATTCTGTTAAACCCGCTTAATATTACATAGTTATTCAGCAGCCATATTTAATCACGAAATAAACTACACAGAAAGGAATTGGTATTTGTTTAACAGATCCGTTACTATACATGTTTGCGTCAAGTGATTTATATAGAATAATAAATGATATATAATTTATTTTATGATATTTATAGATGATAAAATTTAATAAAATTTCCAAAGGCTTTTATTGTTCAATAAAAAAATTTTAAATTTGAATTAATATTTTTAATGTATGGAATAAAAATTCTTTAAAGGCTCATTTACTAAAGTAAAGTAATATACTGAAACTTTTAAACTGCATATTTGTTCCCCTACCAAATTGATTTCGTATCAATTACAAAGTAGACAGACCGACCTTTTCTATTCATTTACTTATACAGACAATACTTTTAATCAACCGAATGGGGCTGAATAGAAGGCCTATTATGGAGCTTCTGTGAAATTTTACTTTAACTTTTACTTTTATATTAAAATTAACCCCATTTTATTTGAAAACTACTACAGTGAATTTAGTTTGTATAGACAATTTACAAAAGTACTGGGTGCTTGTGTCAACTATTATACATATATATATTTATAATCGAATAGTTGAATAATAAGGCCCTAAAAAATTAAAATGCAGAATGCTGACTAAGGCCAGAATAAATTAGAGGCATTTATGTCTCTAATGTGTAGTTGGCATTACGAAAAGTGCTATGTTGAAGCAATTTCGTAACGACGCCTATTGCGTATCGTGGTGATGTTTCCTAGACCAAAATTTAGAATTCAATGGGCCAACCTTGATGTTGATTTATGCTGCTGCAGTTTCCCATTTTTTATTTGTTTTGAGCGTGTAGTTTTTGTATGCTGCCAATTGTTTTGTTAGCAGCTAGCTGCTAGCAGTCAGCAGCCAGCAGACAATGTGGTAATGATCAATGATCGATGATCAACGCAAAATTCTTTTGAATAAAATTCAACCTATTAAATGTTTGCTCGTATCAGTCCTTCTAAGGTTCGTTTCTATTTAAAGATCCCTATGTAATCGTATGTGTTCGAGTGGATTCGTGCATTCTCTTTGCAATTTACAATTGCAGCTCTCATTTGCTGCAATTGTATTTTTTCTTTTACATATTTGCTTTGCTAATAATTGCTAAATATAATTGAGATTAATAAAAGTTGATAGTTTTTTTTATTTCTAATACAATAAGACAAGAGCTAAATAAAAGGATTTGGGAATTCAAGTTTGTATATTTCCCTACTATTGTACTTTACGTGCTGCATTTTCAACAAAAATATTTTCATACTCTATTTAAATTCATATATATCGGGTATATTCTATAATGTCATCTGTATTTTGTTTTGTAGAAATTGTTCTAAGTTTTGTTTCTGAATACCCATATCAATTATTTTTTAATAAGTATTTATTATTTTCGTTTTCGGTTATATACGAGGTAGAGAGAGAAGTAAAGTAAACATAATATATAAACATAATATATAAACATAATATGTTAACACGCATATAGATATATAATATAGTTCTGTAAACAGAACATTGTATTACAGCTGCTTGGTAACTATATCAAAGTTTCAAGTTTAAAATAAATTTATTAGAGATATATATATATTATATATTATGCATGTTTTGTATTAAAATAACACCTAACGGATAAATAAATATACATACAAACATGTGCAGGGCTTCAAAGTGGAAATATTTGATCCTGGTTTTATTCTACTTCAATAAAAACATATATCAGTTCACTTCACGTTTCTGCTCCGGCAAAAATATCAATTTATTTCGGGGTTCGGTTTTCAGTCCTGTTCCCAAAGAATATTTTTTATATAGTACAATACAGTTTTTATGAATGAAATCATTTAATTCATTTTTTTTAAAAACACATTATTCATGAATCCATGAATTCATGAACAATCAAACTTTTAAGTTTCATTCGTCAAATTTTTAACAACTGAAGAGGACCAATATACCTAAACTTAAAATTTTCTTTCGGTTAACGGTTCAATTCTGGTTCGAAGCCATGGTGAGAACGCAATATGTGAAGTGTATAAAAACTGATTACTCATTTTAATATTTAAATTGAATGATACAATATTCTACTTATTGCAAATTGCTTTTTTAATTATACTTCTGTGACAAACAAACAAATACCTGTAATACCTGTAATACCTGTAATTTAGTTGTACCATCATATAGATCAATGCAAATGCATATGATTTGTCTTACTATATCCAATTCGTATCAACAATGTATGTGGCCAGTGCTCAACTTGGTGCATATAAATATGTACTTCAAAATAATAAGAGTGCAAGTGTTACTTAACAGCACCAAAAAAGCGAAAATAACATAACATAATATCATTTTATATGTAGCAAGTGTGAGAAACGGTGGTATAAACGCTTTCAGTGTTAATAGCTGAAGTAATTTATACAATCTGTTCCTACTCTTTATTTTAGAATATTTTCATAGTTCTGATATACGATCTAAGCACATCGGAATATACATATATAAGCTTCTATTATTATTGTTATTATTAATCTGGATCATTGTGTCTGACAATTTATACAACAGGTACCCACAACAAAAAGAACAGATTAAAAACAAATAATCTCTACAATTTACAATTTAAGACTATATTAAGACATATATTAAATACATCTGGTATTTCTGTATTTAAAATGAATTTACGAGTATCTTCATGTTAATGTAATGTTATTACCGGAGTTCTAAGGCTCGCAATACAAAAAGTTTTAGGAACGTAGCAGTTACACTGGCGTTATTCCGATATTGGATCCGATATTGGAGTGAACCCTAATAATTTATTGGTAAATAGAAATACAGAAAATCTTTTACATTAGTTTACCTGTGGTGACTTTTCGTAAATATTTAAAATGTGTAATGTAGCGTTAAACAAAACGAAGCGCAAAACTGCTTATATGGAAAGAGCCGACGATTTAAACGGGAGCCGATTTAGACATCGCAACTAAATACAATTTGATTGTATTTATCTTTGGTGTAGTGGTGATGATTATTTGTTTGTGCTGAGTGTGATTACTTATTTTAGATGCATGCATAGTTGTCTATATTGGACATTTCATTATTAGAGCGATTTTCTTAATAAAAAGACTTTACACTGCGAACATCAATCCATTTTGTTGAAGTGTTTGCCGCCAACAAGGACCCTTTACAAAATCACGAAAGAAAGTGCTTTGTGTGGACATATAAAATAGGATACTCTCTTATTAAGAACGTGTGTGTAATCAGTACGTGTATACCTAATAGATAGAAATGAATAATAACTGAACGAAGTACCTAATTCATTTCAAATTTAATTTTAAAATATTGGTGATTGAAATGCATTAAAAAATATCATTTAGTAAAGTTCTATATAATTTAAGTGAAACAACTGCACTTCTTCATAGTGCATATTAAATACAAATTTAATTGGTGAAAATAAAATATATAATTGGTGAAACACGTTAGTTTGTCATAGCGTGCTGTAGTTATCATTGAGAAAATCAAATACTATTATTGATCTTGATCTAAATATGGATCAGAATCTATTATATTAGTTGATTTGAGTTTCTTCAGTATATTGTATTTCGAAAATAAAGTTCAGTTGTTATTACATTCATAAAAAATAAATTGTTAAATATCATTATATTACTTGAATGTATTCCTTGGTGCAGATTCTCTTAAAGTGAAACTGCCAAGATGTGTGACGATGATGCGGGTGCTCTTGTAATTGACAATGGCTCTGGTATGTGCAAAGCCGGTTTCGCTGGTGATGATGCACCACGTGCTGTATTTCCATCAATTGTCGGCCGCCCACGCCATCAAGGTGTGATGGTAGGTATGGGTCAAAAGGATTCTTATGTTGGTGATGAGGCTCAAAGTAAACGAGGTATACTAACGCTTAAATATCCCATTGAACATGGTATTATAACGAATTGGGATGATATGGAGAAAATATGGCATCACACTTTTTACAATGAGCTGCGAGTAGCACCTGAAGAACATCCCGTATTGTTGACGGAAGCACCTTTAAATCCAAAAGCGAATCGTGAAAAAATGACTCAAATAATGTTTGAGACATTTAACTCACCAGCTATGTATGTGGCCATACAAGCTGTCTTATCACTTTATGCATCCGGTCGCACAACAGGCATTGTTTTAGATTCTGGCGATGGCGTATCGCACACTGTACCAATCTATGAAGGTTTCGCATTGCCACATGCCATATTGAGATTGGATTTAGCTGGCCGCGATTTAACTGACTATCTTATGAAAATTTTAACTGAACGTGGTTATTCATTTACGACTACTGCTGAACGTGAAATCGTTAGGGACATTAAAGAAAAACTTTGTTACGTAGCTTTAGATTTTGAACAAGAAATGGCAACAGCTGCTGCTTCAACTTCATTGGAAAAATCGTATGAACTACCCGATGGCCAGGTAATAACTATAGGAAATGAACGGTTCCGCTGTCCAGAAGCGCTATTCCAGCCATCTTTCTTAGGTATGGAATCATGCGGTATCCATGAAACTGTTTATAATTCAATTATGAAATGCGATGTGGATATTCGAAAGGATTTATATGCAAACTCTGTTCTATCTGGCGGTACTACCATGTATCCTGGTATTATTATTAGATTAATATTTCGATAAAAATATTTATAATGGAAAACTTTTTTAGGTATTGCTGATAGAATGCAAAAAGAAATAACTGCCTTAGCTCCGTCTACAATTAAAATCAAAATTATTGCACCTCCTGAAAGAAAGTACTCCGTTTGGATTGGTGGTTCTATTCTCGCATCACTTTCAACCTTCCAACAGATGTGGATTTCAAAACAAGAGTATGATGAGTCTGGTCCTGGCATAGTACATCGCAAATGTTTCTAAATCTTTTCGCAGCGATGTTTTCAAATGTCCGCGCGATGCAAATATTCTGGATAGCTGTCCAAATAATACCAATCAATCATGTTTATGTCTATTTTTATTTAACAAAAAGCTAATTCTATCTACTTATTGCAGAATATATATTGTACTAAAACAAAGTATTCTTTTATAATTATCGGAGAATAAAACTATAAACATTACTATAAAGAAATTCATTCAAAAATGTTAATAAAAATATTTCAGGTTCCTGCTTTAAGTGGATTCCTTTATTTCTGTACTTTTTCACTGAAATATTATAAGTTGGGAAAAAGTTGGAAAAAAGGGAATGTCAAGTAGTCTTGGAAAAAAGTCTTTTCAAGCATATTTTGTATTTGATACGACGTAGATTGATTTTCTTGCTACGTAGGTATAGAGCTTTATTACTTGCAATACCATTCATAAAGAAGTATGCATACGGGTATGTACGAAAGAGAGAGAAACAATATTGAACAGACATATAATATTGTGTGTTTGGGCTAAGGAACAGGTGCAATATAGCACATAAAAAAATTGGTGAAACATCTTTTGGTTATGCGTATTTTCGTTAATCTGAATGAAGAAGATTTGGTAGAAATTAAATGCACCCTTGACAGAAGACATCTCGAATACTTGTCGCTTTAATTGATAACAGCTGTATGACAATTATAACGGGATCTTAAAAACATTTCAAAAAAATTATTGATGGTTAATTACTTAATCTTGCAAATTTTGCAGCCATTCAAGAGAGTACTATAAAATTTGATCAAACTTGATTAGTTCAAACTATTTGATTTACATTCTTTTTATTTCTAATGCTGAATATAATTCTGATATTTTTACCTCAATTAATAATTATGTACTTCATTTTAGTATCTACAGTAGATCAAATATGCCTATAACTTATGTGATATTCTCCCGATGGTATTTTATTTACTTTGGTGATGTCAAGAAATGTTCCATACAACCATCCATTCCATTCTTCGCAATTTCTGCATAAAATGATATAAAGTATTCGTTTTTTTAATAGTGCATGTAATAAATTTACCAAAAATAACTTCTAATAAATCGAAATATATTATTTATCACAACAATAAATAAATCATAAAGACATATCATTTTTGTTAAATAGTTTTGTTCGATTGGGAGAAGCTAAAATGTCTTCTTAATATATTTTACAAGAACGTTGAATATTTCAACGAATTGTACCAATATTGTAGGGACTGGGACCAATATCTATCTATTATAAATAATTATAATAATGTGTCTGGTCATTTCTGTTTTAATGTCATTATGTCATGTCTTTTCTATTTTTATTTGATTTGTATCAAAAAGTAAAATTAAGTCGTAATGTTTAATGTTGGGATTGCATGAAGAAGAACAAACATTCTGTCTACATACTCTTTCATATTGTGCTTTTACTACTCTCCAGAATAGACATCAAATTTTTTTTTAAGAACTTGTCGAGAATATTAAAAGCACATACATATTGTTCAATATGTAAGAGTACATATGAATATAACGAGGACTTGGAAGCGAAGCTCGTAGGCACCGAAACCCCGTTTCTTCTAAAAAATAATATAGTTAAAGATAAAAATACAATATCGAGCAGCCAATCGGTGGTTTAAAAACTCTGCTCTAGCAGAATATTATTCAAAACAGCAATTAATGTGTTTAACACGTGTTAAAATGTATTTATTCATTAATTCTATTAATTATATTCTATACATAAAATATGAGTGAATGCTTGCACCGAAAAGTTGATGTCAGCACGTAAGAGTGTATAAGAAATCTGATGTGAATGAAATAAAGAATTGAGTGCTTTGTAAAGTTGAACTAATAAGTGTTTAAAATTTCTTAAGTGATGGTAGTATTAAGTATTTTTTTTTATTTTGAATACAACAAACCAACTTCTTCGGGAAGAGTGATCAGTTTCTTTTCAAGATAATACATTAAATTTATTTATATTCTTATTGGATTCAGCAAGAAACGATTTTTAATTCTTGATAATAAAAAACGATTAACCAAATTATCCAAAATTTCCAAACAATAAATTTATTCATAATTTTTTAAATCCATTTTTTTCAAAAAAGGTGAAAATCCTGTGAACAAAAAAAAAAGATGTGACCAAAAAATATTTTTCAACGTGTTACATGCAGAAATTAACTGAAGACAAATTATGTTCATTAAGAATATTAAGCATATTATATTGAATAGCAATAATACATGGGCTTATAAATCTTAACTCTCAAAAAATTTTCCTCTAACAAAAAAGCGACGAACGATGAACTCAATCGAAACAATTTAGTGTATGAAAACTGTTTACAGGGAGATGTAAACAATACACGTGAAAAAATATATATCGCAAAGCTATATATTTTCCTTGAAAATATTAAAATATTGAAATTGTATCAGTAGTAAAA
Source organism: Teleopsis dalmanni (assembly GCF_002237135.1). Lineage (NCBI taxonomy): Eukaryota > Metazoa > Arthropoda > Insecta > Diptera > Diopsidae > Teleopsis > Teleopsis dalmanni. The sequence continues at coordinate 112,239,556 of NC_051847.1, read as the reverse complement.
CGTTTACTATTGTAAGATTGAGTATTCATGAAAAGAATTCAACAATATCTCTAGGATGAAATTATGGACAACTGTACCAATTGGCACAACGTCCATAGTTATAACATTGAAACTTCCACATGTTCTAGACCAGGTATTTTATCATCATGAAAACAATGGATCTTTTTATGCTGGGTATATTCTATTTATCTTTGCGACGACTGATAAAAACTAATAGAAACTAAAGAAATCTTTAGTTCGACTTGTTATTCTCAGGTGTATGTGCCTTAGAAATTATAAACCAGGTGTTGGCATAAGTAAAATGCGTGTCTTATATACACATTCGACCGAGCTTTTTCGTAGCGTGTCATTTTTGTTTACAGCTGATCTCTCGTAATTCTTGTTTACTTTTGCCGTTCTGATTTTCTATTTCATGTTGTGTGCGGTACTCGGCTTATGCACTTAACTTCTTGTTGAGCTTCTCTTACGGCGAATATTTTTGACAGTTCTTGTTCTTGTTTTCTTATTTCGCTATTCTGGTGCTTTGTTTTGATTCTTACAAAACGTGTTTTAAAGCTACATTCGGTCGGTGGTGGTTTTATTTATTTTATTTATTATAATAAAATAAAATATTAACAGTGCAAATATTCATCAAATTTAAAACATAAAAATAAGAAATATAATTAACAAATTAATAAGGTGAGTTTATTATTCATTTATTTAATTATATTTTTATATTTCATTTTAATATCATTTCAGATTAGTTTGAGGTGTTATTAAGGCTTGCAGGCGGGTTGGGTTTTGATAAGTTGCTTTGAAAAAATATTTTATATATTAATTAATCTATTTATTTAATTCCAGATATTTGTAACATTTAGTGAGTGTTCCTTTTTTTCAATTTAAATGTAATTATAAAAAAAAAACATGTGTTGTTTTATAAAATATCGGTGTTCTACTGGCATGTTTTAGTTCGTGTTTTTATTATCTTTATTATCTTTTAGCACGTTTATGTAGGTGGAAATTTAGCGTAAATTTCCATCCTTACAGTCATCCAAATTTCAACAAATTAACTTTTGACTCAGTCGAAAATTTTTGTCTTTGCCTTTTCTTTGCTATTCGAATCCGTCTAGTAGCAATTTATGTTGACCATTTGGGAACAGAAGTAGAGATTCGGCTGAACGACAAATTTGTCCTTTTACTTTGAAAGTTGGCATAAATTTAGCTGTTATTACTTTTGCGACGAACGCTTAAGTATAGAAAAACTTTTGATTCAGCAGTTTATCCGCCAAAGTAATTGTCGCGACTGTAATTAAAGCAATTGAATCGTTTGAATTCGTTTCTACATTAAATATAAAAGGAATGAAATCGTCATAGTGGCGATGAAAACATACCGATTCAAACTATAACCATTAACTTCGTTGAGCTGCAATGCAAATCGAATTTAATTGTTTGGTTGCTTAGCTCGGAATCGTATTTGATGTTCATCTGCTGATTCTCATTGACGTCTTTCAGCCACTTTTAGTATGTCATGTTTATTCTGTTGAGAATGTAGCAGATCTAAAGCTGAAGAAAGCGATCGCTATACTCACAAGCGCGCATCATAAAATCTGACTGTACGTTGTTTTGCTGCTTCCTGGGCACGATATTAAGACATTTCCTGTTTCCCTGCTGTTCGTTCGTTTCTTCCCGATCCCTTAGTGTAATTTGATTCGTGAATGACTCGTACCACTGTTTCTATTTGGAGGATATAACTCTCTAATACCAGGTTCGCACTATCTCATTTAGGCACTTGCTCATTTATATAAATGAGGAAGCGTTCACATAATAATGAGCTCATTTATACAGCTTTTAGAACTTTTATATGTCAAAAAAGCTATAAAAGAACTTTCTTTTGTTTACAAATAAAACACAAATAAAAATTTTGGTATTGTGTAAAATAAATATTTTAAAATGGAAAACACGAAAAATTTAAAAAACATAATATATAATGTGTGTAAAATTATTAATAATAGAAAAAAAGAAAGCAATTTCTGAATATCGTAAATGTCGTGCAATGCACCGAAAATATATACTTGAAATAAGAAAAAAGCAAATAGCAAAACTTTCTACAATAATTGCTAGCAACCGGAGGAAGTGCTGGACTTTGGTTAGTGCCGCCAGTAATGATTATTAAATAAAGTTTAAAATTAATATTTTTTTCAGAAAAGAACAAAGAAATTCTGGGAAGCGGATTGCCTGAAAAATGGTCCAAATTTTTTCAAAGAAAATTTTCGCATGAGTTTGGAATGATTTAAGGAGTTATGTGAATTATTAAAAGGACTACAGAAAAAAGATACAACCTTTCAAATTTCAATTTCTTTAGAAAGGAGAATTGCCATTGGCTTGTATTACCTTGGGTCGTCGGTTGAATACAGAAGCGTAGTAAATCTGTTTGGCGTTGGCAAGTCAACCGTGTACATTTGCCTGAAATTATTTTGCCACTAAAAATTTAAATACTTAATCGATATATTAAATCATATCAATATATATCAATTATATATTCAATTAATAAAAACAGATTGTATTTAATGCTCACTTTTTCAGTGTGCTTGTTTACAGCTCAATTGTTGTTTGTTTACATTTTATATTTAAAAATATATGACAGATACTTCAAATTTTGGTCATTTCCCTTCTGGGAAATTTTTTTTAAAGGGTTGCATTCGACAATTTTAATCTAAAAAAAACTGATTTATTGTAAATCAGCACATTTATATGAAAGCTCTTTGTATGGTAAATCATGCTGATTAGTGATTATAATGAGCAAAACCGCCTAAATGAGATAGTGTGAATGTACTATATGCAACGCATAGTTTTGTTAAACAAATGAAATGTTTCGAACTGATATTGCACTGAGAAATAAGAAAAAAATTAAATTTACTCACGAAATTAATGGCAAGGTAAACGATGTAAAAAAATACATCGAAATTTCTGAAAACTTAATTCAACAATCGAAAAAATTGGAAATGCAAAGTGAAATTTTAAGTTTTTCGATGTCGGTGTGACATCTATATAACATAAGTATATAAAAACACGCTCGTATACGAATGCAACATTGTATAGAAATCTAAAGGCAAATATTTTTAAAGTTCAATTAATCATTTAATGTTATTGAAAGAAAAAAATATTCATTAAAAATATTTTATACATTTTGATTTGCGAAATAAATACATCATCTCCTAAAGATTCAATTTTAGATCAGCCTTACTTCATACTTCCATCGGTACGGTTGTATTTTTCCGATTGAAAATAATAAAAAAATTGAGAGTGCATTGAATTTAATGCACTGAATTTAACCTTTATGTGCTCGGGATATTTTTCCTACGTTGCCGGTCGGAAGTCTACATTTGTAGCAAGCAAGTATGTTATGAAGAAATCTAGACCAACATATTAAAAAAACACTTTTAGGCAGATTATTTTACTTTTACAGACAATTGTACATATTTATTATGAAAATTATTATACAAAACTTGGGTAAAAAAGGTTTTAAGTAGCCTTTGAGGAACAACATTCACCCAAAGAATATGTGACTGTTTGTACGTCACACACTGGTTTTTATGCACCAACTGCAAATATTTCGCGTAGTTTTTCTCTTTCAAATGTTACTCTCTTCCACAATAGTTACCTGATTTGCATTTGAGTTCTTTCCAGTATAAACCTCACTATTGAGAGGATAAAACGACTTCGCATCACAAGCGAACCAAACTTTTGGATGAAATATAATGGATAAATCTAGTCTATCACGATATGTAAATAGATGCTTATTTACTGTTACTTCTCCGGAAGATTGGTAGTACATACGGAGATGGCTATTCATCTCAGCCTACAATTCAGAGATGAGAGCAGCCTTATCAATAACAAGTCAGCTCTAGTACGGTGAATGTCAAACCTAATAAAATGTAAAATTTCATTGAAATGGGTTTCTACATTGTTGCACGGTAATAACAAAGTGCTTCCTTACTCCACAACATATTCGTATCCTCGTCGCTTGATTTGGTTACACCACCTAGCACTAGAAGCTCAATTAACGATTTTGATTTCATGCCGGTTACAGTATTCCACATTCTCTCCTTTGCATTAGGGTTTTTTTCATTCCCTATTTGAAAAGTTTTCCTGGCTTTTTAGTTTGTTTCTCTCAAAATTTATTCAAGTATCGAATACGGTGTACAAAATTAGACCTTTAGTCGCTTGAATTGGACCAACAGTAGTGTCATGAAACACATTGTGAGCAGTAGTGCGACTTACTTGATTAGGTATAGTTTTGAACCAGACAGTATTATCTCTTGACACAAATGTATCAAGATGCTGCATAACGACCGATGTCTCTTTGACATTCATCACATAATCGAAATTTATTTCGAATAATATACCTTATTCTTGCTCATATTTCTGAATCACCAAGTATCATTTCATTCTCGGCGTCAGATTCTTTAGAATAGAAACCAATCGCAACACTTACAGCACCAACAAAAATATTGCTTGAGCTGGAACTTGTATGATGGTCAAGTGGTACATGATCATCAAACCATTCATCGCTAAAAACAAGTGCTCCTCTTCCTCCTCATCAATCTCGCTCAGTAATTTGTCAATATATTGTCGCCATTCTTTTTTCATAAGCCACTTCCAAAAGAAGGAAAACCTGCAAACACACTTACTGTTTAACAACTCATAGTGGCCGAGTTGAAGCACGTTCAATCATATTTTCCAATATTCTCATTTTATTTTACTGCTCTATGTTTCAAATAAACTATTTCATTACCAAATTAACCAATCGAAAGCGGATCGAAAGCATTACATTGTAATCAGATTGAGCATAAGCAGAAAATTGATTACAGCAGTATGAACTGCGGTTCCTAATCCTCCTACTGTTGCGATCTAAACCATAAAATCATGCATATAAGTACAAATATGCAGCACAAGTATGTACAAGTAAACAGAGAATAAAATAAATTACAAAGGAACATGTTTCTGCATGTTGGAACTAAAAAATATTGAGTTACATAGGTATTTAATATGAATTTTCATATAAATTATATGGTGACTACAAATGTAGACTACCGGCCAGGAGGTGATCAGTTTGAAAAGTTGGGTCTAGGGCTTAAATAAATTATTGTTTTGATGCTGTTAAGTTTAAAATTAACTTAAAATTGATTTTTAGGAAACTACTAAAAATCTCGCACCCTGTCGTTGTGCAAAATTCGTTTTTATAAGACTTTTTCGCACAAAATGCTACAAATGTAGACTACCGAGCACATAAAGGTTAAAAAAAAATCTTTATTGTAGTACCTCTGCCATTTTATGATGCCCAACAGGTGTCAACACCTTGTAGATATGTGGTCAAGTTGATATTGGCAAGCATGACGAAAATGCGAAATTTTCATTTTTGGTATGTGGGCTGCAAAAACTCACATATTAAGGGTGCTTGCATACTCCGTTTAGAGCTTTTGGCCCAGTAACTAAACAACAAATTCTGAAAGCCCTTCAAGAAGTTGCAATTGTGGTCAAACACGTCATTCAGCTTATTGTAGCTGCTTTAAGTTCAGGGAATTTCATGCCTTACGTGCAATCAAATCAAAAGCTTCATTGCCTATAACTCCTGTCTTTTATTTTCAACTGTAAAGCCTGACACATCGTCTGCCTTTGTGGCTAAAAACTGTAGCACTCCCCAACGTCCTGCAGATACCGTTACTAAGTCCATTAATGTTACCAAACCTCCCATTTAAATTATTATTAATAATATTGCCAAAACTCCAGCCAAATATGCTTCTGCCATAAATGCGCATTTGTCCAATATAGAGTCGTTATTCTCGTTTGCCTTAAGTATCATGTTGCAAATTTTTGCTCTTACTTAGTAAGAATATGTCTAATAACTTCATCAAGACTAACATTTTTACAACTTCATCCATTATTTATATAGTGACTTCGAACAAAGTCTTATTAACTTTTGCGTGTGTTACCCACTTAACTGTGCTAATACACTTGACCCTAATAGATTCTTTACTCCCTCCGGTTTTTTTTAGTTTCTTAAGTCTAAAATACCTAAGAAATCTACTTGCGTAGATGGTATTTCTCTTAATCTGCAAATGTGAAACAAATTTTTATTATGCTTATAACATTGGTTATTTTTCTTGGCTATGGACGAGGGCAATAGTCATATTCATTTGTAAAAATTGTAAACCTAAATCTCTTCCTTCAAGCTATCGTTCGTAGTGCGGAGTTTGGATAGTGAAAAAGTCTTTGGTACGGCGTGAATCCAAGGCCTTACATTCAAGCTTCATCAGTTCAAGCTCTCCAGATAATTTTCGGTCGGGGCCGACATCCATAAGTGTATGTTCTACGTCCTCTACTTGTTAATGTTTCAGTTCAGTGTACTCGCAGGGTCAGTAATTCTCTTAATCAATATTTACTCTTGTTCAGTTACTATTATACTTCAAAACTAAAACTAAATCCGCTAAAAGTTTCAGCCATTGCCTTTACTGGAAGTATCCGCGATGGTCCTTGGGTTTACAAGCCCTCAAATATTAAACGTGTACTTAATGAATCTTCTGTTAAACTTATTAATAAATTTAAATATCTAAGAGTTGTATATTCTTCAAAAAATCACAATCAACTTTATGAACAAGCTAAAGTCTTGTATTACAAATAATTGATTCAGCCACTTTTCACCTATTTTTTTTCTATTTGATCTTCTACTTAGATGAACATGTTCGCGTGTTTATATCATCGTAATTATAAAAATTATGGAATAAACACCTGTACCCAACTCTTCCTTATGGCTTAGATGTACTTACTTCCTTAATGTTAAGCTTTTTGATTATTTACTTCACTTCATTCGTTGTATTCTGGAATGAGATTTATGCATGTGATTTTTCGCAACGGTTTTTCGCAAATAACTCGTAAATGGTACACAGAAAAAAATCGTTATGATTTTCGAGTTCTACGAAAAATTTCCCTATAAGAAATATAAGTCTCGTCTTTGGAAATTTTTGGCTGTAAACTAATGTAATTTTTCGAGAAAGTTTTTGTAGTTATTAGAACCGTTCGACGCTACTATAGGGACAAATTAAGAGTTAGTTTCGATATATTGGGGGCCACATGTACATAAACACCTTTCCCAATGAGATATTGAGAACTGACATCTGACACAACTGGAAGTGGGTCATACTAGACATGTAGATCATGTCTCTAGGTAGGTTGGCCGAGTTGAAAACTTTGAAGTTGTGAATTATATTGTTAAGTAATAAGAATTTTGTGAAAGTAGTGTAAGGTACTAGTATTGTATTTATGTTATTTATAAAACGTTAACTATGTTCCACAGTTAAAGATAATATATAATATAGAAGTAAGGAAAAAATAATCACATTGAATAAAGACTGTCAAATAACACAATTGTATTCTATAGATAAGGAATTAAATAATAAACATTATATATTGTAATTTATACAAAACTAATTAAAATGTTTGTACAATTAAATTGTTTAATAATTATTAAAATGTATTTATTAATTTTTTTTTTGTTTTTGATTATAAGTAAAATTATACACAAAAGCTATAATTGACTAAAGTCGGTCATCAAATTTTCTTGGTTTTTTATCTAGATACATTTTTTTGTTGATTAAAAGTAAAACACACTGAATGAAAGAGCATTTTTCAATTTTTTGCATTATATATATGTATGAAATTATCAACAAAAAAAATACCATTTTATAAACCTTTTAATTTGTAAGTTATTTAAAGGCTTATGTGGGATTTTGTAAAAAAAAACAGTCTGTTATATAGTTCTTTCCTATATTTAAATTGGCAACATTTCTAAGTTTTTGACATTATCATTAGGACGGGATGTTATTTATTTACGTAACAACTAATCTATTTATAGTGGAACAATACTAGAGAATTGTAACTTAAAAATAGTAACTAAACTTCGAACGTTGGCGTTTTTGTCATTCGGAAAAGAACTATAATATATATAAAAATAAAAATTAAAGAACTGTTTCTTTTACAAAGGTTCACATTAGTCTCTAAGTTATGTTTAAAAAGTGAACTCAAATTATGAAGTAGTATAAACTTTTTATTAATTTAAAAATTTTAATATTTGTTAAAAAAAACTCTGTTTATGTATACATGGAAGCCTGCAATATGTAATTCTCTTTTAGAAACTTATGACTAAAATACAGCACATGTGTGTTTAATTGATTAACTAAATGGCATAATAACATATTTTGAATAATATAGTGGTATATATATAGTTAAAAATTTATTTGTTACACATTATTTATAAAAATGATAAGTTTTGATTAATTTTTTATGGAAAATTGTTATAATTATTAATCATTATTTAATATATGTACAAATTTTATGAGATTCTATAGAGAAATGAGTATTGTGTGTTGATTTTTATCTATCATTTTATTTATGGCATTTGTTTATAATTAAATATTAGTTTCAAAATTTAAGCAACCAGAGTTTGGGTTGTTGTACTATAAGCTCATATTAAATATCTAATCTTAAAGGCAGTATAAAGTATAATTTGTATAAAGTACTAACTTATAAACTAACAAAATCAAAATCTAACGATTAAGTTATTGAAAATGCGAATGGGCATATGTAAATTGGATGGCAAATAAGAATGAGTTAAAAGCATTTGAAGTAAAGCTTACTGTAAAGTCTGTAAAGTGCTTTGGCAATTCTCGATTTAAAGCAACGCCCAAGCAAGTGGGCATCTTTTTAAAACATACCTTTTTTAAAAGCTAAGGTTATATAAAAATGATAAACCTTAGAACTTATCAAAGGAAAAAATATTCAATATTCCTGACTTAAAGTTTATAGACGTTTGGTAATGGTGTTTGGGGGTTTTGCGTTAGGTTAAGGCTCCTATGCACTGCGACCAGTTTGATCTATTGTGCACCAGTTTGAACTTTTTAGAAGTTTAAAGATATATAAATCATTTATTAGGAATTTATAATTTATATTTTCAGTTAAAAATCGCTCAAATAAATTCTATTATTTTTTATAATTAAAATTTTCATAAGACGGTTTTAATTCTCTTCAATTAAGTGGATTGAGTGAACTAATTGCTAGATTAAATGATTATCGTCTTGTTACATCGTTTTTACTATATTTGATTTTATGAACCGATTTTTATTTGGACCCGAACTTTATAATAATATAAATATTTCAATAGATTTGTTGCTAAACTTAGTTGCTTATGCTTAGTGACAGATTTGATCTCTTTGATTGTAAGCTTGCGGCGTATGCAAAATACTTCGTATAGAAATTTTATTCATAACAAGAAGACTTATAAATGTAAATAAAAGTTTAAAATTGGAAGTATACCAAGGATGTACAGAACTTAGGAAACTATGTTAACACACAAATAAATACTATTAATAATTTTGCACGATATTCTTAATCTAAGTATAGTTAATTTTGAACACAAAACTGTTTCCATTAGTTAACTTGGACTCAATTTTATCAAAAAATGATAAACTTAATTAACAATTAATAAAATGTAATACTCTTGATTTGTTGTGCCTAAAATTTTTCATATATATCAGTATATATCAAATTTACATGATCACGATTCGCCTTATATATAAAATATTTTAATCCGTATTTATTTTTTAATATATATATTTATAAACTGCTAACTATAAGAAAGCTTATATAAAAAAGCTAAGAAAGAAAGCTTCAACTTTTATAAAAAATTGATTGTAAATATTTGTATTACGCTTTTGTCCCAAATTCAGAACATTTAACCTGTACCAAATATTCATGTTTATATGTATATAATTTTATATATAAACAGAACGATTTGCATATTAAAAATAGTTTCAATGAAACAAAGGGTAGTAATTCATAATTCATTGGTCGTATAACAGCTTTACAAATTACTTTTAATGAAAGCGTTTCGGAGTGGTTCACGTGTAGTTTGAGCGATTTACGTTCAACCCACGCTTATTACATAATCTTTTTGAGTTTCTAATTAATTATAATAATATTCATTATGACTCAAGTAGTAAATGCATTATTTTTGTTAATTGGCAACAATATGTAAATTGTTATCAAAAATAGCACCACATGTAGATTTCTTATGAATCGTCTTTCACACATCTTACTATTCTCAGACACTAAGATATAGACCGTATCGCTGAGATATCGAACACCGCCCACAGTAACCGCCGCAAAGTGCACGGCGCATTGTTAATGATTTTTCAAACTACATGCAGAGTACATGTAAAAAAGTTAATTATTATACATACTTTATCTTATATTTTATGTCCTTACCAAATTTGATTCCTTCATTATGACGCTATTCCCAAATCGATCCCACTTAGTGCCCGGTCGTATTCTAAAGCCTGTGTGTTCTAAATTTATTGAGAAATCACCCTGCGGACATTCCATATTTCGATTATAGCAGTCACCTGCTGATCCAAATGCCTGCTGCGTACCAATTGTATTAGCAAATATAAAATCATTCTCTATAACACGTAAGTCTGTAATATTAACACGTATTTTATGAAATGTTGTTCGTCCTGAGTTTATGTTTGTGTCGCGATGTTCACGATGCCTTGACAAGGGTGGGCAAGTATCCGGATCACTTGTTTTATATCCATAATATATTGAGTAATTTTCATTAGGATTAACAGTCACATATTCTTTGGGCGAATTTCTCATGTCGTAACAGTAAATTTGTTTGGATAGCGAGTTAACAAAAATTTCGTATTCACCATCCTGATATATTTGATAAAAGCGTCGTATCTCTTCACAAGATTTTGGTAGACATTCTCGAGGAGGCTTGCATTTTTCTTTAAAAATATTTTCTTTTGTTGGGCACTGTATGCGTCTTTTCGATGAATCATAACAAAGGTTTCGACGTCGACGTATACCCTGACAATTGCACTTTAAAGATAGAAAAATTTAAATGAAATGGTGAACATAAAACGTAACGCAATTAAAATATAAACTACATAGAAATATATACCTTAGATATAATTTTTAATTCTTTTCTGATACAATTATTACACATTTTTTTAGAAGGCGGCCTTTTTGTCGCATCACAGTATTTGTAAGTTATAGGATTTCCTAAAGATGATTCGCAGTAAACAGATCGCGATTGATACTCTTCGCTACAATCTGCTGGACATTGAGTCCAATTTGATGTAGACCACTTGCAACTAACCTTGCACGGCTTTGTACGACGTTTTGGTGTAGGTTTTCTTAAACTTTTACAATATGAATTATCAATAATGATACGTTTCCGCTGATCTCCTTTCACGTCTGGTCTATAAACGCGAGCGCAATGCATTTCCTTAACTCGGGTTCCATTTCCGCAATCCACCGAACACTAACAGTTATTCAATTAATTTAAATATGGTTATTCATTATATCTAAATTATAACAATTAAGGAAATTACCTTGGACCAATTAGACACGTATTTAATATTGCAACATTTTCGTCTAGAAAATGGCCGTTTATCTTCAGGACAGCCGCTAGGATTTATGCAAATTACAGTACGGTTTTTTTCGCACTGCTCGTTACATGGACCCCATTCACTATATCGCCAATAAATTGGTACTAAGCTTGAATGTGTCTATAAATTTAACTAAATATTGTGAAAATCAAAAAAAAAAATTTTAATGATAAATATTACCGCGTATTCCTCATAATCTGGACAACGTTGTGGATTACATGACTTTATTAATGCATCATTCCATTTTTTTTTAATTGGGTTGCAAAGTGTATCATTTACTCTGGTTTCATTGAGAAAACAAGCCACATTACGAGTTTGACTGCCACTTCCACATGATTTTGAGCACTGTTTTATTAAGAAGTATTAATAAGAAATTTATATATAATTTATCAAAATAAATCAAATATATTTACTGTTGTCCAGTCGGTGTAATTCCAACAGCCTTCGTGGCATGGCTCATGTTGAATAACTTCATATTTTGACTTACAAAACGATAAGTCAACGATATTCGAACGATTAATATCAGTAAAAGTTTGAATGCAGTGATAGATCCGTTCACGAGTCCCTCTTATTCCACATGTAGCTGAGCATTCCGAAATACTTGTCAGATTTAAACTGCAAACACAAATAAAATTATATTAAGTCTAATTTTAGCCACAAATTATCTAAGGATCTAAGGCCACACACTTAAGCACACAATCCGAATTACAATTTCTGTACTCCGTTGCTGGTTTCGATATTTCATCGCAATATTGTGGTGCAACTTTAAGAGCTACTGTCGTGCTAATGCAAACAGGTAAACGATGTTGCCTTCCTTCGCATAGAGCATCACAGTTGCTCCATTGTTGCATTTCCCAACGATAAATCTCCACCTGCGGTTCACTATATCTGGGTTTCTCCATCGTGTATGTGTAAGTTACAAGTAAGGAGTCGTTACTTAGTTCGGCATTTGTTAAAATTGATATAATCTATGAAAGATTTTCAATAGTTAGTTTAAAATTGATTGCGTTTAAATTATTAAAAAAAGATAAGGGATATGATTACCTCTACTATCAAATCACGTTTCAGTTTAAGGGAGTACGTGGTATTCACTCTTTCGACTTTATTTGCGGATCCATTGTATTCAATGGTTACACCAGCATAGAAGCTTACAATACGATAAGTCGGTATAACACTGTTGCCACTTAATAAAGAATTACCTTCGTCATCCCTTAGTACGATATACGTCATGTTTTGATCTTCTGGTTGAGTTACAACAATATTGGACGCTCCTTAAAGGAAATAAATGGAGTATTTAAAATTGGGAACAATATTCAGATAGAGATTTATTGTTACATTTTATGCATTTTGAAAATGATTTCTAGTTTCATGAGACGAAAATATCATATGCCGTATATTCAGTTTCATACAAGTTATAGTCGTTTACAAAGTTTTGTTATCGAATTCTACCATATATAATAACCTATTAGTTTTATTATCCCAAGAAATTGAAAATCTCAAAATATCAAATGTTGTGACTACTTATTACATGCATAAAATGTGTTGTGACTACTTGTTACATGCACTTAAGTTCATTGCGGTTAGGGAGATTAATCTGGGGATTTCGGTTCTTTGAGATTTCCCGAAAATATCAAGATAAGCGAATGTAGGTAATTCAGGATTCTATTCGTTATGGAGTTATGGAAGCTATAAGTGGTGAAGCGGAGAAGTACTTTTCATCTCAATACTATATATATATATATATATATATATATAATATATATATATATATATATATATATATTTATATATTTCTTTTTTATAAAGTATATTACAAAGTTTGATGTAGACTTGAATTATTGCCTTAAATGATTAGTACGAATATGTGAACATTCATAAAAAACTAAAGAAGTTTTCTATACGAGCACTGGCTCGTGTAATTTATAAATTTTTTTATTGCTATTAAATAATTCAAATATTTCAAATAGTTATATATCATTTTATTTTGAAAGCGTTTTACAGAGCGTATGTTACAAAATTTCCCCAAAAAAGAAATAAATTCTCAATTTGGAATTCAAACACTCAAAATTTTCAGAAATAAAGTTATCATTATCATTACCGATTAGCATTACATATTTATCATTTGAATATTTATCATTGCCAATCAATATACCTGACACAGTCACTTTATGTGTTGTACGAAGGTTAATCCCAAATTTCCAAACGCAAAGCGTTCGGCCGAATAAGGCCTAAATGCAATTCCATAAACACTTGATCGATTTAAATGAAATAAACTAGATGGCTTAGATTCAGAACTGTTGAAACGTAAATTTACTATTATATTCCGGAGACCAAAGCAAAAAATTGAAAAAGAGCATTTAGAAATGTAACCGAGTTTTGGGAAAGGTAAAAATTGTATTGAGATGGGAAGAAGCCTAAGAAGAAGCCTGCTTTTTTCGATGATAGAGCATGTTGCCGATTGACTACCTCGGGATAAGCCACACAATAATTGTAATATACAATGAAATATTAATAGTAATATTAATCTAATATTATTGTTTTCATAAAGTACCTTTTGGTATTGTTGTGACATAATAAAAATGTGAATTTTTTTTTGGTTGTAGTTTATGCAGATCAGACACATAAAAATTTCCGGTATAATCCTCACATGTATCATTATTTCCTTCACATACGCCACATTTATCTACGAATGTAAAAAAATTTAATTAATTTTAAACGCGCAACCACACTTTTGACAAAATATGTTCGCAAGTGAACTAAGTAAACAAAGCACACTGATATAATAGATAAAAAGAAATAAGTTTCTCAAAATTATATTTACCTAGTTTGGCGAGCGAATTAAGTTCATTGTCGCAACCTGCTGGACGGCAAATGCCATTTACACACTTATCAAAACTGTCAAAGGAACATGTTGTTCCGTCTTTTACCTTATCAGAAAGTTGAAAGTATGCACTATTGTCTTCGAGACGGCAAAACAGTTTGCATTTATCCTTTAAAGAAACTAAATATAACCCACTAAATTATTAAACAAAACATAGGTGTTCAGTATAAGCTTACGCCCATATTTGGGTATCCATTTTGCTGGTGTTCTAACACCTTTGATACTCAAATCTCGTCCATTCATATCGTAACATTGCTGTTCTCGTGAGTCCATAGAACCGGGAGGACAACTTTGTGCATTACATGAGCGGTACTTTTTACGACTACCGGCGCAATACTTCCCCCCATTTCTGGGAAGTGGATTATTGCACTCACGTTGAGATTCTTGCACTCCCCCTCCACATGTTAAACTACATGGTGTAAATGAACTCCAATGACCCCATCCTCCATTAACAACTTGTAGCGTATTTCCCTCACGAGAAACGCATTCACCTTTTTGGCACCAATAACGATTGTTTCGGCACGGAGTACCATCAGCCCATGGTAAATTACTTGAATAATAACTCCCTTTAAAGATGCACCACAATTGCTTGCATTCATCTCCTCTATTTGTAAATACATAGTCTCTGCCGTCTATTAACTGACATTGCTGATCCAATGAATATATCTCACCAGGTAATTTGGTGTTGTAATTTTTAATTGATACGGTACGTGTATCCTCTAAACATGATGTATCTTCTTTTCTTTTTGGTTGTGGTGATAAGCGTAGAATATAACATAACAATACCAAATAAAATGAACATAAAAATTATTTAATTAGGTAACTGTTTAGTATAATATTTGACAAAGGAAGTTTAGACTTACTCTAGAAATTCTGATACATAATAACGTGAACAATCCGACCAGGACCAAGGGTGAATATCTTTACCCATCACACTTGACATAATATGCTTTCTTTTTGTTCCCAGCTTATTGAACATTTTGCAACGATCGTCATCATCATGCGGCATATTTAAACTGTAAAATGGATATTAAACATATTTTAGTTATCATGCATTAAGATTTTGTTACATATGATCGTACATATGACCTAGTTCATGTGCAATGGTAAAAGCAGCTGGTAATCCATTGTCCTGTACAATTGAGCAGGAGTGCCGCTTACAAACAGTACCCAACTCAGCTAAACCCAGGGTGTCACACATCGCTGCACGTTCATTGCGACATATCTGATTTCTGGCAATAGAAAAAATATAAAAAAGGAAACAGTGAGAAATTCTGTTGGGTCAATTCTAAATAAGAAAAACTTTACCGGGTTATTAGCATTGCTGTATCGTAATGATATTTGCCGTTTGAAAGGAAATGACAAAAGCTCTTTAGCAACGCAGAAGCAGAAGTAGCTAAAATTTGAAATAAACTCTTAAAATTAGAAGTTATTTGATAGCATATATTGTATAAATGTCATTTCGTAACTTGTTGAAGTCTTGCTATTCCAAATAAGAGTAAATTTTTTAAATAAATAAATATTTTTTATTTTTCATTTTTAAATATTTTCCATTTTGTTTATGCAATCTAGCACTCAAAGATGTACAGATCATATGAAAACTTCTAAATGTTGCATTTACAAGATTTATTTTATGTTCGCGTTTCTTTTAATTTTTTTCTTCTAAATGGTGGATTAACTATTCAACTGGTACTACCCAGTCATATACACTGAAAAACACTGAAAAACAGTGTATATGACATACATACATATATCATATACCCGTATTTATGATTAAAGCTTTCTTTTCCGTTTTCAGTCAAAATATTTGATTTTTCATTTAATAGGAAAAAGGAATATAAAAACTGTTAAAAATATAAAATAAGATAGGTTCTATATAATGTTGAGTTTATCAAGTGTTTAAAAAAGTAGAATATTGAAGTGTTTGATAAAATACATTATAAAAAACTGTTTACATGCTATGAAGCTAGTTGTTTTGAATTAATATAACATATAACTTTAATATAACATAATATATACATACAAATAATTGTAATAATTGTAATATTGAATATTCAACTTACTTTTCATTCTCATCAAATCATCTTGTATTATCAGAATCTTGGCAACTGATATGTAAATGGAATTACCTATACTTGCATCCGAAAATATATTAGATACTATTGATATTAAGGTTAAAATATATGAATGTAAGTCTTCTTTGTGGAACTCGTTCATAGAGCGATCAACTGCAATTAATACTTCCATTGTAAATAAGTTTCGATCAACATAGTTTCGTTTTTTGCGTAACCGCGTTTTGTTAATGTGTTGCTCTAACACTCCTAAATCCATGTCAAGATTACCGGAGACAGCATGTCTACCGTTCCGACTTGAATGTCGCCACACTTTGTGTACAATGTCTGCCGAATCGTCATTCGTTTGGTTGACCGGTTGAATCAGTAACGTACCAAAACTTGTTTTTATGTAACCAGTCTGTGAATAGAATTAAATGTATTCAGTATTCATATACTTCTAAAGACTTGTTTTGCTAATTTACACATATTATGTATGTAAGTTTTAGCAATGAAATTAATCTAATTAAGATTTTTTTTACAATTATAATTCATTGATTCGGTCTATTTTTTTATGCATTTAATCGATTCTTGCAATTTAAACCGTAAGATCGTGAAATATGTATGAATCGCGATGGCAAGAGAATAATATTAGTGAAGCCTACCATGCCATGGCACAATGAAACAGCCACTGTTGATTGGATGTCATCTTGTATAACACCTTTATAGTAGCAGCCAAGATAATGCTCCTCTCCTTCTTCTTCTTCTTCAGTTCTATTATTTAAAATACGTATTACCTGAAAATCAAGAAAATCAAGAAAATCTTGCATTTAAATTTTTTTCAACATTAAAAATATGTAAATTGCATTAACATACTCTAAATGTTTTCGGAGGAATAAAAGAGGTATCCTGATGTAAAAGCATGTGAAATTTACGACCAAATGCATTAAATATATATTCGGGATGTGGATCCCAAATCTGACTAGATTTGCTTCGAAATGTGCCCGTTTTGCTAAATGCAGAATAGTTATCTAAGAATGAAATTATATTTAATTTATTTTTAAGGAATTTCAAATTGCATGCTGACCTTTTGTTTTTAAATTTTTATTATAATTATGTTTCCGTTTCGATTCATACAACATATCATCTGCATTCAAACCGACATTATCTACTTTTGTTAGTGTCACATAATCACTTATAAAGTTATCCGGAATGCTATTATTAATTTCATCTATATCATTTTCTATATCTATTTTTTCATATAAGTAATTTCAGAAAATTTAAAACAAATCTTTTCAATTAGTTTCTGATTTATTGTAATTAAGTTAAAGTGTATGCATACCCTCATTTGTCCAATCCACATCGCTTATTAGCGAGTGATTCATGAAATCCGAGTAATTGATTTCTGAGTAATCGGGTTGTATTTTTCGCAAAATTTGCTTATCGTTTTTAGTTTTACTACCTGGTAGTATAAACACATAAACAAGGAAACAAACTAGTGCCACTATGCAAGCCGCTTTTATGTATCTACTTATATTTTTTTGCTCAGACATATCTTTGCATTTGTTTTTGAAGAACCACCACTCAAACCTTTTTTTAAGCACCAGCTAAAAAGAGAAACATATACAAATATATATTTTAATGGATTATATTTGTTTTTAAAGTATATTATAGCTTATCTACTAATCATTTTATTGATCAACTCATCGTATTATAGTATCATCGTATGAACTGTTAAACTACCAATTTTAATATAATCTAGATCGACCGATCAATTATACTCATTACCGCATACTAAAGAGTAATGAGTTCAATCCTCTTAGTTAGAACTAATCAGGATATACATATATACTCTAAAATGTTTAAGTCAGTCAAAAATAAAAACAGTTATCCAAAATAATATAAAATTATGGTTCTTGTGTTTGCGGTCAATCAGTTTGCGTTTGTGTCAATAAACTCTTTTCATATTTAAAATTACTGTTAAATTTAAATATAAATTTTTCCAATAAATATTTAAAATTTTGAAGACTTTTGTTTTGCACATATCTCAGAGAGTAATTGACTAAGATTAATTAAGATTTCATTTTATTGTCTTATTTACAAAATATGGGTTATCGTGAGTCTGATACAAGTATGTAAGTTTTTACATACAGAAAGTAACAGTACTCTCTCCATTGTGAGCCTTAGTCTCTAATATATTTTGATCAATTTCTAATTTTTGGTTTTAATTATTTTACTTATGCAAAAGTTCCATCTGAAAGCAAACAATTATTATAGTACTTTGAAGAAATAAGTATCATGTAAACGTGCCTAAAAATGAAAAGCAAATATTGTAGAAGAATATGATGAGACTGTTTTGCACATTGTCAGCACATTGATAATAATATAAAGACATATGGTATTGTAAAATAATAAACATTGGTCTATACATTGGTCTATAAGTTCAAGACGGAAGTGTGCCTTCGAAACGAAATTAAATTTACTCCTACGCGAGTTTAAATTCCAAATGATAGAAGAACAACACAACAACACAACAACACAAGTTCTGCGTCCCAAGTATGTTCTCCCTGCTTAGAGTTTCATTAAAACGCTCATGGAACACGTTTTTGCAATAATTTTGAACGGCTACATTTCTGATGCATGTAAAAATGCATCTCAAATAACTCACGTAGTATTAAGGAAGAGTGTGAACTACGGGTACTGCATTCTTATGCTTTTTCCATTAAAAATTTCCAAGCATCAACCGCACAACCCAGTTGAGCTCACAACCCAGTTGTGCTCTTAAAGGCACTTCTTACAAAGCACATCTGTCAATTAACATTTTTGAGCTATATTTTAAAAATATTAAATACTTTAGATACTGGTTATGAGTTTTAGCGAAAAATTGAAATACTCGTACATATCAAATTTATGAGAACGCAGCTTTTCCAAACTTGTTTTTTCATTTCGAAAAACTTTGAAATTTGGCATCGTCGAATTTTAACAAAACTTGTTTTTTTGTTTTTTGTGTATTCGAAATGTTTTTACAGTCTCGTATTTTCATTAAATGATGTGTTTTAATATTACATTCTAGACTCGGAAACAAAATTTCCGTATTTATCAATTCTGTCTAACTCTTTATCGACAATAGGTCTACTTGCCATGTTATGCAGAAAGTCATTGGCAGGTCAAAACTGAAATTGTTTTTATGAGAGTGAGAAAAAAAATGTTAGTTTAAATTTGGTCATGGTGATAAGGCTTTGTGTACTTCATCACATTGGTCAATTTGTTTTTGGGAGCAAATTACTACAATTGTCATACATTTTGGGGAAAACATGCCAGGAACCACTGGCATTATTTTATAACAGCTAATAATCAAATTCTCATACTTTCGGATTTGAAAGAAAGCCATATAACATAATTTTGTAAGTATTGTTAACAATTATTATACAATAACATAATAATAAATTGACATTTTTATATCTTCCATGAGTACCCAAACACAGCGTAAAACTGCCATGACCATTCGTCATATGAATATCTACATAACAGGCCCCTAACATGAACTTTAGATTCAGTTCAAAATTTTTCACATCAAATCAAATGAAATTAATTTGATTTGGCGATAATTTGCTCTTTTGGGAACTATACTTGAATTTTCTCGACAAGAGAAGAGAGAAAGAGAGCGGTTAAGAAAGAGAGGAGAGTTAGGAATTGAAAGCACGGTTGCCACTTATGGTACTTTAGTACCAAAATTGGTACTTTTTTTTTTATTTTTTTCGTTTGGTACTCATGTTTAAAAAAATGGTACATTTCTGACGACCCAACTTTATTGTGGATATTTCCAATTAATTTTTTTTATAAATGCAACTTTGCTCTATTTTATATTTTTTTCATTTATAACACTATGAAAAACACAGAACGAGAAAACAAAAAGGTCCAAAAAAATTTTGGACCTTTTTTTACAGAAATGGTACCTTTTTAAACCAATTTTGGTACAGAAAAAAATTTTCAAGTGGCAACCGTGATTGTATATGTGTATGTTGTTTTTAAACTCTCTTACAATCGTCTGGATCGAGAAAACACAATTAAGCATAAATTGTTTTCACTTGAAATCTTTTGAAATAATTTATTGTTTTAATAATCAATTATTCAATTATTTTTAATAATAATTTTATTTTCTAACGAGCTAACTGGTTGGAAGTTTAAATTTTTGTTTTTCCTTTGTGGTTACTAGCATTATACCAGGATTATTGAAGTAATCTTCCAATTATGCACTATTGAATTCGTTGCTTTGACTGCCTTGGAATGTGAATGCACAGATAAGTATTCTTTTGAGAAAAGGTTTAGGTTTAAATTTAAGTTTAAGTTTTCAATATATAATTCTTCTTCTTTAATTGTTTATTCAAAAATTGAATGTTATACAATCATATAAATTACAATATGTTAGAAATATCGTTTTTGAAGTTCTCTCTGTCTGTAGCAGTATGTGTCAAGTCTTCAATCGTTCTTAACTCAGTCCAGTGTCGGATGTTCCTCAACCAAGACATTTGTTTTCTTCCCACGCCGCGTTTGCCTTCGATTCTGCCTTTCACAATCAGTTGCAGCAATTCATATTTTGGACCTCGGTTGATATGACCAAAATAACTCGTTTTTCTTATTTTGATGATTTTTAGGAGTTTTTTATCTTTTTTTTTAATCTGGTTAGAACTTCTTCGTTTGAAACGTTGTCCGTCCAAGAAATCTTTAGAATACGCCTGTAGCACCACATTTCAAACGTTTCGATTTTGTTCATTGTTTGAATTTTTAAAGTCCAAGATTCCAAGCCATATAGAGAATGGACCAGACTTATCATTTAACGTAGCGAATACGTAAGTTGATGCTGACATTGCTATTGCATGTCAGAGTTTCTAGCCATCTCTATTTGACGTTTGATTTCTTAATCTGATGTCCACTCTTCATTTAGCCCGCAACCAAGGTATTTAAACTAAGCTACTCGTTCAATAGCTTTAGTTCCAATTTTAATGGAAGCATCGTTGTATGGTAGTCGTTTTTACTGATAATCATGTACTTGATTTTTTCAATATTCATGGATTGGCCAAAATCTCTACTCTTCTCATTAACTTTTTCAAAAAGAAGTTGAAGATCGTTTATACTATATGTTATATGTTTTATAAGCTGTAAGCTATATGTTTTATACTATATTATATGTCTTATAAGCCTATATTCACTGCATTTTCTAGTGGTTTTGGATTTAGGTATTGCAATGAATGTAGATTTCAGCCAATCTTGAGGATATACACCACTGTCGTAAATACCATTGAAATACCATTCTAGCACAGCTAGGTTTTTGTTGTCTAAAAGCTTGATGATTTCTGTTGGTATTTCATCTGGACCAACTGCTCCTTGTTGTTAGATGATTTGATGGCTTTTTAGATCTCATCTTTGTTTATTGACCATAGTTCTTGATGGTGATCGTTAATGGTGGTGCTCTTGGTGTTATCTTCAAATAACTTATTGATAAATTTCTCCCAGATATTTGACTTTTCATGGGCATCAATTACCAGCTTGCAATTGTTATCAAATAACAAGCCTTTGTTCTTTTTCCGTCTACACCCCAGATGCTAATTTAATTTTTTTGTGTAAATTGAAGTCATCGTGTAAGTTTTGCAGTCTTTCTATTTCGCTACATTCTTGTTCCAGCCAGTTGGTCTTTGCTTGACTAATTTAAGATCTGATAGTTCTTTTGAGATCTCTATATTTGTTGTAATTTTTGTTCTTATAGGATCGTGTCTCATTCATTAGTTCTAAAATCTCTTCAGTCATCCATATTGCTTTAGCTTGATGTTCTTTAGTAGGCAGATTGTTTGGTGCATTTGCAAGGATTTCTGCAGTTTGATTCCAAATCTCCAAGTAGTTTGTGTTTTGGTGATCTATGTTAGCAAGTTTGATGTTAATTTCATCAGAGATATTATGGCTGGATGTAGTATTTTACAGTTGTTCCAAATCGAATCTTCTAGCAGCCTTCCGTTTTATAGATATTGTAATTTTGATTCTAATCTTTGCCTTAAACAGGTTTTGGTCTGACAAAACGTCAGCTCCTGTGTAGGTGCTTGTTCTGATGACTGATGATGCGAATCTTTTGCTTATCTGTATAAAGTCGATTTGGTTGTGTACTATGTTACCTTTACCATCTTGATATCACTTCCAAGTTTAGAGCCTTCTCGGATGTAGCCAAACCATGTGTTCGTTATTTTGAAGTTTTCTTGTTGGCAGAATTGAATGAGTTTGTCACCCCTGTTGTTCCTTATTCTAAGACCATGCTCACCAACTATTCCCTCCACCGCACCTGATCCTACTTTGGAATTAAAGTCTCCAATGATGAGATTCAATTCATGGGACTTCGTATGTTTCAGTAGTTCGGAGATTTCTGCGTAGAACTCGTTGCTTTCTTCTTCTGTGGATTCTGATGTGGGAGTGTTGACTTGTATGTTCAGTGCAAAAGGTTTTGCGTCAATCTTCAAAAGCATTGTTCTGTCGGAATTCGGGATGAATACCGTCACTGATTCTGCGATGTTTTTTGAAACAATAATTCCGACTCCCTTATTATGCCTGTTACTGTCGTTGCCTGAGACATTTATGATTTTGTCTTCAGATTGAAATTTACTTGAGCTTTCGCTCACTCCTAAGATATCAATGTTGAGCCTTTTCATTTTTCTGATGGTGTTGGCCAATTTACCTGCTTCATAGAGGCTTCTCATATTCCATGTTGCAATTTTGTAAGTGTTTTCTTTGTTTTACCTCCGGTCTTTTAGCACCCTCTTTTTGTCGGAGACTAAGGCCGTTGATATCTTGTACTTTTCATATGATTATTCATGGGATGAGGACTTCAGTGGTTTCCCATTGCCTTCTGTAGGGTTTAAAGTTTTTCGTCTTAAACTCAGCTGCTTTCAATTTAGAGAACAGACGCTCTTTCTAGCTCCCAAAATGTTAGGAACAGACATTGCGTTTTGACTCGCGAATGGATATGGGCATTTTTTCCACGACGATTAAGGTTTTACGTTTTTTCCAGTTCTCGAACCAATTCTTATTTTTATAGGATCAGAATTAGTATGATTTCACATATCAAAATAGACTTTCTCAATATATATGCTATTGATTACTGTTCGTTAAATGCGGTTTTTTCTTTCTTTAAAGTTTCAAAGAATATTTCATTTATTTATATCTAATATTACTTATCATATAAAACATATTTTTAAATGTAATTAGAACAAAACTCAAACAAATTTACTGCACAACACGAAACACAACCGAACACGACGGATGCTCGTACAACAAGAAGAATGAAAAAAACTTGCTAACCATTAAAAGCAGCCCACACACAGTGGTTGCCAGATTGATATAGATAATTTTAAACATTTCTCCCACCTAGACGTGGAGATACAACCGGATCTTGCGTCTATATTACTCGTGTGCTTCAGGACGTCCTTCAATGTCGATTGGTAAAACAGAGATCTTCGTAATTGGCCGTTTCACAATGGCGGACTGTGTTTTTATGGTTACGACACGAACAGCACCGTCCGTGCCAGGAAGGACTTGGATAATGCGGCCAAGCAACCAGGAGCTTGGAGGCAATCGTTCATCTCGAAGTAGGACCAGTTGACCGGTTGCGACATTTGTTTGGCTTTTAGTCCATTTGTTTCTGGCATGTAATTGTGTTAAATATTCTTGGGACCAACGGCGTCAAAAGTCTTGATACATCTGGCTTAACATCTTCCATCGGAATAGTACACCAATCTTTGTATTTAGCAAATTAGGTTCAGGTACGGCAGATGGTGCTTGTCCAATCAAAAAGTGTCCTGGTGTCAACGCTGATAAGTCTGTGGGGTCATCAGATAGAGCCGTAAGCGGCCGCGAATTTAAACAATTTTCGACTTGTTTTAATAACGTGTAAAATTCTTCAAAAGTTAAAGTTGCCGTGTTTACTACACGCTTAAGATGAAATTTCATGCTTTTTACTCCTGCCTCCCATAGGCCACCAAAATGAGGCGCTGCGGGTGGTATAAAGTGCCAATTTATGCCAACGGTTGATGCAAACACAGACCCAGCTTCAATTTGTTTTTTAAATAATTTAATTTCATCTTTCATTAAAGCATCAGCACCGACAAAGGATGTACCACGATCGCTGTACATATCTGAGCATATGCCACGGACTGATACAAATCGCTTTAACGCTGCTAGAAATGTTTCAGATGTCATATCACTCACAAGTTCCAAATGAATAGCTCGTGTAATAAAACATATAAATAGAGCCACATACCCCTTGTAAGTACGATGGCCTCTCCCTCTTGTCGCTCTCACATTAAATGGACCAGCATAATCCACGCCCGTGTGCATGAATGGTTGTGATATGTTACACCGTGCTGGAGGTAAGTTACCCATAATTTGTGCTTGCGGTCGACAAGCTTGACGAAAACATGTAATGCATTTGTTAATCACTCTCTTCACAGCGGATCTTCCTTCAATAATCCAAAATTGCCGTCGTACATATGCTAATGTTGTTTGAGTTCCGCCATGTAATGTTCGACTATGAGCTTGATTAATAATCAACGTAGTAAAATCATGACGTTTGGGTAATATCATTGGACATCGTTCATCTGAAGGAATATTCGCATTTTGCAGTCTTCCATTTAGACGCATAATTCCGTCGGAATCAAGCTTCGGATTCAATTTAAACAATTTACTTGATTTGTTGATTGGATTGCCTTTCCGTAAAGCGGCATAATCGTTGGTAAACTCGGTCCTTTGTACAATTGTTACTAATTTTTTAAGAACCGTATAACGTTCTTGCCAAGTGCAGAAACTTTCATCCCTACGCATCCTTTTTTGACACATATGAATAAAACGTAGGCATTGCGCCACGACTACGACTAATTTGTCAAGAGTAGCATATCGTCCAAATATTTCCCACACTTCTGTTGATAACTGCGTAGTTAATGAGTTAATCTCTTTTTTCTCAGGTAAACTGTCAGGAGTATGATTGATTTGGTGGTTAGGCCACATTTTCTCATTTAAGCGAAGCCAAGATGGTCCATACCACCACATCAGATTATCTTTTAGTTGCAAAACGGTACTGCCTCGTGATGCACAATCAGCCGGATTATCCTTTGTTGCAATATACCTCCAGTCTTCAATATTTGTCATTGACTGAATTTGTGACACTCTGTTTGCCACGAACTGCTTCAATTTGCCTGGATCAGTTCTAATCCACCACAGTGTGGTTGTATTATCAGTCCACAAAATACAGCGTGATGGTTGACACTTAAATGTTCCTTTTACCTTGTGTAGAAGTTTTGCTGCTAGCAATGCTGCACATAATTCTAAACGTTGTATAGACGTTTCTTTCAACGGGGCTACCTTAGTTTTACTAATAAGCAAATTTACAAAACTGGTCGTACCGATGGTTGTTTTCGCATACACTGCAGCCGCATATGCTTGATTTGATGAATCACCAAATGCGTGTAATTCAATTGCACTTGTCGAAGTGGTGTTTATCCAACGTGGGATTCGAATGTGATGTAATTGTTGTAAGTCAATACGAAAGTTATGCCAAATGTTTGCCATCTCTATTGACAAGGGATCATCCCAATCGGATCCAGTACGCCAGAGTTGTTGCAGAAACATCTTTCCTCGAATGATAACCGGAGCCAAGAACACAAGTGGATCAAATAACTTCGATATGTCAGACAACATTAGTCGTTTTGTGTAATGATGGTTGTCACAAGTTACATTGACGTTGTAACCAAAACTGTCGGATTTTGTATACCAAGTAAGACCAAGTGTCTTAGTTTTATACTCGGTGTTAATTTCCACATCGTCGGCGTGAGCTTTTACGTCCTCAGTCAGAGTGCTTAAAACGTCATTTGAATTCGAATTAAATTTACGTAAAGTGAAGCCTGCAGTTGCTAGAAGCTCCTGAAGTTCGTGCAATTTTTCTGCAGCTTCGATTGGAGTGTCTCCACCTGATAGTACGTCATCAATGTAAAATTCATTTAGAATCGATTCAGCTGCCCGTGGAAAACGAGTTTGCTCCTCTTTTGCCAGAGTACGCAATACTTTGATGGCAAGATATGGAGCACAATTAGTCCCATTTGTTACAGTGAGCAACCGGAACGTTGTAGGGGCGTCCCCGTGTCGAACGCGCCACATTATTCGTTGCAAATCCACATCTTTGCTATCAACAAGAATTTGCCTGTACATTTTCTCGATATCTCCTGTAAACACTATAGGGTAATGCCGCCATTGCAAGATGATATTTGATAGATCATTTTGTAATCTGGGACCTATATGCAGACAATCATTAAGAGATATTCCGCTCAAACATTTATTAGAAGCATTGAAGACTACGCGAAGCTTCGTTGTAGAACTCGATGCTTTATAGACACCATGGTGAGGAAGATAACATGTTGAAGCTACATCATACGAGTGTGGCACCACTTCCATATGGCCACAGGTCTGATATTCGTCCATGAAATCTTGGTAGAGTTTGTACATATCCGGATCTCGGGTTAATCGCTGTAACGTGCTGTTTAATAATGCAAGTGCATTTAGTTTACTTGACTTAAGTGTTGCCAAGTCAGCTTTCTGCTTGATTGGTAGTCTAACTACATATCGACCCGTTGCGTTGCGTACAGTTGTACGCTCAAAAAAATCTTCACAGTACATTTCATCTTTTGTTAACGGAGCGTGGTTTGTTATTTCTTCCAATTCCCAAAATTTATGTAGCATTTCGTGCAATGTTGCCCGAGTATGACAGCAATTAACTTGTCCTTTCACTGAAATACCCTTTCGTCGCGACAGTCCACCAAAAATTACCCAACCGAGTTGCGTATATTGGGCAACAATATTGTTAGTTGGATGCCGTTTTAGTCGCTCATAGACAATAGCAGCATAATCTGAAGCGCTCAAAATCATATCGACTGCCCCCGGAACCTGTAATTGAGGATCAGCTAAATCTAAATTCATGAACTCACCAAGCGCTTCTTTCGGTATGGGAATGGTTGGGGTAACGCTACCCACTCGTGGAAGTATTAGTGCAACACAATTCATGTTGAAATCGGATTTTAACGAATGGATTGTAAATGAAACCATTCCTCTTGAATTGGCGACCCTTTCACCATTTGCACCACTCACCGGCACTATGACATTTGTTTTGTCCAGTTTTAACCGCTGCACGATGAATTCGCTGACAAACGTTGCTTCCGACGCGCTATCCAAAAGAGCTCGCACAATAAGCTTCTGACCAGAAGGACTCCTTACCTCTATCAATGCAGTGCCAATTAAAACAGTCTGTAGATGTAAAGTTCGAGCACCTTGATTAGCACTGGAAATGTATGTATTATTTGATGTGACAGCGTATTTCTTAGTCGCTTCAGTGGTCTTTTCCGGTATATTTGAGTAATTAGTTTCTCCACCACTTCCACTATGGTCATGTAGTAATGTATGATGCGCTGCATTACATCGCAGACACCGATATTTCGATGGACAATTATGACCCATGTGTCCCGTTCTCAAACAATTGAAACACAATCTTGCAGATCTGACTACCTCATATCTCTTTGTCCCAGTCATTTGCCGAAATTCTGCGCAATATGCCAGTAAATGCTTACCTTGACAATGCACGCATTGTTGAACAGTGGTATGATGGCTTTTCACGAACCCCTTTGTTCTGATAGGTGTTACAAACTTTTTCTCCTGATTAGAGTTATCGGTCATGCTATTAACTACCTCCAGCGAATGTATTCGATTTTCTAAGAAACTGACCAGCTCCTCAAATTTTGGAATTTGTTCTAAACTGGTTGTTGACAGCTCCCAAGCTGAGCGTGTTTTCGTGTCTAATTTTTGGAGAAGGGTAAAGACCAACCAATCGTCCCAATGCTGCACTGGACGACCCAATTGCTCTAACGCACGCACAGCTGACGTGATGGTGTCACATAACAAGCGTAAACTATTTGGTAAACCATCAGACACCGTTGTTAAATTAACAATTTGTTTTAAATACGCATTAAGAATGATCCTCTTGTTCTCATACTTGCGGACGAGTAAACTCCATGCTACTGCCCAATGTGCATCTGTTGTAGTAATGTTGTCTAGGGCGTGTTGAGCGTCCAACACTAACGCATCTTTTAAATATTGAAGTTTCTGTGTATTAGACAATGCAACGTTATTTGATACAACTGACGTGAATAAATCCTTAAATGCGTACCAGTGCAGATAATTACCATCAAACGACGGAATTTTAATACGTGGTAAATTAGACGTCAGTTCCATGCTTGACACACCTTTAATTACAGTTTCGTTATTACCTGGAGATTCTATAACTTCAGTGCTTTCTAACTCATCGATTAGCTCTCCCATCATTTCCGAATAAATTATTTCAATTTCCATGTAACTGTCTTCGCTAACTAACGCTTTTATTGTGTCACTCACTTCCACCTTTGCACCGTCATAAATATTGGCCAACAAATCTTCTCGAGCTTCCTTGTACTGCGTCCAGTAACTTTCCAAGAGATTCTTTCTGGCAGTGAAGAAACCTTTTGTTTGCTTGCTTTTTGCCGTTTTCCGTATGTTGGTGGAGAAGTTTTTCAGCCGGGATTGCGTAGCTTCCAATTTTCTGGCGATTTTTTGCATTTTCAGATTTTATGCGAATCAACCGTGATTATTTTCGAAAGTAAATAATTGTGCCCAGCGGCTATAAAATTTGGTAGATATGCCCAGCGGCTATGAATATGAAAGATACGCCCAGTGGCTATAACTTTGAGAAATATGCCCAGCGGCGAGACGAAGCACGCGATCTTCGTAGGCAGCAACACACAATTGAACGCAAAAGATATGTTGCTCCCCGCAAGGGATGCCAAAAATGTTCGTTAAATGCGGTTTTTTCTTTCTTTAAAGTTTCAAAGAATATTTCATTTATTTATATCTAATATTACTTATCATATAAAACATATTTTTAAATGTAATTAGAACAAAACTCAAACAAATTTACTGCACAACACGAAACACAACCGAACACGACGGATGCTCGTACAACAAGAAGAATGAAACAACTTGCTAACCATTAAAAAAAGCCCACACACAGTGGTTGCCAGATTGATTTAGATAATTTTAAACAATTACTATGTTTGTTTTCAATCAACCAAGGGGCAACTCATTTTATGCTCAAAATATATATCAATATCAAATGAATTAATCAGTGGAAGATAATATCATGATTTAACTCTCTTAAGCTGGAATGATGGTTTCTTAACCATAAAGAACGCTTTTTACAACATGTAATTTTGTATATAACTATAAAAACAAATTAATTTCTACTACAACTTCATTAATCGTGAAAATAGTAAGGTATTACTGAAAAATATGGGCTTCATCAGTTACTGTGAACAAACAGTTAATACCATAACCATAAATAGTGCATATGTTGACCATTACTTATGGGACACATTGTTATTAATTTATAGAAATCATATAAAAAGTGTTAATGTCAATCTTATAGTACATTTTTAGACAAATATGTTATCATTTCCGGTAGTTTCAATTATATTGCATAGGTACTATAAAATACACATAAATATTCACATTTGGAATTGCAATGAACTGAAGAACATCATTTAGTCTAAGTCAGAGTTTCTCAAATATTGTTCTTTGCTAGGTGTCACGGTGAGCACCACCACCATATTCTTGTTTTCGGAATATGTTTTGGTTTAAAGAACTCTGTCTTAATGACAACAGTTCTACCTAAATATAGAAAAAGGTTTGGTTTGACATTTGTTTCTTGATTTCATTTTGGTTATTATATTATTATTTACTTAGTCAATACGAGCATAGAGAAGCTTCATATATTTTGTATATTATATGAGTATTGAATCAAATATATTTCCAATAAAGGGTACTAAAGATGTTCATGCTGAAATTCTTATTTTATTTTACTTTATAATTGTATTTCACATATTATTTACTTGAATTGTTTATATTTGCAATGCACTTGACAGCTGACTGCAAGTTTTGAAGGTGTGTATTTCCAATCAATCTTCCGATTGACAGGCTATTCTGCACACTTTAGACACACTTTAGAGTTTTCGGATTACTTTCTACGAGAGCAGACAAAAACTGAAAAATTATAAAAACTGTTTTTTTTTGTTATGAAATTAACAGTTTCAAGCGAAGAATTATGGGTATTATCGCAGACAATTTCATCTATTCACATATTCGATATGACTGGTCTCGCAAATAACATATGCAAAATTTTATCCTAATGGTCGACCTATACTGTGTACATAGCACAGTCTTATAAACATCCTTAATAATTCATTCTCACTACAACTACAGAATGAACATTGCTGAAATGTATTTAATGTATTATAAAATAATATTATTGAATATAAACAAAGCATTTTTTAAGTAAATTAAACTTAACAAAAATTTTTTTATTTATCTTTTTTATTTATACAAACAAAGAATTTTCCAAACAATGTTATCATTTTACGAGTTTAAATATATTTTCATTTAATTTTCGATGAGTACATTAAATTTTATGTACAGAATTCCATATGAATGCGTTTACTGAGAAGAAGTATATTTATATATACATATATATGTATATGTATATATACAAACCATTAAATAATAAATAAAAAACAAATTACAAAAATTAGCAAGTAATCACACTGCTTTCTGTCTACTTAACCTTGAGTTTTATAAAATGTATGCTGGGAAATTCTGTAAATGTTATATATATATATATATATATATATATATATATATATATATATATATATATATATATATAGTTTAGTCTAAATTGTGCCTAATGTTGTTATATATAACATATCATACGAGCACATAGTAAAAAAACTGAATAAAGATATATATTCATATACAGGGTTAAACGATTGAAGTGTTACCTATTCAAGCAGTAATATCTTTTTTGTGTAAAATTATTTTTTATTGATTTAAATTATAAAAATTTATGAAAATAATTAAAATTTCAGAATACATTCACTCTAGCAAGATGTGGCCAGTCTTTGCCTTGACTATGATCTTCAAACGGTTAAAAAATGAGTTGCATGCTTCACCAATGTGATATTTTGGCCCATTCCTGAACAATGGCTTTCTTTAGCGCATACTGGCAAATTTTTTACTCTTCACCTTGTTGTCAAATTGTGCTAAATGAATAGTCTATCGGATTTAAATCTGGTTAATTGGAAAGCCATTGTGTGGACGAAATGAACTATGGAACATGATTTTTTAACCCTTCACGGCTCTCGAGTAAATTCCAAAACATTTTCCCAATTGGATTGTCGATTTCACCAGACTCGATGAAAACGATTAGAGAGCGTTCATCAGCGGTCAGAGCTGCCCATACTATTACTTGAAATAGAAAATTACTTGAAATGAAAATTAAATTCGGGTGGCCATTCGTAGTCTCAAGTTTTTAGCAGTGCATTCGGTTAAGTAAAAACTATCGTTTTAAGAGTTTATTTACTGCTCAATGGGGAAATTCTTCTCATCAGAGAACATAATGTTTGAAAACTCTCCACGTTCGTGCAAGCGTAACAACTAATTTGCTCCTTCGAGTCTAAGTTTTTGTTGCTTTAATGTGAGATCTTGTACGTTTTAGAAGTTGTATGTCTTTAGGTTATTTTGGAATATGCGTCGCATGCTTTGCTGGGATATTTTCAGTTCTTTGGGCATTTGATTACCACTACGACGAGGATTTCGTTCAAGTCAAGCCTTCACTTTTTCATCCACCACCATAGCGTTTGGTGACGGTGCCTATACTATTATAACGATTTATGTTACAATAAGCAAACATTTTATTTACTTTGAGGTGTTTGAGCTCACAGACAATAGTTAGCTGTGATTTTCCAGCCAAATGTAACGCAATCACACTATTATGTTAAGTTTATATTCATTTCGAATAACTTTTGTTCTATAAAACTTAGATGGAAATGCTTGTGAAAGCTTGTAAACAATATGCACAGCTGCCATTCATATGAATTTCACAAAGTTGGCAATATCAGTTTGACAGTGTGGTAACACTTCAATCGATCAGTTAACCCTGTACATATACTACTAATGCATTCAAAGCTATTGAGAAGATATTAAAAAAAAATTAAACTAAAACTGATCGTAAATCAATTACTTACATATATAAGTCATTTTGTTCATTTCCTTTAAGAATTTGTTAGTTAATGATTTTTTATCGTAAAGAATTATTATCTAACACATTAGGCTATTCGTACGATACACACATGCAGAGTTATATAGCACTTAATTGTAGTTCATATTTGTCCTTATTGAATTATAATAACATATCTACATGATGGTATACGAGATTTATATGACATTCTTCTTGCAATACAATAAATTTCATATATGTATATATGTATTTAGTATCTCAAATAATCTACCTATGTATGAATATATGTCTGCTTATCTGCCTTGATTCACATGTATTTATTTATCTATTTATGTATGTTATATGTACATTATATAAATATCGAACTTCAAGAAACTAATATATAATATACAAATGTAATATTGACGTAAGCAGAATTAGATATAAATGTTAAACTGCAGGCTTTAAGTGCTTTCTACAATATATTTAAGTCTTCATTTTCATGTCATCAAAAGATTCTTATATCATGCACATATTATTATATACAAAAACCTTTAAAGGCTTTTCATAGGCTAATTGTTTTAACACCTAGCCGTTTATGTTAGAGTCAACATTTAATTCATCCTTAAGTAAAAATATCACTTTTTACTGTTCTATACATTTTTTAAATTTTTAACATATAGTATGCGTGACAGTAGTGACTAGATATTTTTACTCTCAGCAAAAAAAAATAATACAACTTTTAACCTTAAGAATCAATCCGTTACAGTCTTGAAACATTCAACTAATATTGCTTAGATACATCCAACCTTTTTGTTTTTCATATGATTAAGAAAAACTGAATATTTATTTAAGCTGTTAATAACATAGTGTATTACTGTCAGTCCCTCTTATTGGAGTAAAAATTTTCGATGATTCTATTTTGAAACACATGGATTTGTAAGTGGTATTTCAATTGCTGGTTTGAGTATCAGAAAGTGATGCTCCAGATTAGATGATATTTAAAAGATGGTTCAACAATATTTCGACCAACTGTCAACTAAAAATGCGTTAGAGTATGTTTCGTCTTAAAGAAATAAACACGCGTGAATACAAGTCATTCTAATTGAACTGTTCTAAATGAAAAAATTGTTCAAAAGAACATATAATCAACAGGATCGAGGGAAAAAATAATGACGAAAACATTAAATCAAACTAATCCGAAGAACTTACATAATTATTTTCGAAAAAAATAACGTTGAGAGTTTAGAAACATAAAACTTATAAATTACTTTCTTTTCTTAAATAAAATCAACCATAAATCGAATTAAAAATTGATTCTTGTCATTTTTTTACTCAATTATTTTGTAAATTAAAAATGTCAATTTCCATACCAATTATACCTAACACAAGACTAACTTGTAACTACACATGTCAAAAAGGAAGTTGAAGAAATTCCTACGTACAATTAAACTACAGTAAAAATAATTGGCTACTGTAGTCAGTGACTTCCCCCTGCGGTGAAAGGGTTAGAATATTCCCGCGGTAGGCATGCCTGTCGTAAGAGGTGACTAAAATCCCGACGCTATGCCGACACTTGTGCAAGAAGTGTACATGGTACTAGGTATTGTTCCAGCCTGCGACACTTGACCAGAGGTGTAAATCTGGTACTACGGGGGTCAGTGGCCCGCAGCTTCGGCTGTGCTGACCAGTTGAGGTTGGACTCTTAGTGACCGTGATTAATACCCAAACTTACGCGGGAAGAATGATCAGGTATTTGTTTGTCATTCATTCGACGTGAAGTTGCGTATTCATCACCAGGTGCTGCACCCAAAGATCAGCAGAGGTTGTAGGTAGGCCTCGCATCAAACTAAGGTGGAAGTTATGTCTAGCATACATTTCTTCATTGGCATCGGCAGAAATTGCGTTTGAAATTCCAATGGAGCGTTTATAGGCGCATAATACTGATTCATGTGTTTATGAGCACCGTGGTGTTAAACCATTATGGCAGGTAATAACGTTAAATAATTCTGTATTCTGTAGCCAGTGACTGTAGTATATTCGGCACTTAGTAGGCATTAGCCTACTAAATTGAATACCGATTACAAACATATCAAACCTCTTCTTCTAGCCACAAAAGCACTCAATGCAAAAGTCATCTCATGTACTATTTATGTAATAAAACAAATAAAAGTCAAAAGTGCTGATCGACAATACCAAAAGCGGCTGAAAGAAGTATCAAATGTAGGAGACGAGTACGACTATTCCAAAAATGTTTAAAGGAAAATTTTTACATTCAAGAATAAAAGTGATAAAAATTAAATTAACATCATGAAAAATGGGACTACAGAAAATTATCAGTAGAATGCCTACGTGTAAAGATTTTTATGTAAAAAAATGCGATTATGGTTATTGTAAAATTTAATATAATTGCTATTTTTTATTTTTTTATTTACTTTTTAATATTTTAATTCCATCTAATTAATTTCAATCAATTAAGTTACTTAAACAGACAGAAGAATACGTACTACTCGTACAATGCTGTGTAGTGAAATTTCACTCTTAATATTTATTTTATTAAATATAAATTATTTTAAAATAATACGAAAATCAAAAATTAAACGAAATCATTAAATTCAAATGATTGTTAATTTGCACGTCATTATGGTGACATATAAGATATAAACCAGATGAAATTGAATTAAAATTGGGGAATAGCTGTGTTGACAAATTTAATAATGGCTAACTTAATCAAATTCATTTCAATTAGATCGGGGCTTACTGATAAGCATTAACTCTTGAAGATCGTTTCACTTTTTTTAAATAAATGATTTTTACAAGAGAACCATAGAGAGGAATTTACACTTTTAGCAGAGAAAATTTGTTCTCTGAACTCGTTACGGACGCTCAAAATCAGAAAAAAGACAATATTATTACCATATTATATTAATTATTATTATTTATTATATTAATTATTTATATATTATATGATAAAACATTATGTAATATTTTAACGATTGTGGGTCATAATTCGACAATTTCGTCTGAAATATCAATAACACGATACTGAACCATTATACGAAGACATCTTGCTACTGAGTGCTTAACCAATAAAGGCAACATTTTTATCGATCATATGAATATTACACATAGTGTAATCGAAAATGAAAAAAAGCCGTTTCACTACCATTCCAATTATCCAAACATCTGTTAATATCAAACTGTCATATTAATTTTATGTTTCGAAATATTCATGGTACTTTTTTCGAACTAAAAAAAGGGGATAACGTTTCGAACTAAAAAAAAACTGTTGAAACTAGTCTGATTAGATCTTGATTAGATCTTAGTTGCTTCTAAATAATCAATTATTTACTTCCAATTTTTTTTATTTATTATTTATTTCATGTATTTTAAATACTAAACTCGTATTTATTTAAAAATGTGCTTCAATTTTAAATTCCATAATATAAAAAATTCAAGTAAAATTGTTAGTGCTGTTTATAAAAATGGCAAAGAGTAAACATGGTACGTTGGTCTATTTAAATATCGAAACTGTTTAGTTATAAATTCAATTGGAAACTAAACAAAAAATTAATGTTTATACAATTAGAAAAGTTAGGCACGCGTGGAATGATATAATTTTAATTTATTGAAGCTATGATTTTAATTAATAAAACAGACTTTATTACTTACTTACAACTAGATTAACGACATTACATAAAGAATAGTGCAACTCTGTTAAGGCTGCTAAATAATCTCATTGATTCGCCGGAGACTGTAGACTCTGCACTGAACTGAAGCATAAAAAATAAGAATGTTAGTAAGTAACAACCTTCAGAATTGAGAACACTATCTTTGAATTGAATTGCCAATCAAACATTGCACGGGTTGGAGAATGCTTATATTATCACAATTTCTTGCTGTGACCATCAATAAGAGAATAACAGCATACTATCTAAAATGATGGCCAGCATTTCGAATTTAAAGGTTGAAGAGACACTGTATTCAGTGTAATATGTAAATGTAATCATTCTCTTCAGGTTACGAAAGCTGCATATTTTGATGGAGAATGGTCGAGATTTTATCTTCTGTAGATTTTTGATTTAGTCCACATACAATTTGGGGTGTCGCGATGACACACTGACTTTATAAAAACTGATAAGTAGAAAATAAATTTATACTCAATAATAAATGATGTTCCACCTAATGAAGTTGCAAAACGGGTTTCAATTGACAAACACCACTATATGCACTAACAAATAACATACCTCAGCGATCAATATATGATCTTTAG
Organism: Teleopsis dalmanni; assembly: GCF_002237135.1. Taxonomy (NCBI): domain Eukaryota; kingdom Metazoa; phylum Arthropoda; class Insecta; order Diptera; family Diopsidae; genus Teleopsis; species Teleopsis dalmanni. The sequence goes on along the minus strand of NC_051847.1, from coordinate 112,202,706 downwards.
TGGGGCGAGACAATTGTTAAATATTACTTTAAGCGCACTGTCACATATGGAGTGCCACCGCCACATATGTCTATGAGCATAGTTCTTACGATACCCATAAGACCCTATTTGACTACGCCCAACTGTCCATATACATATAACGTAGAACCGATTACATCAAAACAGTTAATTATGATAAAAAGACAATTTTTACAATGTGGAAAGAATTGTGTTTTTTAATTTTCGTGATAGCATTGTGTTTTGTTTATTAAAAATATACATATGTGTGTGCATATATATGTATTGTACTAAAAAAATTGTGAAAACGAACGCATGAAATGCCATTGAACTAAGTAGATTAGACGATGAATTTCATGTCTGAGAAAGTGTCATCGCTCACTGCCATGAACTGACTGAATTGTATTGCTCTTTCGTGTCTGTATACTACAAATGAAGGCACATTGCTTGCCAATAACAACAACATAACAAAATCAGACAGTTTTTTGAGTTTTTCGCAAGCATTTATTATAATGTATGCACTTTAATTAATTTTAATTAATTTTAAGTTTATCAAAATCACTTCCATGATACATTGATCTTAGTTAATACTGTTCCTGGCAGCATTTATTAAGAAAATATTAGCTTTGATAATTGTTAATTTCGCACTCAGCAAATATGGGTGTTTAGGTTTTAATCAGTTCTATCTCTGATCAGTTTCCAGACAGGTGTTCTCAATTCATTGATTAATTTAGTTCAATAAATAAAACGGATTTATTCATTATTATATAAATATAATAGTGATTATAATTGTTAATTAAAAATTTAAGCAAAGAATAAATTTTTCTATGAATTTCATTCGCATATCATTCTTTCTAAAATTTACATTTCGATAAGTTTATATTTTAAGATTAAAATCTTAATGCAGATAAATGTTACGTTAGCAGGCAAAATACATTGTACGATTATTCAAATAGCAGTTTTGTGTGCATTTCAAAATGTCACAAATGACTGAAACGCTGATAAGAAATTAGAATAGAATATATATGGGATACACTGATATGCGAGTAGAAGCGAAATAAATGAACATCAAGGCAATGAGCTCAAATGGGCCATTTTAGCCAATGGGTTTCAAAAATTAGATCTTACACAAAAATGATCTCTTTTAATATTTTTAACACAAAAAATATATCTTTCTAAAAATCAGATGAAAATTAATTAATTAATTAATTAATTGTTGAGATGTTTATTTTTGACGTTGAAATATTTTAATTATAAATTAACTTTAATTAATATTTCATTGAATAAAAATTAATGAAACAAAGACGCGAATCATGAAAACGTGAAAATATACTTTACTTTTATTTTATTACGTGAACTGGTTAATACGAGCAAATCTTATAGGTTGTCGTAGTCTACAACATGATTGAAAACAAATACACTATGATATATAGTAATCTATATGAGACTTAAAAGATAAATACATATTAAGTAATCGATGCAAATGAATGAGAATTCTAGATTTTACCTTCAAGTGACTTAGCCTTTGATTCATTTCCGCATATTTTTTTTTATTACACATACAAAGTGCTAAAAGCGAAGCTAATAATAAATTACATATTTGTAATTGATAAGAAATTTAAATGAAGAACAAACACACATAACTTATAGATACTTCGATTTGTAAATTCAAGCGTTTTAATTATTCAAGTCGAACGGCAATTTTTGCCAATCTTAATATTATTGGGTTGTGTTCGCAGATATACACTATTCATGATATGTAAAACGGAGAATAGTTTAATTAATATTCTGTTAAGAATATTATTAGTAGCGCATAATAATTTTTATATCTTTTCTGAATTGAATTATGGTGTTTGCACATTTACTCACGTCTGTTAAGCGATGTGAGTCTGTTTGCCCAATTTGAAAGTTCAAACATAGACACGAGCACATCTCAAAGCAGAGCCAAATTAAAATTCTTATTTTTATTTTTTGTGTTTCGTGTTTCGTGTTTCGTGTTTGGTGTTTCGTGTTTCGTGTTTCGTTTCTCAGCCTTCGCTATATCCGAGAGTGTATTCACATAGTGAGTATATTTGCGCATTTATAATTAATGAAACACTCCCAAAATAATTTTTTCTTCGATATTTTCTGCTAGCCGGAATCATTTTCAAGTCATCTGTCAGAGCTGTCTAGCAAATGCTTTCAGATATTTTCAGATGCTTTCAGATGCTTTCAGATGTTTTCAGATGCGTAAAGGCATAGAAAAGAAGCAAAAATATCTTATGTATTCATATTCATAGTGAAGCCCAACTAGCTGTGCATCAAATTATACATACTTTACCCATACTCGCTACTTGATATGTGTGTAGATCTTATAGTTGAAATCAGCAGATAGATATGTTTCATAATTAAGTAATTGAGGTCAATAGTATCTTGATATTAATAATAACTTCGTATTATTTTTAAAGTAATGAATATGTATAGTTTAAGACATGATTTACACAAGAAACTAAAAGATAGAACACTTGAGTAGTTTTTGAACATTTTATTGTATGAATTATAATAATAAACAATAGTGCTGGTATTAGTGACCGCAAAATTTGTGAGATGGGAATATTCTAACGCATCTCTAAATTCATTTAAAATGTCATTCAAATATCTTGCGTTCTCTGAAACAATTATATTTAATGTACGAAATATTTGTATTCTTCCATTTCAAACTAATTATATAAACATATTATTTCAACGATGGATGCCTTGGCAAACTACTGAAAGAATATCTATAAAAAGTCTTTATGAAATCTCACATATATGAAAGAAGATCTGTAGCTTAACATATTTTATTATCATGAATTTCATTTCTTTATTCTTTTAAAAGATTGTTTAATTCATCATGATTGATGTGGCGCCATATAAAGCTTAAAACGAACAAAGGAACGGATCGACAATAAGACAAATAAACACATGTTCGCGTTAATAAATTTATAGCATGTAAATAACCTTCAGTCCAATGAATCTTTACAAATTATTATAAACACTTTGTGTAAACCTTGTTCATTTATTTAATAAGGAACCATATGAAAAATACAATGTCATATTTTGATGCCAAACCATATACCATGAGACTTACAGTTATGAATCGATAACTTGCATGAGTACTCGTACTATCAACTAATACATATTTGAATGTCTGTCCTTTCACATATCTTGTGAGTTGACGTGCTGAGCTTATTTCAGAGGAACCAAAATACTACATCTATAATACATTCTATTACTTATATACTAATATCAACAAATAGAAAGTCCATCTATCTATGGTGCATCTATGTCTGGTGCAATACTACTTTGACGCTTAAGCGATGAAAAATTATTTAGACTAGAAGTCAGAAAAAAAATTGAAGGAATCACTGCCTACCACTGCAGGAACGACAAACTAATGGTATCGATTGTTTTATGTCACAAGTGTGCACCAGGCCCTAAACGTATTACAAAAGTATCTTAAATAATTGAGTAATATATGGTATATATTAAACAAATATTTTATATGCTTTAAATTATTTCTAGTAACAGATATTTTATTTATTGTATTATATATTATAAATATTTAATACGCGAGACGAATTTATTGTTATAATTCACTCTCAATGTTTTTTATGTGCAACTTTCAGTAAAAATTCTAAATATTGAATGGCTAAATTAGATGCCAAAATACGTTTTCAGTTTCAGAAATGTTTCCATAATCACAACAACATCCGATCGACAAGCAAATAAACAAATTTATTAAAATTGCATCCAATTTGTTGTAAAACCAAATCAATGTCTGTGTTTAGCCACAACCAATGAAAAGCTATAGAATAGATTTATGTATTCTAATCGTATCTGTGAACTGCGATTAGGTCGAGTTATTATCGCAGACTTATGAAATAGTGATAACAATCATTTTGTGTCTCAAGGAGTAAAAATTTTAGATGATGTTTGAAAAACTACTATGCTATTGACGGTATCAAATACAGATGTAATTTTTGAATGCCAGTACAACAGTCCTAACAGTCCTATAGAAATTGGACCAATTTACACTGACTATGCCTGCAAAGCTCTGAGAAGTAAAGCTCAGTGATAAAATATAGCAGACAAGGTATATCCGATTCACCAAAACTGTAGGCTTAAAGTCGACAAACATATTCCCAAGGAAAACATAATGCTAGTATTTGTTAAATCCTTTAAAAGTGCAGTCTTCTAATATGACTGCTATGGAAAAAAAGTTCAAAAAATGAGAAATAAGGTATCTTACTTTTATTAAAGACAATGGCATTATTAACTGATGGAAAAAATCTTAAACATAAAATATTAAATTTGACTGCCTAAATATAGAAATATATAGAATGTATAATAATAAACGCGAACAAAATCTGACAGCACAAACTACAAAATCATAACTTATCAATTTGTCCGTACAAAGTCTTAGTTGAATCTTAGCATTAGTTTAGTCTACGAAACTTTATACAAGATAAACTCTTGTTAAGAAGAACAAAATTGGTTATTTACAAAATTCTAATAAAGTTTGTGGTTCACACCAAATTAGAATGACAACAGTAAAACTGAAGAACTAGTAAAACAATTGGGATAGTAATCACCTGATACAGAGTACAGATTCAATTATCGAACTAATTATTTTCATTTAAGCAATCTTTTGAATTAATAGCTATAATATTATCTACATTAAATCACCACCGACTGGACCATAGATCCCACGCTTTCCCTTGATAGTTATGGAAAAATATTGTAGTTATGGGAAAAATTCTAGATTATAACTTTCTCTTGATGTATCAAATAGTAAGTTAATAACATGTTATTGCATAAATTGATTTTATTAACTGAGTTTACTATTCTTACAACTTGAGTCGTAATGTGGTACATGTTTGATAGAGATATGTTATCAGTAAATTTTTTATGGTCCAGAAATACTATAGTTGACACAAATAGATAACTATGGTGCTTGAAGTAGATCAATATAAAGACATAATTTATTATTGTTTTGTCTGTGCCTCTTAATTCTTTAATTGTTAAATTAATTTAAGAAGTTTCTTTACCGAATGTAAGATCTTTTCAAAATAACTAAATAATATCAAATAGAGATATTGATTTTCTCCACAGCATATTCGATACTGGATGTAATAGTCTCTTTTAAAATTTTTGCTTGTACGAGTACGTATACACACCTCAAACGTGCCCCTCAAACGTTCCATTCTCGTATAACCACTTACCACAAATGTGCTTGAACTCTCTGCTTCTGTTTAATTTATATGGTATAAAGGGTGTGTGCAGTTAATTTTAGACCAAATATTGTTTTTTATTTATAACGAGTATGTATAATTTATTTCTGTTGAAAGCTGGACGTAGTTACGAGTAAAAACTTTTAGCAATTTACACTAAAATCTATACTGTATATATTTTCAGATTTTTTATTATTACCTCTATTCAGCTATTTCACTATGACAATGAAATATGGCATTTGTTTCAAAAGATTTTTTAAAATAATTATACAAGTATTACATTATACATTTGAATTACATATTCCAAATTCTTATCAAAATATTGCTTTTATTTCAGCAATCTTTGTGTATTTAATAAAACATTAAATGTAATTATTGAAGTAGGCAGTTTTTAATAGATAGATACACATTATTATTTTACAAATAATTTTCTAGTTAGCTTAATAGAATCGAAATGATGTCGAAGCTTTTATGAAGATTATAGCGATGAAAGTATAAAGCAATGAAGTCTACACCTAACACTGTACATAACTATATAAAATTTTTGAGATCGACAAAGAAGTTGATAAACTGAATAAAATATGCTTCAACAAAACCAAGTGAAGAGATTTAAACTTAAAAACAATCCTATTCTTTAGGATAGAAATTTTTATGTATACCGATTTTCGAAAAGTTGCGACTTTTTATCTCAGCAATACAACTTTAATAATAACTTAATAGCTGAAGTCACTGCGAACGCGTGTCTTTGGAAAATTGACATTCGAAAATTTTATGTAAGACAATTTTTTGTTATATATTTTAAAATCAGTTGTGTCTGCATGCGGGAATCACAAAATTACTGAACCTCTGAAACGCAGAACTTATTCAATATAAGAAAAAAAATTACCGAATTATATTTTTAAATTATTGTATATTTCATGTACTTCGCGAAATTTTTCCGAAACAATGCGAATATCGCAGACTCCGAAAATCGAAATAATACTAAAAATTCGCAATCTGCTCAATTTTGAAAAACGTGTGATAGCAACACGACGAAATTGTGCAGCATCTTTCTGATTAAAAAATAAACAATTCGGCAGATATTTGAAAAGTTTTTTGGATTGATTTCTCTGAATACGTTGTTTTACACAGATCCCAAATGATACACCAACATATCTGCGATCTGTATTAAAACCGGTGAAAGAGATACTGTGCTTTGTTTGATTTGATTTGCGCATGTCTGGAAGGATTATTAATTTGAAATTTTTCCTATGTTGAAAAAGTCATGAAATTAATGTTAAAATCTCAAGAGAAAATATATTGTACATTATTAAAGAAAGCATGCGAGTAGAATAACTTGTTCACATGTGGGTATAGTTTTGAATGTAAAGTAATTAAAAACACACAGGGTCTTTCGATTCAAAATATTAATATTAACTTGAGAATGTAATTCCATTGTCCAAGAAAAAAAAATTTGTATGAGTAAAGAATTAAAGAGGGAACTTATTTTCAACATTTATGGTGATACAAGGTGTTAAGAGAATTGTATGCAGTTAAAAAACATCTCTATTTAAGGTTCATCCAAGTACCTTACTTCACATATCGATTTTTATATATCATTGAATTGAGTATTTTGAAAATTTTATTAAATTTTTCTGGACAAACTCACTTAAATTCATTATGTTAATTATTTTTATATATGTTTTTATATCTTATAACATTGCTAGCTAGCATCTTTACGAAAAAAACTTGGATTCCTTTATATCGTTTTTATATTATAATCGTTTACGGTAAGCTACTTACTTCGCAAATGTTCTTTGGTGCAAGAAATAGTGGGTAGCTTGATTCAAATGATGATTACATGAAAACGGTGCATGAACCGTTTTTCTGTCAATAAATACATGGACTCCATATTAGTAAATAACTTATATATATATCACACCGTATGTTATATGGTACACGCATGGCTCCAACACGATGGAAGGAGTGGGGGCGGGACTATATCGGATTAAACCAAAAGAGGAAATATTTGCGAGCATGAGCCAAGAAAACTCAGTTTTTCAGGCCAAAGTACACGTAATTGAACGGGGAAAAAATATATATATATTTTCTCTGACAGAAAATCAACACTCCTAGCATTACGCTCATCTCAAATGACCTCAAAACTAGTGTGGGAATGCCTGCAACTTTATGGAACTTTTTTAAAGCTCCCTTTAAAATTAATGAGTTGCTGGAAAGAGTAAAGAATCCATGCCCAATCGATCAAAAGCCAGAACGAGGACGCTACTAATGCTGAACAGAAGTGGCATCCGACTTGTCACAGGAGTAAAAATCCGCAATCCGCATCTATAGAATCTAGGTATTACTATACACGATAGCTGCAGACTTTGTTACGAAGAAGAGGAAACAGCAGAATATATTCTGTGTCACTGTGATAGTCGCGCCAGGCTTAGACTTCGGTACTTATCAACTGCTTGTCCATTTATAACGCAATTAGGCAACATCTCTCCAAAGTACATAATGGAGTTCTTAACTGTTACACGTCTATGAAACTAAAGTAGGTATGTCACAGTAATCCTTAAAAAATGCAGTGACGTTGTGACAAGTTCCCAACCCTTTTAAAATCTAATCTAATCTTTACCATACTTAATGTATATTTAATGCAGACAAACATTTGATTTGATATAATATCATTTATGCGCTCATCCTGGTCATCACCAGTAAGGTTTTTATTATAATTGTCAATTTTAGATCGTCTACTACCTAATATAAATTATTATTTTGATACTTTTTAGTTGTGTTTATATTAATAATATAATGTGTTTTGTGCAAATATGCTCATACTTTTGTGTTTTTTGCGTCAGAAAGGTCCAAAATCTGCCTTGCTTGGTGGCCCTTGCTGTCAACGTATAACTGTCACTTTTCATTGTAAACAACAACAATTTCAGATTTGACTTGACCATGATTGTTTGCTTAAGAAGATTCTTAAGCAATTTGAATGAACCGTGTTTTAGATATTAAGGGGTTTTCATTGCATTTTTTTCTTGCTTGAAGTTCTCTCAAACACCCTGTATGTCGGTAAATACTATATTTTTCGCTTCATTTTCCAAAGTTTAAGCACTTTAGAATAAAACGTCCTGTATATATTTTTTTATTATACAAAATCTTATACATATTCAGAATAATTTTCTGCTAAGTATATTTAAATCAAATAGTTAAATAGTTATATAAAATGCTAACATTTGTTTTAAAAATTGCACCAAAACTGAAAAGGATAGACATTGCTGTCAAACTGGATCTGTGTAGAGTATTATTGTGCTTTCACATTCAAATGAATAAATAATTAGCTTGGAGCAATGTTGAGAACTATTGAATTTCTTCTTGGATTTCTTCTTGTGATTATTAAATCACAGTTGAAATCAATTTATTTTCGCATTTTTTTCTGTTCTGCATAGATTCTTCAATGTATTCCAATATCGAGTCCTTTCTGCTCTCAAATAATAAAATTTCCTAGAGATAAACTGTACTACAGCTGAATGAAATACTGACCGTGTGTGGACGCTTAAAAGTTGAAGTTTCTTAAAGAGAGAAATTATATATGCTAGTGTTCAACGTTTCGAAATAATTGCAGAAAATAAAGATTTTTTAAAAGCTATTTTAATACTTTATTTTATATGTTTTCTTGTTTATTGCGTTGCAATAAAATCGGTAAAAATAAAAAAGGAGCTCTTGGTTTGTGAAGCTCGAATACTCTATGTTATATTTTTGACTGATGAGTATAGAAAATATTTCGCAAAATTTGTTGACCATTTTAATCAAGAATAATAAAATTTAAAAAAATAAAACAGATTTTTTTGACGTATGTCTCATCAAATCGGGTAGACTTCATTACCCAAAAAGTGTTCTTTGGAAATATGTATTAGCCAGTTTTGGACCATTTAATATTCGAAATAGATTTCTCTTCATAAGACAAAAATTTTAATTAACCAATTTCATCTAATTATGGACGAGAATTCGTCAGGCTGATATACCTTGTGATCAAAAAATTTTGATTTTTGAATTCCCGCGCTTATCCAATCGGTAAATTTATACACTCTTACGTGCTGACATCAACTTTTCGGTGCAAGCATTCACTCATATTTTATGTATAGAATATAATTAATAGAATTAATGAATAAATACATTTTAACACGTGTTAAACACATTAATTGCTGTTTTGAATAATATTCTGCTAGAGCAGAGTTTTTAAACCACCGGTTGGCTGCTCGATATTGTATTTTTATCTGTAACTATATTATTTTTTAGAAGAAACGGGGCTCCGCTGCCTACGAGCTTCGCTTCCAAGTCCTCGTTCTATTCATATGTACTCTTACATATTGAACAATATGTATGTGCTTTTAATATTCTCGACAAGTTCTTAAAAAAAATTTGATGTCTATTCTGGAGAGTAGTAAAAGCACAATATGAAAGAGTATGTAGACAGAATGTTTGTTTTTCTTCATGCAATCCCAACATTAAACATTACGACTTAATTTTACTTTTTGATACAAATCAAATAAAAATAGAAAAGACATGACATAATGACATTAAAACAGAAATGACCAGACACATTATTATAATTATTTATAATAGATAGATATTGGTCCCAGTCCCTACAATATTGGTACAATTCGTTGAATATTTAAGCAGTTCTTGTAAAATATATTAAGAAGACATTTTAGCTTCTCCCAATCGAACAAAACTATTTAACAAAAATAATATGTCTTTATGATTTATTTATTGTTGTGATAAATAATATATTTCGATTTATTAGAAGTTATTTTTGGTAAATTTATTACATGCACTATTAAAAAAACGAATACTTTATATCATTTTATGCAGAAATTGCGAAGAATGGAATGGATGGTTGTATGGAACATTTCCTGACATCACCAAAGTAAATAAAATACCATCGGGAGAATATCACATAAGTTATAGGCATATTTGATCTACTGTAGATACTAAAATGAAGTACATAATTATTAATTGAGGTAAAAATATCAGAATTATATTCAGCATTAGAAATAAAAAGAATGTAAATCAAATAGTTTGAACTAATCAAGTTTGATCAAATTTTATAGTACTCTCTTGAATGGCTGCAAAATTTGCAAGATTAAGTAATTAACCATCAATAATTTTTTTGAAATGTTTTTAAGATCCCGTTATAATTGTCATACAGCTGTTATCAATTAAAGCGACAAGTATTCGAGATGTCTTCTGTCAAGGGTGCATTTAATTTCTACCAAATCTTCTTCGTTCAGATTAACGAAAATACGCATAACCAAAAGATGTTTCACCTATTTTTTTATGTGCTATATTGCACCTGTTCCTTAGCCCAAACGCACAATATTATATGTCTGTTCAATATTGTTTCTCTCTCTTTCGAACATACCCGTATGCATACTTCTTTATGAATGGTATTGCAAGTAATAAGCTTTATAGGTATGTATGGTTTTTATATATAATCTTCGATACTGTCTTCAATACAGACATATTACTTCCTTTATTCACAATCATTTGAACTTAATAAATATAAGTAAATAATAATGTTATAAAAATTATTTAAATGAGTACCTGCTTATAGTAGTTGAAAAGCTTCATAATGAACAATTCTTCAGATTGTAATAGAATGTAAACGTTTGTGAATATGTTTAAAATAAAAAGAACATAAAATAACATAAAATATATGTATTAAAAATTAAGATTTTAGTTCCTATTAGCATAGGAAATGATTTAATTCATTTATATTTCTATGATATATTAGCTTTTTTATTTGGATAACACTAAAAACTGTGAGATTACTATAAAGCCATTTTACCCTCACAAACCATTGTCCAAGCCAAACCTTTTTCTTAAAAACGTTGCCCACATTATCCACATTCCTTAAAGTTTCGGATTCGAAGAAGCCGTTCCTTTTTAAAACGAGCGAAGCAATATTTAAATATCCGCAATCTTGATTAATTTAAACCAAAACTCGTTTCTCCTTCCAAAAACTGTTTGTATAAAAATAAATTATCGCGTAATACGTTATGAAGAAGGAAATGAATTATTTTAATGTAAATCTTCTTTGAATTGTGGAAGATAAATGAAAGCTTATAGCATTTGTATGAAAATCGGATTCCCGAATACTAACTACTGCGTTACTGCATTACTGCGTTACTACTTCACTACTTCACTGCATTACTCGTTGATCATCGAGCAGAGGCAGCTGCTGATTTATAAATTACTTTGATGTGCTTTGTTCTTGAGATTACGCACTGTCTTATGTACAATATATATATGTACAATATTTAAACAATATCGGAAACGCTAGTGTTTATCATAATATAAGAATACAATAAGCGTATTAATATTAATTATAATAACAAAAACAATACCAGTTGCATATCGTTAAATGGAAACAAACAACTTTGTTGTGAAATTAGTGCTATTATTTTATTGTAAATGAGTTAAATTTTAACAAGTAGGGAAAAGTATCTGAGTAACGAAAATTATATTGAAATAAAAAATATAATAAATTCGAGTGTAATAGATATAAATTCACAGCAAGTATATGGATGCTTTGCATCTGATTCTGATTATTTATGGCGTAACGAAAATAAAAACAACCAATCTAAAGAATAATAATTATTTTTGACAGTGGAATGATATAAATTTTTAACGCATGCATATAAGAATATATTACATATAAGAGTTAGTGCTCTTGGGCATTGATTAATAATGTAACGATAATGTACTTATATACTATGATTAAAGAACGAGTTCTGGAAGGAACAAACAGTAAACGAATTTAGTCTATTATTATATGAGTACGAGTATATGGTATATATATGGTATATATTGTCCACAAAACTTTTCTAGATTACTATGTATATATTATATAAAAATATGTTTATGTTGTATTAGTTAATATATGAGTTTAGCAGCCTTAAGTTGACGGACACTGGTTTTAATATTTAATTTAAATATATCAAATCCCACTTAATAATTTATTTATTTTTATATAACAAAACCAAATAAATTTAATGCACAAGTAAAACAGAACGGCAATAAATAAAAATACAAAGCGAACCAGAAAAAAATTGATTATCCAAAGCAACACGTGTTAATTTTGTTTTGGTAATGACCTAAATTATATTATAATTTTTCAAATTTTTGTATTTAAGTCTATTGATTTTAAATTGTACTTTATTATCTACAAATCATTGAAAACATATATGTTAAATATACATTGTTTCAAAATATTATATTAAAAATTTCATCAAATTGTATAGAAAAAGTCTTAAAATTTTGTGATAAAGAATCCAAGAATTTTATCTATCAATAGTTCAATCTATCTATCTACTTATTTAACTTTTTATTCATTTTTTTGATATAATATGCTACTAAGAACTTACAATACGAACGGATAAGTTACGGCGTACACCCACTTCCTAAATGAAAATTTATTCTTCAAATTTGACATTTAAATATCAGGTCAGGCTAGAATAAGAAAAAGTTCCGTTGAGTGCCACATACATAACTTATATCAAATAACATAATTTCATAATAAACATAATAATAAAACCTTAACCATTTGTTATTAAAAGAGTTTGAAAGATACGTCACAAAATGGACTTTTGTTTAACATTCAATGAGCATTTTTTTTTTGTTTTTGTAATATTGTAATATTCCATTTTTCTATATAAATAAAAATAATAATTATAAATTTATTAATAATAAGTAAATTTTATAAAATTAAATTACGCTTTATTAAGTGCGGTAAATACGTTTTTACACAGGTTATATATTATAACTATTAATTCTATTGAATATTGTTTATTGTATTTGTAAATTAATTTCTTATTGTTTGAATGAGAGCCCTAAGGTGTGTTTTCTCTTAAGTCTTGAAACATCCTTCGTTTCATCCAGCTGTTAAACTGGCTTTTTGTGGGAACACAAGTTATTTTAAGATATATGTAAATGTAATTTAAAATCACATCTTTTATGTGGGAAACATTACAAAGTTATAGAGGGAAAATACATTTAATGAAACTTTAATTTCAAACAATATGGATTTTTAAGGGCATTTAAAACAAATAATCAGATAATAAATTTTTGGTCCGTCGGAAAGAAAGTAACAAATTTGGCGCAAATAAAGGAATGATTGACAAAATGAAGAGTTGGGCCTTCATTGCGAGCAAGGACAAATCATTCCACAAAAAAAAGTCGAAAAAATTGAGGAAAAATGGAGGAATGAATGTTTCACTCTTAAAAAACATTATGTTTATGGATAAAGGTTTTCTTCATAGATAGATCAGAAAATTATTGAATAATGTGTAAAACTATAAAAATGCTAATTTAAATTAGTATAATATATGTAATATATGTGTTTTCTCGATGCTTATAATTTTTTGAATTTCTGTATTTTGATAATGTGAAGAATTCCGCAATTACGTACTCAATTAATGTCACACTATACTATAAATATCAAACTGGACCAGTAAAATATATTTTTTCTTTACCAAATAAATTTTTATGTTTCTTTGTATTTACGTTAAGATCTTAAAATATGTTTGAATTTAGTTTCGTTCATCTTTTTTATCTACCACAAAAACGCTTTAGTTTCATCATTAACATAAATGCTATGGGAGAATCCAATGAAATGGGTCTTAGATATTAATGTTGATATTAAAACAATAGTAAGTGTAAAATAAATATAAACTGGAGAGGTAAGAAATGATCAAAGTACATTACATTTGTGCTTAATTGTACAAAAGTGCATTGCACTTACAGTATTAATTGTTATAGCAGAACGAGTAATTTAATAAATTCTTTATGTGCTCAAGTAGTATAGAATAAGTCGTTTATTTAGTGAATAGCTTAATTATTTGTGATTTCTTAAATTATCAGATAGACAATTATTGGGGTTCTAATCAACTACTATTAAAATAATATGGAAGTATTGAAATTTTGTACTTAGAGTACTGCTTTTAGGTAATTTAATCTTGTCTTAAAAATAAATAGCACATTATATATGTACATAAAGTACGATCAATTAACTAATTATATAAAAAAATAATATCATTATGTAGATATTTTGAAAAATGAAATTTATTTCACAAACGTTCCTATTTCAGATTAATATACACTTCTTAACTACATCGCTCAAAGTCAATGAACGCAATAAAATTTAGCATAAAATACATAAATAATTAAATAAAAATAAATTAATACATCAAAACTCAATACTCAAATGTAGACAATTGCTTCATCTCGTTTTTTTCTTGGTTATTTCTTATTGCTTTCTTGTGCTCGCCTTGTCTGCATTCTTTAGATTTCACTTTGATTTTTAAAAATTTAAATACAAAAATACGTTTCTTACCTACGGCGCTGTATGAATACTAAAGTGGTTTTAACTTAAATCAGTTTCTGCACAAAACGCCGTACGGCATCATGGAATGAATCGAATGCATTGCACGTCCAGACTCTGTACCCATACCAGGTATTATACAATACGAATCAACTAATATAAAGCAATAGGCCTATATCATTTACAGATCTGTATCGTATATGTATATATATATTTATATTAATGATTTTATTTCTATATATTGTATTTTTATACTTTATGTATATTCGAAATGCATAGACTCTGTACCCATAACAGGTATTATACAATACGAATCAACTAATATAAAGCAATAGGCCTACATCATTTACAGATCTGTATTTTGTATATGTATATATATATTTATATTAATGATTTTATTTTTATATATTGTATTTTTTTACTTTATGTATCTTCGAAATGCATAGACTCTGTACCCATAACAGGTATTATACAATACGAATCAACTAATATAAAGCAATAGGCCTACATCATTTACAGATCTGTATTTTGTATATGTATATATATATTTATATTAATGATTTTATTTTTATATATTGTATTTTTTTACTTTATGTATCTTCGAAATGCATAGACTCTGTACCCATAACAGGTATTATACAATACGAATCAACTAATATAAAGCAATAGGCCTACATCATTTACAGATCTGTATTTTGTATATGTATATATATATTTATATTAATGATTTTATTTCTATATATTGTATTTTTATACTTTATGTATCTTCGAAATGCATAGACTCTGTACCCATAACAGGTATTATACAATACGAATCAACTAATATATAGCAATAGGTCTATATCATTTAGAGATCTGTATCGTATATGTATATTAGGGTGCCATTAATTTTCGAAAGTCGGAAAATTGCCCGCGGCACCCCCCAGATCGGTTCATTTTACTAAAAAAATAATCTGTGTAAAATTTTAGTTCAATTGGATAAGTGGAAATGGTGCCCCAAAGATTGGAAAATAACGATTTTTTCCATAAAATTCATCTTTGATTGCTTATATCTCCGACATATTTAATTTTACATAAAAACTGTCTACCTAAAAGTTATAGATCTATTTAAAATAAACAATTCACTCATACAAAGTTTTTCTGTTTTTCTAATAGTTATTGAATAAAACAAAAAATAAGTTGAAGTCACCCGATTGCTAGCTTTGAAAGTACTGTGAATGTTATTGTCCGCTTCAGCTTTACAAAAAATGTAATATTTCTAAAAAATTTAAAATAAATTCAATATTTCCAAAATTTAATCTTTCTAATAATAAAAAAGTACTGATTCTAGGTTTGTCCGACATAATTTTTATTATTTTAGTTAAAGTTGCTGGAGCAAAGTATCCTTATTATCTTCAGTTATTTTTGCGCGATCTATTGATTCTCTTCTGACTTCGTTGTCATCACTATCTATATTCAAATTTGAAACCATATTTTTCTTTGTCTCAGGTAATATATTTAAATCCAAAAAAGCAAAATGAACAAGCTTTGAGCTTAAATACCAAATACAATTTTTTGATATTGACTGAGAATAGAAGGAAGATTAAAATCTTGAAAATGAGCTTCGACTGATGACAAAGCATTAAACCATACTTCAACATACACTTTAGTAATAAATATATCTCAAAGAGCATTTTCTTCTTCTGTAGATAATTTGAACTCTTTCCTAAATAAAAATATTTTTAATACATGCATGGCTTTCGCCATTCATCTTGCATGATGTATAGCTTCAGGAGGTCAAAACTTTATGGTACAGTTCGGCTTTTCTCCTAAAAACATTAATGCAAGTTCCAGAAGTTCCTTATAATCATCTCTTGGTTGGTTATACTTACGAATCTTATAAAGGAAACTTGTAATTCGTAGCACATCATCTGTGTTCAACAATTTTCTTACTTTTTCATTTTCTAAGCCGACTGTAAAGTTATCAACGTTTATTTTCGGCCAAAACTTCTGAAATCGTTGAAATAGTTCAACATTTGGGCTTTCAGACTTGTTTTTTAATGTTATCACTTTGAATTAAAATTCACTTCGCATTCCAATGAATAATACAGAAACTCACTTATCTATATATCTATACTAGTATTGGACTTATTTTTTAGTAAATTTAGTAGACAATTCATTCATTGAAATTACCTAAATTTAATATGGGGATTTCAGCTTGTATTTGCTTTTATTCAATAACTTTTAGAAATACAGAAGTGAATTGTATGAGTGAATTGTTTATTTTTAATAGATCTATAACTTTTAGGAAGACAGTTTTTATGTAAAATTAAATATGTCAGAGATATAAGCAATCAAAGATGAATTTTATGGAAAAAATCGTTATTTTCCAATCTTTGAGGCTCTTGAGGCACCATTTCCAATTATCCAATTTAACTAAAATTTTACACAGATTATTTTTATAGTAAAATGAACCGATCTGGGGGGTGCCGTCAACCGATTTTACAAAAAAAAAAATTGCCCATATACCTTAATGGCACCCTAATGTATATATATATTGATATTAATGTTTTTATTTCTATATATTGTGTTTTTCTACGTTATGTATCTTCAAAATGCATAGTTCATTTCAATCAATTTAACTAAGTGAACCGAATAATACCTGTGTAAAACGCTTAAAAAGACTGCAAATTCAATTTTTTGGA
Source organism: Teleopsis dalmanni (assembly GCF_002237135.1). Lineage (NCBI taxonomy): Eukaryota > Metazoa > Arthropoda > Insecta > Diptera > Diopsidae > Teleopsis > Teleopsis dalmanni. Next base: position 112,185,403 of record NC_051847.1, on the reverse strand, counting down.
TCTTGTTCCAGATTAATATGATGCTTTTGATTGAAGTGAATATAATTAAAAGGCTTGAATATTAGAAAAGCAACTTTAAATGTATTATTTATTGTGAGTTCATGTGCATTACCAAATGGACACATGTGTTCGTGCGCCCTTGTGACTTGAGTTTAAAATATAAGCCAAATTGATCATTCATATATATTTTTACTGAAATATTTGTATCTGAACTAATTGGGACTATTCATTTTCACACATGTTATGGATATATATCGATGTGTACACAGTAAGGAAACATAAATAATAACATGAAACATAACAAACCTATGAAACGAAATTTAAAATTGAAAAGAAGCAAACGGAAGTCATAAATAAAGGCATATAATAACTATTTCACAGAAACAATAGAAACATTTCATCTACACATTATTTTTTTCCTATTCTTTATTTAAAGATATAATATTAATATGCAGATCTCATTGTTTTGCTTAAATGTTGAGCACTCATACGCTATGTGATATGTTACATACAATAAATTCTCGTAAGATTTGATTTATCCCCCGTTATGTCATTCTATCATTTACATTGGTTTTTACTGTCATAAAATTAGATTTGCTTTAATTGAAATGCGTTATCTTGTTTTTTAAGGAAGGAACAGTAATCTGCCGAGACTAGTAAATCCATTGGATTAGAGTATCTCTTGAGGAATGATACAAAGGCTAAGGTTCTTTGTAAATCCGACAATCTCCTTTGGTAAAAGTTTAGAATTTATTTTTCTAAGAATCATAGGACATCTGCAGAATATATGAAACGTTTCAATCAACTAATTTATGAATCTGTAGGTGTCTGTAAACTTTATTCGCCTAGTAAATAGTCTCGTAAATACATATACTTTGCCACAACCTTGTTCCTACAACATAAATATTATTTATCGTTTCAAACTATATCAAATTTAATGGGCCAACATCGATAATAATGTCCTCATTATTAACTTTAAGCTCAACAAAAGTTCATAACATCCGATTCAAAACTCGACAAGCAGAAACCATGTAAGCACTCTTCTGACCCGTGTTGAAAGGTGGTGAAGGAAGGCATCATGAATGACAATCACGTGGTAGCAGTAGAACGAATATATACTGCAAACAATGTTTATTTTAAGCAGAGAATCTCTCTACTAATAGCAGAAATTTAAGCTTAACTTAACTTTTAGTAACTCAACTTTTTTGAAGTTGATTTTGAAAAAAATCGAGTTTTTAAGTTTTTGTACCTATATATTATGTTTGAATTTCTTGTTATTTGTGGGATTCATAATTATTAAAACATAGTTATTTGGATCCCTTCAAAATTTGTTGGTGAATATACCACACAATACATTTAAATAATTATATGAAATGTTTTTAGTAATAAAATTAAGCAGAACATCAATAATCGGTAAATACATATTATATACCATAGAAGAAAACAAAAATTGGTGATTTTTTTTTTGGTTGTTGGTTTTAATATACATAATAGTACATCTTACCTGTTTGTTGACCAATGGACGGGTGTAAATAAATTCTCTTTTTGGAGAATATAATTCCGGTGGGTGACCTTTAAAAGAATATCGCAACATCTTTTCTCTTTCAGGTAATTTGCCAGTATCGGTGGCAATTAAAAAATTCACATCATTTTTTGATTGTTGTTTATCGCAGAGACAACAGCTGGTATTTACTGTTAATGTTTGCATAGTTAGGTAAGAATCATGACTTTTATTAGTACGTAATAAGGCAGATGTTATATGGCACCGACAAGAACAAGGAGTGATATTAGTGCTATTCGACACGAGGGAATTACTTAACCCTTTGCTTAATAGTTTTTTGTCAGTGCTGCCGACATCTGGTACCAATTCCTCACATTCAGTGATATCAGTATGTTTTGTAGTTCTTGAGTAAATGATGGGAGTATTATATAGATTGGATTTGTGCTGTTTGTACACAGACATTTCGTATAAAATTTAATTTTTAATTATTATTTTTAATAATACAGTAATAAATAATCAAGTTAAATGCAATTTCAGTGGCAGTGTCAAAGTTTTTTATTTGCTTATTTTCGATTCTCGCTTAAGCCATGCTTAATTCAAATTTTTCATTTTAGTATTTTTTATGTATTCCATTTTGTTGAGTAGCTGCGAATAATTTATTGCACATTTTTTGTTTTTCTTACACGCTTTTTCACATTTAACTACTATATTTCTTAATTATTTAGCTTTATTTATTTTTCTTAACTGATAGAAAAGATTATAGCAGACATTTGTGAAATCACAATACTGCAACGACTGATACTGGAAAGTAAATTAAAAGAAAAAAACTTAACCGTTTAAATATTTAACGAAAAATATATAAAATTTTATTTATTAATTGAATATTCAATAAAAAATATTTATAAAAATGCTCATCATATAAATGCTTTTTAAAATGTCATTTAAACAAATTTTTTTTTTGCTTTTTAACTGCTTCTTAATATGATTTGTGCTTTATGTTATAACTTTTTATTACAGTTTATATTCGGTAAAAGAGAAGTGTGAAGGTCTTCATCATATCAACTTATGTCAAAGTCATACCGAATTCACTAAAACGTTCCACGTTCCACAACCAATGCGGTTCGAAAAAAAACTAAAATCATTTGTTTGTCACCTTAGTATTCGAATATTTCTATTGATTTTCAATTAATTTTATCCGAAATCATAATCTAATAAATAATTCAATTTTTCGAAACGAAATTTTAAAACAAATTTTTAAATAAAATACTAACACGTTTTCAATGTTGATGCACACAAATTGTATCTACATGACAGCGTATTGAAAAAACCTTTATTCGTTAAACAAAAAGAACCGCGATCGATACCGCCGGCACAAACGTCCAAACTCAACAAACTGAAATCATTAAAGCGAAACAAACCAAAAGCACAAAATTTCGTTAAGTCTCTTGAAATGATATTTTTTTTTCTTTTTATTACTCGCATAGTCTCTTTGGTCGTTGCTACGTTGCGATGTTGCTACGTTGCTACATTACTACGTTGCTATGTACGATGCTAGTAGCGTTGTTGCTTTTGATATCTGGGTATCTGTTGTGTGCTCCGTGACTTCAAGTGACGTGAGTTTTCTGAATGCTAGTAAGAGTTAGTGCAGAAGATTCTATGTTTTCACTCGACATATGAAGCAAGTTTTTTGAAATGTATTCTTTTTTATAGAGAGCCTATTCTCGTTCTGAGACCCCGTCACAATATTCCTTATTACTATACAAATACATTTTTATTTTAAAATGATATATGTATGAATGTATGTATTATCATTAAGTTATTATGTTAACTATGTCGGTATTCCGATTTATTTGGAAATTTTATATTACATGTATACATTTATCTCAATTTATATTAATTTAAATCAAAAAAACTATTTATCATATCATTTATATGAAATTCTTATATGTTATAAATAATATTATAAAAGTTTTATATAATAGATATTTTATTCAATGTTCTATATTCAAGTAATTAGTATTTTAGAAATAATTAAAAAAACTTATTTTTACGAATAAATGATTAAAAAGTTATTTAAATAATACTATTAAAAACATTAAAAATATTTTAAATATTGCGTGGGATGTAAATATATATAAGCTTGAACAATTTATAGCAAATAAAATCTATCGTACTGAGACCTATTGCAAAACTCGACAACTGCATGAACGAGCATAGGTACAAGTACATATGAGTACGTATCTAAAAATCCAAGCACGTGCTAAAAAGCATTGCTATAAAAATAAAAATAAAAATAAAAATAAAATCTTTATAAAATCTTTATATAAATAATAATCTTTGCGAAAATGTTCCCTCCCAGAGATAAAAGTTTTTATTAAAAATTTCTTTTCATTATAAACAAAAAGCATTTCTATATATAAAAATATGTTCTATGTATACATGTATATAAAAATTGCTTATATTGTTTATATATAGTATCCATATATGTAAGTACATTTGAAACGATGGTTCCACAATATTCGACGATGTTATGAAGAATTTTGAAAATTTTCATTTAGGCTCATAAATGCTAGTCTGATGGTCAACTACATCAACCAGTCCATATAACGAACACTTAATATTCATAGCTGAGGAAGTATCACTCTCGCATTATAGTACGTTGTACGTGAGAAACACGAACGGCAACCACGTGTGTCTATTTGACGCCTTTTGCTTATAAGCGTTAACATAAGCGTTATTTTAGTGAATTTGGTATTGTTATTTATATTTAAATTAAAAACCTTATAAACCATTTAATAATGAGTGAAGTTGAATTCCAAAAGCACTCTCTTCGAACCATTCATTGTAAAACTGTTAAATGAGGCGAATTAGATGTGAGATCATAGCTGACAGATGTTGTTTCTCAAAAAGTTTTGCCAATCACTTTGACACCCAACGCACATAAATAAATATACATATGCGCATACATATGTGCATACATATGTATAATTCTTCAGAACACACTAAATTATTTAGATTGAAAACTTTTATAATTTTTATTTTTTGTTTTCGTTCGGAGATAACAAAGATTAATATAATACAAAATAAGTTCATCGTTGGCACGTGTTAGTTATACAATTGATATGGATTCCAATTTCGGCACTTGTGCCTAATCGAAACCAAAATATCTACATATATATATGCTTTCACTGTGCAGTTGATCTGAATATTTGTTGATAGTTGATAATGATTGTAACCCGCTTTATAAATATATATATATATATATATAGCAACCAAAGGTTATTTATTTCTTTAAATACAATGTATTAAAACATATAAGAACCATTACTTATTGAAAGCCTATACTGGTGGCTACTGCTGATGAGTATTGACATAATTCACTATTCTCACCCAGCAGCTCCTCATTACTGACATTTCGCTCATTTGCTCAAAAATAGCTTCAGTGACCGCCATATATTTGAATCCATTGGTCGTTACGTGGAAACGTGGTAACGTGGTAACGTGGAAAGTTTTCTTTTACTTTGCTGAAAAACCAAGTCCTCGCATCAACCTATTGTAACCTCGTTTATTTAAATGAATGGAACAATTAAACCTAAATTATTTTTAATAGTAAAACATAAATTATTACAATATTCAGGAAATATTAGCTATTGTAAGCACGTTGTTGCTTATTCTGTTGTCGCTCTCATAAGTTGCCAAGGTTTTTCAGTTAAATTCTAGAATTAAATTTATTATTATTATTATTAATTTATTATTATTGTTCTCATCAATAATAGTGGTTAACATTCAAAGAAAGTTATTAAACAAGTTAAAATATATAAATATCACTTTAAATTATATTTTATTTTTAAAGTAAGAATCGCTATTGTTTTTTTCTTCTTAAAATGAAAATTTCGGTGTCGCAGGATTGTCAAAAAAAAAATTCAATTTACAAATAACTCACTAAAATTAAGTTATAAGAATTTAGGCAAGAGAAAACAAATTATTTTTATTAATTACTCCATTTATTTAAATGTCTATTCATTTACAAACGGATTACTCTTTTTAGACCGGACAGGAGGTATCCAACATCGTTAACCGTTGATATACCTAAATATAAAATGATTTATGATGGCTCCTATAATTTTCACAATATTACAGCAATCTGATTATGATTTCTTAGATTAATTTTGAATCCATGCCTCTACTAGCATTATTGGTGACTACAAGGACGGTTTACATACCTTTTATTATGCTTATAGATTTTTTAAGCATGCTGTTGTTTGTTAAATCCTATTGAAATTCTCTTTCATGAAATACCATGATACATTGGTTTCATAGTCATTTTGATGAGAATCGTTCAAGTATATTTTATTTTATATATTTATATTTTATTCTATATTCTATTCTATATTTTATTATTATGCGGATCCCCACATGGTTGCATACCGTGTCAGTTTTATTAAAGCATTGCTATGTAACGATAGTTATCATCTTTACGAAGGATGTTTGTTACTTGGATTGACTCTTAAGGCACATATTGATGTTATTTAGCCCATTTTATAATTAACTGAATACTACTGCTGGGATGAGTATATAGGTATGATTACCGTAATGAAATATCAGTATATCAGTAAGAATATACTAGTATAATCCGAATTTCTTATTAAAAAAACTATTAAAGTTTATTTGAAAATCAATAAGCGCAATAATAAGATGATCGCTAATATTAATTTTGATAATCTCACTTTGAACACTTTTTTACACAGTAAAGTAATCTGATGTAGTAATTTTCTTGAATTTACGTATGTATCTTCCTTATTTAAGTAACTAAATTCTAGATAAATTCTAATAACACCACGTTTCTTCTAAGCAAAGCAATTATTTCAATTAATAAATGCTTGTTAACTGGTTTTAGGTACCAGTTAACTAAACACTAATGTTTGTTTCAGATAAATCTAGCTTTCTTTTAAATAGTTTTTTTAGTTTGCAATATCTACAAAAAAAGATACCTAGAATTTAAAATCGACTTATTTTGTGTTCCACGTTGGTTATAATATTGGCTTTATAGCCTTAACAGAGACACTTATATGATGTTTTCCTTGTTGACAGATTTGTTCGCAGTCAAGTAGTATATATGTAATATAATTTTACCAACTTTTCTTAACCATTTAAGATCTAACAAATATTGACTCAGATGTTTTAATCACCATATAACATTCTTAAATTGCTTTGTTACAATTAACGTTAATTAGAAAAAAAGCGAACATTGCAAATATTTCCCTCTCCGCTTAACATTTTGATCTAGATATAAACAGGAGATCGACAAATGAAGCTAATAATTACATTAATTTTTAAATGTCTACATATTTGTTGGTATGTATTTTCGTAATACACTTCTAGATGCACTCCAACAAATGTCTATGTATACTTCTGCATAAATCTAATATGATAACAGATATTGATCTATCAAAAACGGTAGTGACAATACCAACATGCGAGCACTATGAATATAGATGAAGTAAAAACCACAATAACAGGTGATTTAATATAACTTACAAAGTACCATACATTATATGTTAAATATACACAAATTTGCTTGTAGAAAATAGGAGCAATAACAACAACAACGCTATTACAAAACTTACTGGAAAATTTTTTACTACTACGAGTACATATACATAAAAGATATAAATAAATTCTGATAGGTAGTAAAAGCATAGCAGCATAAAAAACCTCCATTCACACGAACAAAGAGTACGATTCTGTGTATATTGATGTCTAAGGCATTTGTGTTAGTCCGAACTATAACTTCTAGCCTATCTACCTTAACCACAAAAAATTAAAAAAGAAATACATTTCACATCAACAACTTCAGGTTGGAGCGTTTACAACTTTTCGGGACTAACAACCGCATTTCAAAGTCAGTAAAATATTGAGATGTAATTCTAGAAAACAATTTAACTTGGAATAAACATGTGGATGAAAAGATCAGAAAAGCGAAGAGAGCTCTATTTAAATGTAAGAGGGTGTGCGAAAGACGACGAGGGCTAACACCTAAGGCAACGCTCTGGATCTACATCGTGATGGTCAGATCTATTATAACCAATGCTTCAGTTGTCTGGTGGTGTAAAACCAAAAGACAATAAAAGGAAGGTTAGAAAAGATCCAGCGACTAGCCTATGTTGGAATACCGGGTGCTATGCGCTTCACACCCTCACCGACGTTAGAGGCGAGTATGCTTCCATTGGATTTACATATAAAGAAAACGACGGTATTAGTAGCAATTCGCATGAATCGAAACTCCACGTGAATAAACTTCGGAAAAATAGTGGGCTATCGAAAACTTCTTGACCTCGTTCAGGACGCGATCAAGGAAACACGCTATTGGATACTATTAGGAGAATTAATAGAACAGACGTGTCCTATAGAATACTGATAGTAGACGGATTTATACATGATGAATATGAAAGGAATGACAACTTCATCTTTACCAATATCTCCTGGATGGATGGCAAAATGAGAGATTCTGATAGCGCTGTACAATCAAGCAGTGATCAAAAGCATGCAAAAAATGTGCGTAGTCAACAGTTTAATACAAGAATATGTCAGAAAACACATAAAATGTGCTCATAAAAATCAGGTAGCTGTCATGTGGATTAAAGGGCACGTAGTGGATACATACGCTTAACAAGTTGAAACATATGAATAATTGAAACATGAACTGCAGAGCATATATAAATACTTTAGTTAGTTTAGAACATATGAAGAGTGAGAACATTAATTAATGTTAAGTTAAGACAAGCAAATGAAAAAATAGTCTTTCTTCTGATTCTGCTGGAATCATTCGTCGTTTTATTTCCATAGACACATTGGTATTGAGCAAAATGAAAAGTCAAATGAAATTGCAAAGCAAGGATCAAGTCATAACTTCTGTGACCCAAAACCCAGAATACGATTGTGGCACAAAATGACTGGGACCTCTGACGATATGTGGATAGCACCACTTCATCTTAGTAAGTGGAGAGAGATGAACACTTGTAAACTCATGATGCCAAAACCGACGGTCAGTGAAGCGATTAAAGTACTTAGCTATCCGCGGAACACCCTTTGTTGACTTACATTGATTTCAGAACGTTAAAAAGTATTCAAATATTTAATATTGTTGAGGAAAACTTCTGTAGATTTTGTCTGGAAGAAAAATAGACAGCAGTGCATGTGGCAGTGTCCAGCACTGGCAAGCAGAAGGATACCTGTCTTGGGAAACCATTGGGTGATTTAACAGGTGATAATTTAGCAGCCAACCTCACACTAAACGAGCTGATTGCACTATCAATGAATGTTCTTATGCGAACGAAAACCATCTTGGCCTTTATTCAATAACGATACCTGAAAATCGAGGAACGAAAAATAACTCAAGAACCCTTCATTTCAGTAAGGCCACGTAATGGACAACTGGCTGTCCCAGCGTCACACTCCAAAACCTTTTAAACACGAAAAGAGTTGAATTTGTTGTGGTTAAGGTAGTAAAGAAGGATTCAAATTATTGCTCTTAATCTCTTTTGGTATTTATTTAACATGTGGAAGTTTTGTGCAAAATCCAAAATCATCAAGATGGTTGATGTAGTAGTAACCTTAAGTAAACACGTTTGTATATATTTAAATATGATGTAATTGTCAGTGTCGTGCTTACTGACAGTGCATTAAATCTGTGCATATAGCGTTGAATATTTTTTTAAGTAGTGACCCAATGATATAACACCACAGAGAAGAAATCTAGAAACGCATATCCTGTAGGATTGCCTTTCTAAAAAGTATTATTAAATAACCTACAAATGAATGAAATGGATTGTTTAATATATACTCTAAGTAGAAGTAGATGTAGAAATATAACTAGAAATAGAAGTTTAAATGGAGTATTCAGTTTCGAAAAGCAATATCATATATTTCTGCAACGCAATATAAAATTAAATATAATAATTATTGACATATATATATATATTATATAATATATTATATAAATATAGTATAATATAATACAAATCATCAAATTAATTTATTATTTACTGTCTAATAAATATAGCTATTATACAATAAGGTCAATATAAATAAATGTAAATACAATATATATAAATTTCGAAGTACATAATTAAAGTATTTTGTAGTGTACGATTAACTTTTAAAGAAACTTTAATCAAACAATTTCCACGATTTTAACATAAAAAGTTTTATCGTATTTCTTGAAGTTCTGTTGAATAATGCCAGCATTGCAAATTTGTCTTCAGTAATATGAATTTTTCATCAAATTCATAAAATTACTTAGCAAAATCTTTGCATGAGCGTCCAGAGTTAAACCTTTTTATTTCTTTTAGGCGTCCAATACGTGCTCACACACAAGCCTAACTATTCTTATCAAATAAGAATGCATGCAATGATCCCCAGTGCCTACACCATTTCAAAATATATTATTTTTAAGGTGTCATCTCGCAATCCTTTGGCACGTCCATTCATTAGATCTTTATACGAACTTTAAACGCTTGTTGTCAACTCATTATATTGTTATGTGTATATTTTTTATGCCACAAATCTTCAAATTTCATACTCGTATAAACAGCTCATTCATTCATTCCTTTTAAAAATATTACAGTCAGATTTTGCGCAACATAATATCTTCCAGAACTGCAATGATACACATACTTGTAGATGATTTCTTAGAGAAATGTAATGAACAACGACATACCATAATTCAATATAATTTTTTGGTAGCAGCAAATGAATGGCTAATCATTTTGAATAAAACTTCAAAGAACCATGTTTTTGTTATGTTAAAAATATTCACTTCGCCTATTGTTATAGTAGCTATTCAAATATTTTATTATTGGTAGATTCATTATTTTAGATTTACACCAGTTTTCCATTTAATCCATTTAATGTAACAGTACGTTTGATGACACAACAGTTAATAATTGGTTGAATTGCTTTCGTCACAATTGTATAATAAATAAAATAAAATCTTATATTGTTGAACAATTATAACAAATTAATAAACCCTATAAAATATGTATGAATGTAAAAATAAATATGAAGTAAAGATTAAATATTTCCTTAAAAAGAAACTGATTTACTAATAATCATTTGTTATTACACAAACAATTGAAGGAATCCTTTTCTCTATCTACACTCAAAATTAATTTGTTTAGGTACACGATATATTATATCCTTATGATATGTTAAGTCCTCTCACTTGGTTTATTTATTCAGCCTGAAAAAATAGATTACTACAGCCTCTTTAAGCAAGAGTTAGTACATTGAGAAAATCGTCTAGGATTGTCACATCACAGTTATATGTTTCCGTATCATATGGTTCGCGCAAAATCTAACAAAATCGACTACTACAAGCCTTAAATGATTTAATGAAATATTACTACAACGTTTTTTTTAACGTTTATGTAGTTCAGACGTTATAATGGTTTTAGTGATGCAACTTTCATTATTATGAAAATATTAGAATCAAAGTTTTTTCGTGTGTTAATTGATATCATTGCGTTTTATTAAGAAAATAAACCATTCAAACCAAAGTTTGGCTTGATAAGTGTTCTTCGAAATATACTCCATTGAAAGCAACCGTTAAACGTACCACGCTCTGTTTGTCCAAATAAGGCCGCTACACCGGAAAATATCGAAAAAAAGTTTATTTTGGTAAATCGTAAAGTGAAATTATAGGAGATAGCTTACGCTTTTAACAGCTGACCAAAAAAAAACTTATTAACGATTCAAAGAGCTGTTTGTTTGTTTTTTGTATTCATATGTGACATCGAATGAAACATGGATCCACCACATCGTTCCTATGCCAAAGCGGCAGTCAACAGAGTAACCAGCTATCAGTGAAAACTGTCTTAAGTCACCAAAGATGCAATGCTAAGCTGGTATGGTGATGGCATACATATTTTGAGATGCCATAGTAGTCGTGATTTCATAGACTATTTTGAAAAAGTATAAGCCATCAATAGCGAATATTATGCACAGTTGTTGTTATGCATATAAAGGTCTAGACGGTAAAAAAGCGACGCTAAATGAAACTGTTGTTAAACTATTGTTTAACAGGTCGTTGATCACAATGCTGAAATTACACGAACTATACTACGGATTGTTTCCACATCCATTGTATTGGTCAGACTTGATACACAACCACTACTACCTGTTTGCTGACCAGGAAAAGGCAGTCCTATTTAAGGACCATAGATAAATCCTTTTACAAGAGAAGTATTAAAATATTTAAAAAACGGTTGAATTATTGTATTGTACATCAACGAAACTATGTACATCAATTTAATTGAATTTTACGAAAAAAATGGGGTTTTATAATTTAGTTTCGGAACTTTTTAACTGTGACCTTAGTTTTTTATAAACCTTAACATAGTTTTTATTTGTCAAATGCAAATAAAAACAAAAATTAAATGATTTACACTTTTGACTTTCCCAACAAAAATATTTTTGATATTTATCTAATAGCTTTGCTAAATGATAAACACCATAAGCGGTAAAAGTCTATTAAATCTCTTAACATACAAATATTCTTTTCTCTTGAATATACATATATCGCATATTTTCCCATATGATTTGATATAATGAACTTATGAAATTTAATGGATAATTAAAGTCTTAGAAAAGGACTTTTTTGTTAATTACTAAAAACAAATTTTTTTATGGATATTGTAGATGTTATATCTAATAAAATGAATGATTAAAATATATTGCTTTTTGACGTATCGGCATTAACACCACCGACTTAATATTATTGCTGATGCCATTGCCAATATAATAAACAATTTTTATAAAATTATTTTAAACATATTTGCGTGATTATCTATAAAAAACTAGTTGGAAAACCTTTTACGACATATGAAAAAAACGGACAAAAGTATCCACATAAAAAATTGCCAAGTCAAAATATTGAACGTATTTTTTTACAATTTCTTTAGCATCGCGGCGCAGTATTTTGTTCTGTAAAAGCTTTTAATATAAACTTGCGTGAAAGCTTTTACTGTATAAAAATTATTTTGTCATGCTAATATTTAAGTGCCCTCCACACAGCTTAATTGATTTCAATATAATAATTCACTTTTAGAAATGAATTCGTATCAGAATGTTTGTTAATCTCAAGACCTTGGGGTATTCGCACATATATCCAAACTGAGCTTATCATTTAAAAATTTAAAAATGTATGTAATACGTAGAAAGTTTTAAAGCAAACAGGACATTTTGAAAATATATATTTGCCGTTTATTGGCAATTATATGTAAAGATAAGATAGATCCCTCAGTACTCAGTATTCTCAGTGGTGTAGATCATTTCATGACCTTTAGATGGATAGGAGTTATTACATTTGAAATAAACGTTTGTGTGTTCGTTATCTATACAAAAATGAACACCAAGCAAAGAGCAATTATTAACTATTTTATAAACTCGGAAGATTTTCTATCGAAACGCTTCAATGATGATTCAAATTTATGACGATGATTATATATCACCTGGAATAGGTCATTAACGGCATATATGGCTTAGAAAATCGGGCGGTTTTCCCTGCAGTTTCCATCAAAGACCCGTAAAATATTAATTGATGGTGGTATTAAAATTTAAGATCTTAAATCATCAATTCGCCTTATTTTTTCTGAACGTTTAGGATATATTGCTTTTTGATGGTATTATTACAGTGACTAATAATTCATTTAGTGAATTCACATATTGACGGAATTTTTTCAATAAAATACAGTGGATGAAACTACAGTTTTATATCACAGTTTCAGTTTTAAAGTAATCAGAGTTTTACGACGCACTGTTTTTGGTTTTCCTTTCTAAAATTTAATTGAAATTTTTATTTTTGATAGTTTTGATTGATATACATATAGATTTAAATATGTTCACAAAATTGAAAAAATACAAATTCATTCTTCATTCTCAAATACTTGTAAGGTTTTATTATAGTTAGATATGCGTTTCTTTCTGATATTGTTGATCGTCGAAGTATTTATCACAAGAAACGGTCAAATTATTGATATGATCTCTGATTGCAAAGATCAAAAAGACAGTTCGGAAACATCTTCATAACAAACATCGAAAAATTATATTTCCGAAACTGATCTAGCAAGCCATTCCTGAGTTCGGCTCTTACTCGCAATATCCTCATCATAATCCATACAAATTTTTCGGTATGTAATTGCAACAGGTATTTCTTCAAATATTTCACTGATTTTCAAATCAGTTCATTGAATTTTAGGGAGAGATATTGGGAAGGTTTGTGGATGTAATTATTTATCAGCCTTCCAAGAATGAAGTAGAAGACTCATTCAATATTCTGAATTTATATTTTCAAACGAATGATACTACAACAGAAGATCACTATTAGAGTACGAATAAAGTGAAATATATTTTTACTGAAAACAAAAAAAAAAATTAAAGTTTCAAACACTAATTTCTAAATTAATTTCTAATATAAATTAATTTCACTGATTTATTTGATAGCAAATAAATAAATATCTTAATATGTAATTCTAGTTTCTTTCAAAAATAAAAAAAAAAATAAAAAAAAATTCTTTAACTCGAAGTTTCCATAAGTCGAACCTTTTCTTTGCAAAATTGGACTTCGATTTATGGAAGTTTGACTGTATTTAGCTAAATGGGTGCCAATATATATATATGTATATATTTTGACTTGAAAGATTTATAAAAGTATTCTTTGTTCTTGTAGGAGTACGGTTTGAACAGTGGTTTGCATTGTCTTCCTAGTACACTAGCCGCATATGATTCTCCCTCTCTTTAATTATTTGTTTTGTACTTGCCCAGTTTAACCCACAAAAGGGTTGAGGATCTGTGAAAGCGGTTACCAAAACTCCTTTGCGGTCCGAAACCCAGTAAAGACTTACCTTATTCCGAGTTGCAAGTAACTGTAGAAGCCCATAACATTCAAGGACCTGTTTCGACTTAAAAGTCCAAAAGATAAAGCTTTAAGAGCATCCTGGCTGTCAGAGTAAAAAACAATTCTCTATCCATACGGTAAACTAAGTTAAAAGGTCTGGGTCTCGCAGTCATAACAACTTTTTCAAAATTTGGTATTCAGTTTTTAACTTCTATTATGAATAAATGCTTCTAAAACAGTAACTCTATAACCATATTGAAAGTATATGTATTGATTGTAATACGAAAAAATAATCTTTCAAGCTTGTGCAAACCTATAATCCTACTGACATCCAGTTAAAACTAACTTTAAAAAAATATGCAAGATATGTAAAAAAATATACAAAAATTTTATTTCAAAAAAAAAAAAAAATAAATGAAAAATTAAAAAGAATTGAGTTTTCTTTCCTTTCGCATATTAAAAACTTTAAATAGTTCAAAACAGAGTAGTGAAGTCCATGTAGAGATTTACTAAAACAATAGAATTCTTTACTCTTAACTGTTTAATGAATATTTTTGAAAGATAGTACGAGTATATTGTATATTACGTATTACATATTTACAATAGGTATAAGTAATATGCCCGTACGTAGTGTGAGAGTGATGAGGACAGACTATGCTTAAGGTACGTGTACCGTTAAGTACATATTTTCAAGAATAATTTACAAGTAAAAAGGTATTAGACATGTAATACTTAAAACGCTTTTACCTGCTAATCCGCTAAAATAAATTGTCAACAATCATAGTCTTAATTTTGAACTTAGTTAATTAAATTAGTCAATTAAGTTAGTCAGAAGTACCTTTAAGATACCATTTCAAATTACAATGTGTTTGTCAGTATAAAAAGGCAAGGAAAAACCATCGCCGATACCAAAAAGTAGTAGCAAGCACACTGCAACGGTACATTTGTCCAATTTCACCAATCGGAAATTCAGGAACAAAGTCGCCATATAAAAAATGAGAATTCGAAACATGTAAATTTTGGGACTAACATCAAGCTTATTAAAACGTACGTAAAATCCTTAACTTTTTAAGTGTCAATTTATGAAAATATTGGAATTGGAGAGTAACAGAACAACAGATATAGAAATGGCTTCGACTGGAATTATAAATTATCTGCGCGATAGCAGTAACAAGAGTCTAGCTGATTTTGTGCCTTCTGAAATTTATCACATGATTGATCCATATTGGTACAGTTGGCCACCAATGGAACCAATGTGGTTTGGAGTTATCGGTTTTTTCGTATCGATTTTGGGCGTAATGTCATTATCGGGCAATTTCATTGTTATGTATATATTTACTTCATCAAAATCACTCCGAACGCCATCAAATATGTTCGTTGTGAACCTTGCCTTTTCAGATTTCATGATGATGTTTACAATGTTTCCACCAATGGTTTTAAATAGCTTCTATCAAACCTGGATTATGGGACCGCTTTTATGTGAAATTTATGGTCTCTGCGGTTCATTATTCGGATGTGTGAACATCTGGTCAATGACTTTAATTGCACGTGATCGCTACAACGTTATTGTTAAAGGTATATCACGCAAACCTTTAACTGCTACTGGTGCTTTAATTCAGCTATTGGTTATTTGGTGTATTTGTGGCATATGGTCCATTTTACCAATGTTGGGTTGGAATCGTTATGTACCAGAGGGAAATTTAACTGTATGCGGAACTGATTATTTTGCTAAAGATTGGTGGAACCGTTCCTATATTATGGTTTATTTCGTTTGGGTTTACGTGACTCCATTATCTACAATTATTTACTCGTACTGGTATATTATGAAGGTAAAAAATAATCCAATCTAATTCAATTTAGTTGTTTATATTGATAATATTACTTTATAACAAAACAATCAAAATTATTGTGTCCTATTAATAAAAAAAAAAATCAAAACTCATCTAGGCTGTCCGAATCCATGAACAGCAAATGCGGGAACAAGCAAAAAAGATGAATGTGGCTTCTTTACGAAACAGTGAGGCTGATAAGGGTAAATCAGTCGAAATTAAGTTAGCAAAAGTTGCTTTGGGTAAACATATTAATATTACAATAACTTTTTAATTGTCTAATTAATTGTCTAAAATTTGTCTAATTAGTTACAATATCTTTGTGGTTCTTCGCATGGACGCCTTACACAGTAATAAATTTTTCTGGTATATTTGGTTCTATGTATCTTTCGCCTTTAAGTACTGTTCTGGGTTCAGCTTTTGCAAAAGCAAACTCAGTGTATAATCCAATTGTGTATGGACTTAGGTGAATTTAGTATTTATTTTATTATAAGTTTATTTAATACTTTTTATTTCATATTTTTAACTGGGCAGTCATCCCAAGTACAAACAGGTGTTACGTGAGAAGATGCCATGTCTGGCATGTGATCGCAAAGATACTGGTTCTGATGCAAAAACTCAAGTTACTGCAGAATACAGCGAGTCGGTAGCCTAAAACTACCACTCAAAACTTATTTTAAGCAATAGAAGGAACTTCGGCCGTTTCATTGATCTTTAATAATATTGTAAAAAACGTATAGATTTCAGAAAATGTTATTCTCTTCAAAATAAGTTTAAATGCGGAAGTAACATACGTGACGAAACTAAGTTATAAATAAAGCAAAGCATTTGATTAAAAATCAAGAAATCTCATTTTACTTAACTAATGTAATATATATGCTTTCATCGTAATGCATATATTGATATTATCGGGTTATTTGGAAAGTAATTTTAATGTTGGTTTTAGCCAACAAATGCCTTAAAATGTACTTTATCGCATTCAATTTCACATTTAACCCGCATTGCCATAATATATTTTGATCACTGATATGACAAGGATTGTTGGTGAAGTAGTTTGTCTGATTTTGTGTAATATGACAAGTTTTAGGAGTTCACACTGTGGCAGACATTTGCAGTTATATAACCTGTTTGAACTTTATCCACATACGAGTTCCTCATTTAGTTCTTTCTAAGAAAAATATTATCCGCAAGACCGAGTTGTATTTTAACATCACAATATTTTAAAAATATATTTTTCAAATTCAAGTTTTTATTATACAACAGTTGTGTTCTTTTCAACCTGGACAAATGTTTTTGTTACTTATTGGCCGAAACTATTTCACTGTACTTCGTCCCTCTTACAATAGCCTCACGCCACACATAAATACGGCAAGGTTCTTGAAACGTGATACAGATTACACTCAATTTCTCTATTTAGCACGTTACCCATCTTGTTCTGACTAAATTTCTTCTCTAAACCAAATCAAGCGTTTCTTCTTTTTTACCTACCACTTATATCTCTCTAACATGGAAGTACATAGATGTCGACGACTGTTCAATAAACCTGTTATGCTCATATAGAATCAAAACCTTAATGTCCTCCCTTTTCAGTACGCGATAAATTAAATAAATATATAATACATAAAGGTTAGTGCAAGTTAAAGAGTATTAAAAATAGAAATTAGAACTGCATTTGAATATTATATCTAAGCTAACCTGAATAATCTATCGAATAGAATGTATGTATAATATTTTATAATATTTCATTAAATATTATATATTATAATATAATATATAATATTTCATTGTGAGAAATGATTCTTCTGTTCAAAAAGTTTTAAAATATCCAGTTGATAATAGTAAATATTTTAATATTAATACTTATTTAAATTTAGTTATATTTGTATAATAAGTAAAATGGTGAAATAAAATGATGTGCTATGATAAATCAACAGGGTTTTATGTATTTAAATAGAAATTCAGTTCTCGTTTAATATACACATTTTTGATATGAAATTCACAAATTTTAAAAGTAATTAAAAAAGTTTTCTTTATGCTGTAAATGCTTTATTGTAGCAACTGCATTTGCAAAAGAAATAAAGGTGAAAGTGATTCAACATTTCAAACAACTTCATTAATATTAAGTTATCCATAGTAAGGCTGTCGATTAATTTCCAAATGGGTGGCGTTGTCCTTTTTATCATTAGATTGTTCGTCGTGGTCTCGAAGCAGTTCGTTATGGGTAAACAGTGCCCGTCCTTGTAGCAAAATAAAGTCAATAAGCCGTTTATTCGATATCATCTTAATTGTGTTGGGGTCAGATCGTTTCCGTAGATAATTAAAGCAACATGTACTGCATAAGAAAAATTTTAAAGAAAATTTTATCAATTCGTATAGGCAGAGGAGTATCTACAAATAGACTTGCAATATAGATGGCTTTTAATAGAATTTGGCAAGGCATATTTATGCGTATTTATAAAAATATGCATATATAATGTAATGTTTAATCAGTAATGGTATTGCAAATCTTTTGTAAGCACTCCTTCCAACCCGACACATTTTTGCCCTGTTACCGGAAATGTTTTGTGCCACATGCGCTAGCACATTCGTTACCACAGGAATCACACGGAATTGCTGTAACCGTAAATATATGCATGTAACATATGCCTGCAAGTACAGCAGTATTAAACAATAACAATGAAATGAAACGAATTAAATAAATAAAATATTAATTTAATCACAACTGTTAAGTGCCTGACAAACAGCTTTATTTTTTTAATGCACACTCTCAATTTTTTAGATATCATTAATCATAATTTTTTATTTGCCCAACTTACACAAAAAACAGAAGTATGTTAAAAATATTAATTGCATATTTGTAGTTTTTAAGATGCTTGCGAATAGATGGATTTAAAAGCATTCGAACGCCATTTGATAATCCGTGCAAGTGATTCGCAATATTTTAAAGATACAACCGATGTGTATCACGGCAAATGACCAAAGAACTAAATACAGCGGGACGAGCTTATATATTAGGAGTTTAGAATAAATAATAGCATCCGATGGTTTGAATTATCAATGCAAATAACTTGTGTATGTAGATGGAATAAATTAAAGGATGAAAGCAGATAAAGGATAAAGACTACCTGTAAGGAATAACAAATTCAAGAACAAAATATTTATGTAATCAATACGAGTACAAAGTTTTAATGCAATTCTAGCAATCCCAAAAGAAAGTATCAATGGGAGGGTACGGCATTGGTTTATAAGTGTAACCCACATCCCTTGTTGTTGGGATATCAATAAAAAATTATATTTATTGTAAGCATCTCTCAGCTCGCATGACTATAGGTAAAACTTATAACATAATTCATTCAACTGCATTTCTCTGTTGATATTTCAAATTGTCACAGAAACAATAATAGCTCTACAATACATGTTCATATGTTTCGCCCACATTATGTAATATTATGTGAATACTTCCCTTTATCCTATAATAAATTAATAATTTTACATTACATCACAGGAGTGTGAATAAATATAATCTGAGACAGTGGCATATTTGTTGCCGAAGTTGATTGGTTACCCCATTCCATTTAAGCTACCCACTTTTGAGTAAGACAAAAATGATTTCTGTAGTAGAAATATAACCACAATGGAATATATATATTAAATATAAGTAAATAATATGTAAAAAAGTGTAAAAAATGTGTAAAATATGTAAAAAAGTTTATAACGTATGTGATGTTAAAAAAAAATTCAATAGCGGTTAATGACATCCTTTATAGTCAAACCAGAAGGTAATTTTGGCAGGTTTTCAGATAAATGTTTCTCTTATTAAACACTTATGATAAGTGTTTAATATAATTTGGATTGAACAATCAATTTTACTTAAAATTTATATGTTTACTATGAAATTTTTAGAAAAAAATTATTTTTAGAAATACTAGAGCTTTTTATAGAGCCCCCTATGAGCTTCGCTCGCCAACCTCTATTTTATTCGTACGCACTTTTTCATATTCAACAATATGTATGTATATGCTTTTAATATACAATCCCAGCATTAAAGCCCAGTTAGTCTGTACGTATCGTAAGAACTTAAACGAACTTAACCCAAAGCGAAATGCACAAGCAAAAACTCCTGTGTAATTAATAGAAATAACCAAACTTTATTTCGGCGAACTTTATTTCGTTCCTATCAATTGCACAGTTTGGGTTGGTTGTGCATTTCACTGTAACTTGAATTCTTACTGAATGTACCGTCTAATTGAGCCTTGAGCCTTAAAGAGTAACGAACTTTGTTTATTTTTTTCCTATCAAATACACAAGTGTGGTTGATTGGCTTGAGTATTCGCTTTGGCTTGAGTTTGCTTAAATTATTAAGGTGCGCACCAACTAACTGAACCTTAAGTCAAAAATTGCTCCAGTTCCACCTTATAAATGATTGTCCTCTTCTTCGTCCCTCTCCCTCTTGACGAAACATTGACATTTTTTCCAACATTTTTTGATTTCTCTTTGTGGACATGCTCTGCATTTTTTGTGCGCTTTCTTCACTGTCTCGTCGCCTCTATGCTGTTCATTATTCGACAACTTCTTTTGAACATCTGTTTTGAACTATCTTAACGTTAAGAGCATTCTATATTCATATGTATATAAGGAAGCAGAGTATTTGGAGTTAAGTTTACTTTATTACAATAGGTGCTTTCAAAAACAGCAAGTTGCTGGCTTATAGTTTCTTAAATGTACGCAAATAACAACACTACTTTCTCTATCTTAGCAACTAGTTGTGAAGTGGCCAAACACTTTGGCCAGTATAGAAAAAAGTGTTACCAACGCAATAAGTGAACTATTGTGAACCTTCATTGAAAACTTCAACGAATATTCCTGTAATATGTTAAAAGAATATAAACAAAAATTCAAGCAGAAAAAAATTTTTAAAAATTTGAAAATTTTGGAAATGAAATATTTTAAAAATATGCAAAATTGTGGAAAATATTTTAAATTTTATCTTTATATATATAATTCTTCTGTACGTGTGTTGACAGTGAACTCCTCCTAAACGGCTGAACCGGTTTTGATGAAATTTTTTACGTGTGTTCAAGTGGATTCAAGGATGGTTTAGATTCACAATTTGGTCCACTGGATAATGTTTTTTTAATTATTATACAGTTTTTTGGTATCCATATACATTTATATTAGACATTTAAAATTTATTCATGTTTACTTTGATTTGTTTAAAAAGTTTAAACTCTCTAAAATGAACCGTTCAACTATCCTGTTGAATTTTTGAATTCGTTGGATTTACCAGAAATGCGACCACATAACTTAAGATTAAAAATTGGCTCACCTATAATTATGCTGCGGAATTTAAATGCACCTAAGCTATGCAACGGCACGAGATTAGTCACAAAAAAATTATGGGCAATGTACTTGAAATGCCATGACAATTAAGGTCACAAGGTCAAACAATGTCGATTTGTGGGATAGATCTAGAAAATCAGGTCTTTTCACATGGCCAATTATATGTGGCGTGTTCTCACGTTGGAAACCCGTCATGTTTATTCATTCATACTCCTCAAAAATTGACTAAAAATATTGTTCATCAACTCGCATTAAGATGAAATTACATTATTATTGATTATTACGAAATGTTTTTAGAAAAATTGATGTTATTTGAAAATAAAGAATAACAAAATTATTACATTATTTGTCTTTCATTTCTTACTTTGTTTAATATCCTAATTGCTTAGTATATCATGCAGGATAACATCTGTTGGGTCCGCTAGTATAAATATATTTTTTTTAATTTATTATTAATTTTGTTGTAAAAGGAAATTTCAAAATTATGTATACAAGATTTGCCATTTGCCAAAACATAACACTTGACATATTGCAACAGTGATGCCAATGTCTCGCTTAGCGCGTATAGGCCAGCATGCTGTTTTTTGCCACACTTGCGAACCACCGAAAACACCTAATATTACAAGTTCAGGTGACAAAATCACAACTTGTCGACCAATTACTTCGTAAAATACTTATGCCGCAACATCTGTATTTTGGAAAAATTAAAAGTTTTAGACACTAATGTTATCGATGTATTATCGGAGACATTATTTAGTTAGCTACGCTAGGACTATACCACATACTATAAGTATAATATCCATATGACAATTTTACAAAATTTTAAACGAACAAGATGTGGACACTCTTATGTGTATACACTATAACAAATTAGTGAATTCGTTTAATGAATATGAAAGATAGTGAAAGATAAAAGATAGTGAAGTATGATAAAACGATAAGGATGAAAAACGTGACAACAGTATGATTGCTAATAATGATATACATGTTAAGAAACTGGTAGTAAATTTAAAAAGGATACTTAAAAGCTATATATAAATAGGTAACTACTTTGCGAAAAACACTGCAACAGAGAATAATGTAGTTGTGTGCAGCTTAGATACCAAAGAACTTACAAAAGAAAAGAGTCCTTTTCTTTTGTAAGCATGTCGCAAAAGAACAAATAAAATAAGCACTACTTTCAATGGCAACTCTAGATAAAACGGAAGATTTGTTAGGCTTACATATGCAAAACGTGTAATAAAATTTAAAGTTAAAATTTCAAAAATGAATAATAATTCTTTCCAATTATTGGTAAAAACATTTATTTATTATTTTACTGCCTTTTAACAGTAAAATAATAAATAAAAAAAATAATGTATTTGTTACAAACAATGATAACACGAAATACGAAAAATTAACGAAATCATTCGTTGACAGTGAACTGGAAATTTCATATGTACTTCTAAAAATCGTTCACAATAGACGAGTTTTTAGTCATGACAACCATGCAATTTGAACTGCTTATTAGTTAAGCGGTTTCAAAAAGGTTGGACTAAATAACCGAGCAGTGTTGTTGTTTCATATGTTATTTTTAAATTAAGCGGTTGTTATTTTGTGATTTGCTTACAAAAGAAAACGCCTAATATTGGTGTTGAAATTCATAAATAAAATGTTAGACATGGGTCGAAGTTTAGGAGCTCACGCCATAAGTAATTATAATTAATATTAACTCAGCTATATAAAGTACTAATTTTTGAAAGTCAATCATTATATTTTTAATTAGCTCATTTTAAAGCTATTAATTTACTGCATTTTACTCTCCAACTTCTCCAATTTCTCCAACCAGGCGCACAACAAAATCCTTAAAATTATTTGGAACTCTGCAGTAAAGTCATTTCGAATAATGCGATATATAATGCGATATATAATGCGATCCTCGCCTAATACGCCTAACAGCCCTATAACTAGAAGCAAACATTTAACGTAGACAAAATCCGTAACCGAAGTACGGAACATTTGTGTTGTATGTGTTGTGCTAAGTGTGGTCAGATTTGAACTAGAAAGTGCGTATTTCTCGAATATAAACATTGAAATACTCAAAGCTTCAAACAGCTCGAGTGATATTTGAAACACTTATCTAGATATTAACGATTGTTTCCAATTTTCATATAACATAGTGAAGTAGTGCTGGTTTTGGCAAACACTTAAGACCATTGAGCTGATTGACTAGTAATAGATAATTTTCGCAGAAATGCATGTGTAAAATGTATAACTTGCTTACATATAAAAAGGACCAATCTGGGTCCTTACCAGCTATGAATTCTATTCTATTTTTATTCTATACAATGCTAGTATTAGAATAGTCTTACTTTCAACAAAATATTATTTCAAACAAGGTAGTGATGATCTAAGGTGTATATAAATTTAGTTGATAACAAAAAGAAAAAAAAATAAGAAAAAGCATTACAAATGTTCCTTCTGTGAAAGTTAAGTAAATTTAAAAACGCAAAAAAATGTGATATAGATTTAATATGATTAGTTGCATAGACTAGTAAGTTTTATCTAACATTAAGTTGAGTGATTTTTTTCAAGATTATGTGCTAGTTAATTTTCTTATTATATTTAAAATAAACTCTGAGGATGATTACCAACAATTATTAAACTTTTAGAAAATAAAAAATGTTAAAATGATGAATTTCTTAACAAAATTTGTGTAAAGCACAAAAAGAATTTCTTCATAAGTAGTTATGTGAAAGCAAATAACCAATTTATTAAATAAATATTCTCTATCCACCATTTTTTATACTCGTATTATTTGTATAAAATAGTAGAACAAATATATATGGAATTGCCCTCCCGCTACGAATGTGTATATTATTTTTATTATACTTTACAGATGATTACAAATCGTTTATAAAACTTAATAATTTATTATCGCGTTCCTCACTCATATAGTCCAACAAGCTTGTACGACTTACTACTAATATTTTGGTTTATATATAATTAATTATCTCGAACGGGTCTCAGTACTGATTTTGTGTTTGCGCTCAAAGTACGTGTGTCATAATGAAGATTCATTTCTCAGTTATTAGTGCAGTATATGTTTTATATATTATAGAGTCTACAAGTGCTTCTACAGGTAAAATATTTGTTGCTTCTGCTTTATTTAACACCTAGTTATTATCCTAATAAAATCAAATCACAAACATATAACATATTTTTATATTTTACTCGTTTCCCATATTTGTCTTGTTTTTTCTCAATACTGGCTTACGCTCAAATCAGACTCCATAAGCAAGCAAACTTATCTCCATTGTCTGTCTGTTTCAATGCGAACTTGTCTCTCAATTAACTGCGTAGGTATGGTAACATTGGATTGCATTGTATTTTATTTTAATTTTATTTTAATTTTAGTACCAACGAATGTTACTTAATCTTTTATTGAACAAACTCCTAAAAATACATATTATTAAGATACGAACTCACCAAAAACTCGGTTCAGGATGCATTCAGTTATTCAAATACTTGCCAAATCCAAATCCAAATCCAAATTTCATAATACTCGTAACCATAATTTATACTACCACAACTTTAGAGATACATTACTCAAACCAATATCGACCATAAAAACATGTCCAAATTGATATCACAACTGGGCACATATAATTTATATCTTTATCTAACATATAGATTAGGATATAAAAAAGATTTTTATATTTTTTTGAGGAGCAACCACCAACTTGGTCTTGGTGTCTACAAAAATTTGGTTTGGTGGCTACAAAAATTCTTCATATAAAAATCTTCGAAAAGATTTAGTCCATCAAATATTCTCTTACTTTGAGGTCTAATGCATACTGAAATGGTTTTGAAATTGTAATCCAAAGTTGTAATTTTTTGAGAATTATTACAAGTTTTTGCGGGGACCTCAATTAGTGTTAATTATATTTATTAAAATACGCATATAATTAGAATTATGTTAAAAATTAGTATATAGAAATTGGTAATATAATAATACAAAATAACTAAAATGATTAAAAATCAAAAACGACATAAAAGGTAAAAAAGCACCCCAAAATTTTTTTTTAAGACACCATTCAGTAAAATGTAATATTATTCATATGGAGATAGTTCGCTTTCACTCCAACATAATCTTCTTATTGCGTGGAGTATTGGATAATCCACCAGAAAGTGAAGTAGTAGTTTAGGAGGTACTTTAAGGTTAGTACCTCATGTTCTTGCTTGAAATATTAACGACATAGTAGCTCTGTTATGCATAGTTTTGAATAACTCCGCGCGCTATTGTCCACACTTTGTAAAACTTTGTCTTGCGAGATTTTTCAGGAACCCAGTCTAGCTATTTAGAAGTCTATACTGTATTCAGCCGCTAATATTCTCACTGTGAATAAAATTGACATTTGGTTTCCCGGATATGATGACTATCCTGAGCAATTGGTTTACATCCAACTTTACTGTTTTGTCTCGGAAATCATAAGTTAAAAGTTATAACTTTTAACTAACTTAAGCAAACAATTTAACTAACTCATTTTGTTACTCCGCGGATCGTTAGTTATTTATTTTGGAATAATAAAATAACATTAAATTTCCATTTACATTCTTGTTTTTATTTTTCGTTTTTACAACACTTGTCGAGCTCAACGCAAGCGGTAGTCAGTTTGCAAATTGGACACATACCAATTCCTACATTTGGCGATAGTAACAGGACACGCCCGAAGTGGCCAACTTATATTAAAATTTTCATACAAATACATATGTATATACATATATAAATATAAAATGATATCAATCGTAAAGTAAAACAATGTAAATAATAAGCATTATTCGTACAATAATATTTACTTAACAGTGGTATACCGTTTGTGTGTGTGAATTGCTAAAGAAAAGAAAAAAGCACACAATGCAAAACTTTCTTGTTTTTTTTTTTGGATTTTCAAGGTTGGTAAACTATAGTATGCAAAACTCCTCTACGGTTGCTTATGCTGCTTCTGCAGACAGCGCAGTTTCGAACGGTTCGATAGCATCAGGTTTGAATGCAACTGGTATAACATCTTTTGCAGCAGATAACATACAACATGAACTTTAGACGAACTCAAACAGCAACGAGCACCTTTACAGGGCAGCATAACCTGACTTAAAAATATTGTTGATAGCAAACAAATATTATCAGCAACAGAGTTAGAATGCCGATTAGGTATATTGTGGACGCATACCACAAACAAGTATCTACAAACTACAAAACGCAAATTGAAGGATTCTGTCCCACGGATTCGTCAAGAACAGAACACGATGAGGACAAAGTTTCCACGAACAAACTTAAAATTATCTGAATTCGATGGTAAATGCTTAGAGTACAAAAATTTCATAAATTCGTTTACAAATCTTATGTGGAAAGCTCTATGAACAGTGAAAGCTTTTCAGATTACAGAGGATAACTATCCAAAAGCACTTCAACGTCTGAAAGAACGTTACGACATAATCTTCTTGGAGGGAATTTCTCAATTGTTCGAAGTCCTCAATGTAATACAGCTGATGCTATTCAACTTCGACAATTGGTAGATAATATATCAGCTCTATATGGTTCACTTAAATCTTTAGGATCCTATGAACTGATTTGTGATGCGATTATTATTCATTTGGCTATGACGAAAACAGATTCAGATACTAAACTTAAATGGTCGGATCACAGCAAGCTACCGAAATGGTCAGAATGTGGCACATTACTTGAGCTGCAAGCAATTAGACGCTTGCAGCGTTTCTTCCACTTCAAGTTGATCATTGTGCAACTGAAGTTTATCATAGGCGATTGTGTATTAATTGCTTATCTAACCAACATGCAGCTCCACAATTTTCATCAAAATATAGTTGACGTTTTTACAAACAACGTCACCATTCGTTGCTACATTAACACTCCAGCGTACAGAAGACACTTCTTCATCAAATATCAATCGAACGTCTTTGAGGATGCAGCAACCTACAGTGCCAACATCTGCAACGTCGTTGATTACACATGCGATGATGCCATCATCAACCATCATATTGGCTACTGCAGTGATCTTAGATTTGATTAGATTTTAAACGGGTTAAGAACTTATTACCACGTCACTGTATCCTTTGAGCATTATTGTGACAAACCGATTTTAGTTCCATAGACGAGTAGCAGTTTAAAACGCCATTATGTCTTTTGGAGAAATGTTGGCTAATTCCGTTATAAGTGGATAGACATAGTTCAATTTCGTTAAAATGGAGGTATGTTCTTGTCCCAGTCTATCCTGTTTGGTATTAGTATTAAGATCTTTTGGTGAAACTTAAATTTATGACAAATGTCAAATATGGTGATATTTAGGGAATTATTGAGTTATGATCTTGTTGATCGATTTCTAGTCAACTGTAGGCTATAAAAGTCATTGCAAACTCAAGGACTACTGTCAGGGTGGTTCTCATAGCTCCATTTATCATAATGCAGGCTAATCTTTGCTGCTTTCGTAGCTTATCTGTCAGTCTTTTGCTGAGGTTATTTTTACCAGATGGTTGAACCATAAGTAACAATTGGCCTAGCAATAGATATGTACATCCAGAGACTATGTGTAGAATTTGGGCCCCAGTGTTTACCAATGAGGTTTCTGCTGGTCCATAATGCTTCTCTGGCTCTTCGGATAATGTTGTCTACATAAAAATTATACGTCAGTTTCTCATTTAGAATCATTCCCATTTACTTTGCCTGGGAATGATAAACAGGTAACAGCTGTTGGTTCTTCTCAATCCAGGAATGGGTTATTACAAAGCAATTTTTTTTTTGCGTGGTGAAGACAATCAGACTTGTTTTTGTACTTCTGTTAGAAATATAAGTGACTCTTTGTAGTCATTGGTGTAAACGCCATCTGGTCATTTTAGAAGCCTAATGGAATTAGTGTGGATTTTCGAGATAACTTTGGGGATCTTAGCGCTACTGTTTAAGTTTTGAATCTCAGAGCAGAAGCTTCTCCATTATTTTCTTTTTGCCCTTCTAATTTTCTTATTGTAGGCGGTGAGGGTTTTCTTAGAAGGGTCCCAGTCACTATTGGTTTTAGCCTTGTTAAAGAGGCTCCGGGATTCGACTCTAAGCTTGGCTAATTTGTTGTTCCACAACAGACAGTTCTCATAGTAGGCATTTATATTAGTTGTGCCTAAGGCAGCGTCAGCTAAGTCATAAATGTTACTTATCGTATGTTTGTTATTGCTTAGTTTGGTCATGAGTTCATCTGTAAATCAATCGAATTCTGTGGCCCTACGCACCCTATACGATTCTGTAACTTTCATATTTAGATCAACATCAAATATTATCTGACGTGGATCAGACATGAATGTTTCTACTGAAACATTCCAGTTTATGATAAACTGTTTTATTAATGGTGTGGCTATGCCACTTTAAAGTGGGCATATTACCCGTATTTATTTAGGTTACTACCAGTTATAAATTCAATTAGGCATTCCCCTCTCTTCTTGATATTGATGCTGCCCTAATTGTGTGGTGAGCATTAGTGTCACTTCCAACGATGAATTGCTTCTTGTTTTTTGCACTGTAGTCCACCAGTAATTTCTGTGATAAGTCCAGATCTTGGAAGTCTTCAGGTAGGTAAGATAAGCAAACACTGAGCTCTGTCTTACTTAGTGAGGTGTCCACAGATATCACAGCTGCTACCTGTTCCTTATTGGTGTGCTGTGGAATAATTTTTTTTTTTTTTTTATTTTTTTTTATTTATATTTAAACAAAATGAAAAGTTTAACTTTACAACAACTAGTCATATTGACTAACAAGAGGTTTTTTTTATTACAAGTAAGTTTATCTAAGTCTATCTAGGGTGAGCATATAGATACGAACTAGTCATCTCCTTGCTGGTTGAAACGTCTCAAAAGGTCATTAGGTTTGAAGCGACATAAGCGTCTGTGAGTGACATCACAAAGTAGCGCTGGAATGGTGCTGTTTAAGTGTTGTCTCAGCCTGTCATAATGTTTTTTAGCAGCCTTCTGAATTTCTTGTTTGACAGTAGGTATTTTTAGGTCTCGATGTAGATCAGAATTTCGCACGTACCACGGAGCGTTAACTGCATCTCTGATTGCTTTGTTTTGAAATCTTTGCATCATATCTATTATATGTTTCTTCGCACAACCCCAGATTTGGACGCCATAGAGCCAGACCGGCTTGAAGACTTGTTTATAGATCATAAGCTTATTTTGCTGAGATAATTTAGATCTCCTTCCAATAAGCCAAGTTAACTTTTTATATCTTATTTTTAGCTCATTTAATTTTTTCTTGACGTGTACCTTCCATCTCAGTTTGGCATCTAGAGTCATACCTAGATATTTCGCAGAATTTGCAACTGGAATTTTTACGCTATTTAGAAATAATGAAATTTGATTTTCTCTTTTGTTAGTAAAGTCTACATGATTAGATTTTGAACTGTTTACTATCAGCTTCCATTTATTTGTCCATTGTTCAATTTCTTGAAGAGCGATTTGAAGCTTAGTGGTAGACACCTTGTTGTTTGGACCTGTAGCCATTAATACCGTGTCATCTGCAAAAGTTCCAACAATACATCTTGGGTTCACTGGCAAATCATATGTGTACAGCAGGTACAGCAATGGGCCTAGTATACTCCCCTGAGGGACCCCGCGATTTATAGGATATAATTTCGAATACGCGTCAAGTAGTTTAACTCGATAGTACCTTTCGCCAATATACGATTCCAGTAGTTTACAATATTGCTGTGGCAGGATAGTGTTTAACTTATATATCAGGCCAGAGTGCCAAACCCCATCAAAAGCCTTTGATATATCCAGAAACACAGCTGAACAAGTTTCTTTGTTTTCTAATGCCTTTTCTATTTCGTGCGTAACTTTGTGTACTTGTTCGATTGTTGAGTGTGTTTTCCGAAATCCAAACTGATGATTTGGGATAAGATTTCTTTGACAAACTACTTTTTCAAGTCTTTTACAGATAAGCTTTTCGAACAGTTTTCCTATGGTTGGCAGGAGAGAGATTGGTCTATATGAAGTTGGAGAATGTTGGTCCTTATCTGGTTTTAGTACCATCACCACTTCAGCAACTTTCCAATAGCTAGGGACATGATTTAATTTTATACTCGCATTAAATATCTGTGCAAGTTTGGCTACTCCTTTTGGAGGTAGCTTTTTCAACACTTCACTAGTTATGAGGTCATATCCTGGTGATTTCTTTAATTTCAATTTTTTGATTTCCCCAGTTACTTCTTTATTTTTTATCCGCAAAATAGCTTCATCATCTATGTTGTTATTTGGCTCTATATGATGGGTTTCTTCTTGATTGAAGGTATTACTTAAATATTCAGCCAAAACATGTGCCTTTTCAATATTGCTTTTCGCCCATTCATTATTATTTTTTTTTAATGGAGGATTATGTGTGATCGGTCTTTTATATTTTTTCATAGCTTTCCAGAGAGAATAGTTAGTTTTGCTATCATATGTCAAGTTTGTAAGATATTTCTTAACATTTTCATTTTTAAAATTGCTGATTTCTCTTCTTAATTTTTGAGTGGCATTATTAAGGTTTCTTTTATCTTGTATTAATCGTGATTGTTGCCATTTTTTACGTAGTTTTCTTTTATTATAGACTAGATTTAAAATTTCGACCGGATAGATTTTATCAAATTGCTTACTATTCTGCAGTGGAGAACTGCGCCATGCCGATGTTTGAATCAAGCTTGTAAAGCAATGCGTTTCACTCTCTAGGTCATTTATACTTCGTATTTTGCAGGATAGGTCAATATTTTCATTTATCTGGGCCTTAAAATAATTCCAGTCTGTTAGACGGTTTGTTAGTGTCGGTTTAGGTATCGTAGATAGAATATTACATCCATAAGTAAGCAATATTGGAGAATGATCAGAATTTAAGTCAAGTCCTGCTTTAACTTCAATGTCTCTTTTTTGAATTTTATTTACAATAAAGAAATCAATGACATCTGGTAATTTATTTCTATCAGTTGGCCAGTATGTTGGAGAGCCAGTGGAGAGAACTTCAAAACCTGTGGCCCGACATGCTTTAAGTAATTCCTTACCCTTTGTGGTATTTAGTCTTGACCCCCATTGAACATTTTTTGCGTTAAAATCACCACCAATTATTGCTTTATGATTGTGTAATTTTAATAGATCTATGTATTGTTCATATTTTACGTTATGTCTTGGTGGACTATAGATGGACGTTATTTGTATTTTGGAACCACTCTCTTCAACTGCAACGGTTGTTGCCTGGAACTCTTCATTAGAGAGTTTATTATCTTGATAATGCTTAATGTTGGATTTAATTATAACGGCACTTCCGCCTCTAGCATTATTGCTTGGATGAATAGTATGATAAATATCATAGTTTTTAAAATTGATATACGTTTCTTTTGTAAAATGAGTTTCGCTTATTGGGCACATGTCTATATTTTCTGTTAGCAGAAGTAATTCTAATTCGTTTTTGTGTTGAAGCAAACCATTTGCGTTCCATTCCATAATTTTAAGAGCAATCATACAGATGTACAATTATGTTTTTGTTCTAAGTTGTCTAGGCGATTTTCTATTGCCATTAGTTTTTCAAGAATAACAGAGAGGACATTTTGTGATTCATCAGATATATTTATTTTTTGGGCTACGGAGGTTGTTGGCTTAATAGCGTCTGCATATGATACTTTAGCGATTCTTCGACTTGTGTATACTATTGGTCTTTCGATATTATCTGTTTGAACTGGGACAGGAACTTTTTTTCTTTTTTGGTCTCTTAATTTTTGAAGCTCCTTTGCGACTAAACAACCGCGATATGACGCTGGGTGTTGCTCCCCACAGTTGCAACATTTTGGGTGACTATCATCGGGTTTTTCACAATTTATAGTTTCATGCTTACCTGCACATTTCACACACCTAGGCTGCTTTTGACAGTAGTTTTTGGTATGGTTGAAAGATTGACATTTGGTGCACTGCGGGATAAGTTTAGAGGGTTTTATTGTTTCTATAGATACTATTGTATTTAAGATTTCTTTGATTTCATGGATTTTGTTCGTATCTTCTACTGACTCAAAGGTTAAGATGAACATATCCAGTGGTTTCTTGGTTTTAAATTGTAGCTTATTAAGTGCGCTGACAATTTTAAAACCCTTTTCTGCAAGGTCACCTACAATATCTTTAGGGCCGCATGAGTGATGCAGGTTTTTTGCTATAACTCTTATTGGTCTAAGCTGTTTATGTTCATAAGAGTGCCATGAGAGATTTGCTTCATTTAAAGCTCGAGTTACTTCCCGATAATCGTTACCATCGAAAGTGCTAATTTTACATAAATCGTTATTCATTAGTTTCAGCAAAAATTTATTTTTGCTTTCCTTTGTAATAATTTTTCTTATGTGATTGTAATTATCAGAGACAGTTACCATAATTGGAGGTGGACGAAGCTTGGTTGATGTCTTTTCAGTTTCATTAGAATGGTTTTGTGTCACATTGTTGAGAATTGGTGACACACTTGGAAATGTAGTAGCTTTGCGCTTTTTTGAGGCTCTTTTATTATTTTTTTTAACGATCCAGTCGGTTTCTCGAGCAAGCTCTTCCTCGTCTGTTTCAAAAGTTATGGTGGTTTGCTCTTTCCGAACATTGTTGTTAACAAGTTGCGACCTTAATTTTTGGTTTTCACTTTTGAGTTGGATAATTTCTTGATGAAGTTTACCGCATAAGACTTCTAATTCTCTCATTTTTTTATTAAGAGCTTCATTATTTTTGTCATTAGTGTGGCTGGTGTTTGTGGACATGTTAATTTCGTATGATTTGTTTATAGTCTTTCACCCTAGAGACCGGTCTACTGCTATACTGCTCGGAGGTTTTGGATCAGACATCAGTTCGAGTGCTCTCCCGTGTAGCCTGTACTGTGTCACTTGACCTATCTACCTGTATTTTCGAGGTACTAGGTTTTTCACTTGGATATGGCCTCTTGGCTGGAGACACATGTGACTTACATTCACAGGGATTCTCTGTCGTTGGTGGCTTTTTTGTCGCCAGTCTTTTAGGTCCATTAGGCTGTCCTTTCACACGTACTTTAATTTGAGTGAAGTTCAGACGGATCCGGTGGTATCACAGCGGAGCGGGGAATAAAAGTATGCACAGAAATATCTTGGGCATTTCTCCGACCTGAAGCATTTTAAGAGTGGGATCCGGAAATGGTTGGAGCTTTGCGAGACCTGAATTTATAGTGCTTTAGGTGTTAGCATATGACGCAACGCCGTTGTAGTCACCTGTATACATAAGACCCTGGGTGCCAGTCATCGCTGTGGTATTCCCACAACTTGATATCATTGATCTCTGAGCGGATTGGTTTAGATTTTGAATCCTAAGTGAGGCTTCTAGTCGCTGTTCAAGATTTCTACCAGCTTTAATTAAAAGGAGAGGGTTCGGTATCCTGATTTTATTACGAATCGGCTGGATTCACCCCCCTCCAGCCAAGCATCCTCGACGCAATAGTCTGGACACAAGGACACAATCGGTTATCGTCAGTTAGCAAGAGCACTGCTTGTAAATATTATTTCTGAAAAATTATCACACATTTTAAATCATAAACGTTCGCGAGCATGTACGATATTTTCGCCACTGGTTCAACATCATTCAGCATTGCACACAAAATGCAATGCGAATAAACATTGCGAATAAACACTTTTGAAATGTCACTCGAATTTCTAATCGTATTCAAAATCACTGGCTATTATCGAGATGCAGCTTTCGCAAAGTTTGACGTACACAATAATATTGATTTACGGGACTCGCAGTAACGTATTTCCCGTGGCATCGACCTTTTACTTGGCACTGAATGTTTCTTTGGTACACTTGAATAGGGAAAATTAATTTTAAACACAACTTTACCTATTTTACAGCAAACGGCCTTTGGATAGTTAGTAACAGAAAAATGTCTTGTCAGCACATCAAAACAATCAATAAATTCGTGTTATTAAATCGATGATAATTTAAAAAGCTAAATGACAATATCGAAAAATTCTGGAATTTTGAAGAAATTCATATTAAGTACAAACCAACATTCGAGCACGAGCAATGCAAATCTCAATTTAAAAATTTCATTGCTGAGGATCTAAATGGTAGAATTATAGTTTATCTTCCATTTAAAGCTAATCCGAATTTATTAGGAAATTTAAAGGAAATTTAAGATAGCATCATTTCCACTACCTTACGATATTAGAAAAACAGTCATTAAAAACGATTTTTACGTTGACGATATTGGTTTATGAGCCGAAGACCTACCTACATTGCAAAAAATCCAAAAGGAAGTAGTTGAGATCTTAAATCATTATAGTCATGGCATTATAATGCATTAAATGGCATTATAGTCATCCACACCTAAATTTTAACACTTCTCGTGAATTAAAGCTTGACGATGATATGACTGATTTATATGTATTTGTGTGCACATTCAAGCCGAACGATCACACAATAATTTCAAAACGTACATTATTATCAATAAATCCATCACTTTTTGATCCATTTGATTTGGTAAGTCCCATAATCATTCAAGCAAAAATTTTGTTTTAACATTTATCGAAAGAGAAATACAACTGGGATGACCAAGTCAGTGACAATATTCTACATCATTGGAAAAATTTAGCAGCAGAACTTCAAAATTTATAATATATAAAAATTCTGCGTTTTATTGGTATTTCCAAAGCAATTACAATTACATAGAGTTGCAGATGCATATTTGCATGCGGTTGGTTGTTGTGTGTATTTACACAATACAGACGGAGTTGGTTTCGAGTTGCTTCTCGAAAAATACGCACACTAACATGTATGGAGCTGTGCGCAGCTCCTTTACTTTCAACTATGTTGAAGCAACATTCTTTTTCTTTATAGATTGCAAAATGTGTTTTCTGGACTGATTCACAGATCACATTACACTGGATCAAATCAGAGTCATCCACACTTACTGTATTTATCGGGAATCGTGTCTCTGAAATTAAATATTTCACTAAGCACCATAACTGGTGGTATGTTCCCAATAAACAAAATTCCACAGATTCGTTATCACGTCAATATAGTTTAAAGAGTTATTATTTTTGTTTTGTGATTATTAAAATTGGCCGCCTGACTTTGAAGGCTATAATCAAAATTATGACGAATTTACCTTAGGTGAACCGCAAATCAACATTTCTTTGTTCTTTGACTGTTCTGAAGAACAGTCATACATTTTGCAACAATTTAACCGTTTTAGTAATTACAATAAATGTTAGCAAGTTATAGCTCGTATACTTCAATTAGCTACTCGAGGAATATCATCTAAT
Source organism: Teleopsis dalmanni (assembly GCF_002237135.1). Taxonomy (NCBI): domain Eukaryota; kingdom Metazoa; phylum Arthropoda; class Insecta; order Diptera; family Diopsidae; genus Teleopsis; species Teleopsis dalmanni. Next base: position 112,149,520 of record NC_051847.1, on the reverse strand, counting down.
GTTGCCGTAGCTGGAGTTCGAAGTGCATTGCTTCGCATTGTTGGCGTAATTCAACAATATCGTTTTTCAACTCAAATCCGACAGATCAAATGCCAAAGGCCTTTGACAGGCTATTTGAAATCATTAACGCCGTTTATAGATTATACACAACCTATCGCCTTATTGCGGGTTGGAGAAAGATTAAGTCATACTAATATAACATACGAAGCGAGATTTCCACTACTTCTTCCGAAAGATGAGCCCAACACGAGTGGTACATAAGTGTTTACATTGTACTCTATATAAACCAAAACTACTTTCTCAAATTATGGATGATCTTTCAAAGAAACGAATATCATTCTCAAGATCATTTAATACAATGGGTGTAGACTTTGCTGAACCTATTCCAACCCATTTGAAAATTCGTGGTAAAAGCCCAAATAAATCATATATTGCGCTGGTCGTATACTTTTCGACTAAAGCTGTGTAGTTTCATGTCAAAAGTGATCTGTCAGAAGTTTCGAGTATTCAACGGTGGCAGTGCATAACAGCTTTTAAATCTTACTTTTGGAATCGATGGCATCGTGCATATTTAGCTGAACTTCAAAATCGAACTCGATGGCAAACACCGACCAACAATCCAAAGCTTAATGATTAGTTGTCATACAAAATGAGAATTTGGCAACCATGCAGTCGATTGTGGGTCGAATTATCAACGTTATTTTAGGACCAGACGGGTGAGCTAAAGTAGTCCAATATTACAAATACTACACTACTTTCAACTACTTAAAACCTGCGGTTTCGATGAGGACTAATCATATAGAAAGAAATTATTATTACATATATGTAATTGTTGTTGTAGTCATTATAGCTAAGTATATACAGTCAAACTTCTATAACTTGAAGTCCAATTTGACAAAGAAAAGGTTCGACTTATTCTCTAACTCGAAGTCTTTTATTTTTTTTTTTTATTTTTGAAAGAAACTAGAATTATTTCTTATTTATTATTTTTAAAATCAAACACAGCACAGAAGTTTAATGAAGTAAAATACAGTCAAACTTCCATAACTCGTACCAATTTGCAATGAAAAGTTCGACTTATGGAGACTTCAAGTTAGAGACTAGTTACACTTTAAATTTTGAATTACTCCCTGATCAAGTTGTTGCAATTTAGGGGTCATATTCGGCAGAAGAAATGCCAATTTTATACATTTGCACAAATATCCGCGACTGGCATAACATAACATAACGACAACATAAGAAAGAAAAATTTAACATTTGGTTTGGAAAAATGGCTTCCCTTAACAACAAAACGGACATTCCTATTGGTACGTGGCAATATTTTTATTCGAGTTATAGAGAAATTTGAGTTATAGAAGGTCGAGTTATGGAAGCAGATATGCATGTAATTTACTCTATAGAACCCTGTTATACTCTTTTTAATTCGAGTTATAGAAAATTCGAGTTATAGAAGTTCGAGTGATGAAAGTTTGACTGTATTATAATATTATAAATAGCCGGTGCTATTTTCAATTTTCTTAGTAGAATAGCACATAACAGAAGTAACATAAGTCATAGCATATAGTCGAATGGTATGAATCAATTGGTGCACTCATTAAGAATGAATAAAGGTAATGATTGCCGATTCGATCAGTTTTGACATTCGTAAGAAATTTGTATAAATTTGTATGCCTCGTTGCAGTTCTGTGCAACGTAATAAAATAAAAAATGTCAGACAAATTTTATTTCGCGACTGTGACATAATACTAATGAATGACTCATATATCACTTACTTTCGAAATAATGAGTCAGAATGTATATACATGAAACACGGACAATGAGTACTCATTGTGGAGTGGAGTGGAGTACTCGTTGCAGTTCTCTAATGTGAAATCATTCGGTCTTCATTTGATCAGTAAAGTATGAGGTTGTTTGGAGTTCTTCCGTTTCATTTTACGTTCACCCTCTTTGAATACATAGTTTTTATTTCAAACAATTGCTTTATACAATAGGTCTCTTCCACGAGGTACTCGTAGTAAAACTCAAGTAAAACACAAGTAACGTACAAACTGAGAGCGTAACACAAATAAAGTGCCAAATTCCGCTCTTTACACAGATTTTCATGGAACAGCTTTGTGTAAAGTCTGGTAAGAACACTAGTTAGTTAGTTAGTTGTGGTGGAGAGGGGACGAATCCTCCTCAAATAGCTAAGGATGAAAGCCGTTTTGAATCCACAAAAACCTCGTAATAGTGGGTAGTAGATAGAGGGTCAAACTAGAACCAACCAGAGGCATTAACAAAGGCAAGAATCTGGCTAATGCTGATACTGGAGATATCGCTAAGTGAGTTGAAGAAAGGGGCCCCTAGAAACTTAAACCTAGTTCTGGCCAGACCTGTTCAAAAACACATCAGGTGTTCTGGTGTCATTTCTTCAAGTATTGGTAGACACGCACTACATGAGGTACCACAGGGAAGGCCAAGTCTAGTGCAGCGCAAATAAATACAAACATTTAAATTCAAACCAAAACAGCTGATTCACACATCAACACAAATCTTACTTGAAATTTTTATTTTCATTTTAATGAAATAAAATGCCGAAATTGATCAAAAAGTCCAACATAAAAAACATTTATAAAGAACAGGCAACAGTTCTTCAATCTGTGTTTGCGATAAACGGATACAACTGTGTAGATAAATTTAAAATTTTCGTGTAAATTTATTAAGTTTGTGTAAATGATTTTTCATACAAAATGTAATAAAATTTAATAAAGTAGATAAATTTATACATTTATAAGGTTTATAAACCATTTATCAGTTTAGATGAGTACCCTTCTTGTTTTTTAATTTAAATTTAAGTGTTATGAGTGTTATGCTATGCTTCAAAATAATAAGATTCAGTTGATATATTATAAAATTCCGAAAAAATAATCAGCGGCCCGTTTATGTAATCTTCTCACTTCGTTTTCTCGAACGATTTTTCTCACTTTTGATAAACACTTCGAGTAAATAAATGCCAAAAGTGAGAAAATCCTTTGAGAAAACTAAGTTATATAAGCGAGCCGTAGATCTGATATCTCGGTAAATCGATAAATCGATAAATCGATAAATCGGTAACGTTAGAATTTCGCAAAATTAAATTCACTTAAAAGTTGTTCAAATTACCGAGCACCTGTAAATAGCATTATTATTAAGTAGTTTTTATCATTATTATTAATATTTTTTTAAACTTTTAGTTTCCAGAGAAAAGTGTGAAAGTGAAAATAAGGAATGCAAGCCTCTCAGCAGCTGTCGCCAGTTTATTGCAAATTTAAGTGAACTTATTAACATATTACCATATTGCGATGCTGATAATTATATTGTTTGTTGTCCTAAAGAAACGAAAGAAACTGAGAGCAAATTCACATCTTCTGGACATATGGAAGTATTCGAGAAAGGTATTTTGACTTTGAGAAACTTATACCAAATTTCTTTTTATTATTTTATACTATATATTCTTTTTTTTATATTATTTTATTTTTAGAAATTGACAATTATGTAATGAAGTCTTAAAAGCTAAACATAATGCAAAAGAAATTTAGGCTTTGTAATAAAATGAAATGGATTATATACTATATCAAAATTTATAGCAAAAGATAGACTTTTTAGTAAAATTACGTTAAAGTTGTATAAAGCTTTTTCGCTTTAGTCTAGTTATTGTGGTATCAGAAAGCAGCTGTTGCGCCATTGGATTACTATGCTGGTGAAGTTTCACTTTATATTTTTGACCGCATGTTCTAATGACGTCTGCAACTGTATTGTATACCAGGACTTTATTTTCCAGACATAGCTTAGAGTTTTTATTAATAAAAACTCTAAACTATAATAAACTCTATTATAATAATAAGCTACTGTGATTTCAATTTTATTTAAGTTTTTTTGCTTTCAATGTGCTAAGTCCAAGTCAGCCTTCTATCAAGATGAATACCAATTATGTGACTGAGCTATAATGATGTTATTCAACTTAACAGAGGGACCTGTTTCTTTTCGTAGAGTAAACGTGACATGTACACTTTTCGTTTCGTTTACTTTTATGCACCATTTTGCTAGCAACTTCTCCAATAGACTTAAATGAGTCGAGAGACTTTGGGATGCCCTCATGTGATCACTGTTAGAACTGAGAATTGCAGTGTCATTCGCAAAATTAGCAACTACGTGACTTGAAAGCAGTGGGAGATCAGCTGTGTAGATTATATGCACGAACGGCTCCAATACGCTTCCTTGACGTCGATTTCTCTTGAAATGAAAATATTGTATTTCAATCTAAATCTTCTAGAGGATATATATGAATACAATAGCTTATGCATATTTTCAGGAAAGTGATGTTTTATTTTATACATAAGACCTTTGTGTCAAACCTTATCAAAAGCTTGGGCTACGTCCAAGAAAACGGCGAAACAGTATATTTTGTACTGAAAGGCAGTATGTATATCTTTAGCAATTCTGTGAACTTGCTCAATACTGTTATGTCCTGTTCGAAATCTTAATTGATGGTTTGGGGTTACATAGTTTTGAATTATTATTGGCATAATATATGACAGCAGCATTTTCTTAAAGATTTAACTTTGGCATAGTTAAATCCTTTCCTGTTTTTAGAATCATTTTTATTTCTGAAACTTTCCATTGCTACGGGTAGTAGCCAAAAGCGAGGATGCTGTTAAATAACACTATAAGAAAGGATATTGCTGAACCAGGCAATTGTTGTATCATTTTACACGTAATTTTGTCGTATCCAGGTGTTTTTTTTGGATTTGCAAATGTTCGGATAGTTTACTTGACGTCATCCAAATACAATGTAAGGGGAATTTCAATAATAGAAGGAGATTCAATATTTGGTAGAAATTCTGTTATTTGTGGGTTTGACTAAAAGACGCCCTTTAGCTATTCTGTCAAAATAAAACTTTTTTCTTCGTCATTGCGAGCCCAAGAAACATCCTGTCGTTATAGTTATTGTTGTTTACTTTTTGAATTTTGTCACTATTGTTTGTATTTTTCTGTGGGCTAAGTTTTAAGCTTAGCTATTTGAGTATATCGTTCAAATCCTGTTTGCACTTTTACTGGTTTATTTGAAAGTTTTATATGTACAAAATTATAAGTTGAAAAAAAACGATTTCGCAAAAATTCAAATTCAAGTACAAATTTATAACGATTTGTAAATTTATATTGGAACCGTATTCACATCTATATAAACACATATAGGATTATTAGTGCTCATTTCCTGATAAAACGTAAACTTTCAATATTATTCAAAACCAGAACCGAATTGAATAAACATTTAATTCCCTGATTTTGAGTTGAATAATAATAATAATAATAATAATAATAATAATAATAATAAAATTTTTAAAAATAAAATTCAAAAAATATACCAAAAACACAATAGACACTCAAAATATGAACGTAATAACTCAAACGCAATATTATCAAGAGATACTTACTTACTTACTTAGTTGGCTATTACAGACGTGTGTCGTCCTTGGCCGCGCCGAGTAGCCTCCTCCAGTCAGCCCGATTAGTTGCTTTCTGACGCCAGTTGGTAGTACCGAGCGCACTCAAATCGTTGGTCACCTGGTCCTTCCACCGAAGATGCGGACGTCCTCTACCGCGTTTTCCACCTGCGGGTACCGAATCAAATACCTTTCTTTCATTCGCACGACATGTCCAAGCCAGCGTAGCCGCTGAATTTTTATGCGCTCAACTATGTCAATGTCGCGGTATAGCTCATACAGTAAGGGACCATAGATCTTCCGAAGAATTTTTCTCTCGAATGCTCCTCACGCCTTCTCATCACTGTTGGTAATTGTCCAAGCTCTGCACCATACAGCAGGACAGGCATGATAAGGGATTTGTAGAGCGTGATTTTCGTTTGTCGAGAGAGGGCTTTATTTCTCAATTGCTTACTTAGCCCGAAGTAACATTTGTTGGCAAGAGTAATTCTTCGTTGAATCTTTAGGCTGTCGTCATTTTTGGTGTTTAAGCTGGTACCTAAATAAGCAAAGTCTTTCACAACTTCGAACTTATTATTGTCAACAGTGACGTAGGTCCCAAGACGCTCAGAAGATTTGTTTGTTGACAGAAAGTACTTTGTTTTGTCCTCATTTACTACAAGACCCATTTGCTTTGCTTGTTTTTCTAAGTTGGAAAATGCCGCACTGACGACCAATGATATCAATATCGTCGGCATACGCAAGCAGCTTTACACTTTTGTAGAATATTGTGCCAGTACGGTTTAAATCTGCTGCTCGAATTATCGTTTCCAACATTAGGTTAAAGTAGTCACACGACAAGTAGTCACCCTGTCTGAAGCCTCGTTTGGTATCAAACGGCTCGGAGAGGTTCTTTCCAATTCTAACGGAGCTGGTGGTGTTGCTCAACATCATTTTACATAGCCGTATAAGTTTTGCTGAGATACCAAATTCAGACATAGCGGTATAGAGTGTGCTTCTAGTCGTAGTGTCAAAAGCAGCTTTGAAGTCGACAAATAGGTGGTGTGTGTCGATTTGTTTTTCTTGAGTCTTCTCCAGGATTTGACGCACTGTGAATATCTGGTCTAGAGTGGATTTGCCAGGACTGAAGCCACACTGATAAGGTCCAATCAGTTGGTTGACGATTGGCTTCAATCTTTCACATAGTACGTTTGACAGAACCTTATATGCGATATTTAAAAGACTGATCCCGCGGTAGTTTGCGCAGTTTGCAGGATCACCTTTTTTGTGGATTGGGCAAAGCACACTTAAATTCCAATCGTTGGGCATGCATTCATCCGACCAAATGTTGCGAATTAGCTGTAGCATGCATTTTGATAGCTATTCGCCACCAACTTTAAACAGCTCAGCCGGTAAACCATCGGCGCCTGCAACTTTGTTGTTTTTGAGCCGCGTTATAGCTATTTTAACTTCATTATGATCGGGAAGCGGGACGATTATTTCATCGTCAACGATTGAAAATTCGGGATCATCTTCGTTTTCACACTGTTCAATCATGAACATAAATTTATAAATATTTAATTATTTTATATATTATATTATTTTAGTTTATTATTATCGCTTAAAACCTTATCACCTAAATTTCCAGAATAATGTACAAGGGTAAAAATGCATTATATTAATATAGCAAGCATTGTAACATGTGAGCATCCGTATCTAATTATAACAATAAATATATTTATAGAAACAATAGGAGGAAAATCCCTAGTGTTGGGACTTCCGTCCTTTTTTAACCTTTTTTACAAACAATAACAAAATGTAATACAGTCCATTAAAATAATAACCTTGATGTAAAACTAATCTTAAGATATTTTTGTATAAATACAGAACGTTGTTTTAAATAAAATCAGTAATTTACAAATACTCAAACGGTTCAGTTGTTTTAATTCTGAACATTTGGTCCTTCGAGCCTTAGCGTTTTCCCTCACCAGTGGTAAGAGACCTAAGGATATTAAAAAAAAAATCACCAAAACTTTATATTGGTGCGAAATATTCCTTCAAGAAGAAGAAATATTTCAACAAAAACAAAAAAAGCAGACAGAAGATTTGTTTGTTTGGTATCCTCCCGATACCATAAACAGCGCTTAGTGGCCGAAGTGCTGCAGCGAAGGAAGCCGTGCATCATTGAAGGGCAGCGGCAGAGAAAAAAAAATATATACATTTAGTTAGAGAAATTGTAAGGTCGGAGCGGCGTTTTACTAACGCATTCTGATCAGGGTCGGAGGCGTTAATCGCTATAGACAACAATAGGATTTAAAAAATTGTAATATTAGGTAGAAATAGGCTCAATCCAACGGGAGTAACAGCGGCAGTGACCTTTTACTAATAGAAAGCGGCAGCTACGACACGACGGCAGCTAAGAGACAGCGGCAGCCAAAAAGACAGCGGCAGCTACGACACGACGGCAGCTAAGAGACAGTGGCAGCCAATAGACAGCGGCAGCTATCCACCTCAGAAGAGGATTTAAAAAAATTAAAATACTCGAAAAAGAAGATTTTATATAAAAAAAAAAACACAACAAATATGGCACAAAAACTAAAGCTTTATGAAGCGCAAAAAAAGCTAGGAGAAGAAATAATAACTGCAGTAGGAAAAATTAAAGAAAAGGGACTACGTAAGACAGCCGATAAAATAGAAAAAGTGGAAAAGAACTGGAAAAAATTTCAGGTAAACCACGAAGAACTATTAAAAGAAGGCTCAGAAACAGATGAGTACTTTAAAGAATGTTGGTTCGATACAATCCAAAAATATTATAAAAAGATGTTAGAAACCGATAATACCACTAAAACAACGGAAAAAGTCAACAAAGAAGAAAGTGAAGCGGATAAAATATCAGAAGACAATGATATAACTATAGTTGACACTAAAAAAGAGGTTCAAAAAATCAGTAAATTAGAAACCAGGTTAATGAGGCTGATTGAAGACTTGCAAGAAGATTTAGATGCAATGTTAGAAATTCATTACAACAACGAACTTCAAGTACCAGATTGGCGAATACAAGAATTAAAAAAACAACAAAAAAATATAGAGATTATATATAATGACACACTGGAAATAAGTAAAAATGGCAGAACAACATATAAACAGATCAATACCCAACTAAACATTATACTTTATCAACTAAATGAAAGTAAAAAAAAAGCAGAACTAGTGGTAAAAAATGAATTGGAGCCGGTAAAGCTAGAACCATTCAAGATGCCGACGTTCTACGGAGATGTAAAGGAGTGGAACACATTTTCTAATTTGTTTCATGAAGCTATACATATAAGAGATATACCAGATTCCGAAAAAATGTATAGATTAAAGGCAGTAGTAAAAGGTGAAGCTGGCAGATTAATCCAGCATATGAATGTATCTGAGGCTAATTATAAAACAGCCTGGGAAATGCTACAAAAAAGATACAATAACAGAAGGTGGTTATTTAGAACACAGGTAGATCAATTACTCGACCAACCATCTACAATAGTAGGGGATGCTAAAAGTATAAGGCAGCTAACAGACACAACAAACGAATGCATTAATACAATAAAAGGAATGGGTATCGACCTTAATAATGCAGAACCTTTAATAGCACGAATAATATTAAGAAAGCTGGACAAAGAAAGCTTAAGGATGTACGAGTTAGGTGCCAAAAATCCAACTGAAATACAAAGCTTAGATGAGGTACAAAAATTTTTAGAAACAGACGATAGAAAGATGAATTATCCGAAGAAAATATGTGCGTACTGTAATAAGGCGGGACATACAACAAACGAATGCAGAAAATTTTCAGCAATATCAAATATTGAAAGACGATTACCAGTAAATCAGCAAATAAATACATCTATAAACTTTAGCTGTTCATTTTGTAGAAAACAGGGGCACAAAATATACAGCTGCTCATCATTTAGTTCATTGCCTATCAGCAATAAAAGAGCATTTCTAAACGCTAACGACACATGTAAAATTTGCCTGAGCCATAAAAATCAAGACAAATGCATATCAAAGTACACATGTAAGATATGTAATAGTAGAGATCATCATACCTTGCTACATAATGAGCATCAACAAGAAAAAAAGGATAAATTAACAAAAACTAAGGTGATCGCAGTAACAAAAAAAAATGAAAGCGAATTAGTATTACTACCAACAGCAATAGTTACAGGGAAAACAATTAGAGGAGAATATAAAGAACTACATGCGCTTATAGACCAAGGATCCCAAGCATCAATGATATCAGAAGAAGCTGTTCATATCTTAGGTTTACAAAAAGTAAAAACCGATATTAAATTAACTGGGCTTGCTGAAACTTCAGTAGGGCAAGCAAATTCAAAGGTCATAATGGAAATAAAATCTAAAATTAATAATATAAATATGAAAGAAGAGTTTATAGTCATGAACAAGCTAATTAGACCATTGCCAGAAAAGACAATAGACTACAATAAGAATCAGTGGAAAAGCTACAACTTAGCAGATCCTGAATTCATGAAAACAAAACAAATCGACTTAATAATAGGCAGTGACATTATCCCGAAAATAATAAAGAAAGGGTTCAAGAAAATTAATGGAATTATCGCCCAAGAAACAATATTTGGATGGATAATATCAGGCAAAATATTAAAGAAACCAGCAAAAAGAAGTAAAATAACAATTACAACAAAAAACATAGAAAAGTTTTGGGAACTAGAAGAAGCAGATCAATGACACAATCAATGAAAAAACAGCAGAAGATGAAATATGTATGCAATTTTATGATGACACCACTAAAATAGACGGCGACAAAAAATTTATAGTGAAACTTCCATTAAAAAAAGATGCCACACTAGGTGAATCTAGAAATCAAGCAATGGCAAGATTCCTAAACCAAGAGAAAAAAATGAGTAATGAGAAAAGAACTGAATACATAAAATTCATGGAAGAATATGAGCAGAAAGGACATATGGAAAAAGTAAAAGATAATACAATAGGAAAATATTACCTACCGCATCAAGCAGTGATAACAGAATCAAGTCGCACTACAAAACTAAGAGTAGTATTCGATGCATCAGCAAAATCGACAAATGGAAAAAGCTTGAACGACATAATGATGACGGGGCCAAGATTACAGCAGGATATATTTGATATATTAATGAAATGGCGATTATGGAAATTCGTCGCTTCAGCCGATGTAGAAAAAATGTTCAGGCAAATAAAAATTGCACGAGAAGACCAAGATTATCAAAGAATTTTATGGAGAGAAAATGCAAGGGAAAAAATTATGGAATATAGATTAACAACAGTTACATATGGAACCGCAGCTGCACCTTTTCTAGCAGTACGAACATTACATCAAATTGCTGATGAATCAGAAGAAAATAAAGATATAAGAAATAGCATAAAAAAAGAATTCTACATGGATGACTTAATGACAGGAGCTAATTCAATATCAGAATGCAGGCATAAAATAAATAAAATTAATAAAACTTTAAGTCTTAGAGGATTCCAGCTCAGGAAATGGATGTCAAATCATGAATCTATACTGGAAGAACTACCAGATGACAACGAGATAAAAATACTCAATATACATGAAGATGAATCAGTAAAAACCTTAGGACTTATATGGAATCCAATAAAAGATAACTTCCACTTTATTATAAAAATGGAAAATATAAATAAATGGACGAAAAGAATGATACTTTCAAACACAGCGCATATTTTCGATCCATTAGGCTGGCTGACACCAGTAACAGTCACAGCTAAAATATATATGCAAAAAATATGGCTAAATAAATTTGACTGGGATGATGAGCTCAATGATGATTTACAAAAAGAATATGATAAATATAAAAAAAATATGCAAAACATAGATGTTAATTTGTGTTTTTACAATTTAACTTTATTCTTATCGTAAGTCAAAAGTTAATCTATTTCTATATTTTTACAAAATGTTAAATACAGTTAATCAAATAAGAATAGCCTACTATTCAATTATGATTATACATTTCCAACATTCTCTTGGACCTAATTTTTGAAACCACTAAAGTAATGTTTAACATGACATTGAATTTTGTTTATTCAAGATTAAAACGAACAGGTTGTCTTTTCCTTCTAACCGACCGTCTTAATTGAACTGGCAACTGATCAGTGTGTGTGGACCCATATCTGTCGTCGGACTCCGCTTTGTCGTCTTTCTCTCTTTGATTTTGTTTCAAGTCAGATCCAGTAGTGATTATTGTTTCATCGGTCCCCATTTTGTCGTCTTTCTCTGTTTGACTATGTTCCGGGTCGGATCCAGTAGTAATTGTTGTTTCCTCAACCGGTGGTGTCCGAATACCGAAATCTAAATCAATATCAATATTATCTGCCCTAAGCTGATTTGAATGCGATGACGATACATTTCGACGTATTTGATTTTGATGTCGTTTTATGTTACCATTTTCAGTTTGAATAAAATACATTTTATTTCCCAGCAATTTCTGTATCACGCCTCTGATCCATTTATGCGATCCCGAATAATTACGAGCTAACACTTTCTCTCCATCTCCGAATTTACTTCTATTTTGAGTTTTCATAGTCTCCATAACTTTCGGGAACAACGCCGATAAAATGGTTCTTGGTTGCCGCCCATGTAACAACTCTGCTGGCGATTTATCAGTTGCTAAGTTTGGAGTAGTTCTATACGTTGTAAGATATTTATACAACGCTTTGTCAATATGTTGTTCCTCTTTCATAATTTTTGTTACTGCTTCCTTAAAAATTCTCACATGTCTTTCCGCTAACCCATTCGAAGCCGGATGAAAAGGAGCAGACGTGAGGTACTGAATTGTGTTCATTTCACAAAACTTTTGAAATTCACTGGACGTGAATTGTGTTCCGTTGTCTGTCACGATAGTGCACGGAAGACCTTCGATAGAAAAATTTTTTGTAGAGCTCCAACTGTTGTTACAGCTGTTATTGTTGATAGTTCCACAATATATGGAAATTTTGAATATGCATCCATAACTATGAGCCACATACGTTTAAAGAATGGACCCGCGAAATCCAAATGAACTCTTTCCCACGGCCTACTAGGTTCTGGCCATGCAGAAAATTCTCGCTTTGGTTGACTTGCACCTTGTTGACAAGATGAACAATCATCATGAATACGTTCTATGGCTTTATCAATAAGAGGAAACCACACATATCGTCTTGCCATCTGTTTCATACGACCTTTACCCCAATGACCCTCGTGTAACAAATTTAATACTTGAGATTGCAGTGCTTTCGGTAGCACCACTCTAGTATATTCAGCCTGAAGAAGTAACACTCCATTCTGAAATGATAAGCAAAATCTGCGATTAAAGTACGGTTTGATACTACCTTCAGATTTCGGCAATTGTTCAGGCCAGCCATCTTGTACATATCTGCTGACACGTTGAAGAGTGTTGTCATTAGCAGTCATATCCTTTACTAATGTTGCATTTACTGGAAGATAATCCACAGCATTTTGATAAACAGTATCGACATCATCTAACATCACAACTTCCTTTCTATCAAATTGTATGTCATCCCCACACGGCAATCTGGAAAGAGCATCAGCGTTAGCATTCTGAGATGAACTTTTGAACCGTATAATGTATTCATATGCTTGAAGTACAATAGCCCAACGCTGTAAACGATGCAACGCCATCACTGGCAACTTTCTATTCGGATTAAACAGTGTTGTCAACGCTTGATGATCAGTTATTAATTCAAAACGTCTTCCATAAAGATATTGATGAAACTTGGTCACTCCATAAATTATTGCTAATGCCTCTTTTTCGATTTGAGAATAGCGTTCTTGGCTGCTGTTTAATTTTTTTTGAAGCATACGCGATTGGCTTCTCTGAACCATCAGCATAACGATGTGAAATTACTGCACCGATTCCATACTTAGAAGCATCTACTGCTAACACTATAGGCTTCTTATCATCATAATGAACGAGTTCCGTAGCTTTGATCATAGCATTCTTCAATGCTTGAAAAGCATCTTCATGATATGCTGTCCATTTAAACACAGCATTCTTTTTCCTTAGTTCATTTAAAGGAGCAGCTAATATGGAAAACTGTTTAATGAATTTGTTATAATAATTAACTTTTCCAATGAAAGCTTCAACTTCTTGAATATTACGAGGACGCGGCATTAATTTGATTGCCTCTACACGTTTTCCTGTGGGCATTAATCCATTCACATTGATTACGTGTCCAACATAATCTACCTGCTCTTGCGCAAAACTACATTTTTCGCTTTTACATGTCAGGCCGTATTCTTCCAAACGTTGAAAAATTTTGAAAACATTATTCAAATGTTCTTTATTATTTCGACCTGTTACGATTATATCATCTAAATAGACTGCACAATTCGGTATTCCAGCGGTTACTTCTTCCATAAGACGTTGAAATATGCCAGGAGCACTGGCAATACCGAATGGCAATCGTTGAAACTGGAACAAACCAAATGGCGTATTAATGACTAGAAGTTCTTTTGTTGCGTCGGACAATTCTACTTGCAAGTACGCTTCACTAAGATCAATTTTTGTGAAAAATTGTCCTCCTTGAAGTTTATAAAAAAGTTCCTCAACTCTAGGAATTGGATACCTGTCAATCTCAATTTGCGAGTTCACACCAATTCTGAAATCTGCACAAATACGTAATTTTCCATTTGGCTTTGACACTACAACTATAGGAGCGGCCCAGACGCTGCTTCTGATAGCTTTCAAAACTCCAATATTTACCAACCGATCAATTTCGATGCGAACGTCTTCTCTTTTCGCAAACGGCAGGTTGTATGGTTTAAAGAATTTAGGCTTAGCATCTGACTTCAATCTGATTTCAGCTTTGAACAACGTACAACGCCCCAATTTCGAAGAAAAAATGTTAGTATGTTGACATCTGAGTTCATGTAGAGATGCGGTTAAACTTTGTTGACTGTCACAAGGATTATTTGCATAACATTCAATAACAGGTAACTGCAGTTTGAAATTTAATACTGTAAACAAATCCAATCCCAGTATGTTAGTAACATATTCATCGTTAACTACAAGTATCTCAAGGCTTCGAGTAATATTTCCATACTTGACATTTACTCTGAGAGAACCCTTAAGAAAAATAACAGCTCCTCCATACGCTCTCAGAACTTTATTCGTAGGCCCACAACTAGGTCTACCCAGTTGTTTATATGCCGCCAAACCAATTAAGGAACATGTTGCACCAGTATCTACTTGAAATGTTAAAATTTCGTTATTTATATTGAGGTCAACGAAAATTTTAGATGAACTAAGTTGCGAATCAACTGATTTAACTTCCGTTGTTTCATTCGCATTAATTGACTCAAATGAAACATCACTCATAGAATATACATCTCTTGCTCTATTTTGTTCCTGTCTTCGAACCTTAAAATTAGAATTCTGCTGAATACCTGTCACTGCTGATTGACAAACTGCAGCAATATGACCTTGCTTTGTACATAACCGACACTTTGTTTTGTTCTTGTAATGATAACATTGATTTCTTTGATGTGCTTTCCCACAAGCTGGACACTATTGTCCTCCCTTCACTGAATTTCGGGACTTAATATTACTTCGATTCTGTTTAACTTTCTTACTTGAACTGTGATTAACTTCATTAACTGTTTGACTGATATCTTCACCTCTAATTTCGTTACAAGTTTTAACCGTTGCTTCATATATTGCTGCTATCTGCAGTACTTCCTCTAGCGATGGGTTTGTTTTCTGCAACGCGGCACTACGGACTTTATCGTGTGGTGTGTGTATCACAACCATATCTCGTATACAATTATCTGTAAACGATTGCTGGCAAGTTTCACTAGTACATAGGAACATGCACTCTTTAGCCGCACCACGCAGTTCTGCCACCCACTCAGCATATGATTGATTTGCTTTCATTCGTATTAAATGAAATTTAAAACGTGCTGCTAATATATGCTGTTTTTCCGCAAAATGATTATCCAATTTTGCTAGTAGTTCACCAAAAGACTTATTCTCTATATTATTGTCACATAACTTTTGAATAAGTTCAAAGGTCTCTGTACCTATCCACGAAAGGAAACATGCGCGTTTTAATACATCGTCTTTCACTTGATGTGCCACAAAATGTTGATGCATCTGCTGAATATATATCGACCACTTTTCAACATTTTTCTCAAACCGTCGAAAGGTTGGAGTTGAATCGGATTTTTTCCCGTTAATCACGCTTCTCAATACTTCTTCATTTTTGTTTAATATTTTCTCAAAAAATTCTTGATTTGCTAATGAGAACTCTCTTAGAACTGTCGCGAGTGCCTGAGCATCCATTTCCTGGTCGCCAACTGTTAATTTGTGTTTTTACAATTTAACTTTATTCTTATCGGAAGTCAATAGTTAATCTATTTCTATATTTTTACAAAATGTTAAATACAGTTAATCAAATAAGAATAGCCTACTATTCAATTATGATTATACATTTCCAACAATAGATAAAATAAAAATACCAAGATGGATAGGAACTACAAATTCAAAAACTTGGGAATTTCACGGATTCTGCGACGCATCAGAAGCAGCATACGCGGCTGTCATATACGTAAAAATTGGTTCATCTCTAAAATTACTAACAGCTAAAAGCAAAGTATCGCCGATAAAAAACAAAAAGACAATTCCAAAATTAGAGCTATGTGGTTCGCATTTACTTGCAAAATTAATGAGACGAGTTTCACAAATATTGAATAATAACGCCACGATATACTGTTGGAGTGACTCAATGATTACCCTATGCTGGATTAAAAATATTAAAAATAAAGAAAAATTTGTAAGAACAAGAGTTGAAGATATAAAAAAATGGATACCAAAAACAAAATGGCAACATGTAAAGTCACAAGAAAATCCAGCAGATATAGCTTCCAGAGGAATATGTCCTTCTAAATTAAAATATAATCCATTATGGTGGAACGGACCCTCATGGCTAACAAAAGAAGAAAAAGATCGGCCAAAACCTGAAAAAATAGAAGAAGTGAAAATACTGACAACAGTTACAAGCCAAAATAACGAAATAATAGAACAACTTATGGAAACAAACTCCAGTCTAACTAGGTTGGAACGAATCATAGCATATATACTAAGTTTCATAAACCGACTCAGAAGGAATAAAAATCAAGCAGAATACTTATCAAAAAAAGAATTACAAGAGGCTAGAACTATATTAATTAAATATCATCAACAAAAACACTTTTCAGCAGAACTGAAATTAATTAAAGAAAGAAAAGAAATCAGCAGAGGAAGTAGAATTATTCAATTAACACCATTTACAGATGAAGAAGGTATCTTAAGAGTCGGAGGAAGACTAACTAACAGCGAACTAACTGAAAACCAGAAGCATCCAATCATTCTGGTTAGAGACAGATACACGGAATTAATTACAGAACAAGCACACTATAAAACACTTCATGGCGGAAACTCGGTAATGGAAGCATATATTAAAAGACGCTACTGGGTAATAGGTATTAAAAAAATAATTAAGAAAATATGCGGTAACTGTGTGAAATGCATTAGATTTAAACAAAATTTCGCAAAGCAAATAATGGAAAACCTGCCAAAATATAGAGTAACACAAAACTACCCATTCGAGCATACAGGAATAGACTATGCTGGACCGATACAAATGAGATGTTATAGAGGTCGTGGGCAAAAATCATATAAAGCATACATAGCAATATTTATATGCATGACTACAAAAGCAATTCATTTAGAAGCAGTCACCGACTTGACATCTGACGCCTTCTTAGCAGCATTAAAAAGATTTTTCGCACGACGTGGAAAAAGTGCGCATATGTACTCCGACAATGGTACAACATTTATTGGAGCAGCAACCAAACTAGACAAAGAATTTGAATTAGCTATCAAAGAAAATAATGAAGTAGCATCAATATTAGCAGCAGACAAAACTGAATGGCACTTTATTCCTCCAGCTAGTCCTCATTTCGGAGGTATATGGGAAGCTGGTGTCAAATGAATGAAACATCACCTGAAAAGAATAATTGGAGAATCGAAATTAACCTATGAGGAAATGACGACACTTCTGCATCAAATAGAGGCAGTGCTAAACTCTCGACCACTTTGTACCATGAATAATGATGTAGAAAGTATAGAAGCACTAACTCCAGCTCACTTCTTAATAGGACGTCCTATGTTGGACGACCCAGTACCAACTACAGACGAAAGAACAAGTAAACTTGATCATTGGAACCACTTACAAAAAATGAAAAAAGATTTCTGGAACAGATGGAAACATGAATATTTAACAACATTACAAAAAAGAAACAAATGGCAAATAGAAAAAAATAATTTAGCCGAAGGCGATATAGTAATAAAAGACGAAAACTCATCACCAACAAATTGGCCGCTAGGGAAAGTTAAAGAAATATATAAAGGAGCTGATGGAAAAGTGAGGGTTGCCACTCTCAAAACCAAAGAAGGGGAAATTAAAAGGCCAATTAACAAATTATGTCAACTTATAAAAGATGATCAAAATGAAACAAAACGCAGAACTAATAGAAAATGCACGAGACAAAATACCTGTATAAATTTAGCAACAATCTATTTAGCCATGTTGTGTACACTGCCACTAGCAAAGGCATCATCAACTACTACAACATCTTCAATACAAGCATTAAACAATAACACATCAATTTTCTTGGACGAAATAGGAGAAGCAAACACTCAGACGTCAACATGGAACTTGGTAATATATTACGAAATTAAACCTTATTTTAAAATGATAAATCATGCAAATACAGTACTAGAAGTAACAAAGCCAATTTGTCCAAAATTATTACAGTTTAAAGATCAATGTAATAGCATACTAGATACAATGGTCAAACAAATAGAAGAATTAGAAGAAAATAATAAACTATTTATGGACAAAAACTCTGTCAGAAGAAAAAGAACTCCCCTAGAGTTCATGGAGTCACTATTCCATATCTTATTCGGAACAATGGATGAAAAAGACAGGAGAGATCTCGAAGACAATATGCAAAAAGTGCTAGATAATTAACATAATTTAGTACAATTAACGCGGAAGCAAACATCTGTAGTGGATGCCACAGTAAACATATTAAAACGAACTACTAACGACATAAATGGACTTCATGAGAAACAAAATTGAAGCCATAAATGAAGCATTAAATGAAACATTCCTAGTATATAGAGAATCAATAAACTACTTTATGGTAACAAAGCAACTTTCATCAATGATCGACGAAACGTCACGTACACAACGAGAAATAATTAATCTATTGATAGACATAAACCACAACAAAATAAATCCTACCTTACTGAAACCACATCAGTTACAAAACGCGATTATGCAAATAAAACACAGGCTAACAAATAACGTGCAACTACCAGGAAAAAAAGGCGGAATTGATTTACAAATCATATACAAACTACTAGAAGCCAATGGGATATTCGTTGGTACCAAATTAATAATAAGTGCAAAAATTCCGCTATTATCAATACACCCATCATCAGTGTACGAGGTAATACCACTATCAATTAAGAAGTGTGATACAAGGATAATACCAAAGATATCAAAAACGATATTATTATATAATTTCGACATAGACTCTTATCACCTAATGACTCAAACAACCTTTAACAAATGTATTAGAATAAGTACAAACAAATACATTTGCAAAGGTAATTGGCCGTGGCAGGACGCTAATGACTCAGCGTGTGAAATAGCGCCGATCAAACCAACAAAAGAGGACAAATGCGAATACGACGAAGTATCCTCCACATCAATATAGATAACATTAAATGGCAACAACAGATGGTTATTCAAAACAATCGAAAATAGCTCAGCTCATTTACAATGCACATCAAATAAAAACGAAATTCTCCAGTTACCCAAACAAGGGATTTTAAATCTGCAAACAGGCTGTAAAGCAAGAATAAAAGGAACAACGCTAATAGCCTCAAATGATCATTGGTCAACAGACGACAAAGAGATGTACAGACTAATGACAAAATTAACAGAAAACATAGAAAATAAATATATAAGGCCACTGAAATCATGGGAAATAAAAAACACCAAAGAATTAACGGAAATTAGAGATGAAATACTTAAGCTAAAAACAAAAAAGACTGAATTAAAAAATCTACATTTTCATCACGCCTCAGCTCACATATCATTAGGACTGATAATAATTGTCATTATTGGAATAATATTATACGTGAAGAAGAAGAAATCGGTAGCAGTTACATTCAGAAACCAAAATATTTAGTCTTAGACGCCGGCAGTATGTTCAATCATGAACATTATGGCCCCGGCAGAATGTTCAATCATAAACATTATGGCCCCTGCAGAATGTTCAATCATGAACATTATGGCCCCGGCAGAATGTTCAATCATGAACATAAATTTATAAATATTTAATTATTTTATATATTATATTATTTTAGTTTATTATTATCGCTTAAAACCTTATCACCTAAATTTCCAGAATAATGTACAAGGGTAAAAATGCATTATATTAATATAGCAAGCATTGTAACATGTGAGCATCCGTATCTAATTATAACAATAAATATATTTATAGAAACAATAGGAGGAAAATCCCTAGTGTTGGGACTTCCGTCCTTTTTTAACCTTTTTTACAAACAATAACAAAATGTAATACAGTCCATTAAAATAATAACCTTGATGTAAAACTAATCTTAAGATATTTTTGTATAAATACAGAACGTTGTTTTAAATAAAATCAGTAATTTACAAATACTCAAACGGTTCAGTTGTTTTAATTTTGAACACACACATTGCTACTACCGCCATTTAGTAGTTTCGAGAAGTGATCCCTCCAAATATTAAGCATGCTTTGGACATCTATCACCAGATTACTGTTTTCATCTTTGCAGGAATTAGCTCCTGGTTTATAACCATTTGTCAGCCTTTTAATTTTTTGATAGAATTTTCGAGCCATATTCCTGTTGCCCAGCTTCTCAAGCTCTTCGTACTCACGTATTTCTGTTTCCTTCTTTTTTCGCCTGAAAAGACGTTTCTCTTCCCTTCTCTTTTGCCGATATCGCTCTTTAACAGCGCGCGTCAAGTATCAAGAGATACTATTAAACAAAAACTGAAAGTGCAAAAAGCTAGGCAAAGAAAATATAAATTATCCAATAAAAGACGCGAAAATAATAAGAAATTTAATGCAAACGAGAAAACCTTCTACAGAGGTCTCAGAAAGGTAACATCATCGAACACCGAAAAATAAACTTATCCTAGCAAAGAAGATACCGAAAGCTAATGGTCGTCTATATGGTCCAATCAAGTAAACCATGACATTGAAGCAAACTGGATCAATGAAGAGAGAAGAAGATACCAGCAACTTGAGGAAATGTCAGTAAACTACATTACATGTGAAGAAGTTAAAGACGTTACCTTAAAAACACACAAATCACCAGCCATGGATAAATTACAAAACTTCTGGTTCAAAAGATTTCCTGCGATGCACCAAAAATTTACTGAACTTCTAAACGATTGCATTCAAGATCCAAGGAGATTTCCTAAAGACTTCACTAATGGAATTACATACCTTATTCCAAAGGATAAGGGATTTAAAGGAAACCCTTCAAATGACAAATCAACTGTTTGCCTACTATTTACAAAATTATGACAGCTTGTCTCAACAACCTAATAAACAAATATTTGACGCAAAATAATATTATCCGTGAAGAACAAATAGGATGCAGTAAATATGCTAAAGGGTGTAATGGACAACTGACTATTGATCAAACCATACCAGAACAGACATATAGCCAGTCCAGAAATTTGAATGCATGCTATATTGACTACCAATGTAGCTACCAATATATGACTACCTATATTAACAGTGTGCCACACAGTTGGCTTATAGAAGTTTTGAAGATATATAAGTTTAAGTCAAATATAATTGAACTCATAACCTATAATATGAAACAATGGCGAACAAGTATTCAAATTTATACGGACACAGGAATAATAAAACTTCGAACATTAACATAAAATGCGGAATTTTTCAAGGTGACTCCCTATCTGCTCTTTGGTTCTGCATTGCACTTAATCCACTTAGTAATCTCCTGAACATCAGTAAATATAGCTACAAAATAAAAGCCGGTTCTAACAAAGAAATACTGAATCACCTTTTGTATATGGATGACCTGAAAATGTACGCCTCTACAAAACAAAGCTAAGACTACCTAATACAAATCGTATCAATGTTTAGCAAGGACATCGCCATGAAATTTGGTCTAGAAAAGTGCAAAAGAATACAAATTAATAGGTTGAAAACATAGAACAAATGGAAGAAAGAAATGTCTATAAATGCCTAGGTATGGTCCAGAATAGGCGCATTGACAAAAAAACGGTTAAGAATAATCTAACAAGGGAATTCACATCACGATTACACAAAATATGCAAAGCGAATCTAAATGGCAAAAACCTTATCAAAGCCATAAATACATATACAGTTCCTGTTCTTTCACATAGTTTTGGTGTCATAAAATGGACAGTCACTGAAATGCAATCGCTGCAATGAAAAATAAGAATAGCTTATTAGCTTTTAGCTTATTAGGAGCTTTTAGCGCTTCGGCCGAGATATTATCAGAACCTGCAGCTTTTTCGTTCTTCAGCGATTTTATTGCATTGGTTATTTCTCTTTTTGACTAAGGATCAACTCCAATCTGTAACTCATTTACTTTATCATTGTGCGTTATCACAATTCCTTCGCATTCTAAGTTCAATACTTGAACAAAGTGTTGACGGCATCAGTTAGCTTATCATTTACGGTTATCAATAGCTCACCCAAAAGGTTCTGACATGGAGAGTTCTTCTAACGCCCTCCTCTGCTAATTTTTTTATTACATCAAAGATACTCTTCATATTATTTGATACCGCTGCATTTTCCGTTTCGTTTGCCATATTGTTCGAGAATTCTTTCTTATTCCGTTTCCGCTCCCTTTCGATCATTAGGCTTTTTCATGGCATTTATTTAGTTTTTGGAATGTGTATGGTTTTCTATCATTATCCAGGTGATATAAAGTCGTCTTTGTTATTATTTGACGCTCTTCCTAAGGTTTCCACGCAGATTGCATTAATAGCAGTTTTTTTTTGTTTTAGCAATGTTGGACATCAATAAGAGCAAAGAGCTTTTTAGAGATAAAACATGAAAAATTTTGTTTTATATGTTGTGCTTTAAATTTAAAAACCTTGTATTTGATTTTGCTACAGCTACTCGACTTCTGGATTCTTATTGGGTTGATTAGTACTTTACTAACTATTAGGTGGCATTTTCTGAGCATACAATCACGACCATCCTTGCTGAATCGAAAAGTCGTGGCTGACTCACTTGATCCACAATCACATGATGGACGACGATTCAAGAATATAACTTGGCTTCAACCCATTTGTACTGCACAAGATTCCTGCGGTGAGTCGTCTCATCTCTCAATGTGGTCTCCAGATAATCACAAACTATCCCATTATAATATCGGATCGTAGGTGCTAGTTTAGCAAAGAGGTTCTTCCTGAGACAAGTTATATTTTCTCTCACAGGTTTTCTTTATGGAATATAGGTTCTTTCATGTGCATGTGAACCTGTCTTAAGAAAATGTAACACTTTTATTACACCTAGCGACAACATAGGACAATGACATTCCTTCAATCGATACTGATGCAGTTTTGGAGAAATTAATACTTGTGTAAGATGTCACCTGTAGGCTTAGTGTTCAGATAAAATTTTCAAAAAGCAATTGTTGCAAAGGAAATTTTTGCTTATTATTGGTAATATCAAATCAGTCAAATCGAAATATTAGAAAATTTATACATAATCATTATTAAAGAAACTCGTATTATAATATTTAAAAAATAACTTAAATTTGCATTACTTATATAGAATGTTCCATTTTTAATGATGAAAATCAAAAATATTGTACCTTGCATCCATTTATTATTGATGGAACAAAAGCAACAGGAAAAGAATTTCCACACATGGCATTAATTGGTAACAAATCTAATAATGGGATAGATTGGCAATGTGGGGGTGCACTTATCAGTCGAAATTATGTACTTACAGCAGCGCATTGTTATGATGAACCTAAGTATTAATAAATGAATATATATTATTTTGAATCTTTTCAAGCATTTGCTTTCCTTTCAGGTTAGAGCTTTATGTAGTAAGACTGGGTGAACTTGACTACAATGTTAGTACCGATGATGCTAGTCCACAAGATTTTAATGTCATAAATTTTATTACACATTACCTATACAGTGAAGAAGGAAATGACATTGGGTTAATTAAACTGGATCGCTCAGTAGATTTTAATTCTTATATAATGCCTGCCTGCCTCCCATATGACGAAAAAGATCAATATTCAGAGTTAACGGCAGCCGGTTGGGGAGCTACTGAATTTGCTGGCAAGAAATCATCGCATTTACTAAAAGTTTATTTAAAAACATTGGACAGTTCGAACTGTGATGACTCAGATCAAGATTTTAACAATAGCACAGAGATATGTGTAGGATCACGAAATGGTAAAGGTGATACATGCCAAGGCGATTCTGGTTCACCGATATTCATCGAACATCCAAAATATAAATGCATGTTCATGTTAATTGGTATAACTTCACATGGCATTGGATGTAAAGGTTCTGGAACTTACACAAAAATACATTTATATGTGAAATGGATTGAGTATATTGTATGGAATACAACAAGTCCCATTTAAGCGCTCTTAAATTAATAAATGTCAATTTTTGTATTAACATAAAAGTAATTCTCATTTACATTTATTTGACTAGATCGTTTTTAGTAAGAATGTTACTACAGCAATTTAAATTGACATCGATATGGTAAAATATGTATTTTATTACATATTATTTATTACATTATTATTACAATATTAATATTATATTATAATATTATATTAATACTGTAAATTAATATTTAATAAAAGTCCTTAATTGAACTGTATTATTTAAAGTTTAAAGATAATTGAAATACCGCCCAACATAGTTTTGCCCAAATTACTGTTGTCTTGTAGGCAGATAGATGTGGTTAAAGGAGGATGGATCATCCTCAAGTAAAACTTTTAATTTCACATATTCTCGTAGTTATGAGTTATATATCGCTGAATGAATTAAAGAATGGTAGTTTTGTGGAGTGTGTGCTCATATACGGCTGAAGCAGCAATTGATATGAGAGGTTCTATCAAAAAGACACTTAACCTGATTAGCTTATTGGCATGTCCGTTCCCCCCCGAATATTCGTATGCATAGGAACCTGAAAATACGAAATGGACTTGATAGTTGTTTGACTGTTAGCGGGAATATGAACTTCCATATTCGCAGCGAAAGTTGTTAACTGACACTTTTCAGTTAAGTTGAACATAGAATAAAATCGAAAACTTTTCCCGTTGTGCACGATGCAGAAAATATAATTATTCAATCTATCATGTGCTATAATATGCTTCTGTACCCTTTCTACTTTAATGGTGATGATATCTAATAGGCTTAAATGAAAACTATGCAAAGTATTAAGTTATATTATTGTTAAAATGCAACAGTCATCTGCGAGTTAAAAGGTTATAACGTTGATTGTAACCTCTTTGACACACGTGTATATATAGATAACAAATACACCGCGTGACCTGTTTTCAGACGTCTCTTTCGTAAAGAACTTAGCAGAAAAATTTTTACCACACAACAAGTTGTTTAAATCAGTAATTTATTATAAGTGAATTAAGTAAACAGTAAATACAAATTCATATTAGTAAATTAAATTATTAAATAGGTAAACATTTTTTACATGTTTTTACACTTTTATGTAAAAAATTGTAAAAGCAAAATTTCATTAATACTCAAAACAAAACTATTAACATTTAATTTAATTTATTGATAATATAAGCCTGTTTGCAAGCCTGTTTATAATAAACTATTAATTAATGCAAACAATGTTAGTATTTTATATGATATACTCATTGAGGATTTTGGATTTTCGAAAATCTTCTATTGATAAAAAATTACAAATTATATTATTATTATTGATATAAGATAAAAAGATAAGAATAAACGGGGTTCTAGCTCCCACTTGAGCAGAGCACTGCGACCATGACTGATCTTTTGTGTTACCACAGACCCTAACCGGACGGAAGACATTCTACCTTCCGAATGAAATCTAAAATGTCGGCCGTTGAGGACCTCCTAATGTCGGAAAGTGAGAGTAGTTCCCGACTCAGTGACCTCCTCCTGGTCCAGATCAAGGCTGGGCAGTTCCATAGAATGTGGCTGGATGTCTCCTCTGCTTTTAAGCAGAGTCTAGACTCTATCTCTTCGGACAGACCCATTTTGTTGAGGTGGTAAAGTAGTCCGTGATGACCCGTTAGATATCCCACCAGCAATCTCAACTCTGTTCTGCTGAAGAAGGATATCTTCTTATAACTATAAGGGTGAACCAGCTCTTTAGCCTGACAGTTACCTCGACTGTCGCGCCAGTAGCGACTTGTCTCGGTTGAAATCCAATTATTGATTAGAGAGCTAGTTATAGACCAACTTAATCCACAATAAGGTTCTGGTCCACAGATTTGAGTGGCAGATCCAGCCCGTGCAAGACTGTCGGCAGACTCAGTATCATTGATTCCTGTGTGACCTGGCACCCAGCATAGCGTCACTTTATTATTGCTTGCCAACTGCTGCAGCGTGTCATAGCAGTCTACTAGAAGCTTTGAGAAAAACTTCCAGGAGCTTAATGCTTTGATTGCTGATTATTTAATATAAAAAATATTTAATAATAACATATTTAATAATAATATATATAATAATACATTTTTAATAATAAAATAAATTTTATGTATTAATTTCAAACAAAAAAACATGTTTTTAATTTTCTGCATAGAATACCAAAAAAAAACATAAAACCGTACAAACAAAGCAAATGCTTTCATCCCTCTAATAATTTGTGTGATGCACGTTTGTTTGCATTTTGCGCTCTCACTTCACCTTTTGCTTACGAAGTCTTCGAAGTTTTTCACTACACTTAAACTTCGAAGACTTCGAGAACAAAAATTCACAAAAAAATCGAAGTTTTTCCAACTTCGAAGACTTCGTTTACTATTCGAATATTCGATTATCGAAGAACTGCGGTTTTTTAAAAAATTCGAATAATGTGAACAACACTAGTATAGAGACAAGAATTTTTCTTCGTTTTAATAAAAAAAAAATGCAATTATGTTGCTGCCAAATATGGATATGAAATGAAATAATAAATATGCATCAAAAAAAGCAATGCTGTTTTTTTTTATTAATGCATTGTCATTTCCTACAACATATGTACATACATATGTATATATTTGCGTATTGTTTTTGGTAGGAGGACAAGAAATTGTGATTGTTACTTCCACAGATTTTAATAGAACTAATTTTGATTTTATTTCGCGGAGTAATATCGTGTGCGGTTCAATTTTAGATTTTAATTAATACTTAATCATAAGAGTAGTTTTTTTAAGTTTTAATTTTTAACATTTTTCGATTTTTGAAAATCGAAAAATTGTTAGAAATGTCACCTTATAAGCGTATTTGCTGCATAACTTCTTGCAGAAATAGAATACAGAAAGGCATGAAGTTTTTTAATTTTCCAAAATAAGGCACAAAAAAATATGAACAGTGGATAAGTGCATGTCATTGGTCATATGATCATAATATGTCTCTAAAAAAACTATTGATATGTGAACAGCATTTTGAAAAAGAAGTAATTGGAAAAAAAAATACGTCTATCAAATTATAGACTTTATATCACACGCTTCAGCTTATGCAAAAAAATTTTGTAAAATGGCTTTAAAAAGCAAGAAAAAGGTGTACAGTGATGTTGAAAAATACGTGGTGCATTCTCCAAGATCCATTTACAATTGGCTTCCAATTGCTGGTTTACCTCCGGCAGTAAATGAGGAAGTATTTATAAATATAAAAAAAAGTATAAGTGCAGGTAATTTTGACTCCAAATCTCGACAAGTAGTGTTAATATTCGATGAAATCGCTATTAAAAGAGATTTAAAATATAATGCTAAGTTCGACAAAATTGATGCATTTGTTGATTATGGAAAAAATTCCAGGAGCGCTATAATTGGAAAAAATATTTGCGTATTTATGATAAGAAGTTTATGTGGTCGTTGGAAACAAGTGTTTAAATATTCTGTATCTAAAAAATGTATTCCCGTTAATACATTGAAAATAATGATATATAAAAATACTGAAGGCTGCTTATCTGCTGAAGTAAATGTGAAAGGATAGTTTGTGATCAAAGCTCAACAAACGAAGAAATTAATAGAAAACTCGGTATTTCTAAAAATAATTCATTCTTTATTTTTGAAACTGGGAATGACCAAAAATAAAAATATTTTGTTTCTTTGATATCCCTCACATATTTAAATCGATTAGTAATAATTTATTGAAATATCGTTCAAAAGATGATGCTAACCAGTAGCGAGATGTCAGCTTTTTGGCAAGGTGTTCACAATTTGATCAAAACAGAATTACAACTATAACGTATTCCCCCTACTCCTGAGTTTTGTCCTTTTCACAAGCAAATAGCGTACAAGACCAACAAAACAATTTATTTAAATGTTCGCAGCCTGTGATCTACTGGTTTTTATGGTAAATAGCTGTAGGAAAACAGCGACTTACCACAGATTTCGACATTTTTACATCAGGTACCAAATTCTTCATATCTGTAGTTGGTCTATTCATTTTATAAATTAAAACCATTTTTTCAGAAGATCGTTTAAAAAAAGATATTTGAATGAAATCTTTAATCACACATTTATCCATTTCTAAATATTATTTTTCAGTTTAAATTTCTTTTCACTTCTTTTTCTTTACTTTTACCATTTGCTAGTATAAAATTGCAATAATGACTTTGTTTTTGGTTTATTACCAACCTCTACATAAGAGTAAGAAACTCTCATGCATTCATTTACTCTTTTACTTTGTATTTACTATGCGCGGTTCGGTTTTTTTACTAAACCATTTGCTCATATAAAACGGCAACCGTGACTTTGATTGCATTTGTACGCTTTGTATGAACTTGGGGTTCAGTTTAGTCGACTGAACCTCTCGTCAAATGTAAAGCGATTTTCGCTTAGTCATTTCTTTTCTCTTTTGTATTTACTTTGCAGAACATTGGAGGTTAACTTTTTTTATTGAACCGCTTGCACGAATTAATGTAAGAATTATGATTATTTAACGTACGTTTTTTGCGGGGCTTGTTTTCTCTTTTATTTTTAACATAATCCCAATGTGAATGTTATTTCATTTGCATGCTTTGTAAGCAGCGCGGTGCAGTTTTTATTCTGAACCTTAGTATATTTAAAGAGGAATGTGTTTTCTCTTTTATTAATTATGAGTAATGTTGGGTGTAACTAACATATGTATGTGTGATTTTGTTTGTATTGTAAATTTTGTGTTTATGTTAATCTGTTTGGAAAAGCTATTATAAAAAATGTTAAGTATCAAAATAGCAAGATTATTTACCTAATAAAAAAAAGATCTAAAAAGGAAACTTTGTTAAGGTGTTCAGTGAACACTCTGAACCATTCGACGCCTTACCTCTGGTGGTAACAATTGTGCCAATTGGGAAGTTTTGAGAGAGCTGTACCGACTTGACTCGCAGTCATCTATTTGAGTGTGTCCAAGACTAAGGTCTAAGCATATAACCCCAGACATATTTCAAAAAATGAAGGTGAATTTAACTGTTCAAGTGTTCAGCGTCAGAACAGTTACTGAAATTCACACTGGCTTGGAAATGAATTTATTTAATAAAAATGATTTGACCTCTGACGCAGAAGGAACTGCATATATTTTTGATAAATTCAATAAAATATTTGATTGCCTAAATAGTAAATCACTGCACTCTGCCAAACCCTACCGTAACGCCTTACAAAAAGAAAGTGTAGTGTATAAATTCTTACAAGACGCAAAGTATTATATTGAAAATTTAAATTTTATCAACACTCCTCGTAAAATAAAAATCAATCGCTTAAATTGTTTAATTCAAAGCATAAATGCAGCTTTAAGTCCCTCTGACGAAATATTTAATGAATTTAAAGATTGGTCTTATTTATGCACTAATAAATTTAATCAGGACTTCATTGAAAATTTGTTTAGTCGGGTGAGGTACAAACAGAAAAATCCTTCAGTTAATGAATTCTGCTTTATTATTGGAAGAATAATTGCTGTTAATTTAATATATGGTTCCAAATACTCTAATTGTGAGAAAGTTGATGATGAAATACTTGGCATTGATTGGACTACAATATCTGTGGGCCATAAAAATTCGATGGAAGCGAATGCTGGAACTTTCAATGAAGAAGAGATTGAGGATAAAGCAGATAACGAAAATGGCTCGGAAGAAATAAATTCAATTATAAAAATGAATTCCGAAGATGGTTTGTTGCCTGTACTTTCTGATAATGCAATTAAATATTTTGCAGGATATATTTTGCACAAGATTTTTGGAAAAACTACGCTGAAAAATTGCGAAAATTGCAGAAAAGATTATATCAAATCGGATAATGGATTTAATGCGCCTTCTGATTGGCTTCTATACTTCAGAAATTATGGAAGTGATGGTAATTCTTGCTGGCTTTTTGCTCCTTCAAATTTTTTCTATGCATTGTGTAAGCAGCACCTAAAAACTTTTGACAAAAAATTTGATAGCAACTGTTATAAGAACGGAATCTTATTGTTGATAATAAATTTTTGTATTCTTGATGATCCATATTGGTACAATTCAGTACATTCATGTTATGAACACAGATTACTGTTGTCAAAACATTTTCTTATGGTATTAATCCGAACCACTTGCAAATGCAAAATTGAAAAGTTTTGCCAAGAAACAAATAAAAGCGTTTAGAAGGAAAGACTGCGAATATTGCACCAATAACGGATATCTGTGTTGTGAATACCTGTTTTGTTTATTAAAAAAGAGTCATTTATCCTTGTACAAACAACATATATTTCTTTACAGAATTACTTAATCTAATTGATATAAGAAGTTAATTCTTTATATTACTATATGTTTAATAGACAATCCAATAATATCCATATATTCTATATAAAAATGAAATACGTAATAATAATATAATGTACTATATAATGTATAATGTATATATGTTAGTCATAATTTTATATTAATCATATGTTTTCATTAAATCCAGTTACCGAATGATATAATAAATATTATATTCTTGTAAAACAATTTTATTTTCAACTTTTGTAAATTAATTTTTTGTTGTAACAATATACTGTTAAAATAGATGTTAGTGTAAGAAATATAATTAATAAAAATAAATTTATTTAACATAATAGAAATATTATTTTGTATTATATAAAAATGTCATTTAGTCACTTAATTTCTTGCAGCCAAATTAAGTAAACATTTCTTTTCTTGAATTTGTGCCTAAAATTACCAACAATTTTCATCAGTAAATATAATATGCATATGTTTAGCAACATTATTTCAAGCAATATGGCCCTGAGCAACAGGTACTGATATTGCTGAATATCAGACGGCCATCAGCTCGTTTGAAATCAAAGCTTTTAGAACAACTTCTAACAAGGGCATTTCATATTACATTATACATTGTCTTTGTAATTGTGTGGAAAGTTAAAAAAAAAACATTTAATATTTTTGCATTCCTTGTATTTTACTATTTTTACATATAAAATTATATTTTGCTTACAAAGATTATTCGTTATAATATATTATAATAGCAAAATGTACTACTACTTTATATGTTAAGTACATACTTTTTTAAAGTATTTGCGCATTATGTTTTTACACTTTGTTTTTACACGCAACGAAATTTTATATTTCTCTCTAAAAAATAAAAATTTTTTAAATATTCCGTTCTCAAAAGTATCTGAAGTATCGGAAAAAGGTGAAAAGATGAAAACTTTCAGTGATTTCAGCTAGTTTGGTGCATTTTGCACTAACACATTCAAGAGCTCCACACATTCAAAAACAAATTGTTCGAAAAAAAAAATTTAGTTTACAATGGAGTTACCGTTCTTGTTAGGTATTCTTTGCTGTGGACGTTAAATATAGGTACAATGCAAAAGAGAACCGATTATCGTAAGTAATTTATTTCTACATCACTGAAACATGTGTTTACAAACCGCTGATTTGCAAAATAATAGCGCTTGTGTATCATTAAGTAAATTTTTTAAGTGTTCAATTTTTGAATGAATTAAAATATTATACTTATGAAGGATCTACCGCGATTTAGTTTGGCATTGCGTGCCAAAACTGAGCTTGAAGTGAAATTGCCGGAAATTATTAATATAGAAAGCATAAAGTGTAATGCAGGATGGCGGAAGTAAGCATTAATAGCGCAAACAACCACACGTCCACATTTTAAATGTTTTCTTTAATTTTTAAGGTCCAACCACACTAAACACACTATTAAAGAAATTGTTTCACTTATTCCAATTACAAAACAGTCGGAGGCTAAAATACAATTTCAGAAATTGAGGAGTTTGGTCTGTGAATGCTTCGGTTACGAAGAAAAACAAGACGTGGTGGAGCATGCTGTGCTTTACATTTTCTGGCTGTTATTAGAATCAGAATTGCTTACAAATGCATCCAGATTGGACGTACGCAAAATTTTTGGTACTATTTTCGACACAAAATTAAATAAGATGCATGATAATGTGAGAGCTATTTTCCATTTATTGGAAGATTTTGAAATAAAAGATTTAAAAAAAGCGCATAAAAGAAAGAATGTAATTAAAAATAATAATTTATGGGGCCCCAATATATACATCCGAGTAAAAATCGCACCTCAAGGCAAAGTTTTACATTTGCAAGACTTGGCACCAATTCAGGCTATTCAAAACCCGGTTGCTTCAGGTTTTTCAATGAGTTGGAAAAATTCTTCAAATGTTTCCGACTATTGTTCACATGACAACAGTTTATCTAATAAAATTACTAAAGATGTAGAGGAACTTCTACAGCTGTCGGAATCTACAGGTGATTTTCAGTTACTTCATAAAGTCGTTCAGATGCTTAATTCAAAATCATCCAATAATGAATTGCAGAATGAAATCATTGAATTACTGGGTTTCGAAAAATTTGAACTTGTACAAAGCCTGCTACAACATCGCACCGAGATAGTTTCGCAGATTAATAAATATGAACTTCAATCCAAATACAACATACAACAACAAAAAAGTAAGGATAAAAATAAAAGTGAAGTCCGACCGTCAGTTGCAACTTCTGTTATTGTACAATCATTTCAAGAAAAAGAGTTAAACAAACAAAATCGGCGTGTAGAAAAAAAACTGCAACGATTGATACAAAACCAAGAAAGATGCGACAGTAGCGAAGAAAATAATTCACGTGCTGTAGATGCATTGCAACTACGAATGCAGCAACAACGTAGATTTCTAGAACAGGCCCAACAACAGCCAATTTTGAAAATTACTAAGCAGTCGAACTCGGCATATGCAAAACCTGTAATGTATCCCTACGTTTTTGATAATCAGCTCAAAAGTAAAGAACATGCTGGATTTATAGGTGGTAGTCGAATTTTTCTACCGGACTCTGCTACACGTATTGACAATAAACAGTATGAAGAAGTTAAGATTCCTGCAACAGAACCTCCACCTCTCCAAGTAGGTGAAAATCGGATTAAAATAAGTGATCTAGATGAAATTGGGAGATTAAGTTTTGCGAATTGCACTGAACTTAATAGAATACAGTCAGTTGTATATCCAGTCGCTTATCACACTAATGAAAACATGTTAGTTTGCGCTCCTACAGGCGCAGGGAAAACGAATGTCGCTATGTTAACTATTGTTCATACAATACGATTACATATTGAAAATGGAATTATTAATCGGGATCAATTTAAAATTGTTTATATTGCACCAATGAAAGCTTTAGCTGCTGAGATGGTCGAAAACTTTTCGAAGCGCCTGAAAAGTCTTAACATTGTTGTACGAGAACTTACTGGTGATATGCAGTTATCTAAAACGGAAATGGCACAGACGCAGATTTTGGTAACAACGCCTGAAAAGTGGGATGTAGTAACTAGAAAAGGTTTGTTATATAACAACTCATTACCATATATCAGTTAAATTTAAAATCCATTATTAAATATAGGCGCAGGCGATGCAACGTTGACAAATGTTTTAAAATTACTTATAATCGATGAAGTGCACTTGTTGCATGGAGAGCGGGGGCCCGTTGTCGAAACATTGGTTGCACGCACACTTCGTTTAGTGGAGTCTTCACAAAGCATGATTCGTATCGTTGGTCTGTCGGCTACGCTCCCCAATTATATTGATGTAGCTACATTTCTGGGTGTAAATCCCATGAAAGGATTGTTTTATTTCGACTCTCGTTTTAGGCCTGTTCCGTTAGACACTAATTTTATTGGTGTTAAGTCTGTGAAACCACTTCAACAAATAGCCGATATGGACCAAATTTGTTACCAAAAGTGCATTGAAATGGTACAACAAAATCACCAAGTTATGGTATTTGTGCATGCGCGTAATTCAACAGCGCGTACCGCAACAATGTTAAGAGAACTAGCACAGCAAAATCAATCAGCAGCTATATTTTTGGCAAATAATGCAGATGGGTTTAGTTTGGCTTTAAGAGAAATACAAAAAAGCCGTAACAAACAGCTTGTAGAATTATTCTCTAATGGATTTGGAATACACCACGCTGGCATGTTACGATCTGACAGACAAATGGTAGAGAAATACTTTGCACAAGGCTATATTAAAGTCCTCGTATGTACAGCAACTTTAGCATGGGGTGTCAATCTACCTGCTCATGCCGTCATTATAAAAGGTTATTTATAATTTTATCTTGTATCAATTTGTTATATATATCTTTGATACAAATAGGTACCGACATATATGATTCAAAGCATGGAGCATTTGTTGATTTAGGCATACTTGATGTGTTGCAAATATTTGGCCGTGCTGGAAGACCACAGTTTGATAAAACTGGGGTCGGGAGCATTATAACGACATACGACAAACTCAATCATTATTTATCGCTTCTTACTAATCAATTTCCTATTGAATCTAATTTTGTGCAATGTCTTGCCGATAATTTGAATGCCGAAATTGTACTCGGAACAATCACAAATGTTAGCGAGGCGATAGAATGGCTTAGTTACACGTATTTATATGTACGCATGCGTAAGAATCCTCATGTTTATGGCATTGAATATAGCGAATTAGAAAATGATGTAACTTTACTAAAGAAGCGAGAACAATTAATTTTAAATGCAGCCATCAGCTTAGATAAAGCACGAATGATAAGATTTAATGTGAGAACCTGTGATTTCAACGTAACCGATTTAGGTCGTACAGCTTCATACTTTTATATAAAATATGATACTGTTGAAATATTTAATGAACTGCTGAAACCTTTTATGAGCGAAGCTGATATTTTCGGAATGATTTCCCGTGCGCAAGAATTTGAGCAACTTAAGGTACGCGATGATGAATTAGATG
This sequence comes from Teleopsis dalmanni, assembly GCF_002237135.1. Classification (NCBI taxonomy): domain Eukaryota; kingdom Metazoa; phylum Arthropoda; class Insecta; order Diptera; family Diopsidae; genus Teleopsis; species Teleopsis dalmanni. The sequence continues at coordinate 112,114,493 of NC_051847.1, read as the reverse complement.
AGCTTGATGATTTGCGACATTCTTATTGCAAAATTAAAGTACTAGGAGGTAGTGAAAATGTGTTTGGCAAAGTAAGTTGAAAGTTTTTCTCTTTATAATATATTAATTTATATTTGAATTAATATATTTAGGTCAACATACTTATGCAAACATATTTGTCACATGGTTTTGTTAAATCATTTTCTTTAGTGTCCGATATGCTATATATTGTGCAAAATATTGTGCGTATATCACGTGCACTTTTTTCAATTGTGCTTCGTAATAATAACGCTGTGCTTGCTGGACGTATGCTAGAAATATGTAAAATGTTTGAACGCCAGCAATGGAATTTTGAGTCTCCTTTACGACAATTTAAATGCATTAATGCGGAATGCATAACGAAATTAGAAAATATTGGATTTAGTCTTTACACTATATGTGAAATGCAGAAAAATGAGTTAAAAGATCTTTTGCGAAGTCAACGATATGCTGATCAAATTTTCCAATGTGCTCGGGAAATACCTGCAATCGAGGTACAAGCCAGTTTACAACCCATTACGCGAACGGTTTTGCGTATAAAGGTCGACATAACACCCTATTTTAATTGGAATGAAAAAGTGCACGGGAAAGTTTGTGAAAACTTTTGGTTATGGATTGAGGATCCTGAAACAAATTTTATATATCATTCGGAACATTTTCAAGTAAGATTTAAATATATTTTTTTATATTTATTGTAATATAAAATTCTTTAAACAGTTAACTCGTAAATTTGTGTCTTACCGTAAAATACATCAACTTGTTATGACAATACCACTAAAGGAACCATTACCACCGCAATATTATATCCGAGTATCAAGTGATACTTGGCTTGGCAGTAGTATTTGGTTACCATTGTCGTTTCAACATCTTGTATTACCTGAACATCATCCTCCACTCACAGACCTGCTGCTGTTACAACCATTACCTGTATCTTGCTTAAATAATCCACAGTATGAGCAATTATATACTTTTTCACATTTCAACCCTATACAGACACAAATTTTTCATTGTCTGTATCATACAAATAATAATGTTTTGTTAGGTGCTCCTACTGGATCCGGTAAAACTATTGTTGCTGAAATAGCCATGTTTCGAGCTTTCAATGTAAATCCTAAAGGTAAAGTAGTATATATAGCACCACTAAAAGCTTTGGTGAAAGAACGCATAAATGATTGGAAAAGACGATTTGAATCTCTTCCGCTGTTAAAAAAAGTAGTTGAACTTACCGGTGATACAACGCCTGATATACAAGCAATTCACGATGCTCAAATTATTGTTACAACTCCAGAGAAATGGGACGGCATAAGTCGATCGTGGCAAACTAGAGAATACGTAAAAAATGTAGTGTTAATTGTTATTGACGAAATTCATCTATTAGGTGAAGATCGCGGCCCAGTAATTGAAGTTATAGTATCACGCACTAATTTTATAACGTCACATACGCGTCAACCAATACGTATTGTAGGTCTATCAACAGCGTTAGCTAATGCACAGGATTTAGCAAACTGGTTGGGAATTACAAAAATTGGTTTATATAATTTTAAGCCTTCAGTGCGACCAGTACCGTTACAGGTACATATCAATGGTTTTTCAGGTCAGTAAATTTGTAATTTTTGTATTTATTAGTATTTATTACATATAGTATATATCACTATTATCATAATTAAAGAAATAAATTTTGATAACTTTTATGACAATCTAAACAACTTACTCAAATCTAAATTAATTTTCTTTATAAATTAATTGTTAAAGGCAAACACTATTGTCCGAGAATGGCAACAATGAATCGCCCTACATTCCAGGCTATACGCACATATTCACCATCAGAACCAACTATAATTTTTGTATCCTCCCGTCGTCAAACACGCCTCACTGCATTAGATCTCATAACATTTGTAGCTGGAGAAGATAATCCGAAACAATTCTTGCACATACTAGAAGACGAAATTCAACAAATATTGCAAAACATAAAAGACTCAAATTTGAAATTTTGTCTAGCATTCGGTATTGGTTTACATCACGCCGGTTTACAAGAGCAAGATCGTAAAGTAGTCGAAGAACTTTTTTTTAATCGCAAAATTCAAATCCTTGTAGCTACTGCTACACTTGCATGGGGCATTAACTTGCCGGCTCATTTAGTAGTTATTAAAGGCACGGAATATTTTGATGGCAAATTAAAAAAATATGTTGATATGCCTATTACTGATGTACTTCAAATGATGGGGCGAGCTGGAAGACCACAATTTGATAATGAAGGAGTGGCTGTTGTATTAGTACACGATGTAAAAAAAAATTTTTATAAGAAATTTCTTTATGATCCCTTTCCAGTCGAGTCTAGTTTATTGCATGTGCTACCAGAGCACATAAATGCAGAAATAGTAGCAGGAACTGTACAAACTAAACAAGCTGCACTAGATTATATGAGTTGGACCTATTTTTTTCGTCGGTTAATACGAAATCCAACATACTATAATTTAGAAGGTATCGAACCAAACCAACTTAATTATTTCTTGTCATCATTAATTGAACAAGTTGTGTCTGATTTGGAGTTAGCTGCGTGCATAACACAAAAAGAAGGTTTATTAATTCCTACATTTTTAGGACGAATTGCTTCGTATTACTATTTATCGTATCGTACTATGAAACATTTTCTAAATAATTTAAAACCTGAAATGAGTACACGAGAGATATTGTTAGCAATTTCAGATTCATATGAATTTGATCAGCAACCAGTGCGTCATAATGAGGATAAATATAATGAGTATTTTTTAAAAATAAAATCTTAAAGAAAACATCAAGTTTATAATCATGTTTTATTTTTATAGAGAACTGGCTAAAGAATGTAGATATCAACCGATATCACAATCGTGGGATTCACCGTTCACAAAAACATTTATTTTACTACAAGCACATATTATGCGTTTAGATCTGCCAAATTCCGACTTCTTAACTGATACAAAATCAACTTTAGATAATGCTACGCGTGTAATGCAGGTAACTAAAATGTAATTTTACTCAGAAAGTAAACTTATTTGATGTTAGGTGCCTAATCAATAATTTTGAAGCAAATTATCTTTCTATGTTACGAAATAATTACGTCATCAGAATTATGAGTCATCTTTTCATTTCATAATTATTCACAACAAATATTTTTTTCTCTCTTCTGGACAAAGCATTCTACACAATTGATGATTCTTATACTTTTTACATCCATAATAGATCTGCATTTTTTTTTATAAATTATAAAGTTGAATAATTTATTCAGTCAGGAATTTTTCACCTTGAACAACCATCAGACAAACCATAACATAATGGTGTAAAATGTGAACATATGGTTGAAATCTAGCAAAATAATTAATTGATTTTGTATAATAGTCATGAATGCAAATTTAGAATAGGTTTTTAACCAATTTTTTTTTATAATGAAATTTGCATTAAAAAAGAAAAATCGTTTGATATATAAATTTAAGGCAATGGCTGATTATACAGCAGAACGTGGGTGGCTGTCTCCGACTTTGAAAATGCAACAGCTCATGCAAAGCATTATACAAGCTCGTTGGTTTGATGAATCTGCATTTTTAACACTGCCCACTGTAACTAATTCTACTGAAATGTTGTTCTATAATATATACCACAACCATAAATATCTTACGTTGCCCGTCTTAAAGGAGTTATGCCGCAACAATTATGAAATTCTAGCCGACGCTTTAAGACAGATGTTTGAAGAACAAGAAATTGAGCATATATTTGAAGTATGTTACGGAATCTTTTTTTAGTATTTTATACAAAATGTATTATTATTAATCACTTTTTTAAGGTTGTACAGAATTTGCCGGAGGTTATGGTTTCTTTAACATTACAAGGCAAACATCTAGGTAATGCTGAAGCTAAGCGCATTGTATCAACAGACAGTAAATCCACTCAATGGATAGAAATTCATCCAAATGAAGTAATTAAATAAATATATTTAATATATATTTTATATAATTTTATATTTATTATTTTTAGGACTATGTACTTATTGTTGATATTAACCGACTAAATGCAAAACGAGGTGCCCACAATTTAATGAATATTTTTTGTCCCAAATACCCAAAATCAAAATCTGAGGCTTGGTTTTTAACACTTGGTTCCCAATCAAATAATGAATTACTTGCCATGAAGCGGGTCACAATTCGTGGAAATCGTTCTATAAATCGTATTTGCTTCCAATCTACTCCTCGACGAGGACGTCAAGTATTAACATTATATTTAATGTCCGATTGCTTAATAGGATTAGATCAACAGTTTGATCTTAAGTTTGAAATTATTGATGTAAAGTCTTAATTTAAGTTCTTTTAATTTATATACAAATAAAAAAATTTTAATAAAGAAATTTAATTAAACGTAAATTGAATTGGAATTAATAAATAAATAAATAAATTAAGTGGATGAATTGAAAGAACGAATACTGCATATTGAAATCAATATTGGCATAGTTAGTGTTATAAATTTTTACTGTCTATAAACACATACATATATGTAATTCACTCATATATATACTTTTCGTATTCGCCAAAATTCGCCGAAATCGTGAATATATAAAAGTTTTGGAATCTTAAGCAAATTTTTTTTTTTGTAGATATATTATTGCAAAACAATAGTTAAATCATACGTATATAATGGATAAATCGGTTTAACATATTAATATTGTAAACTTAAAACAAAGTATACGTTTTAAGTTTCGAATATTTAAAAATTTAAGTTTCTACGAATAAATATCAATTTTAATCCTTTATTCGAAAAACTTGGATCAAATACCAAATCAAAGAATTAATGTTTATTATCAAGATTTTCAATTTATCCGAATGCAAAAACATATAGTGCTTACAGTTGTATCGCGTTTATTTAAAATTTTAGACACATATTTATAATATTTAACTTTTTAAAATATTTGTAGAGAGGCTTCGAAAAGTAGTGAACTACAACAACAAAAATTCTTTTTATATTATTTTAATTAACTGAATTTTTGGCTGACCATACAGCTGTTTCAAGTATTGTCAAATATCCATCATCACAGTGGGTTTGGAATTATTTTTTCTATTTTTTTGGCTTCAAAAAATTATCTACGAATAATTAAATACAAGGAATAATTTCAAGACCACTGACGATGGGTATTCAGCAATACTCTAAACAGCTGTATGGTCAGCCAGAAACTTAATAGGTTTTGTAGTTCACTACTTTTTGGAACCTCTCTACCAAATGTACTTGTTTCTATTTAATAAACTAGTCGCTTTCTAATTTAATGACGTTAAATTACAACTTATATTACAGTAATTTTATATTTTTATTATTGAATTTATATATATAAGATTTTTTTAACTCAATAGCAGTATCAACTACTTATTACAATTATAAATAGTTCATGATTTTGAAGTCAGCTTATATGTTTAAGTACATTTTTTTGGTCGTATTATCGTATTATATTGACCACTTTTTTATTAAAAGATTCACTAAAAAAAAATATTAAATAAGTTTTATACAATTCATTGCAATAAAAGTAATATGTAAAAGTATATACACAGCGTTTGCTGTGTGTACATATTTATATAAATATTGAATGTATAAAATATAATTGTGTTTAACTAGAATAATTGGTTAACTTTATAACTTAAGTTTTTAATTTAAAAATTAAAAATAAATAACACTAATTTATTTTTCACTCATTTTATTGCGTTTAATATTCCCACTTTGCATAGAAACAGCACGTGTTCTTTGTATTTTTATGTATTTTACAATTTTGATTGGTTTTTAAATTATAACTGCTAATATGGTTCCTGATGATGACTGTAGAAATTTAGAAATAGAATTTCTACTATAGAAATAGTAGAAATATTAAGCGAAATAAAAAAAAGTGAAAAATTGTTTTGTTTTAATTTTTGAATAAACTTCAATGGAGTTGACCATTCGAAAATAATTATAATAATTTTTTTCATCGAGAAATTAAATGTATAAAAATTTAAATATGTTGTACGAATGTTTTTATGTTTTTTTTAAATATTTAAATATACATATATATGGAGTAATATTATATATAAATGCTATAATAATTTGTTCACATATTTTGTAAATGCAGATTAAAATTTTATTTTATATTTGCGTTTATTAATAGAATGTTAGCATGTTTAGTGATTTGCATATTCCTGTTGTTGATATTTCATCTTTTGCTTATTTTTTTGTCGAAATATTTCCTTGCTCGCTTCTCTAATAGCTTCAAATATTTTCGCTTGCGACATTATTTGCTTTTGAACATTTTCCACAGCTGGTTCTGCATTTATATCTATCAAATCACTTAGGCCTTCGTCCATTCCTTCGTTATTGTAGGGTTCAGTTTCTATTGCATTGCGTTTCAACAGAGTAAAAGGTGAAAATTGAGATCGCTTCCTCCCACAACCTTTTTGGAAGGCAGAATATGATTATGATATGATGTTCGCATTAGTATTAAACTTTATATTATATAAAATTATAAACTATCACCTGTAAATGCATTACAAAATGGCCGCTTTTCGTATTTCCACTGTATGACACCACTTAGCTTATGCTTTGTATAAAATAATTAATAATAAAATTAGTAACTGAAGTTTTTGCAAGCACATTTTTCACGCAATTTGCGATTAATATTCATTAAATAATAAATAAAAAATTTTAATAGGAAGAAATTTGTAGCAAATGCTATATATAAAACTAAGTAAACTAAAATTAAAAAATAAAGTACAATTGAAACTTAATATATAATAATTAAATGAAGAATTTTTTTAATTAAATGAAGTTATTTTAAGAATATAAAATAACAGCTAAACAAAAAAGAAATAGTAATAATTAAATACTATTAACTTAATATGGTATTTAAAATATGTGCTTGAAATCGTTCGCTTACATTTGATAAATTAATATCAGCTTCGATTTGGTATATTATATTTAACCAAAATAAAAAACAAATAATCAACGGTTTAAAGGTAATCATATTAAATTAATTAATAATTTTTTTTTGTATTTGTATTTGTTTTTCCTTTCGTATTTAAGTAAATTTACTTAATACTCTTTTAAATTCATTTACGTGCCCTGACACAGTCACTGAAATAGGTTTATTCCTTTAACTTAAACTACAAGTACACAACTGTTCTAAGTAACGTTTGAGATTGAATTGTGTATTTCAAACATTTAACGCCCTATTACCTAACACCCAATATTAAAGCACCGCCACTTTAGTATCATACAGCGATTTACTGCGGTTTTTCATATTTCAGAGTCAGTCAATAGCGCACCACGCTGAGCTAAGTAAGTGTTTTGATTGGATACACATTACAGGAATCAAGCTGTTGTGTTATGTATCATGAAAGCATACATCTTTTTGTTTCACATTTTAGGAAAGGCTGTTTTGGTAAAACTGTGATTACGAACATTGCTTTGCGGTCTCAGTCATATCTGCTACAGGATTTACTTATATTTTACTAAACACATTCAATTATTGAAGGACACATTTTTCAAATATTAAGTGCAGAATAATTTAATTTAATTTTAACAATTCTCTTCATTTTATTAAATATACAAGAAGATTAAAAAGCACATACGAGTATTATGTCTTTTAATAATTAATACTATAAAATAATTTCAACAACAATCACATAAGCATCTAAATAATATCTTCCATTACTAGTTTTCATGTTATCCCGAATTTCTGTAGAAATATATGAAATTGATCTATTTTTAGATGTGCCAAGAATATTTTAGAAAAATTAATTAAAATCAGCCATTCGCGCCGTCTTCATGCCCTAAAAATCACCAAATCACAATTTTTCACAATTTTAATTAAAAACAAATAATTCAACACAATATACACTAAGCTTTCTTATTTATAATTAATTATATATTAATCATTAATACATTTATATATTTATATACAGAATCCATTGCTTTAAAGAGTCAAAAACTTTGAGTGTAAGTTAGTCGCTGGTTTTATTCAAATATTATAAATCAATCTTCAATAATAGAATATTTATGTATCGTATATATATATATATTATATAGCTAATTCTTAACTATTTAATGTTAATAATGCTATTGCCTAATGATATTTTAGCAAGTATTCAAATTACATAGGTGCACACAAGTCTGTAGGTTTATAGGTAAGAGAGATGAAAATTGGATGTAGGGTTAAGTGAGAGAAATGAGTTTGGACGACCATTTTTGAAGAATCTAATACTATTTTAAGATCAGTCTTTAAAGAAAAATTGTAAAGAATTGTTGCTTAGAAATTCAGTTTTACTAAAACTAATTAGAGAAGTTATTTAAAATATAAAATTTTCCTCTATAAAATTATCATTTAGATTTCATTTTTCACGTGAGTACTTAATATATTTGTGAAGTGGTTTAATTTCAACAAATTTACCATAATAATAATTTCATTTAAAATAAATATTTAGAAATAATAAGAATAAAAATTAACATTGTCAACTGCATGAATCGGAAAAATTAAATAAATAAATCGTAAGTTATTTCCAACAATAATTGGTCTCTTATCAAGTTTTTTTTGTAACTAAAAATATAAAGGCTATTTATACATGCGTTCAATTAGTATTATAAAAAAATAATGAATTTATAATGATAATATCTATTAAAACTAAAACGAAATTTTAATTAATATTTCTTTTAATTTTTCATTATTTATAAATAATGAAATTTATAAATATATATATATATATATATATATGTGTATGTCATAAAGCCTTATAAAAAGCTCTTATGTATCACATACCTAAAATAGATATACAAATAATAAATATTTAAAATTGCTGTTTAATGTAGGCAAATATATGTGGATTATAAATAACCAATGCAGTTTCCAAATAATTTTATTTGTTACTCTATACTCTATAACAGCAAATAGATAGATTCTTTGGGACAGATTCTATAAGTTTTCGGCTACTATATGTTCAATTTATATATATTAAATTTTTTGTTTAATTAATGTTGTCCAATTTTTTAATTGGTGCCTGGATATATTCAACTACATCTACAAATATATGATAATTGTGGAGGACTTTTAAGATCTTTTGAAGGATTACACATCAACTACAGATATCATTAAGAAATTTGTGATTTTACTGTCAAAGTGAAATTAAAACGACCGACATTTTTAAACCAAATCTTCCTTTTAAATAGATCATTTTTATTGAATCCCGGACTTCAATTGATACTTGAATGTAATGAGACTTTCAGAATAAAAACAGGAACTCTCATATTTTAATTATTCTACAATATTTCGGATTTATTTACTACTTCAGTGATTTGTGAATTTTATGTTTTATTTTTTATTTGCTTTGGATTTTGCTGTTGTTGCTTTTAAAATATTTTTATAAAGCTTATTTTATTTCAAACATATTGGCTTAAGAAAATTGTCATTTTTATCTTCTTTTTTTAAACCACTGATCGTTTATTGTTATATTAAGTTCTTTTTCTTGTTTAGGATGAAACAATCACAGTACATTAATATCAATATATCCGCTATATAAAATTATATACACAATACATACCACATTTTTCAATTTTCTTTGGAACTGAATGTCCAACATTCGTTCCATGTTTTTAACGTTTTGCGGCTTTTGCTATTCTGATTCTAAAAATTTATTGTAATTTATTGTAATTTTCCATTTTTTGCATTTGCTTTTACTATTTTTTCTGGTTTTCCTCTTCTACTTAATGGCTTCTAGAATTTCACATCTTTTTCGATCTTTTTCAATACACATTACAGGATATAATATAATCATTTTATTAATATAGATGTGTATATAAATGAAACTATCGCAAATTGATTCATAATTAATTCACTAAACTATACAAAACCAATAAATATTGTATATTCTCCCCCTTTGGACTTTCCTGCCTACATCACTAGTCTTTAATGGCTAAATCCTTGTTGCGCCATATAATACCTGCTACGCGTAATACTTTGTCTACTTCTGTAATGATTTCGGATGTAAAGTTATTTGAAAATGTTATTCTCGACCCAAAGTATCCCATATCTGGTCTACACATATTTCGTATAGTGTCCTTGTGCTTAATAAGTTAATTGAAGATTATTAGCGACTTTATAGCTTTAAAAGAACTTGAATTGATTTTAATATTTATTGTATAATTATTGTTGAAATTTTTAAATCTTACTTTTGTCTGCTTATTTTCTCTGTTATATCGATAATAATCCAAAGTATTCTCAAAACTAGTGTGAGAATACCTTCTACTTCTCAAAAACTTTGCTGAAAGGAACAGGGTTCACTTAATATGGATCCCAAAACACAGCGGATTTGAGGTAAACAAAAAAGCAGATGAACTAGCCAGAAAAAGGGCGGCCTCATATTATATTGGACCACAACCATTCTGCGGTCCTTAAGCTTTTTCAAACTAAAATGAATGAGTGGCTGGAAAGAGCAGCTCAGACTGATTGGGATAATACAATTGCCTGCAGACAAGCTAAAGAATTCATGCCGTATCGATCAAAAGCCAGAACTAGGGAGCTACTTATGCTAAACAGAAGTGGCATCCGACTTGTCATAGGATTTCTGACCGGATATTGTGGAGTTAAAAAGCATCTATCGAACCTAGGTATTACTAGAGACGATAGCTGCATCTTTATTGCGAAGAAGAGGAAACAGCAGAACACATTTTGTGTCACTGTGATAGTCTCGCCAGACTCAGACTTCGGTACCTTTCTATTACCTATCCACTTACAATGAAATTAGGTAACATCTCTCTAAAGAACATAATGCGTTCTTAACTGCTACTCCTCTATGGAACTAAAGGAGTAACTGGTATGTCACAATTATCCTCAAAGGAATCAGTGATGTGATGATTAGTTCCCAAATCTAATCTGATCCAAAGTAGAATATGTTTTAAATCTTTAGCAGCAGACTTATAAATGAAAAATATTTTAATATAAATAACTAATTCTAAACTTGTCAACCCACAGCACATAAAAACAGATAGTTTTATATATCGAACTTATTATGTCTATACAATTAAACTAAATAGGTCATTTAAATCCGAAATTGATATGACGGCAACAATTGAACAGCTTTATAACTACAAACGATTTAAATCCATACAAAATGATTCGGCATTTCTGTTTCTGTTATATTATAAATATGCATTGTACATACATATATAATATATTGATTGTATGAAGCAGATAATGCAATAATGCAATTAATAATGATCATTATAGAGACCTTTATTTATTCAAATAATAACAACAAAAATAACCATAACTAACATAAAATTTATGCAAACACCAAAAATATTTATACTATAGATATACTAAATTTTAAAAGAAAGGCTAAAAATTTTAATAAAACGAATTAAATATAACATATTTTTCAGTTTTTGGCAAATTGATTATTAAAAATATCACACCATGTCTGAGGAATCTTCTCAACAAATACAGCAAGACAACCGCGATCGTTCTAAATCCACTGAAGATAATGAAAGTCCACGAGAACCCTCCCTAGTATGCAGAGACATTGATGTAAGGCACTTCATCTCTTTGTAATCATAAAGTCATTAATTTTAGTACCTGTATATTAAAATGCATCAGGCATTTATTCAGAGTTTATCTTAGCAGAGTATATTTGTTTTTTTTTTAATATTGGATTAAACTAAAGATGGGCACAGACATATGAGATGGAGTATTACACATACATGTGTAAAAAGAACATAAAATTCTAAATTATATAAATAAATTAATTAATTAATGCGTTATTTAATATATGTAATAAACGTTTCTTAGTGTCTACAAAACTTAATCAATTCGTTTTGTCCCTTTAATCTGGTGCATGGACAAAATATAATTATTTTTATGTTTAAATTTGAGTTCATATTTGCGAATCTTATAAGTACGAGTAATAACATGTATACGTACAACATTTTACATATGTAATAATTGATATATACTTTTAAGATTAAAACAGAATTAGAATGTCTTGTGAAGTTACTTGATGGAAAAATTTATAAAGACGAGGAGGTTTCAATGGAAGAACTACATCAATATTTAATTGAGGATGATGGATCATGGTCGTTAGGAGATAATTTTTTAGTTTTTGTACAACGTGTTTTGCGCGAACAGTCATTTTCGCCTGATACGAGAATACATTTGATACGTACACTAGCTTACGCAGCACTTAAAGATGACGTCATAATTATATTACATCAGGATCGTAGGGATCATTCGTTGATGAACTTTGCTCAGGATATTGATAAACATACACCTGAAGAACAGCAGGCTTGGGCCATGTTTGTAAGTTGTAGATATTGATTTGATACATAAATATTATATAATATTAGCTTTTTTTGAAAGATGTGCAATCTTTTTGAAAATGTTGGCCCTTCAGAATGGTTACTATATATATCAGAATGGGACTATAACGGACAAACGCTTTCAAATATACGTGTAACGACAAAAGTTACAGTCCATTGTATATTATCGAATTGTCCTCAATTAAAAAACATTGGTTCAATGATTTTATACAATATTGCAATTAAAGAAGTTAAGACGGTTGTAAGATATAATGAATTTAAATATACCTTTTTCTATATATTCAGATCATTCCTTTACGTTACAATCTTTTACAGGTATTTGATGATGTAGCAGTAGAATTAACTATGGCTGTGCTACAATTCTACCAAAGTAGTCCTAATGAAGAGCAAATATTTCGTACTCTAAAAGCACTTGTAAGATTTCTTGAGGTGAGGTGATTATATATATGCATATTATTTTTAAATATATTTTTAGTAATCCAATTCTTTAATTAAATAATTTCAATAAACAAAAAATGGTTTTGCATATCTAAGAAAATTATGTTAATGTGTAAATACCTATTTAATATAATATAATAATAAATATTACATTATATGTTATATTATATATAAACTAAATATATATTTTCCTATACCTATATTTCAGGTATCTGCAGATGTGGCAGCAATAATTCAAATGATTGGTCCTCATCCAAAGCAATTTACTGGAAAAAGTGATCGAATTAATGAGCTGCTGAATGTTATTTGTCGAAAAGTTCCTTTATAATATACAAAAGTCTAAGTTTTTTAAATTCTATTACACTCTTAGTTTGTAGAATGTTCAAATTTTTTTACATTTTCTACCTAATTCTGATATTTAAAAAAATGTTTTTTAAATAAAGCTGCACTTTAATTAATTCAAGTTATTTAAAATTACATTTATTTCAAAAATGTATTAAACATTAGTATTGTCATTGCAACACATTTTAAAATATAAAAAACTAGATTCTCCAGCCCGCAGTTGTAGCCAATTCTTCTGGTTGGAAATGAACATTTCTGAAGGCAGTTGAGTTTCCTGTAACGCTTCATCGTCTGTCAAAAATAATAAAATAAAAATAATTGAGCTATAAAATTAATAGAAATTTTATACTTAATTTATGATCATATGCTGGTGACTTTGTTATTGAAATTATATCTTCAGGTTTGCGGAGTAAAATCTTTCCCACACCCTTACACATGCGAAGAACCTCATGATTACTCAACTTATCTAATTGATCTTGATTTATGAAGTTGCAATTTAATATCCATTCACGAACATAGTCAAAATCACTCAGCAATCGTAGTGCGCCGGCTATATTGAATTTTATGCGTTTATTATAAATAAAGTCTAGCCAGGACTCACATATTATTCTTAAAATAAGTTTCAACACTGCAAGTTCTGTTGTTGCTTGTATTATGGGTAAAAAGATTTGGTCCAGAACATAATCGACATAGGTAGACTTCACTTCCGCATTATATGTATTTTGCTGCCAATGGGTAACTGGCGGAAAACATAGCGTAAAAGTGGCCAAACTTAATATCCGGCATACAGATGATAATATATTAACACATTCCTCTGTAGTATTCTAATAAAATATGTTTATATACAAGTAATTGTAAAATTTCATGATATTTTAAAGTCATTAAAGTTAGAAGTTAGTAATTTGTTGACAAAAGCGTTATACACATTAATTACTAATTATATATAAACTGATCTGGATATACAATAAATTGTAATATTTTATGCCCAAAATAATAGAACACGAAAGAGTAGAGAATTTTTTGTATTGCAAAGGATTTATTCGTAAGCATGATATTAATTTTTATAGATTTTTAATAAACACTATAAATCGTTTTAAAACTCAACAATTTTATTACTTTTCAGTTCAATATGGTATATCAGAAACAACAAACTTGAAATGGCTTTTTCATTTATGACTTTTTAAGACCAATAAGTGTTTTTCAATTACGCTAAAAACTGAAAGTAAGGGACTTCTTGAGTCGTCTGTCTCTAATAAAATGAATATATACTTTATTTATCATAATTTAGTAAAAGATTAGTAATAATAATATATTTATGTAGCGAAGTAAGAATTAGGATATAATTCAGCATGATGAATATTTTCTTCCCAACACTAGTAATGAGACCGGTTTCGTTCATTTGATCTAACGCCCGCAACCGGTTCTTTTTGTTATTATTATTTAAAATCTATACAAATAATATGTAAATATAATAGTTCATGAAATTCATCATTCATCATTCATCATTAAATCAAGGTCGTTAGCACTATAGGAAGTTTAAACATATCACTATATAATACAATTAAATCACAAAAAAGCAGTGATGGGATAACCTGAACCAAACACAGCCTAGGTAGTGGATTCTTATTCTAGGTAGCCATATTCTTATTTTTGTATTAGTCTAGTATTCTAATGTGTTAACTCATGTTACATGCATATTCACGTCTATATATGTAAGCAAGCAAAGTATATCATATCTTTACTCTTTGGAAAATTTTCGAATATGTGAAAATTAAAGAGCAGTGTGAGTGAATTTTGTATAAATAAAATGAATACTAACACTATGCATCTTAATACAAGTCAGTAAATGAATATTACTAGCAAAATTTTCGATTGAAAAATTATTATAATGAAGTGTATAAGTTAAAATAATATATGTATTTTCTTAATATAAGTTATAATCGGTGCTGTTATAAACGTAAGTTTCTTACCTTTAGTTTTTCAATATTGACTTTGACCTCACATATTAATTTTGTGCGCAATGCAATGCATACCAGCATTAAAATGTCATTCAAATTAGAAGATAAGTTTGGCAGCTTAAATTTATCAAATAATTTTAGGCAGATTTGCACGTCCTGTTCTAATATCTTGAAAAAGAGACTCATTTTCCATTCACAACATAACAATTTTGTTTGTTCAGTAACCCATATGCGCATTGAATGGACTGAATGATCTGAGTAAAAAGAATAAAATTTATTATGTGTACATATAGTATGCCCTCGATAATCGAAACAATTATGTTATAAGGTTTAACTCGATTTCCAAAATGTTGAGATTATCAAGAGATTTTTATTTTTCTAGTAATGTATTAAACTACATCCAATATGTTATACATACCTATATACATGGAATAATATATTTACTAGGTAGATACGAGATATTTACCTGTACCTTATATATTTGGTACCTTATATTTACTGCTAAGGCAGAAAAAATTTTGGTGGTGCGTATGCGATAACATATTGTATTCTAATTAGGAATAACAATTACTCAAAAAAGGAAACAAGAAAAAATAGTGTCGCGATTATACAGATTACAATGAAAATTGTGATCGGAAAACGGAATTTATTTACAAACAGGAGAGATTTTGATAAAAATTCACCATCTCCTTCGATTTATTGAAATGTTTTTATGAGCTTAAAACAAAAATACGCATATCTCGGGAAAAAAGCTTCTTCCGGAGCGATACCAGGAATATGGTACATGAGGATTTTAGAATTTGCATTTTAGATCATTCGCACGCTCTGTGAATGACAGACTATTCAAATTTCCTACGTTGTAAAGATAAATAACATAATTGAATACTTTACTTATATAATGTCCATTTAAAATCGTTTATATTTAATTACTGTTGGAAATGTATAATCATTATTGAATAGTGGACTATCCTTATTTAATTAATTGTATTTAACATATATTAAAATCAAGATATTCATTCACTTTTTGACTTCAGATAAGATCTATATTAATAAAATTAAGTTGGTTAAAATACAAATAAACAATTACCAATATTTGTCATTCATGAAAATATACATCAAATATTTTTAGATTTAGATTTAGAAAATTTTGTAAAAAAACTAAATCTTTTTTGAAGGCAAAGAATAAGAAATACTTTTTAAAAATTAATGTATCTCTCGTCTCACACCAGACGTATGCGAAAGACATATCCGTTAAAAAATCTCAAATTATTTCACAAAAATAACTAAGAATTTTAACTAAGAACTAAGAATTAATTACACTAGTTTACAAATAATTAAAATATTTCCTTTAGGGAAATTTTCCATGGAACTCGAAAATCACAACGATTTTTTTTCCTGCGTACCATTTTCGAGTTATTTGCAAAAAACCGTTATTTTGACTTTTCTCAAAACATCACCCTTCACATGGCCCCCTAACTTTATTTTTTTAGAAGTTACTATAGTAGTGCGTAATATATCAAATTAAAGGTGAAACTTGTATGAACATTTTAAGCTACATAACGTTAATATAACTTATTTAGTTTCGCTGCTATAGCTAAAAATGTACAGATGAAAATGTTTTTTTACGCTTTTTTCAACTTTTTCGATTTTCAATGTGATGGGACTCCCACTAAAATATTTGAAAAAATTATTTTTTTGATTAATGTTAAAGACTGTTTTAGTACAAACATTTCGAGTGGCTTAACATAAAAATCGAATAAAAATTTCAGAAGTTATTTGCCATTTCCCAAATTTCCCCAAAATAGTGGTTTTTATTGACAAATTAGAAAAATCATTTTTTCGAATTTGTTTTTTTAAATTTAAAGTGCAAATCAAATAATATTATGTAAAATTATACAAATTTTATTCAAAAATTAAAAATTAATATTATTAAATATTAATATATTGCATTTTATATAAAAGTTCGACGTCGAACGTGAGACTGCATTATTAAAAGTGAATTTATATATTATAATGAGGTATATGTGTACTTTGAGCAAGTACACATATTAGACACACTCCATTAGAAGTCCACGGTTTATTCTGCTTAGCCATAGCAAATCCCAAGTAGAATCGTATGGTATCATATGATACCATATGTAAAATTAGCAGTTTAATAAACTAACGTTCGAAGTCAAACTTTTATATACCTAAAATGCAATATATTAATATTTAATAATATTAATTTTTAATTTTTAAATAAAATTTGTATAATTTTACATAATATTGTTTTGATTTGCACTTTAAATTTAAAATAACAAATTCGAAAAAATGATTTTTCTGATTTGTTAATAAAAACCACTATTTTGGGGAAATTTGGGAAATGGCAAATAACTTCTGAAATTTTTATTCGATTTTTATGTTAAGCCACTCGAAATGTTTGTACTAAAACAGTCTTTAACATTAATCAAAAAAATAATTTTTTCAAATATTTTAGTGGGAGTCCCATCACATTGAAAATCGAAAAAGTTGAAAAAAGCGTAAAAAAAACATTTTCATCTGTACATTTTCAGCTATAGCAGCGAAACTAAATAAGTTATATTAACGTTATGTAGCTTAAAATGTTCATACAAGTTTCACCTTTAATTTGATATATCACGCACTACTATAGTAACTTCAAAAATAAAGTTACGGGGCCATGTGGAGGGTAACTCGAAAACGGTACACAGGAAAAAAAATCGTTGTGATTTTCAAGTTCTACGGGAAATTTCCCTATAGGAAATATAAGTCTCGTCTTTAGAAATTTTTAGCTGTAAACTAGTGTTATCTAAGTGTTTTGCAAAAAAATAATTCATGCCGAACTTTTTATCAAATATGAGTGAAACAGTGAAGGACATTGGGTTGGACAGCGTAGAGTCGTCTAAATAAAAAATATAAAATTATAATATATTTCATAATGAAGTTGCTAATATTGCACATTTGAAACTTGTCTTTATCAAATCACAATATTACAAATGAGAATTTTGTATTACTTTTATATAAATTTTGTTTTCGTGTCTACGAGAGCATATCAACTGAAAGTGAAACTGAGATTCAAGAATGCGCCAGGTCCATTCAAAAAAGGTAAACATTAATTTTATGTTTATTTTCGAAAATTAACTTCAAATTATTTATGTTAGACTGCTCTAGCATCCACTGGGATGGCAAGCAGCTTCCAACCATGACTAGGTACCAAAAGATTGGCAAAGTAGCAGTAATTATTTTTACTAACGAACAAGAGCATCTACTAGGAGTTCCTGGATTGCCTTCTGACAGGAGGGAAAACGCGGTATCAACTATTTACGACTTGCTAGCTAAAAATAAACTTTTGCATACAGTAGAGTCCTTGTGCTGTGACACTATTGCGTCAAATACTGAAATAATAAAAGATGCTTGCATTTTATTGGAACGTAAACTTGGAGAAGATTTATTTTACGAAGTTTTCAGACACCATTTATATGAATTGGTCAATTTCTAGCAAACAGTATCGATCAAGACACAAGTTGTTATTTAACAGACTGGAAACGACTAGCAGTTAGTTATGAAATCTTAGGCTAAAACGATATGAAATTACGTTTCGATCAGCTGACGTTTTTTACCATATCATTTCATATATTTATACTCGAAATGAGTTTCGTTTGATTGGCAATAAATTTGAAGAAAAAAGAGATAGTATATTTATTGTAAAAATAAACATAAAAACTTGGTAAATAAATAAAAATTATTCATTAACAACATAAAAATATTATGGACATTTGTGGTATCTTACTAAGGAATTAGTGGCTTAATCGTTTTAAATAATACATTTCCTGTCCAAATGAAAGTAAACATGGCGAAAGCTTTTGCAGAAAAATAACCAAATGATTGAATTGTCATCCAAAAAGATATCTACATTTTTGAACTATTGTCCGGGTTTATTGCTCGTAATCCTGGTAACTAGAATTCTCTTTCTGATAATCAACATGACCTCACAGTACTGAGACTATTAAACTTATTTTAAATTTTATTTAAAAAAAAAAATGAAAAGGAATGGAGATTCAACAAAATATCAAATTAGTGGGACCACTCTAATATATTTATATTAAATTTGTTTATTTTTGTAACTTACCAATCCGATGTAAAATTGGTATTTGTTCAGAAACTGGAACTAAGGACGAGTTTCCCATGTTAATAGTAGGAAAGAAATTATTGCTTAAGTTGACTAAGTTAAAAAATACTACTATCCAAATTGTGCCTGTAGCCGTACCCAAGTTCTATAAAAAAAAAACCCATTTAAAGTACTTTAATAATACATATCCAATAAATATATAATCGTACATTCTTTGGGCATCCATGATAAGCATCAGATATTTTAGTTACTAAAACATTTATAGAATTATTCGAAATAAACGTAAATCGAAAAAGTTGATCCCAAATATTATTACACACAAAATTAGTAAGAATTTCACTTACACCTCTAAGAGTAGAATGTACTGGCTCTGGAATATCTGGAGCATATATTAATAGTATATTAATAAAAAATTATACTTTCACGAAAATTTATTAACCTTCAATTTTCTGCATTTGCATCCAAAGTCTTATGGAATCAATATGAATTACAGAATAACATGTTATTGGAGTATCCATCCACCAAAGTAGTATATGATCCAAGATTACACCTACAGATGACCATATTATGCGCAACCCATGTGCAATTAAAGTATCGTGATTGCTATTAAAGTCTATATAAAAAAGTCATTAATTTGTTAAGCAAACCAATTTACGAACCTTGAAGAATGCTTGGGCATATTTCATTCGCTTTTGATAGTAACTGCTCTATAAGCATTCTTTCCCTTTCTAAAAACATATTTGTATGCTTCCGGCACTGATTATTATCTTTTTCAACATCTGTTTGGAAGCCGTCACTGTTATTTCTCAATGGTCTATTGAAAGCATAACTATCATTTTGGAAGCATTGGTGAATTTCATCGGTTCCAATATTTAATGTTAGTATGCGCAAAATTTCTAAGCTGGAACAGTTCGATTCACAGTTTTCTAACCAAGAATTTCTTTTACTTTCCTCCTGCTTATTAATATTCAAAAGCCCAAGCATTAAATCTAATATGCTCTGTTCAATGCGTGTTTGAGATATAAACTATAAAATACAACAAGTAAAATATATATAAAAATATAAAACATGATATTTTTCATATAATTCCGAAAAACGGAATTATTGCTATTCTTAATAGCAAAAAAGTTTGTGAAGTTCACTGGAGTAAATTTAGTAATTCGGGAATATCTAATGGAACATGCGAATGATTTTCGAACAATTTGTGAATAAAGGGCCCATTAGACATCAACGCTCGTTGTCAACGCGCGCTTGCCATTACACAAACAATTTTTTAAAAATTTTTTAAACACGCCTCAGATAAAACAACAAATATACTAAAAAATCGCTCTCACATGAGAATTTTTTCTCCTACTTTTCTCCTACTTTGTGAAATGCGAAATTTGTTTGTGTAATAGTAACATTTGAAATTTTAAGAAATGTGTTGACGAAAATCAAAAAATTTTGATATTTCTTCAACCACGCTCGTGTTTTTGCATATACAGTCGGATTTGGTCGGCATGCAAAATTTAATTTATTTTGAGAAATGGAAGCGTAAACATGTAACAAAAGAATAGTGAGTATTGAACAAAAGAATATATTTTAATAAGAAATTGCAATAAATGATATATGTATATAAATACAAACAAATAAATGAAGATCGGAGTATCGATCATCTACGTAAAAAAATCAACACCACTTGGGCCGTTAGAATCGGCCCGAGCCGTTTGAAACGAGGTTTCAAACGGAGTGACTCCGTGTCGTATGACTACTTTAACCTAATGTTGAAAAGGATAATTCAAGCAGCATATCTAAACCGCACTGGCACAATATTCTACAAAAGTGTGATGCTACTGGCCTGAGCACCCGCGTCGTCAGTGCAGCATTTTCCAATTTAGAAAAACAAGCGAAGCAAATGGGTCTTGTGATAAATGAGGACAAAACAAAGTACTTTCTGTCAACAAAAAAATCCAGTGAGCGTCTTGGGACCCATGTCACTGTTGACAATTATAAGTTCGAAGTTGTAAAAACCTTTGTTTATTTAGAAACCAGCGTAAACAACACAAATGATGTTAGCCTAGAGATTTAACGAAAAATCACTCTTACCAACAGATGTTACTTCGGGCTAAGTAGACAATTGAGAAATAAAACCCTCTCTCGACAAACAAAAATTACGCTCTATAAATCTCTTATCATGCCTCTCTCGCTATATGGTGCAGAAGCTTGGACAATTGCCAACAGTGATGAGAATTCGTTAAAAGCATTCGAGTGAGAAATTCTTCGGAAGATCTATGGTCCTATGGTTGGCGACAAGTATCGAATTAGATCGAACGATGAGGTGTATGAGCTATACAGCGACATTGACGTAGTTAATCGCATAAAAATCCAGTAGCTTCACTAGCTTGGCTATTATAAGTCGTGCGAATGAAATAAAGTGTTCCGGTTAGAAAGGTGTTTGATTCGGTACCCGTAGTTAGAAACTTGGTAGATGACGTCCGCATTTTCAATGGAAGGACCAGGTCACCAACGATTTGGAGCCGGTCGGTACTACCAACTGGCGGCTAAGGACGACTCACGTCTGTAATGGCCAACTAAGTAAGTAAGTAAGTATATTGACTAGTGAGATAGCATTTATACCTCGAATATAGTGTAGTTCTACTTCCACAAATAAAACCACCATTTTTTATTCTTACATATATAGTGCCTGGTGCAGTTTATAGCTGTTAGTCAAATTCTAACAGTACTATATATTTGTCTGCGTCATTTGTTCATGAACATTTGCAATTGTTGGCAGCCACACTGGAGTTATGATCTGAAACTATCTGAGATTTCAACTCTAAAAACATTTTACTTGATCGATATTATTAAAGAAGCAGATTATTAAAGAAGCAGACCCACATGGATGAAACAAACAACGTTTGATTAAACAAACAACGTCAAGTTGTTCAAGAAAGTAAAGGCTAAGAGTGAAAAATTACTCATCAAATTCCAGAGGTGGTTATAAGCTCACCATCTACCATAGCTACCACATTAGGTTTTGAACCTAAAAGTACCTACGCCACGGAAGGTATGTCAATACTGCTAAAATTGGAAATAACCATTACTGTCAAAGCCCAGTTGCGTAAAGTGGCAAGTAAACAAAAATATATTTGTCACATTTACATATTGACACTCTTTCCAATTACAATAAAATGTAATTTAAATATCAATATAAAAAAGGTGAGAGTGCGGTGGACGCAATGTATATTTAACCGGATTTGCGTTTGCGTGCAGCTTGCGGTAATTTGATTGTTTGCGGTGCACAACTTGCACTAGTAAAATTGCTGTTAAAATATAGTTTATATCGTAACACAACTTAACTTAACAACTTAAGTTAAATACGACAGAACCTTTGAAATTAAAAATCGTCTAATGTAGATTCAGAAGTACTATTAACGAGACGATTTCAGTCACAAATAACAATAGACCAAGAAAATTCGATTCTAACTATAGTAATCGTAGAAAATGTATACTTTTGTAAAATAAATCCTGTAAAAATATTTACTACATTCCATACCACAAATACCATATGGAGATAACGTAGCTTCTCTACGAAGATTCCATACCGGACACGGGAAAGGATGAATTTCGGAAAGGTCGCCGAAAATATTTGACGGGGATCATGTTAGGTCCGAAATTGATTAAAATCTAAGATTCGAGATCTGGATTTAAATAGTATAGCTGTATCGAAAATATTAAGCAATCATCGTAGATATAGGTAGAAATCAACACAATAGGGTATTTGAATTTTGATTAAAGCTCAAAAATAGGCATATGTGCGTTTTAATCAATACTTTTTTAAAAAAATCATTCTTCTATCACACTATATAATATTCTGCGGACCTATTGTCATATGACTTCTGTTTGCTTTCAGATATAAAAAAATATTTGAGATACGACATTTAATCATATTAAGGAGGTTATTAGTGCAGTTAACCTAGAAGTTGCAAATATAAAAAAAAACAGTTTTAAGGACTGCTTTCGAAAGTCCACCTTTAAGATTCAAAAAAGCACAGCAATTTAAGGCAATTATGTTGAAAAAATTATAAAGGTAAAAGTCATAAAATTAAAATTATTTTCATAAATTTTTTTGTTTTTTATTTAAGCAAGATTTTTAGCCCCCTTCTATATAGTTGTTTACTATCAAAATTTTGGAATCTTATAAATAGGGAGTATTAGTATAGGGAGTATTAGTACCTTGTGATCAAATAAGAACTTATTCGTTCTTTTTTTGAATTCCCGTGCTTATCCAATCGGAAAATTTTTTTATTTTCACGCTGGCAACACTATTATACACATTCTGTCAAAGTTTAACGCATATCGTACGATTCGTTTTTGTTTGGCGTCTATACAAAGAAATCGAAAAATTTTTTGTGGCGATTTTTAGCTGAATTTCATTCAAAAAAAGCGTCGTTGTTATGCGACCAAAGAGATGATTTCCAACGCAGATAGTGATTTGAATAGCAAAGAAAACACAAGGACAAAAGTTTTATTTAATTTATTGAAATTTAGCTGGCCATACAACGTTGTATGGCAATACTCGAAACAGCGTTGTATGGTCACCCAAATATCAATAAATTAAATAAAAATTTTTGTCCTTGTCTTTTCTTTGCTATCCGAATCCGCAAAACAATTTTATTTTTATTATATTACTTATAAAGGTGATAACCCAACCGTTTAGAGAGTTTGATATTAATAAGGAATATAAGATCATGGTACTATCTTTATATCCGTTTTATTCATATTCGGCATTATATATGTTGACTTTCATAATATTATCATATCCTTTAATTATGTTAAGGCTAGTTGAGTCAGTGCACCTGAGCACTTTTAACCTCTATTAACTGCCAGGTTTCTTCAAAACCCCTCTTTACGCCTTGACTAGATTATTATTTATCACTTCATCAGACTAAGCAATAATTGACCTCAGATCTGCATACCTAAGGAGCCGAGGAGCCTGTAACCATTCTGAGATTTGATAACGCGGTGTTGGTAAGTCTGTCAGATTTCGCAAATAATTTCAGGGCTCTATCCTTTATGTATTTCTTGATGGGATCAATATTGATATCCCTGTGGATGTCATTCGTCCTAATGTACCATGGAACTTTGAAAAGTTATTGGAGGTAATGAAAAATTTTGGCACAGCTAGTTCATTTCAGTTGAACATGTTTAAGCCATGTGAATCGTTTGTCCAACATGATACTGAGATATTTAACGCTTTCCTCCCAGTTTATCACCATATCCTCCACTCTCACTCTCGACGGATTCTGTCTCCACTTATGCGTTATAAATAGAGCCTTAGTTTTTCATTATTGATTTTTATTTTCCATTTCTGAAAATACTCCAGAATGAGGTCTATATACTCTTGAAATGTGTTCGTTATGTTGAGAGCACATTTATCTGAGTATAGCATTCACGTATCGTCAGCATATAACGCCAGAGTCGAGGGACCCAACATTGGAATATCAGATGTATAAATGTTGTAGAGAGTGGGGGAAAGTGGCGATCCCTGAAGAACCCCTGCTTCTATAGATCGGACTGACAAGAGAGCGCTGTTGATTTTCGTGCGAAAGGACCTCCCACGTAGGAAATATCCTTTAATATTTTTTAAGTAAATTAATTAAGAAAAATATCATATTGTATATTTTAATGGCTTTATCAAGACATTGATATAATTCAGCGGATTAACATCCAGCGGTTTCGCTGGCTTGGTCATGTCGTGAGAATGGATGAAGATGCTCCGGCGAAAAAGGTGTTTGACGGAAGAAGACGTAGAGGTAGACCGTGTCTCCGGTGGAGTGATCAAGTTGAGGGAGAACTAACTGGACTTGATATACGAGACTGGAAAAGGCGCGCACGCAGCAGAGGCGCCTGGGAAGACATGCTGCGTCAGGCCGAAACTCGATAACGGGTTGTTATGGCCACATAAGTAAGTAAGTAATATTTTAATGGCGATTTCTAGCAGATCATGTTGCGCACCTTAAAATTTCTCCAACTTTTCAAATATCTTTACAAATGAATACCAGAACCAATATACAATATATTAATTTTTAATCGATATTAATTTACTGTCAAATGTTTTAAATAAATATATATTTTTAAATATGCTTAAACAACAAATCAAAAATTACCTGTAAAACATGGGAGAAATCAATCGCTTTCAGTGTTAAAAGCAATGACGGATAATTATTACTGCAAACATTCGCATTTGGTTTACAGCATCCATCGCTTTTTTCATCCTCCACATTTAAATTGCAGCATTCATTGTACAGTTTAGTAAGTTGGAGTGCCCAATTGAACCAATCGTCTGAGTGATAAGATTTACGAAATAAATAACATAACTAACGAGGGAAAAATTCATTTTATTCTAAGTTCATATAAATAAATTCAGAAGCATACTGTCTTTTTCAATGTTAATGTAAATTGATTAAACCGACGATCATTTAGTTTTACTAATTTATGGAATTTATTTAGAAGTAAGGAATTATACGGGCTTCGCTTCATCTTCTTCGATAGCGAGACAAATTCCATACGATTGCAATTTTTTTTAAAATCCCAGTATCTTTTTATTATACGCTCTGATTCTTCCAAAATAAAACCCTACATAAGATCCATTGGAAGTACAGCAAACACATATTGTTTCATGAAAGATTCTTAACCATTTATTGAGTAACTTACGCGTTCAATAAAAATGTCCATTTTAACATCCATTATGACGTGTTTCGTAATTCTGCGAAGCTCAACTCCCAGTTTACTTATTTCAGAAAAAGTATTGACACTTTGATTTTTATTACGACAGTACCATTTCGGAGTTGAACTCATTTTTATAAACTCAATTTTTATCAAATTTTTGTTAATGAAACATTTAATATCTTTCCAGTATTCTTGAAAATAAATTGCTTTCTATTCTAAAAAAATAATTTTATGATTCAATCGATGTATTAATCCTCATAACAACCTTATCACCAAGCGACCATAATAAAATAAAGGTAGAGTAAATTTTACAAAAATGTAGTTACCTTTCTTACTTCCTTATGCAAATTATATTTTAAATTAATTATGAATATTTATCCACCTATTGGATTTTGAAAAGAATTATTTTATTTTATTCCATGTGTGTGTAAAAATATCTTGTTTATGAATGAATGCAAATCAAAATAAAAGAATATACCTTGAAAATTATATTAGAAGTTGAAAGATAGAGGTTTTTTCAATTATAAATAACGTTAGAATAATTTAATATCCGTTACACATATTTTCTCAATAGATCTTATTGAAAATACATGAACAAAAATTTTTCACAGACATTTGCAAATCCAAATATATTTAAAATATTTTTCGATTTTTTTCTGTTATTTCTTCCACTTAACATAAACTTGATTAGTTAACTAAGCTAACCTGTTTTTTAAATATGACTTTTCGGATTAAGGCTTTAATTCCAGCTACTAGTGAGTACATTTCTACCATTTGCTACATATATATATGTAGCTATATTTTCCCACTGCAATTCTACTATCCTTTCGTTAAATAACCTATATATGAGTTAAATAAAATAGCGTTTTTAGTTAAACAACGATAAATATAAATGGGAAATAACCGTTGGGGTTTAGGATCGCAGTGATCGACTGTTGGAAATTTCCAAATTTACAGGCCTTCCACGAAGAATCTAATTTATAACACAAAAATAGAAGTAGCAAAAGATTCTATACTGTAAGACAAAATAATATATATCTATCTCACTCAATTACAGTCCTTGAAGATAAAAATACCACGCAGCACCTTCAACCTTCCCCCCAACTTTCAGAACACAATAGATATTTTTAAATTATCTCTGATGCGAAATTCAAGAGGTGAACTTAGGAACTACACAAATATAAAACCATACCAATATGCTGTTCTGGATAAAATGGTAACAGTTATCTCACAAGGTGATGCCTTGCACACTAGAATAATATACAGGTAAACGGGGATATTATGAGCTGACTTTAATTGATTCTGGAATGGACAATGTGGAATGTTATTTGTCTGTTTTTGCGTTTTGAATACGTTGACAACTTTCGTAACAGAAACACGCCTTCCTTATCCAGCAAGAACAAAGATCAAAGTATAAATAAATGCTAAACATTTGCCCCGAAGAAATTACCGGGGCACTGTCTGTAATTTGGCACATTATCGAAACTCTTTTCAACAGGGTAAAATGTAATGGTGGCTAAGCTGTTCGTAAGGGAGTATTTACTAAATTTAACAAGCCTAAAAGGAATGAAGGCAAAGTCGGAAGACCGTGACAGAATTACATACATACAGACTTAAAAAAATTTTAAATTTCCAAAAAATACTGATCTAGGATTCGACAATCAGCGACACCACTCTGCACAGTTGCATACATTTTTCACCTTTAAATTGATAGAGTGGCAACCTGAGTGTGAGTTTCGATTGTAGATAAGGGCGCCTTAATAATCATGCCTCGTACTATTAACGCGGTGTTAAAACCGGTAGAATAAAAAGTAATACATTTATTTAAAAATCTATAATAAAATTTAAAAAATGACAATAAATAAAACAATAAATAAAAATAATAAAAATTCATTCAACAAAACTTCGAGAACTTTTAATTTCTTCCTGTTGATTCCAAAACTAGAGATAGTAATCTAATTTTAAAAAAAGTTCTCAGTTTTGATTAACTTACGCTTTCAATAAAAATGTCCAATCTGGTCATCAGATCTATATTGTCCGCTCCTGCAAATATTATATTATATAACAGCTTTCATATTTTATAGTACAAATACTTTCAAAATAAATAGGCTCTATCCAACATCGAAAAGAATAAAATCTGGGTAATGTTCGGAATGTACCAGGATAAGGGTATATTACCGACGGTGAGCGCCACACACACAGTTATAAGGAAGCCCTTAATCAAAGAGTCTCTAACCTAGTACCATTTATTTCATCAACACGAGCCAATTAAAATCGGAGATAATGGAATTTGGAGAGTTTTTCTCTCTTGATTCATGATATTCTTTACGTCAATTAAGAAGCAAATTAAAAACAATCTCACATCAACAAGGGTGTGATATTGCATCATATACCATGATCTTGATATGCGTAGGTGAAAAGTACTATAGTACGCTTATCTATACCAGGGTTCATTAAAAAGTCAAAACCATGTATGTTATTTAGCACTACAATATTATACTAGGTGGATTGATAAATATCCGGCCTAAGTAATAAAAACGTTTTTTTTTGGAAAATTATATGTTATACTTCAATAAAATTCTTTTTTAGCTCGTCACAACGAGTCCAACGATCTTTTAACATTTGGATATCTCTTAAATAATACGATTCATCAATTCCTCCAAAATATACCTGTTTCTCAATCCACTTCAATATTTGATTCAAATGTTTTCTTGGAGCCACCTTTTCAAGTTTGGAAAGGTTTGGACAAGTTATAGTCACTGATGGCACTGATGACAATTCAAGCAATTCGTACCGTAATTCATTTAATTTTGCCATGGTTTTGATTGGCGTGTGAACAGGTGCGTTATCCAGCAAAAACAAACGTTTTTTCTTCAACAAATATTGTCATTTTTTCTTGAATTCCTCATTCAATAAACTCAATACTCGTAATATACAATAGTAATCTAATGCTATTGTTTTTCCTTTTTCCAAATAATCTAAAACCAAAACTTTTCCAGCGGATTGCTGAGTTCGTGGTTGTTTGGAAACACCACCCCCGGGCTCTATCCATTCTATGGCTTGTTGTTTTCCCACAGGTGTGATGTAAGGGATCCCTGTCTGATAATTATCACTGCTCGATGCTCACACGCAGCTAGATTGTGCATAAGCATTTTCAAACAGTGTTTTAAATGTCGAAGTCGTTGTCGTTATCATTTTTGATCAATTAGAAGCAAACGCTGCACCCATTTTGTCGGAAGCACTTTCATACCCAAATATTCATGTAAAATATTCGATACACGTTCATATGATATGCTTGTCATCTCTGCTATCTTACGCAATTAAATTTTTGGATCATCTAACACAATATAATGGATTTGTTCAAATTTTTTTCAGTCGTGACCTCTTTTAGACCACCCTGACGCTCTTCATCAAAAACATAAAATATATAATTTTTTGGTTATAACTAAACAAAACATCCAAATTATACAAAGTCAATGCTACTATTATTGTTTTGAATTACAATATTTTAAATTTCGCTTTAATATATTTTCAAGGAAAGTTTTCTTTATTTTATATACAAAAGAAACTAATTAATGTATTTCGATATTAAAACATGTCCTTGAAAACAATTACAAAACAATTTTGCATATAGACAACCTTATATGGAGTATAGCTCCAATTAGGTCACCCATTGGGAACGGAGTTGTAAATATGTGACAAATAACTATTTAGAATGTTCCCATTTAGTAGATATTGTGGTTTATATTTACTAGTTTGCGATGAAATTGGTATAATCGCAAGGTCTCTCTAGTCTTAGAAGCAAAGTGGAAAGTTTGTATATCATAAATGTTCAGGCACTTGAGAAAGATATTCATGAATTTTGTACTCATTGATATGTGAAGATTTTATATCCTAATTGTTCTTGGACTTTCAAATCAAAACGAGCTTCTGCAATCAATTGCAGCTCGGAATAAGATAAGCCTTTACTGGGTTCCGGGTCACAGGGGACTTTTAGGAAATGAAAAAGCTGATGAGCTAGCCAGAACTGCATCAAAATCTGCTTTTATAGGCCCTCAACCCTTTTGTGGAATAAACTGTACCAATACAAAACAGATGATCAGGGAAATGGAAAATCATATGCGGCTGGAGTACTGGGTAAACTTACCAGGACTCAGACAAAACAAAGCACTGATAACACCGTACTCCTACAAAGACATTCTTAAATTTAAAGACATTCGAAATGTAATTTAAGGTTGTTAACGGGTTTCATTACAGGGCATTATGTTCTGAAATATCACCTTCATAAACTACAATTATCTGCTAACTCGGAATGCAGATTATGCCTCGAAGATGAGGAAACGAACATGCACATTCTTTGTAGCTGTCCAGCTTTAATAACGCAATGAAGAAACCTGTTATTATTATTATTATTATTATTATTATTATTATTATCCTAATTGTTCAGTAACTTAAGGAAGGTATTCATTGATTTTGTTGCACAATGCAACAGGGTCATTGACAGATAAGAAAATTGTACAATCATCTGCATGCGTAATGACTCTAATGCTTGAAATAAATTCGTAAAAAAACACTGCCGTGTGGGACTCCTTGTTTCAATTTCATGATCTGGGATATTTTCCGCTTTAAATCAAAAAAGATGTGCGTATGAGATAGCTACTGATCCATCATTTTATTAAGTCGAAGATAGATGTCTTTGAGCAAAAGTATGTGGAAGACTGTATCAAATGGCGTAGCAACTAATATTTTGCGCATACAGGACATATTTGGTTAGTGATGGTATTAAGACACTTTCAGAAACTATTTTAATGAATGAATAAGTGTCGATATCTGTTCAAGAATCAATGACTACAAAACCTAGGTACTGGAAATATAAGAAAGACCTGCTTATATGATGCATATGACCCCCGCGCTTTCCTTTAGCCTCATAAGGAAATTTTTTTGCTCGTATTACCTGCGTTAAGTGTGATGTGCGAGCCAAACGAAGTATTTAAAATATCAGTTAAGACTGAAATACCAAGAGTACCAAGAGAATAATTAAGTATAGATATGCCATCCAGATCCAATGCTTTTGATGCCTTGATGTATAATCTCATTAATCAAATCATTAGTGAACATTTCTATTTGCGAATCTCATAGAAAGCAAAGGCATTGCGAACGAAAAGTCTGCAAAATTATTTCACACCATACACTGTATCATAGGTAGAAATACTATTTAAATTTATCGCCTTATTGTTGTGACGTAATAGAGTAGTTAAACAATTTGGAGATCATTATTATACAAATGGTCTCTCTTATTATCACGACGATGGTTGTCCACCATGTTCTAAGTTTCGGTGTTAAGGGTTTTTATTCGTAGATTGAATGGAGATAGTAAACCACTAGAGAATGTCAAATCTGAGGACACCACAGCTCAGTTGGGAAATTGGTGATTTATATTTTTTAACACAACTCCAAGTACCGGGTAAGCCCATTTCAGAATGGATTTTAGAAAATATAGCTATTTTGTGAAACCTATTTTACTACGATATATACTAATTTTAGCTTGCAAATTTGTACATGACAAAGTGGCGTGTCCATTCGTTCTTTGTATAGTCAATGAAAAAAAATGAAAAAATTACCTTACTGCACTAATATAGTTGTCAGATTGCCGTACCCGGGTAATTGGATTCGCGCCCATATAAATTTTTTTACCACATAATTATTCTTTCAACAGATTATGAAGTGCAGATTTTAAATTCTGTTGTTCACCCAAGTGCTAATATACAAGTCTTAATATATAACTCACATTTATCATATACAAAATATAATAATGCATACATAATAATTTGCTGAAACAATTATGTATTAAAACAAACAATGGCATCCAATTCCTACGAATATTTCTAATTGTAATCTTAACGACATATTATCACGGTTTGTTTACTCTGGGTTTTTGAATTTTCACTGAAAAGAGTCGTGGGAAATAAATATATTTATATTTGTTCAAAAAAAATATTTTTTTATATATTAGGTGTACCGGTATGAAATGAGTGTTTTTTGGTGAAAATAAAACACTAATTATCAATAAGAAAGTAAAAAACATTTTATTCAAAGTATTGGCCATTGCTTTCTACACATTTTGACCACCTTTCTGGCAATTTGTGGATACCACGCCAAAAAAATTGTTCGTCTTTTAAAACAAACCAACCAGACACTCAATTTTCGACCTCCTCGTAGGAATCAAAGTGCTGCTCAGCCAATGCGTGTCCCATCGATGAAAACAAATGGTAATCGGAAGGAGCCAAGTCTGGTGAATACGGCGGGTGGGGTAGCAGCTCCCAGCCAAGTGTTTTAATTGCATCCTGAACCCGTTTTTCTTTGTGTGCAGGTGCATTGTCATGGAGCAGAATTACCTTGCCGTGTCTTCTGGCCCATTCTGGTCGTTTTTCGATCAATGCATAGTTCAAATTTATCATTTGTTGTTCATAGCGACCAGCATTGACGGTTTTACCAGGTTTTAGGAGCTCGTGGTACACCACACCTTTCTGGTCCCACCAAACACACAGCATTGTCTTCTTGCCGAATCGATCTGGTTTTGCAGTCGATGTTGATGGTTGTCCCGGATTAACCCATGATTTTTTCCGTTTAGGATTCTTAAAATAAATCCATTTTTCATCGCCAGTAACAATCCGATGCAAAACCGATTTTCTTTCGTGTCTTTGAAGCAAAATTTCACAAGTGTTTTTTCGGTTTTCCATCTGTCTTTCATTCAATTCATGTGGCACCCATTTTCCACACTTTTGGATCTTTCCCATAGCTTTTAAACGGTCAGAAATTGTTTGTTGTGCAACATTTAACATTTCTGCCATTTGCTTTTGACCCAAAGTGTCATCTCCATCCAATATCGTTTGCAATTCGGCGTCTTCAAACTTTTTTGGCGGTCTTCCACGTTCTTCATTTCTCACATCAAAATCATTATTTCTGAACCGTTGAAACCATCTTTTGCATGTTGCTTCTGATAGAGCATGATCACCATATGCCTCGACAAGCATTCGATGCGACTCTGCACCACTTTTCTTCAAATGAAAACAAAAAATTAATGCTTTCCGCAAATCATCACTTTCTGGTACAAAATTCGATACGGTGAAAAAATATGATGTTGTCTGTTCAATGACTTGATGTATACTAAATATATTTCACACATGTCATAGCAAACAAACAAAAAAAAAAAAATAGAGAAACATTTGGATCTTTACGCTCACTTCATACCGGTACACCTGCTAAAATCAACAGTTTATAATCAAAAATCAACATACTATAATAAAACATCAATTTAAAGCCAGAATATATTGAGGTTTTCTTTAATGTGAACTTTGTAGGTTCTGATAAAGACTGACAAAAAATTACCATTCGAATGACCTACTCAAATCCGATGTACCACATCGCAGGTAACTTGGTTAAGTTGTTATACTATACTAAGTATATAACAAAAAGTCATATGTAGCACATTTGTCCATCATTATTTATTTATCACAATAAATTGTTACAGTACAGTAATAGTGTGAGTTAAGTTTTGTATGAAATGTTTATATTAGTAATATTTTTCACACTTCACACGAATAAGTCTAAAATTTTCTTTATTTCATTTATATTTAACATAGAAAAAAATATTTTTATTCATAATTCTCTTCGTTCTCACCATATATGTATATAGATAGCATTTTATATAATTTCGAAATTGAATTTACATACAAATAAATGATCATTTATATATATATATATATAAATAATATAATATAATATGTAATTAAAATATATATAAATATATTATAATATAATTATAATATATAATAACATCTATATTATATACTTTATAATATATAATTGGTTTAAATGGTATACAATATGTATAATGCACACCATATGTATAATATATAATACCTTTATAATAAATATATATATATATTTATACACTATATAAAATTTTAATGAATGTATGTATGCATACATTATTTATATATTTATTTTCAAATTTTTATACTTCTGTAGTAGTTTGCTCTTCTAGAGTTGGAATATCGTCTTGTAGTTTCAGGACTTGTAACCTTGGGTTATAATAACCTGCTAAGTAATATGTATCATTGTTATCATATATTGATTGATATTGCTTTGAATCAGCGCCAAATTTTAAGAAATAACGCTGAAATGGAAGAACTTCACAATGATGTGAAATAGTTTGCACATCGTTTTCATCTTCATGTGGTGATTCAAATAAAGCACCCTGCAATTCAAATTATAATATAAATAACATAAAAAAATAAATGAAATTTAAAAATCTATTCAGTGTTTTTTAAGCTCAACGTAGATTACATTAAATATTTGCTTTCAATTGTCTTACCGGAAAAGTTAAATTAGGACATCCTATAGTTTCTTCAGGATGATAAAACCAACGCACTCGCACAATCTTATTACTAGATGTAGTTTCCCACATTGATTCAATCCGTCCTATATATGGCCTATCCGGTCTTCCAGTCGACAAAAATACTGCACAATCCCCAACCTTTAAAATATTTTGTGAAAAAAATATTTTTTTACTGAATTAAATTTATATGCACGTACAGTAATTGTTTCCTTTCCTCGTTTAATAGCTTTATAAAACTGTTTTCTAGCTCTCCCTTTAACACCAGCTTTTCGATATGCCTTACCCATCCAACCCCAAAGTTGACGTTCAGGTAAAAAAGCAGCAATTTTACTCCCTTTCGAATTATTATGCTCTACTTCATCCTCACCCTTAACCTAAAAATCTTTATTTATTTCTAAACGTGAAAAGATATAAATATTTACTTACCTCATCAGAAATTTCTGACATCAAGTTAGATGCAGATTCCTCGTCTAAATCCAAATTAACGTTTTTAACTTTAATTGCACCACTAGTTAGCAAAACTCCTGTCTCATCGGTAGGTTTTTTTGTGTTACACGTTTCATTTAAGCTATCAAATCCAATTTCCTCTGTACATATCTCAACCGCTTCAATTTCGTAATTTGCATCATTGACTTCTACTTTATCGTTTTCAACAATGGGCAATCCTTTACGATGATGTTTTTTATGTTTCTTGCGTTTTTTACGTTTATGATGTTTACGTTTAGATTCACTGCCATCAGCAGGATTGTTGATGTTTGTTGGAAGAATATTATTCGATATTGCAACTTCTGTTGTGTTTTTATTATGTTTTTTCTCCACACGCTTTGAAATCTTGTCAAAGGTCGGTTGATGCACTGTACGAGTTGGAGGAGTTGATCTAGAATTTTTTTCTGCCATCAAGGAAAATTCTTCTCGCTGTTGTACTTCTATTGAAGCAGATTTCATATTGGTTTTTTTCTGTTTACCTAGAGAGTATAGGGGATTATCGTTGTACTCTAAAGGAATGTAATAGAAAAAATTATAATAAAAATAAATTATAATGTAAAATGTATTCGCGTGGCTAATATATAACAGACAACTACAAACAATTTTCGCTTTATAAACTTTAGGTATAAAATTTACATATTTTTAACACTGTGTTCCAATGCTAATCATTTTTGACTGAAATTACCGAAGCAATTATAAATTTAAGCTAAAAATAAGCTATAAAAATTATATTCCATAATTTATTTTAAAAATAAAGACAAATATAAAATACCAAAAAGCTTAAATGTTCGCGAGATTTACTTTTTACTTGTTAATAAAACATAAAAAATTATATTAAATATAAAAAAACCAGCAAAACAATTAAAAACTAAAGACATAAAAGCTAAGACTTTCATTTTTTATATAATTTTTTTATATATATTAATGGTATTCAAGATCTTGTATAACTATCTCAGTAACCAAGTGGATAAAAATAAAAAATACACTTTGTTAAAGTGTGTTTTATTATTAATGATCCTTATGTACTTTTTACTAAGTTATTTGGTCACCGAGTTCATTGCTAAAGATTGTGAATATTCCTATTGTTTTTATCGCTTACCAACAATTGGATAATCGCTTAATAAGAATCGAATATTTTGCAAGCGGATCCTGCCGCTATCTCCATCATCGAATTCAACACTTACAAAGTCTTTCATTGTTTCATTATCGTCAGAAGACTCAGGTTCAATAGCACGACCTGGGTATAAACAACGATATTGTTGACTCCAATATGCACATAAACGTGTACCAATAGGCACACTTTCCATATTTTTTGGTGTTACTTCCAAAATCTATTATATATAAAATCATATATTAAAATAATTATATTTGAATAATTATGTTATTAGTATTATATGTATTATATATTTAAAGAAGTTTAATTTAAATATACTCACAGTATCCTTAAATATTTCTTCACGTGACATTATATGTGACTTATTACCACGCTCTCCATCTAATGTAATTGCATAAACATCTGGTGGCTGTAATGGTTTCATAATTCCAGCATAAAAAAGGCCGCCCATATCAGTTAACACTCGTGTTTCTTTCTGATATAAGTGTTCATTAGTTAATATAAGTTCTTTATCCTTTTGATGAGTTTTTCGTGTAAAATCTCCCACAGTCTGCACGTTTATAATTCTAGATTCTTCGGATTTATTTAGGTGTGCAGAACAAACGGATGATGTCATTTTCATTAGTTTACGTTCTTTGTATGCGGGAACTGTTATAAGGTTTGTTTTAGATCCTGATAAAGAGTGCTTTTTAACCAGCCCCAAACACAAATTTCTATTGTCAAGAGCTGTAGATAACGCACTCGGTTCTAATCGCACTGGTTTATATGTACATGGTGAAACTATAGAAACTTTTTCACCAGTTTCGTCATTAAAATCAACATCAGGTGGTGGAAATTGTGCAACTGTTTGATTTGATTTCTCAGTAAAACGCAAAAATGACGGATTCAATAAAGTAGAACTATTACTTAAACCACTTGAAGTGGAAAATTTTCCAAACTTATAATCAGAAAGAGGCAATACTGATGTGAGTAAGTTACCATTTGCATTATTTGAATTTATTGGCAAGCCATTTTGATTTCCAAGTAAAAGTGCAGACGCTTGAACCTGCTGTTGTTGAAACTGATTTGCAATCAATTTTGAACATTTTTTCTTTTTTCTATTTTTAGTAATTTCTTCTAGTTTACGTTTTTTTTTACGATATTGCCGCGTTATGTCAGCCAATCGCATCCGCATATTCGATTCCATAATGTTGAAAATTTCCTTCGGATTTGGCCATTTATAACCTTTACATTTTGGATTCACAGAACTGAATGCACTTTTTAGTTCCTCTTGCAACTGTTCATCATTAAAGTCCAAATCATTTGACAACTCCTTATTATATCTTCGTTTTTCTTTTGAGTATTTCTTTTTACTTTTCTTAGTACATCGCGTTGATTTTTTACCTATCATTAAATTGTTTTGATTTAATTTCAATGATTTGGAATGTTTATGCTTTCTACGTTTAGATGACTCAGTAACGCTGCTAACCAAATTGCTACACGTTAAAGGTAATTCTATATCTTCTAATGAAGGAAAAGCATGATCTAAACTTGACGATAACGTTTCTTTAGCTAACGAAAATGTAGACAAATCATCAGTATTTTTATTCTCATTGCTTTTAAACGTCTTATTACTTTGTGACAAAAATAGTTCACTATTACTATTTTGTACCTCTTCTTGTAATCGTTGCTCTGCAAGTGAACAAAGAAGATTTAAACCACCTAATGGTTCAACTGTCGAGGATTGAAGTTGACTTTTGTGCAAGTTTATTGTTTGGTTTATAGTACATGGGATGTCAAACTCATTGACTTGTTGTGTTACTGCGGTATTTTTAATTAATAATTGCTTTTTAAAATTATAGTCTGAATGTTCAATTGGTTCTTGCTTGACACGAACATTGCTATTGCTTTTAGCCAATGAACTTGTACTTATATTTGACAAAAGTTCGAGTCCGGTTAGATCTTCTGTTGAGTTCCGATCTACATGAGAAGTTTCACATTCTATTGTATTTTGGGGAACTGCTTGTATGTCTTCGCATATAGAAGTTTTCTCTGAATGATTTAAATCCGTTTGAAAAGATTGTTCATAAGAACTATGTTCGATTCTATATTTGTCTGCTTCGCTACTATGGCACTTAGTTCTTACTGCTGTTTCCACTTGATTATTAGAAATATTAATATATTCAGCATTTGATTTTGTTAACTCCAATGGCTGCTGTTCACATATATCTTGTTCATGAGACACGCTCGGAAGAGAATTATAGGAATCAGACGCTGGTATCGTTGAAATAGAATTTGTTATTTGTACAGTCATATGCGGACATGAAGAATTTTCATCCTCACTACATATTGGTGTATCAGTTTGTATGTTCACATCTTGCGTTTGTGGTGTTAGGCTTGTTATCGGTTGTTTGCTTGTTTGATTTACTTTTGTAATATTAACTACATGTTGTTGTAGGGTCTCATTGTTCTCATCTAAATGACTTTTCGAAGTGATATTTGTTTCGTTTAATGAAGTTGATGATCCATTTGATGTTATGGATAAATTTAACAAAGATGATGTTGGTTCAGGCTGGTAAAGAAGTTGAGATTGTGTTGCTGGGATTCCCACCGTTTCCGTTGTTTCTGATGTTGGAGGAGTAGGTAAACGTACCAAGTTTAGAGCTTGAGAGTTACTATTTTGTAAGTTTATTAAAGTGGTTGAATTCGATATAGAAGCACTTTTGTTTTCTCGTTCAATATCTATGCCTGCATGTGGTTGTTCAACTAAGTGGTGCAGTGGCGTAGATGACGAGAATGTTGAAGTTGTTTTTGTAGCGGTAGTCATAAACTCAGAAACGCCATGAAAATCTTCAATTTTCATATTTGGTGGAACAATCAGAGATGATTGAGGTGTTATTGGAATTGGTACAGGCATATGTTGCTTTTGTTGCTTTTGGGAATCAATTGGTGGTAGTGCCGATATAGCAGAAGACATACCTAAAATACGATTATTGATACTGTTGCTGTTACTTGTACCAGCTGATCCCGTTACAGAGAAAGCTGACGAACCAATACTTAAATTATTTGAACTCATACTGCTATTATTTGTTTGTGGATTATGCTGACACAATGTAGCTGCTGCGGCAGCTGCAGCTGTTAAATAATTAGATCCAAATAATTGCAATGATGCAGCATAGGGCTGTCCTTGTAAAGTTGTAGCTGTTGATGGAAATATAAAATTTTGAGGAGATGTGATAGCTGTAGCTGCAGATGTGTTATTGTGGGCCCATGATGGCCAAACTAAGGCCGCCGCTGCTTGTTGAAATGGATCTGTGGGTGTATAGAGTGGAAAATTCGATATACCTTTGTAGTTTAGATTAATAAACAGAAAAAAGGATATAAGACCCATTATTTTTGGAATGATTATTTCGTAAATGTTTATTTTATAATATAATACCTAAAGTAGCAGCGGTTGCGGGCACAAGTACAACTTGTCCTCGGCTTGTATCACGTGAATACTGTAACCCAACAGTTGCTGGTGACATAGAAATAACTGATTCAAGTGGAAGGGCACCTATAAGTAAAAAAATTAGTGTGTATATTGTTAGATAATAAAATATTTATAAAAAAATTACACATTTAATGTTTTTTTAGTAAAATCTATATCAATAATTACTACAAATAAAAATCTTACTTGGATATTGCCAAAAAGATTGATTAATTGATTGTGCACGATTAATATTTTGAACTCCTCCTGAATTCATTCCGAGTTCTTCTGGAGATGATCCTGACATTAAATCGCCACTTCCTGTAAAGTATAAGTTATTGCAACTTGAAGTTACTCCACCTAAAAGAATAACAAAATCTTATAATTGAAAACTACTAACATATTTAAAACAGTTTTATATATGTTTCGCCATTGAACATTCGCCATTTTTAATTGTTATTATTTGTTTTTTATTTATTACCAAATAATAATATATAATCATACTCAAAACATATTACATTTATTATAACAAAATACATTTAAAAAAGTTTCAAATTAAAGAAAATAATATTTATTTTACCGAAATCGGCGACACGAATTCCAAAACAGTTTATGTCTTTATTTATCGATTGTTGCATAGAAATTGTTGATGAATTACTTAATGTCGAAGATTCTTGCGGACGTTTGCGAGCCACTGCAATACCAATGGGAACTGGGTTACCTGAAAAATAATTTCACGTATTACATACTTATATGCATTTTTGCTTAAATAATTAAAAATGCATACTTGATCCCAGACCGCATGGCGTTGTAGTTAATGTTGCTACTGGTCCTTTACCTACATCAATAACTTTTGGAGAAGATGCTTCAATTTTTACTAACGTTGTTAAAGTTGACGACATTGTTTTGGAACTTGAAGCCGTTATTGATGATGTAGCACTACTACCAATATTAGTTGCTGTTCTTACAGAAGATGTTGATGTTTGTTGCTGCTGATGACAATTATTTGAAGTAGTAACTTCAGAAACTTGACAAGGCTCCCTTTTTATATGAACAAAAGTATAACTGGATGTAGAATTTGTTCTTTGATGATGATGAGTGGAATGGGAATTGCCTAAGGGCATTGAAGCAACTAAATGCGGTGAAGCTGTTGCAAAAGGATCTAATTGTAATGACGTTGTTGGGGAAGGTAAAATAAAAGTTGACGATGGATTGGATCGCTCAAAGTTATCAACAGGAACGGATGAAGTTAGTGTATCCGCACTGGATGCATTAAAAGTGGCCATTACACTGACACGAACT
This sequence comes from Teleopsis dalmanni, assembly GCF_002237135.1. Classification (NCBI taxonomy): domain Eukaryota; kingdom Metazoa; phylum Arthropoda; class Insecta; order Diptera; family Diopsidae; genus Teleopsis; species Teleopsis dalmanni. The sequence continues at coordinate 112,073,804 of NC_051847.1, read as the reverse complement.
AGTTATATATAATGTTTTTGGGATTTATGTTTATGTGAAATCAACATATCTAATTCTTGTCGCCAAAATTTTGAAGGCCGCCGACAATAAAATTGCGACGCAAATCATTTGTACCCATAATTGTGAAAAACATCAAATATATTATTAAAAGCATTTTCACTTGTTTTTTTTAATACACGCGTCTCATTACATTTATTTTTTTATTAAATAAAAGTGACATAATACCGCCACAGGAGAATAAATGTCTTTTAAATATTTAAAATTTAGTTTTCATTAAATCTTGAATCTACATATTAAGAGCCACAATTTAACATATCAAAAATGTAATTCTGTAGTATACTTCTATCGCTGCGCTTTTTTTGTCCTTTCACACTTTAATATATTTTCTTTGATGAACCAACTTGCTGTTAACACAAAAATAAAATAAGACTAAATCAAGTTTTCACTTTTGCTTTGGTTAAGTGTTTCCAGATAAAGCAGAATCCAACCTAAACTTAACAACAATAAATGCAGCGCTGAGAAACATTCAAGCAGTTTAAAGGTTATCAGCTGATTTTGATTTACACTGAGGCGAGTGGCAACTATTTGTAAAAATATGTTATAGGAAATTTAACACCTCGCATCGTTCACGTTTCTATTTATGTTGTTTTAAGACTCTTCGATAACATGCGTAAACAATCTTTCCTTTACCTCAGTTTTGGCACAGTAAAAACAGTTTAACTGCCATTTTAATAAGGAACTACCCTTAAAAACTTCACATTGCCTTAAAATTACTTTTAAGATTAGAGTGCCACCTATTAACTAATTACAATCTTGTATTGTTATTGAAATTTTCGTTAAAAACTGTTTTAATTATCCTAGTATACATTTGTGTTGCAAAGTCTGCTTAATATATTTTTCTAAGTATGCATATGTATGATATATAACGATTAAAACATAAAAATTGTAACCTTCTTATCAAAGCCTACTGGAACAATATACGCTGAACAATCTCAAATAACGATATATGTATAAAATGAGCTATTTATAAGTTTAATTTATTAAGAGATAAGAATAGCTGTAATTTTTTCTTTCAGAGTTGTAAAAAAACAACTTTAAATTTCATTTAAACATATTGGCATTACTTTTAAAGTTGTTAAATGCTTTATTCATATATATGTACATATATATACATATATATGTATGTATGTTTCTTGTTGTTTTGTGTACAATATGCAATATTAAAATAGGAAACACTAAAGGTTAATTTAAAGTTAAATTTAAATTTAAGTAAAAGAAAACAAAATGAATAATAAAAATTTTTATCCTATATATTTAAATTAATTTATTTAATTAAGCATTTAAATTTATTAATAAATGAAATAATTATATAATTTTAACGGATGATTGGAATTTCGCAACATATTTCCAATGAACATTCACAATAGATTGATTTTTGGATTTGGCTGCACTAAAACTTTAGACGTAAAATTTTTTGCAAGTGAAACCTAACTCTGAAGATTTTAAGAGCATTGTTATTGCTTCTCATGTTTTCTTTCGTAAATTGCGAGTAATATTTTGCTACTCTGAAAAAAAAATTACAGCTAATAATAATACAAAAAGAATATTCAATTCATAATACATCAGTCAATAAGTGGTACGACTGACACACAGATGGTGCTGTCATTGCCAAATCTATATGACTTTTATGAAGTTCAAGTACCAACCTTCAAAAGACTATGTGTAAAATTTCATGACATTTCGATTAGTCAGGAAAAAGTGACTGCCGTTTAAGTGAAGCTGCTTTTGTTATTTTCAAAACAATGAATTCAAAACAATTTCATGTGTTAGTTTATCATTGCTTCTTGATGAAAAAAAAATACTGTACAAACTCAGTAATGGCTTCAAAAGTGTTATTCGATCTCTGCTCCATTCAAAAAAACCATTTGTTATTGGTTTGCTGAATTTAAACGTGGTCGTACAGATACCGATGATGGTGAACGTTCTGGTCGGACGAATTGGACAATTGAGGTGGTTACTTCAGAAAACATCAAAAAAAGTCCAGAAATTGGTTATATCTGATCGTAAATTGAAATTGCATGAGATAGCTGAGACCGTAAAGATATCAAAAGGCAGTGTGATTACAATTATGCATGAACATTTGACCATGAGAAAGCTCTTTTTCAAGTGGATGCCGCGTTTACTCACAGTCGATCAAAAACAACAACGTGTTGATGATTCAGAGCAGTGTTTGGCCATGTTTACACGTAATAAATCAGATTTTTTGCGTCGATATGTGACAATGGATGAAACATGGTTCCACATCTTCACTCCGAAATCAAGGAATCAAAACAATCATCATCTGAGTGGACTGCAACCGATGAACCACGTCCGAAGCGTCCAAAGACACAACAGTCAGCTGGGAAGGTTATGGCTTCAGTATTTTGGGATGCACATGGTATAATCTTCATTGACTATCTCAAAAAGGGAAAAACTACCAATAATAACTACTACACGGCATTACTGGATCGCTTGAAAGCAGAAATTGTGAAAAACCGAGCGCATATGGCGAAGAAAAAAATTTTGTTTCACAAGTCAATAAAAACGATGGCAAAATTGCACGAATTACACTTCGAATTGCTACCTCATCCACCGTATTGTCCAGATCTGGCCCCCAGCGACTACTGGCTATTCGCTGATTTTTATGTAAAAGACAAATCCTTCTACAAGCACGGCATCGAGAAGTAAGAGAAGCGTTGGAATGAATGTATTGCTCGTGAAGAAGATTATATTGATGAGTAAAATCGGTTTTTGGCAGAAAAAATTTGTTTTTCTTAGTTAGTCACCCGTATTATTGACTGATCTGTTGTTTAATTTATTTACGTAAAAATTAAAAAATGTCTCCATTAATTCAAATAGATCATGAAGTAAATTACTAGAAAAAAAACCTAGAAAATTAAAAACAAATTTGTCAACTATTAACATGTGTGTTTTCTGACCAAAAAATAAAATTTCTTTCATATATTCCTCAATAAGAGTTCATATATTCATAGCTTTTTAACTCTCTTTTTAACTTTAATTTGAGTATGCAAACAAGTGAAGAATGCAACTTAAACGTAATTTATTTAAATTATTAATATACTAAATGGAGTATAAAAAATGCAAATCAAAATTCTTTAAATACATTGGAAAAATTGGAATAAAATTTAAATAAAACTTTGGATTTCCCTAACGTCTTTTCAAATATCATTGTTTTAAAACAAAAGTATTAGGGAAACCTTTTTTCTTGTTTGAATATTAACAAATCATATGATTATTGTTGCAAAGAAAAGATATTTATATTTTCGTAAAGGATTCCCCGTTTAGACTGCCAAAAGCTCCTATCACAATATTTCAAACACAAAATCTTTGAGTACTCTAACAAACGAAATTGTCAATAAATTTTTTTTATAAAAATCACATACACTAGTCGACATAAGTATTTTGACAAAATAAAAATCGTGCATTTTTAAGTTTAACTTTAAAATGGATTTATAAAGAATTTTTGTTTGTTTTTTTGTTTTTATTTATAACGAGCACAAAATTAAAAATAAGCAAACAAATATTTTTTCATAGAAACTTAAAAAGATATAAAATTATTAGTAATTTCGTAAGTTGGCATAGTAATTTGACAAGTATATAATACTAAAATAACCAAATTTAAACTTAACAAAAGTATAGAAAATAAGTAGAATTTAGTAAAATGTATAACCCCCTTTGGCCTCAATAACTTTTTGAAGGCGTCTCACTACTGAATTCACTAAATTTTGAAGAATCTCTAGAGACATCTCTTTCCAAAGGGAAGTGACCTCAGAAATTGTCTCCTATCTGGTTTTATTTACCGAAACTCTTATCTTTCGTTTCAAAAGAGACAAGACGTTTTCTATTATATTTTAATATGGACTTTAAAGTGACCAGTTCAAAGTAGAAACATCTTCAAAAAATTACTAATCATCCAGGCTTTGTGGCATGGGACATTATCCTGTTACACGATAAATGATTCTCCAAAAAGCCTATCTAAGGAAAGAAACGTATAATCGTTTAGAGTAGTCAATTATTAACCTCGGTTCATTGTGCCGACGATAGGAACCAAGTCACCCAGCTCATTATATGCAACACATCCCCAGAACATGACCGAGCTTCCACCCTGGTTCACGTTTTGAAAAACGGGACGTCTTATTTGCTTTTGTACCTTTGGAAGTCTTACAAAAATTGTGTTTTGGATGAGTTATACTCAAAAGAGCTTACATCTGTCCATAGAACGCTTCTCCAAAACACTTTTAGCTTGTGCAGATGTTCCTTAGCGAAGGCCAGTCTTTTAAGTTTGTTTGCTTTTGATATGCACGGTACATCCTTAGCTTTTATTGTCTTAAAATCGTCTTCCGTAAAACGTCACGAATTTGGTCTTGGCCGCCAAATTCTAGTTATCTGCAGCAGTTTGAGGCTTTAGAAATTTTTTTTTGAATTTCCTTAGAAGGACTCGTTGTTCCCGATTTCGTTAAGTTTCTTATGTTATTATGCTTTCTAAACTTATTAATTTGATAGTAAACAGTTTGATGCGAAACCTTAAACTTCTTTGCTATATCTTTGACTGCCGTTCCATTGTAAAACTTTGCTACCATTGAAGATCTGGTAACCAAACTCAATTCAGCCATATTGCCAATGTGTTTTAATAATTTGTAATTCAATAAGGTTAAATACAAATCTATTTTTTTTGTTTCCACGTGCTCAAAATTAAAAAACATTTACACAAAGATGCCAAGATTCGTTGTCTGAATGGATTCTTATCAGCACAAAGAGAATACTAACAGTAAACAATATAAAATTTGGCATGCACTGAGATAAAAATACATGCTTTGGTTTGGAATTCGTTTTTGCACCGTTATGTAGCGGTACTAAGCAAAACTAGATTTAATAGTCACAAAAAGGTTTTGCTAAAATACTTATGCCGACTAGTGCATATTTTTACGATCCATCAACGTTTGCTGACGATACAGCTATTTTGTGCCGATATATAAATGCCACAATAGCTTCCAGCCAACTACAAAATTATTTGTGCTTCGTAGAAAGATAGTTGTCACTATGGCGAATTAAAGGCAATGAGCAAAAATGTGTTCATATAACATTCTCTTTTAGCAGATCCTTCCAACTATTACTCTCAACGGAATAGCAATTCCACATACAGAAACAGTGACGTACTTTGGTATTCACCTTGACAAACGCTTAACTTGGCGAAAGCATATTGAAACAAAAAGGACTCAAATGAAGTTCATGGCTTTAAGCCTTCACTGGCTAATCGGTCATCAGTCTACTTCATGTTTAAAGTACAAAGTCTTATTATACTACCAAGTCATTAAGCCAATCTCTATGTATAGCTTACAGCTATATGGCAATGCCTGTTCGTCAAACATAGAAATCCTGCAAAGAGCTCAAGCAAAGATTCTAAAAATGATAACTGGTGCAGTCTGGTATATCAGAAAGAAATATCAGAATATCAGAAGAATATTTCCTGCCTATAGCAGGAAGTATTCTTGAAATCTTTATAGTAAGAGCTGCTAATCTTGATTTTTCAATCAATTTACTTTTTATATGTTTATTATCGTGTGTAAGTATGACAATATACTCGGCGTATTCAAATTCTTCTATATGTTAATTTACTTTCCATAATAATTCTCTGTTAACTGAAAAAACAGAATTAAGAATAGAGTACAGGGTATAGAGTCCACAATATTGCTGAACTTCGGTGAATAAGTGCTGTAGAGTTCGTATAGTAAGCCTTATAAGATTTTTGAGAATCTTTCCGCTTCTAAAACTATGCAGGTATCATTGTGATCGACAGTTTTTTTGTTCAAGTTTAAATAATTTTACTTGTTTTTTTTTTTGCTAAGGTAAGCTCAGTGTACAGCTGATTGTTGCATATTTTCAAAGTTCTTTTTTTTTTTTATAGTTTAGAATTGCATATATTTCTAAAGAGGTCATACAGAATTTATCTATGTTGCAGCATCAAATAATTGGTTTTTGTTTAATTTACCCGAGAGAGTAGAGTTCTTCTTCAGATTTTTCTTTTTTGGACGATCGACAGATTTATGGTTTATATACTTCCATAAACCGATTGAAATGAAATACACGTAATGTAAATGTTTAGTTAACGAAAAAAAAACTATGTAATAAATTTTTTTGAATTGATGATTAATTCTATTAATTAAATACAATATTTGACTTCTCTAAATCTCGATATTGATATTTTTTCGTTAACACTATTTACACATTAGGATGAATTTTCACTGTTTCATCATTGCAACGCTTAATCTTAAATCGACTGCACTATTCTCTTCATCAATAGATGGAGTATAGACTAACAGACTGCAAAAATAACAAATTCTATAAGATGTCGCAGTTCGCTCTTATACATTTCAGAGCTTTTGTTGAAGTGGACCAACATTAGATGCACAACAACAATTTGTTTTAGCCAGTTAACATTATCCACATTTTCTTGATACCATATATTTTGTTATTATGATTTTAACAGAAATGAATACAATTCTGTTAAAGCAAGTAAGATCAAAACATGCATTTGGAATTGATGTTTATATGGCGGCTTTACTAGACAAAGCAAATTGTTGCTAATTTTTACTGCTTTAAGCAAATAATTTTTTTGTGAAAATTAATGAATGGAAGAAAATATATGCTTATTTATTTGAAGAAAACAAATTTATTATTTTTGACTAATGCAAGCTATTCTAAAATTTAGAAAGCAGTGTATCTCTTTTATCTAAAAGAGCTTTTTATTCAAACATTATTTTAAAAATGTTTTCTGATATCTATTGCTCTCTTCATATGTGTCTCTTATTTACAATTAATATTAATTGAGATCAACTGTGGTATGATATATGCGAAATACAGTGGAAGAGAGACGACATCAAAGAATGCATTGTTGACAATGAGGAAAAACAATAAAACTGAAAGTAGTTCTATTTACTGTACTTGTTTGCGGATTGCTTTTCTTTCTAACAATCTAAAGATTTCTTATCAACCGAAAATATTTTAAAGATAACCCATTGACAAAAATGAAATCATAACATGTATCACAATTCCAATTAAATTTAATACAATTGCATTTAGTTTCGATCATTTCAAAATATGAATTTCTATATAAAACAATTATCTATTCATTTTCACAGCACATCTGATGTAAAATATAGAGCAACTGTTTTTTATGCAATGTTATGGTATTATTATAAAAGTCAACCATTATTTTACTATAAACAATCTATATTTTCAATAAATTAACTTGATCATGTGCTGTTAACGAGAGTGGGTTTCGATGCACTTTTCAACAACATATTAAGGATAAGTTCATGTGATAACTGCATAACAATATTCCTAAATCTATACATACATAGAAATATGAAATAATTAAAAAATCTGTAAAATAAATCAGACAGTACAATCATACTAAAAGTTGAATGTTTTGAATAATTATTATAAAAAAGAATTTAGTAGGGATTTCATTTTTAAATTCTCCACACTTCTCAAACATTTTAATTGCATTTTGTCATAGTTAATCTTTGAAATATGTTCGCGTAGTTTTAAATTTTATTGCAAACTTATTATTGAAAATATTTAAAAAATCATATATCCATATGTTATAAGCATCTTAACAAATTTGATATGTCATTTATTCACAATAACTAAAGCTGTAAAACTTCAGGCCTCGATTTCGTTACCTCATAAGTAATATATATTGAAAAGAATGGCAAAATTTTGTTTTTTTCTTACATTTAATGCATATTAAAATATATATTACATATAAATTCGTCTTAAATCTTTTGGCGTTGTAATCACATTGCATTGAGGACAAAGTTTTCTCATACCCAATGAACGTAACCAACATTTATCGCAGTGTACATGCCAACAGGAGACAGAAATCGCTGGATTGCGATAATCATCTAAACATATTAAACATTTGTACTTATTTGGTATCTGATTTTCATATTGGCGTAATTTAATCTTTAAAGAATCAATAATATTTATAAAATGAGCAGGAGAACTCGAACTTGTTGGTGTATGCATCGTCGATTCACTCACTGCATCTCCTCCAAACATTTTTCTCCTATAGTCAGTATTTGATAACTCTTCGGTTTCATTATTTAAAACAAATTTATTTAAAGCAGGCATGTCCTTCGAATGTTCGTTGCTTTCAATATTTTCATTTGTTTCAACGAATGCTGATGATAAATCATTTTCGCTATACTGTGCCGGCCCATATACTTGAGTATCGTCTTCATCTACATTTAAATCCTCTTCATTATCACTTAAATTGGTATGATTCACTATAGTCTGTCCAATACCAATTGCCGCATAACCGCCTTGAAGTAAACTTGAGACGCGTATCCGTTTCTGACCAGCCCATTCATATTCTTCATATTCATCAATACCTTCATCACTAATGCTGCCATTTCTAGTGTTATTCTGCAAACAATCTTCTACGTGGTTTTGAATTTCATCTTTCAAATAAATATTGCCACAAAGTGGGCACGGATGTTCTGGTAATGTTTGAGGTCGTTTTCTTAAACGTTGCTAAATACATAAAATAATTAAGAAAATATAATATCGATAGTTATTAACTAACTTTTAAACGAGCCTGACGATTTCTTTGCACTCTTTTAAAATCCGTCCACGGTCTACAGAGTTCATCAGTGCTATTTTTTAACGAATTATTTCTTAATTCTGCAGCAGTCTTTTGCTGATCTTCTTTTAATCGTTCAAGTTCCTGTTTACAATGATTATCAATTTCAAAATTTTTTATCCTCTGATTACAAGAAGGACATTCGACTGAGTCCTCTTCACTATTAACAAATTGACATGAACGTAATGACCTATCTGATGTAGTTTCCGACATATTGTAACTTGAATATAATATTTGTTTAATTCGTCCAGCGATTTTTCACAAAAAGTAAGATTGATTTTGAAACTAATTAAACAAAACTGTGTATGTTCATTGATGACAACTACTTTTTATGATAATATGTGTATTATATGTGTAAAATAACAGAGTTGCAATTTATTTTAAAAATTATTTTAACTGCATTAAAGTCTTGCAACTAATTACATTTAATTAGTTTATTAAGCTAACTAATTTTTTAATATATTTTTACACTAGTTTTTATTATTCTTTCGTCTCCGACTACCTTTAATTATATTAATCAAGTTGTTTCTTCCATTTATCCTGATTCTAATCGGTTAGGTTATAGAGTATATAGAGAATATGTAGAGAGCATATATAGATGCTAAAATGAGCATGCTAAAAATGAAATTCATTTCATTTGTTAACTAATATGCACAAATAAATAAAAACACATTACATAAATAAATTTATAAACTCATGATTCGTAATAAATCAAAAAAGTAATAACTGTTTTAATTTCTTTTAAACATCGATTAACTAATCGCAGTGAGTAAAATGCAAATGAACAACTAAACAACTAAGGACTTAACAAGCAGTTATCTACGTATAACAAACAAGTGATTTAACAAGAGGTAAAAATATCGGATAAAAATTCTATAATTAATAATTATATCTTTATATACCAATTTTCAAGTTATATTTAAATTCGAGATACTCATAAGTATTATATTTATATCAAACACATTTTTGTTTCGACAAGTGGAAAGCATCGAAAGCCACTATGTAAGACTTAAACCCACTAAACGACTTCTTAGAAATACAAGGTAGTCAAATTTTATCCTGCGGACAGTAAGATCAAGAGCTGAAACTGTATTCCAGTAATCAAGAAAATGGCAGATATTAGAATATAGAAGGTTTAGCAGTTAGATAACAAAAATATCTAAGCCAAAATTGGAATCGGAATGGGAAGTGAGGGATGGAAGAGAGGTTGTTCGTGCTAAATACTAATTACTGACTAAGAGTAAACTGTCAAACCGTTATTGTTGTAACTCGGTTGCAGAGCGAAATTACAGGAGAAACGGGGATGATGTCGTCTAAATAATGGGACAGGAATTATAGAGGGTTCTGCGTCAAATTATTAATTATGTCGATAGAAAATTAAGCTGGGTGAATAATATCAGAGGGATAATTATTATGCCTGTTAAAGTATCTTCGCGCTACGGATCACTAGGGATAGTCATCTAAAGGCTTGATGTCGAAAGATTTGTAGATAGCGAATTTGGGAAAGTGTCTGCTATCGAGTCTGCGTTATCAAACTAATTGTACAAAATCGTTCTTGTGGTTAAAGCTAGACCATAAAGTTTAGACTTTTGTAATTATGTCGACATATCTGCGACCCTATGTGTCATTATGTGTAATGCAAAATCCATTTAAAAATATGCTAAAAATGTTAGATAATTATAAATACAAATATGATATTATGACCATGTGCAAGTTCGAATAAATAATAGTAAATTGAGGGAAATAGTAAATTATGTCGGTATGGCAGCGAATGTTGGTATTTACCAGAATTTCGACTAAAAATTGGGTAAAAAAGGTGTTTTCATTGTAAAAAAATATCAGATGTTTCATAAATAAATTTGAAAACTTTTAACCAAAAATAATAAATAAGTGCAATAAATCTATATATTTTCATAAGTGTAATCCAAAAAATCCCTTTAATATTTCAATTTATTTCATCTCAATTTACTCGAACTAACACAAGGCCTATATATATCCAAATTATTTATATACTCGATCTCTGTCCTTTTTTTGATTGAAAACGTCTTACTCATACTTATTTCGCTTAGAGTCGAGTATTGGTTTGTCAATATCTTGTCGAACTCGAATATGTCGTGACTCCTATTCTTCGAATTATTCTAAAAAAAATACATATGTCATACTCTATTGTGAATAATGTTATTTATAATGGATAAAAATTATGATAAAAATAAGCCTTTTCTTTTGTAAGCATGCCGCAAAAGAACAAATAAAATAAACACTACTTTCCATAACAACTCTGGACAAAATGGAAATTTTGTTAGGCTTTTATGTGCAAAATACGTAATAAAATTTAAAGTTAAAATTTCGAAAATAAATAGAATTTCTTTGCAATTATTGATACGAATATTTTTTTTTGTGAAACGCTTACAAAAGAAAAGGCCTAATATGGTAATAACGACCCATGCCACACTTGAGTAATTTTTAAAGATTAATTTTTGCATTAATTTTTTATGACTGCTACACTTGATAGGATTTGTTTTTTTAACGAGGATTCAAAATCAATAAAAGCTTAAGTCTGCGGGATTTTAATCCATTAAAAATATGACTTCATGTCCAGACGGAAAGTCCCTCCTAGAACTACCGTAAAATATTAAATCAGAAGACGTCGTGAGCATCAGCACAAATTGTTAGTTAGGACGTACGAGTTAGTAACAGTCTCATTTCTTGAAAGACTGCCTCTCTGGTGACGGACCTCGATGGCACGTAGTCATTCAATAATTCTCAATTAAGTCATGATCAACCAATTATACGTAGCGCGCTTAGCCGGTATGTACTTATTGCGCCTGCAGCGTATGTGATTATTATGTGAAGTTATTGTCACAACTTGTGATAGGGAAACTGTGACTCTAACCGCATTCTCATTTAACGCCTTTATATGGTCTCTAAAGGTGATCCTGGTATCTATGAGAACACCCCGATATCGCAGGAATGGATTTGAGGCTATTCGGAAGATCTCTCTCGTTGTTTGAGTACTGCGAAGCATCCCTTCTGTTCTTTAAACCGTTAATTGGAGTCCATTTTCGCGAAGCCAAATGGTTACTTTATCAACAGCTGCTATATACTGCTGCGTAATTTCCTCTATCTTTTTCGCAATGACGGTGATTGCAAGGTCATCAACGCAGCCAACGCTTGTGCAGTTATTTGGAAGGACGACCTCAAGTACTTCGTCGTACATCACGCTCCATAGTGCAGGACCAAGTACGAAGCCTTACAGAACAGCACAAGTGACCGTGTACTTGCGAACGATTCCAGCTTCTGCCCGGACCTGAAGCTGTATACCGCTAAAGTAATTACACACATTTTTGTACCACTTCTTCTTCACCGTAAGTGGATTCACGGGCAATGTCAATGGCGTGCGATGTACACCTCTCTTTTTCGAAACCGGATTGCCGCTCACTAAGTTCTCCGAGGTACTCCAGGGACTTATGCAAGCGATTGACCATAACAGATCCCGGAGTTTACCCCAACAGACAAAATGATCGATACGCCGTTGGATTCTGCAGATCTCTCTCCGATTTAAGGAGTAGGACCACGTCTTGCTTTTTGCAAGTGTTTGCAAATACGTTTGGTTCAGTTTTAATTGCCGCAATAAGCGCTCACTAGCGATGCCGTCTGCGCTAAGTGCCATATTGTTCTTATGCGCTTAGTAGAAGCATTTATCTCATTAACTGTGTCCTGCGGTATTGTAACCAAGAGAAGAGGAGTACCGGGAAAAACACCCTGTCATCCGTTGGTGGAATCAACGTAGTCACTATGCGGTCTATTACCAGCGAATCCGTCGATTGAGGCATTCTATCGTCACGAATCAAGAGCATCACCATCTTATAGGCTTTCCCCCCAAAGGTTAGCGTCAGCATTCTGATATAGTTCACTAAAGGAGCGCTTCCTGCTCTACTTCATTTTAGTTGTCGTAGAATTGTTGTGAGTTTTCATTAAACCAGTAGGCTGGTTTTATAGTTGTTTATCGCGACGCTCGGGATTCGGGGCGGCGTCACAAGCTACAATTCATTTGAAGAAACTGTTGTCGCCTTGCTAGCAGGAAACTTCGACTACTCAGCATTCTCGCACCAGACCAGTTTGAAGATATTGTTGTCGAAAAGTCATTTTTTTCATCTCAAGCAGACATTTGTAATGCGCATTGGCGGCATGCAGAGTTTAATGATAGCACGATGATTACTATGCAAGTAAATGTCTTCAAGTGGCTATTTTATATTTTTTGCTAGCGTGTCGTAAGCAAACGTTAAATTGATGGCAGATCAATTTCTACCTGTATCTAACGTATGTTCGCCAGTCTTAAGAAGCACAACATCCATTTTAGAAAACCACCCTAAGGGCACTCAGTCTATGGTGTTGCTATGATAGACACCCCAAAAAATGAACCAACCGTTAAAGTCTCTCGCAATGACTAGTGGAGACTTACCCCTGGTTTCTGTCGGAATGTCGGAGCATTGTTACTCAAATTTCTGTAAATCCAAACTTGGAGGAGCATAGCAGGAGAACATGAAGATCTAATCTACCTTAACCCAAGTAAAAAAGCGTCGGCTAACTGTAGTAGAATATTAAAAGGCTCCACAATACTTTAAAGGAGGAGTCCTAAATCCACAAGGATCTCGTTTCGTCATGATGTTGTTCACACAGAAGAGTTATATTCATATTTCATATTCATAAGCCATATGGAAAGCTGGTCCTGTGCAGCCCTGTAGTGATTGAGATTGATTTGCACAATCCTCATTTAAGCAGTTTTTTCACTGCCTTCTTAAATTCCGAACAGCGCGCGTTTCCAAACACGTGCTTGCCTCCACATAGGACCCATTTGCTGTACTTGTTGCACTCAGAGGCAAAGTGGTCCTGCTCACCACATTTTCGGCTATGATCTTCTGGGAATTTACGGTTTGAAGATTTGCGATCAAAGCGCCAACATTTCATAAAGCGTTTCGGTTCCACACAGTCCATGACTCAACAGTTTGACCAACTGATGCGAATCTTTCTGAGTTTGAGCAATTTATCTGCATGTGATGCCGGGAGTTTTATAAACGCTATTATTAAACCTCGTTGTTTTCCACCCGCGATGCAGATGTTGGTTTCTCAAGTTCACTTATCCCACTTTCCAGATGAAAAACACCGAAAATTTCCTGTTCGGATGTGATTTCGTCCTGGTCTTTGATGACCACTGTCTTACAGTGAGTCAGTGCCGCCACACCTACTAAGTCGCCAAGTACAGTTTCCACTGCTGACTGAAAAGCCACCGTGTAGCTTTCTGGAGCCTTTTTAAGCTCTAGCAGCAACTCATTTTTAACAGTCGTGTCAAACTCAACTGACCGAGCCGCCAAGGTCCTTAAGCGATTAATCATTCCTTATGGACCTGAAGATATCCCCTAAGCTCTTCTCCGAATAAAGATTGCATCCGACTTGGATCGCAGGCGCGGTTTTATTTCCATTCCCACCTTTTTCCAACCCTGGACTTGAGTATTTTTTTTTTGAGGAGGCTTTCCAGGTATTTTCGTAGGTGTGTGATATGCCTTTATTAAATAATTGTTAATTTCAAAGTAATTTTATTTAAAATAAAGAATTTTAAAATTGAAAATTAATATTACAGTATAAATGAGTTCCAAATGTACATACAATGTACATTCATACATTTAGTATACCAATCATATACAGTAGGCTCGCAAGTGTTGTAAAAAAACAGCAAGTTGCTGGTCTATGCTGCAAAACAACAACACTATATATGCAAAACAACAACACTATTTTATCTATCTAGCCCAATAGTTATTTACTGGCCAAACACTTCGACCAGTAAAGAATAAAGTGTTACCAACGCAATAAGCGAACTATTGTAAATCTTCATTGGAAATTCCAACGTATGTTGCAATCATATGTCAAAAATCATATGTAAACAAAAATTCAAAAAAAATTCAAAAATATAAATTTAAAAATTGGGAAAAAAGAAAAAATTTCAGTGTTTTATTATGAAATTTCCAACATTCTTTTTAATTCTTTTTATTTCTGTATTCATTTTAATTATCAATAGCTCTTTTCGGTGGCTCACAATTACGGCAAAAAACAGCAAATTGCTGGCCTATACTGGCCTATGCTGGCCGAAATGTATGCAAAACAACAACACTATTTTCTCTACCTCGGCCAGTATAGTTTACCAACGCAATAAGCGAACTATTTTGAACCTTCATTGGAAATTAAAACGAATATTGCAATCATATGTGAAAAGTTACATGTAAATAAAAATTCAATCAGAATTCAAAAATTTCATAAACTTGAAAATTGAAAAAAAAGAAAATTTCAGTGTTTTATTTTAAAATTTTCAACATTTTTCCCATTCCTCTTAATTTTCTATTCATTTTCAATTTTCAATCTATGTTTATTATTTATTTTTATACTTATACAGTATGTAATTTGCTTAATTTATGTGCACATATGCAAAATTTGCTAATTGTCAAAACATAACACTTGATAGATTGCAACAGTGATGTCAATGCTCACGTGGCCAATATAGGCCAGCAGCATTTTTTGCCATACTTGCGAGCCACCGAAAAGGACTAATATTAACACATGTTATGGCAAAATCAGAATAAACCACAAAAACTTTTAAATTTGAAAAGAAAAATGAATAAAATATTTTTAAATCGAGGTATTTCTTGCAAAATATTTTACCCACACACACATGTTTTACACGTATATAATAAAAAAAATAATTAAAAAGTATTAAAACAGTATTTTAACAAAATGTTACATGTATAATAGTTTATACCAAAATATGTAACTGTGCATGTTATACCACTTATCTGTATAATATTTAATTAATAGGCAAACAATTATTTGTTTATGGTAACACTATCATGAAGCAGTAGACCTGAAATTTCTTAGATACAATTGGCTTTCAGAGAAATTGAAGAATGTATAGAAGTTGTGTTAAGAATTGTGTTAGTGACTTTTTTAAGTATATATAAAAAAATCGAAAAAAAATACGTATTACGAAAAGTGAAGGAATAGTATTTATTGTGTAAACTAAGGAATATAAGTTAATATATAAATTCTAAAGTGCAGAAATACTATGTTATATACTAAATATATGTATATAACATAAACATACACCACTTTTTAAGAAATTAAAATAATCATTTTAATTGTTAAAAAATAGAGTGTCCCAAATATATATAAATATATATACATATATAATTAGAAAATGTCCATTAATCTTGGAAAATCGTTGCCGCAACTACAACAATCACTATTGAGCAACACCAGCAGTAACAACAACAATAATAAAATTATTGCCACTAATATTTATGGCTCCTCATCAGATTACCAATGCTCAGACTTTGACTTTGATGAATTCGACTCAGAATCCGTGACATTAGATTACTTTAAAGAAAGGTAAATTTTACTAATTGTAAAATGTATTTAGTCTTGTGGGATGATATCTCAAAATTGAACTCATTTCAATTCAAAACCATGCATTGTTGTTGTTGCTGTTTTTATTGTTGCTACAATTTATTATAATTTCTTAAAGCCCAGCATTTTTGCATATATTTTGGCATCATTTTATATTTTCAAATCTAAAAATAAAAAATTCGTGTCGCTGCTGTTTCAAAATTTGTCGTTTTATGTTGCATTCTTTTACTTTTATTACATACGCTTTTATTTGAATAAATTTGCAAATGTATTTTGTGTGTATTCATTTATAATTATTTATTTATGTAAAAATGATGTTCCTATTAATTTGGATGGTTTGTTTATTTTTTTAAATTGTTGTTTTACATAAATTTTGAAATTGTTAATTGTTTTGTTAAATTTTGTTAAAATAATTTTATAACTAATGCATTTGTTTTGATTTAACCAAATTTAAAATTTATTATATTCTATTCAGTTTTAAGTCAATCGATAGTTATATTCGTATTTCTAAATTTGGCTTATATGTGTCAATTATAGATATTTGATGTGTTTTATTATAATGATTATTTCAATTATTAAGTAATAATTTATTCTGTATACATTTTTAATCCAACTTTTGTTTAAATTTCGACAATCCAAACGGATATCAACATTGATATTCAGATTTTAATTATTTTGAAATAATTTATTTAATTAATGTTGATGTGTAAAACCACAAAACAATAACGTTTTTAATAAGCAAAAAAAAAAACGCAATGCTTTTTATTTCTATTTAACAGATATTAAGAAATGTTATACATATGCATTTATAATTAAACAAATATACAGCTACTAACGCTGGTAATCACCACTCAAATAATTGAAGTTTACCTTTACTAACAAAAATTTCCAAGTTTATATTAAGCAAATTTATAAAGGATTCAGGTTTTGACGTCTGCACTATACGTAAGTTTAAATATAAACTGATTAATTGTATGAAATATAAATATATTTGGATATACTAAAATAAATTCATAATTTATTTAATAGTTCACGACGTCCATCTCCATCGAAAATGGCTCCTACCACTACCATCGAAACTATAACAATTACACGTCCGTTAAAGGTTTGACCTCTTATAATTAAATTTTTTTTATCATTTCTATTTAGATATATAATAGTCTTGAACAAGTTAACAAACTTTATATTCACAATTAGTAAAACAAGAGAAATATTTATTTAATTGATTATAAAATAATTATATTAAGTTGCGTTATTTAAGTATTTATTGTAAATGAAATTTATTTATTGGAATAATTCTATGTAAAAAATCCGTAATATGTTATATAATTCAATTTACGTTAATAAATTAAGATTCATTAAGTTTCTTTGAATTAAAACATAGAAAATACTTATAGTTTAAAGTGTTTCATACTATGTTTTAACAAAACATTATATAATTATTATTTGTTATTTTCAGTATTTATACATTATTTTCACCTTTTATTGGAAACAAAAAGCATTCTGCCCTATAATACGATATAAAAAAGCATAGATTAAAAGCGAAGAACATTAGGTTCGTTTAGCTGTGATAAAAATATATTAAATAGGGTATTTGTAAAAAATAATGTTTAATTTTTATTAAAAAAAGTTTGTAATATTTGTTTGTCGCTTATTGGCTTCATTGTGTTTAAGAACCTCTATTTGGAAAAGAAATTCAACGTTTTAAAGGTGTTCAGAATCAACGCCTCATCTCCTTTTCGTTCGAATTGGTATGTATATCTATAGCTTCACTAATATATAATTCAATTTTAATAGAGTATATTAACAGTATATTGTGTATCGCTATACACAATTTATTGTTAAAGTCAATAAAAGTAGTCTAACCCTTTCGATTTTTACTACAGGTAAAACTATTTCTGAGTCATTAAAATCTTTCTTAGTTTAATTGTTGATGGACTTGTCGGTGAAGTAAGTTTTCGTAAATCCCGCCCTGCGGTAGTAGTTTTATATACTTTTACAACTTACAGGCTACTATACTTTTTTTTTAAGTTCTTAAGAATTTAACACGAAATATGTTTTAAAAATTGCGGTACTGCAATTTTAAGTTTTGAATAATGCTTTGATCGAGTGGCTAGCAAACATCTATGGTGTTAGATAAAGTGTGCATTATCCAAAAATAATAAATAATTAATAATTTCTGTTTTTCTCTTCCTATTTTCCTATGAAATTCACACAGTCAGTCTGTTATAATTTTACGTCTCATCTAGGTCTTTTGATGTTATTTCCAAAGAGTAGACAACTGTTTAGCTTAATATTTTTAAATGTACGCGGGTAAACTGCACTTCCAATAACTAACATCTGTTGTATTCGCTAGGCATGCACAAATTTGAACAGTTAAGCGCTTCTTTTTTTATTTTCCACCTAAACAAGTTTTTCCTTTCAAAGCTAAAGTTTTTTTGTAGAAAAGTCTAATTTCGTCTAGAATCCAGCATCATTGTAGGGCTTCTGTTTAAAAATTGTTATTATCTTCTAAGTGAACAGCAACTGTTTCACCTGATGAATACATAACATAGGATTAATTTCGTTCCTAATACGCAAGTAGTGTACTAAAAATAATTTTTTGGTATAAACGAAGTATAAGACGCAGAGCGGGAAAGTACCGATTTTTGTTAATAGCTTCACTTTGTGTTTACGCATGGTAATCTTTCTTTTTCCTTGTTTTTTTTTCGCATAGAAGTAGGTGTCTTGTTAACGGAGCACAGCGTAGAACTTCAGGTATATAAAAATTTTTTTTTGTGTGTCCGCGTTTATATTTAAAGCGCCCGTCGAATAGAATGCCTTTATAATAGAAATTTAAAAAAAACTTAAGACTAGCAACACTGCATCGTTAAAAAAGCTGCCAATTTATAAGAGCGTTCATTTAATAGACGCTCATTTCAGTGCACAAATTTGTGGTTTTTAGAGTTGATCCCATAACTTATACAGTAACAAAGAAACGAAATGTGTATAGGTGTTGCATTTCTTTTTAGCGTCGCATCTCAACTTAACGCAACAGTTTAGAGTACAGGATTTTATCAAAAATGCTTTTAGAAACCCAAAGACCATGGTATTTACATATAAAAAAATAAGCAATTTAGACCGATTAAAGTCATTATAAAAAATGTGCATCATACGTGGAACTCAGGGTCGGTAGTCGCAGACTTACAAAAATAAGGCTTAAAAGCAATTTCAGCGGTAAATAAACTTAAATGGAAAACTAAAGATCCGTTAAACATGTTTTTGGTTTCGTTCGACGCGTCTGAAGACATAAACAAAATCTATAAAATCTCGAAAGTTTAAAATACGAATCGGGCTGTGAAACCAGTTAAACAAAAGAGCTGCAAAAGGTACGAGATAAGAAAACAAGCTCGGTTAAAATAAACCTAAAACAACTAACCAATAGCGGAACGCATAAAAGTGACTTACCAGTCAAAATTGTAAAAAAACACTCTTTGTACTGTAAAAACACAAACAGAAGCCAAAATGCAATCCTAGGCACAAAAAACTAAAATTGGAAACTTAAATCCGAAGTCTAAAAATGTAATCCTTATCCAAATTTTTGAGAAATAAAATAAGCAAAAAGAATTCAATAAGCTGATTGAAAAGCGTTTAAAAAGTTTAGAAATTCTCTCGAACTCTTGAACTCTTGCTTCGTACCCAAAATATTGACACTTGCCGTATAGCTAAAATCCATCGTCTTACATAAAATTTAAAAATTATTCAACTTATCACTCAGTTCATTCAGATAATTGTACACGAAAAAGTAGCGCAATTATACTTCGAAGCAACATTAAGCATCGCCAAGGAAATCCACCTTCTGAATTCCAGTTAGTTTTAGTTGAAATCGAAGCTGACCACCAACCCTTAACAATAGCTGCTTTGTATAGTCCTCCGCGGCGTAATATAGGCAAAGAAAAATGTATTGAAGTGTTAGAGACCCTTGGAGATAAATTTATTCTTGGTGGCGAGTATTTTTATTGCTAAAAATACTTTTTGGGATTCGAGACTTATTACGACTAAGGACTCGGAACTTCTTAAAGCTATTCAACAATCTGGTTGTGAAACAATATCGACGTAAAAACCTACTTATTGGCCCACAGATGAAAGTAAAATACCTGATCTTATTGAATTTTTTAATTTCTAGAAGTTTAATGGAAATAAAAGATAAATAAAAGCTTATCTGGACTCGGATCATTCCCCAATATTTTTAAATATTTGCAGTTCTATTGTAAAAAAAGAAAATCCTTTTTTTTGGTTAATAAATAGGTAGTTTGGAAGCTTTCTAAAACAGTTGTAAATCAATCAATGATGATCCATGTTACCGCCATGGAAGATCAATACCAACTAGAAAGCGATATAGAAAAATTTCCACAAAATATACATAAAGCTTGCTGGAACAGTACTCCCCTTATAAAGCAGGTTACTACTGGCTGCAACTATTCCAATGAAATTATATAAATAATAATCAAAAAACGCAAACTTAGCCGGAAGTCGCAAATGACCCGATCTCTTGGAAATAAGTCCCTGATCAATAAAGTCTGTAAAAGATTGACTAAAAGGATAAGACATCTTAAAAACAACTCCTTTAAAACATTTCTATGTAGCTCTGGAAGACAACAAAAAATTTTACACAACCAGTGACACACTTCTCGCCATTATAGCTTGAAAATAATTGCGCAAACAGCAATAAGCAGAAAGCATAAGTTTTTCCGGAATATCTTAGATGTACTTTCACAATAGAAAATACCGAAAAGAATATTCCGGCTAATATAAAACCAGACAGCAAAGTGACCATATCTCCAGCTTCTGCTCAGGAAATAAAGGACATCATTAAGTTTTTAAAACCCAAAAAGGCTGCTGGATTTGACCTCTTGACAGCTGAGATTCTAAAGAACTTGCCAAAAAATAATCAAATATTATTGAAAAGTTCATCGAATTTGTAATATAATAGAAACCTCACACAGGGAAGCGTTTTTGGTCTCATACTCCTTCTTCTGTTACTAATGATATCCCAGTAACAGAAAATTGTAAAATTGCGACGTTTGCTAATGATGATAGCTTTACCTTCAATTGGTTCTAATGTAATGAAATCAACTAAAACCCTCCAGCTGGCCGTTAATAATGTTCATCAGTGAACGAAACAATTGCAACTTTAGCTTAGACTTTAAACTATATTGAAAAGAGTATGTGAAAATGAAAAAACAAGAACTTGAGCTAAAGTTTAAGCTAAAAATTAGCTAATTGTCAGGCATTCAGTTTACCGATACAAAATAAACTCCTGATTTACAATCAAATCTTAAAGCCTGTGTGGACATACGGTATACAGTTATAGGGATGTACCAGTAAGAGCAATGTTATGCTAATACAACGTTTCCAAAACTAATTACTAAGAAATATTGTACATGTGCCCTAGTACATTCGTAGTGCAGACCTACATCGTGACATGGCAATCAAACCCGTCAAGGACGTCGTAAAAACAAATGCTCTTGCCCACGCATCGAAAATTACACAACATAAAAATGCAGAAGTTTTACAATTAGTCAACGCAATTGACTCTGCACGGAGATTAAAACGTATAAAACCCTCTAACCTCACTAAGTAATAAAACCTTAGCGTAGATATTTATAATTTATCAAACTAAAAATGCTTGTTAGTCCTAAGTATATTTACTAGTTGCATTAATAAAAAAAAATGTCGTAGGAAAACCATCGATGCTTAAGTACCTAGTCATACTAGGTACTTACTATAAAGATGTTATGTGAAGTAAAGAACTTCAATATTATAGTTTCTATTAAGTAAAATAGTTACTACCGTTATATTGACAAAATATTTATTATTAAAAATTATATTATATTATTTTTCAGGTTATTGCTTTCATATGCGGTGTGATTGTTGTCATATTAATGATAATGGCGTTAGCATCAACTGATTGGCTTATGGCAGCAGGTTGGAGACAAGGACTTTTCGTACATTGCATTGAAGAAGACGTCATTTCACCACTTCCATTTAATATAAATGAACCACCCGGTTGTTACAATAGCCGCGATGTTTGTAAGTTAATATAATAATATGAATTTGAATAGAAATTATCTGTTTTTAGAAGTATTTAGTATTACGTAGTTTTATTTAATTTGTTTGTTTGATTGTTTGTTAGGCGTCACAATAGTTGTATCAAATTCAAAAATACTTTTTTTTTAAAGTGTAAGATCCAAATTTTATTATAGTGAAATTGATTTTATTGATATGTATTTACGGAAGTTGTTATCTTGGCACTTGTTTTATATCCATATCCATATTGTTGAATGCCATCATAATAACATAGAGTACTTCATCCATTATGTAGTTGAACAACCTCTGAGACCAGATTTAAGTTAAGCAGGCGTTGATTTTTCAACATTCACTATAAAACAATCTCAATTGAATAGAACAATTCATTTTATAATTCAAGAATTAGGAGTCAGTTGTCAAATTCGGGTGATCTGTCATTTGTGTCTTTGAAGATTGAACTAGTACTTGGTGTGGTTAATCATGTTGGTGTTATGACGCTTGAATTTACCATACGTGATCCTGAACTATACTTTGAAATGAAATCACAGTTTAGAATTTTGTGGAATTTTAATGGATCAGAAGAAATGAGGCGACGTTGTCGGCAAACTTGCTTGCTTGAGCAAGTGCAACTGTCAAGAATCGGTTGATTTAGGTCTACTCAAAATCAATTTAAGGTTCGATTAAAATATTTTTGTATTAAAAAAAAGTTTTAAAATAAATTTTAAAAAATATATACTATTTGTACCGATATTTTGACTAAAAAGTACAGCCATTCAAAACTGTACATATATAAAATTTGGATATTAAAACAAAAATATATGCTTTATTTCTTATAAATTGTCTAAAATTATTTGGTTTCTTATACTCTTATGTACACTATTTATAAAATTGTACGAGCTCTTGGGACGCTGATTCATTAGAACCGGTACTTATTAATGAATATACTTATGAATTATTTCTGTAGTTAGTGTGAATACGTATAAGTGGCGCATGAGAAAACAATTTATGCGCATTTATATTTAGTTTTTATAAGTGTACTCTAAGTATTTGCGGTTCTCTGTTGCAAATTGGTGAAAGAAGTTATCCATACAAGTATTTTCATCTGATTATTTAGAATAGTTAGTGTGTTTGCTTTTAATTTTATAACCATTTTATTATATATAATTAAATTATTTTTGATTTAATTATTTCTTTTAGTTTATATAAAAGCTACTGCAGGTCTGTGCATATTGACATTAATCACAGATGTTATTGCTACAATTTTAACTGGACTCGGTTTAAAAACACAAAATCATAATTTGAAATACAAGTTTTACAGAATAGCGGTAATAGTTATGCTTTGTTCATGTGAGTGAATGTATATATAAAATAAATTCAGCAAATATATTAATTTATAAAATATAATTTATTCTTTCAGTATTAGCGGTGTTATCTGCATTGATAGTATATCCGGTATGCTTTGCCGGGGAACTTAATTTAGGTATATTAATGAATAAAAGTTTAATTCCTTTAAACAAATACTTTAATTAAAAATATTAGCTAATCGACCTATCTGGGAGTTTGGATGGGCGTATGGAGTAGGGTGGGGAGCAGCTATTTTTCTTTTTGGAGCTGTTGTCTTACTTTTATGCGATAAAGAATCTGAAGAAATTTATTACAAGGAAAGAAAAATTGTGCACGAAAATCAAATGCGCGCCTAGGCCAGGCCGCACGACCTGCCGGACGTCGTTCTTTAATTATAAGTATTTATTTTATATAATTGAAAAAGATAATTATGCATTATTTACCAAACATTATCATTAATATATATAAGAATTTTCGTAATTGACATTAAAATATTACAAAACCTCCTCCTATGTACAAAATATCAGCGTGTTCTTATACTTTTTTTATTTCGAATACTCATATATATATATACAATTTTTGTAAAAAAATGCAGTGTTTACCTGTTTATTTACTTATTGTAAAAAATATGTTATTTTACTTATGTTAATGTATGAGTAGAAATATATTGTATTTAAATTATTGTAATGTATCTTATTTTTGAAAAGAACATATTATTTGTATATATGGTTTTTTTCTTTATTTTTCTTGTTACAAATTTTTACAAAATTTTTATAAAAATATGCCAAATATTAAGTTAAATGGTTCGATCATTTATAACACAATCAATACTCAACTTTACATCTATTTATTTAGAATTTTGTTATTGTAACTCACACAAAAGACCTGCTTGTTGGGTCCCTGTTGAGAGGGATGAGGGCCATTTAGTTGTCAGTACAGACAAGTGGCTCCGAGGCATAGGCCCAGCTTCTCCTCAAAGCATTTATTTACAGTAATCTCACTTATTTGTTTTTATGGGCTTTGTAAGAATTCTTTCGTTTTATTAAATTTTTTAAATAAAATTTGTTTTTATATTTATAATAAATAGTTACTTTACACTTTTTATTTATTTTGCCTTAATTATACGAAATAATATATCAATTGTTTATATTTTTAAAGATTGTTAAGCCGGTTAAATAAATTTTTATATATTTGTAATATATATTTTATTTTTTATTTTCATATTAACTACAAAATACACATGTATATACTTTTTTATGAGTTTAAAGCATTAAAAACTGCCAATTTTAAAAATTACTGTTTAATTTCCTAAATATTTTTATATTTTTTCCAAAATTATGCAGTATATCTGTACATGACAAATTATATTTAAAAAAATCATCTCTAGCAGTCGACTTATTTCGTTTCCAAAAAATAACTGTAGATAACCTCGTCATTATTAAATATCTCTTCAAAATCTTCAAAATTGCATATATTTTAATCTGTTTGATTTATTAAACTAAAAACTCCAACATCCAAAAATTTGCTACGCTTAGTACATAAATTGTTTATAAATTTTGTTGAATTTATAATTATTATAATTTAATAAATAAAGGCAACAATTTAAAGAATTTTATGTACCATATTATAAAAATGACGTGAAAATCAACAATACCATTACATATATTTTGTTTTTGTTGTTTGAACAGATAAATAACTAGTGCAAAAAGCAAAAGCAGATTTTCTTATTTACTTCATAATCATTCATCCAAAAACATCTAAATTCATTCAAAAACTTAACAGGAATCATATTTTTATATTTTAATAAATAATAAGAATATTTAATTATATGAAGCTGAACAAATCTTAGGCAGGAACGTGCGGTGGTAAATGACGTAGATTTATACAAAAAGATGACTTAGTGTTTACTAATAATAATTAAGTAATTAATACACATAATTTACTAATATACTAAAATGTATTTTATTAAATGTATTAATTGAATAACAAATTGTAAACAGCAGTAGTATGTGTACTATTCTTAACGAAAAATTATAATAATGTATTTAATATAAAAATATTTGTGTATGTGAAAATTTAATTAAACATTTACGGAAAGAATACAATTAAAATCAATAAAAGTAATAATATATTTAAATTTATATATTTAGTTTTACTTTACTTTCATTCCGAACTAAAATTTTGAATTTTGCTTTGATTAAATTGTGTATAAACAGTGTGTCTCTATTAAATCTCTATTTCTAAAAAATCCCAAGAAAATGGAGTAAAACTAAAACTTAATCTTGATTTTTCTTTAAATGAATAACAATTAGCCGATCCAAGAATAAATCATTCGTTCAATGATTATCTCATCACTCATCAATGTACCTCCCGATAGTATTCTTCCACTGCATTTTAAATGGTTACTGATCATGTGAAATGTGAATCATTTTCTTGTAGATTAAGACGTTTCATTTACTACACCAAATGATAGTCCAGACTTCAGTAGACATTGGCAACTTAAATTTAATCTGGAAGAGTTATCTGTTAATTGTATGAATCAAGTATGTATGTGTGACCCAAATTGATAAAATGTTAGCTTGCCGATATTTGCATTTCTTTCTTTCACTTATTCTACAATAGTCTCTTTCGCAAAAACTTTTAAAAGATTTTTCAGCACTATGTTCTGAGTAGTCTGCACTTGTTTAATAGTAAATTTGGCTGCTTTGCCATATAAGCTATACCCCAACATAGTAAACCGGTACCCCAACATAGTTTGTATATTGCTATATTGTTGTTTAAACAAGAAACGAGATGAAACGAGTTACTGTATGGCATAGCCGAGTCTTGATAGCCAAACATATTAAGAGCATTTACACTAATAACAACTGTGGTTGCACTACTCCGGTGTTTTCGCATCATGTCATAGGCAAACATCATATATTAGTATGAAGCCAGTATAAAATTTCAGCAAAAATCAAATTTTAAATAATTTGGAAGACTTGTGCATTTCATGCGCACGAAGCCAGTCATATATTTTAAGAAAAAAAAAGCACACAAACAAAATCCAAGCATCACATTCAAAAATATTGTCTCACCTACCCATGCATATACAGTCAGCGACAAAACTCTACATACACCCCCCATTTTTGCTAGTTCGTAAATCCAGGGACATAATAGAAAAAAGTAATGATACAGTTTTGTTTAGAACTGTTTTTTAATAATAATAAACAAAAGAAAATCCATTCATCAATATAAATTAACAAAGTTATTCGAAAAAAACCTAAAAAAATCATTGACAAAAGTCTACATACACTTCATTGATTTTTAGATATAGTCGACAGAAATATAAATGTTAAACGGGAAAGTACCGTTTTTCATATTTCATGCTTGTGGCATGAGTCATACATTTATATAATGCACTTAGTTGTGCTTTGAGAGTGGTATTTAATTGACACGATGGGTCCACGAAAAGAATTTCAAGTGATATGCGAAATCTGGTTATTAAGCATAGAAATGAAAAAAAACCTTATGGTGAAAATATCAAAATTAGTAAATTTGACCCGATCAACAGTTCAGACGATAATAAGAAATTATAAAAATACTGGTTCTCCTGAAAATAAACCTCGCAGTGGCCGCCCAAGGATACTCATACGTAGGGATGTCAGTTTGGTTTTAAAAGAAGTTAACAAAAATCCGAAAGTAAGTGCCTTAAATTTAGTCGAACACATTGCTAATGCAACTGGAAAGCATGTCAATCCACGTATAGTACAAAGAACGTTGAACAGCCACGGTTTTCATGATAGAATACCACGCAAAGAACCTTTAATTTCTGAAAAAAACCGAAAGCTGCGCTTAGAGTTTGCCAAACAATATAAAGAAAAGAATTTTGATTTCTGGAAGCAGGTTTTATTTACAGATGAATCGAAATTCAATATATTTCAACGCGATTGGAGAGCTAAAGTTTGGAGGAAAGCGAAAACAGCACTGAATCCGAGGCATATAATGCCAACTGTAAAGCATGGTGGTGGCAGTGCTATGCTTTGGGGAGCCGTAGCTGCAACTGAAGTAGGAAAAATAACTTTGACGTAGATTGGCATGCTTCCTAGTTGCATTAGCAATGTGTTCGACTAAATTTAAGGCACTTACTTTCGGATTTTTGTTAACTTCTTTTAAAACCAAGCTGACATCCCTACGTATGAGTATCCTTGGGCGGCCACTGCGAGGTTTATTTTCAGGAGAACCAGTATTTTTATAATTTCTTATTATCGTCTGAACTGTTGATCGAGTCAAATTTACTAATTTTGATATTTTTACCATAAGGTGTTTTTTCATTTCTATGCTTAATAACCAGATTTCGCATATCACTTGAAATTCTTTTCGTGGACCCATCGTGTCAATTAAATACCACTCTCAAAGCACAACTAAGTGCATTATATAAATGTATGACTCATGCCACAAGCATGAAATATGAAAAACGGTACTTTCCCGTTTAACATTTATATTTCTGTCGACTATATCTAAAAATCAATGAAGTGTATGTAGACTTTTGTCAATGATTTTTTTAGGTTTTTTTCGAATAACTTTGTTAATTTATATTGATGAATGGATTTTCTTTTGTTTATTATTATTAAAAAACAGTTCTAAACAAAACTGTATCATTACTTTTTTCTATTATGTCCCTGGATTTACGAACTAGCAAAAATGGGGGGTGTATGTAGAGTTTTGTCGCTGACTGTATATATTTAGTAAGTGTGCAATAAAAAGAAGAGTAGAAAAAATTTACCAAGAAACTTACATACGCATGAGCTAGAAGCTATGTGTGCATTTGCTCTGATATTAGAGTTTTTTCTATATGATTTTGTCCAAGCAAAATACAACATATTCGCTATTGGTTTGATTGCTGACTTCACTAACAAAATAGCATTGATCACACATAAAATAATAAGTTCGATTATTTATACGTTTGAACAGACATGTTTTTCCCATTGCGTGTACCTTTTCAGAATTCATGATTTTTTAACAGAGGCAAATTACATGTCTTTATATTTCTATGTTTTTGGTATTAGAACAAAAGAAGGAATCAAAATTGTTGGGATTAATACAGTTTAAAAGTAATCTGAAAAGCTCACATTAAATAAATAGCTAAAAGGTTATCAAAGTTTTCACAACATGTAGATCTATCGCACGTAAGAGTTTGGGCTTTACACTAAAACTACTACGCCGGATTTATAAAGAAATGATTACTCATAAAGCTGTGTCTGAAAAAATTGCACAAAACAACAAACTGATTACCGCACTCAACAAGATATGTGTAAGCAATAAGGTAGCTGTGCGAACGCTTCCGACACATTTTAAGAACTCATATTTCTTCACATTTACATTCAATCCCAAGCACCATAGATTAAAGACGACCAATAAATTCGTCTTATTTTTAAAATACTATAACAATTATATAATTTTTAAACTGATATAATTCACACTCTCTAAAGTTTTGCTTTGGCATGAATCACGAAAAAATATACAGAGTTGTATAATACTTTTATCTTTCAAGCTTTGTAAGCATGTCTTATTAACATTGAATGACATTTAATGATATGAACGATATTATTTATATGGTATAAAAATTTAGCCTCAGTAGAACCATAGCTATTTGATTTTTTTTCTAACAAATGATTTTGACTCAATAATGACGGTTCCAAGAACCGCCAGGTCTTCGTCAATCTAGACGACCAAGCAAAGTATGTGTCTGTCTGAAATTTGACGTTTATATGTGTTTTTACCACTAAGAAGCAAGTCTCAAACATATTGCTTCTTATGTCAGGACGGACCAA
The DNA here is from genome assembly GCF_002237135.1 of Teleopsis dalmanni. Taxonomy (NCBI): domain Eukaryota; kingdom Metazoa; phylum Arthropoda; class Insecta; order Diptera; family Diopsidae; genus Teleopsis; species Teleopsis dalmanni. The sequence goes on along the minus strand of NC_051847.1, from coordinate 112,044,419 downwards.
CCACTTTAACCTGGCACTGTTCTGTCTGCAAAATTCCTATTTGTGGAAATCAGTCTTTAAGGTGCAACAGCTGTAATAACTGGTATCACCTTTGTAACTGTTTAGGTTTGCATAGCCATGCTGAGTCAAACCTTGCCTTTAGAGGAGCTTGTCCAACAACTTCCCTATATAGACAATCTCCATCTTTGTCTACCTATGGCAACCCTTTTCCAATCAACACCAACAATCCCTCTCCCGGCATCTGTCTTACTATCTACTACTTCAGTCTGTGCAGTGTGGAATAGAGCAATCTCCAAAAATAACATTTCTACGTTGCAACACTTACAATGGTGCCATCTTATGCCTTGCTCAGGATCAAATTCACACCATGGTTGAAATTCATATTATATTGACAATTATTGCCAACCTCTACTCATGATTCCAGGAGTTCTTCTCCTCTCAAAATCCTACAGTTTAACTGCAATGCCCTTAAGGGGAATAACATCGCAGTAGCTGCACTGCAGGGGATAAAGCTGCTGCCTAACTCCCCTCTCTCACCCTCGTCAAGGGGGAAGAGTATCCTTTCTGTTCGGGACTCAACTTCACATAGTGAACTAAATCTGCCAGCGTCGAATGACGAATATATGAAGGTTATACGGTTAAAAATTTTCATTGCTAGCTCATCTGCAATTGCTTGCAATTGCAAAAATCTGCTTGCAATTGGCGTCCCAAATTTGCGATTCACTTTTTGGTATACTAAATGAAGACTCGCCATAATAACTCTAACTTGCTCAAGCTCCCATTATCTAATCTTGATCTCGCTTAAGCATTTGACACAATCTCCCATAGCATATTGTTAAATGACCTAACCGAAACATCTATCCATGATTCTACAAACAATTGCCTCTGTAACTATCTCAGAGGCAGATCAGCCTTCGTTGAACATATCAAAAGCAAAGAAATTGCAGTAAGGTACGCAGGGCTCCGTTCTCTCACATATCCTCTTTAATCTAAATATGTCTAAACTCCTAGAGCACCCTGAAGGAGTCAAAGTTGTAACGTATGCACTTGACTGTACAATCACAACAATGCCCTAGGACCACTGCATATTGTGCAACAAACTAAATGCATACCTTCAATTTGTGGCATTGTTTTTGGATGATAGAATTTTTCACCTATCACCAAATAAATGCTTCGAAACTTGCTTTACTTCCTGGACTTAAAAAAGTATCTTTGACTTTGCCCATAAATATCAGTCCCTTCAGAATCCTCACTATCATCAAATCGCAAATCCTGCTTGTCGTTCTCGACAGCATGTAGACATTATCTGCACACGTTCAGTTATATCCAACTTGCGGTTGAAGTCTCGAAAAACGTGCTAAAAGCACCTGCAGGTTGTTCATGAAAAAAGACAAAGAAACCCTACTGAATACCTATTAAGCCGCTTCTTATTGCGGCCTATGCTACTGCACTATGAACCCCACAATTCTGCAAAACGCAATGGACTAATATCCCATAATAACAAAACACGGCATTGCGAATTCCGACCGGCTGCTATTGCATGTCGCATGTTGACCATCTTCATGCAGAATCGAAAATGCTTCTTATAAAAGAACATGCATAACCAACTACTGTCCCAGTAATATCTCTTGACAAGGTGGAATGCTTTATGCACCGTCAGACCAACCATTGTCTGAATGGTATGTCCGACTAATTTCTAATTTCTTCACTTTAAGGACTTGAATCACATATGACACTATCGTTTACCAGTTCTCTGGGTTCGCTCTCATCTTTTCCACTACATAAATGTACATAAATGAAGTCAGATAGATTCGCCTTTCCCATGTGGTACAGGTAATTGTAAAAATATCCAAGTTCGGTCAGCATCTGAGTGAGATATAATTTGTGTCTTTAATAACAATGACAACTGATACCATAAAATAAACACATAACTAATCGTTTTTTTAAACTAGTTTCTAATAGTTATTATTTATTGAATCTTATTAAAATTTTAACAATATATTCAAATTTTTTATATCACAAATATTAACAATTAAGAAGACATAAATAGTTTTATTGTACCAGAAAAAAAGATAAATAGAACAGAATAGTTAAAAAACACATGCAATATTAAAATATAAATATAAAAAAGTAGAATAGTAAGAGATATATGTGTGTTCTGTATTTATGTATATATATATATATATATGTGTGTGTGTATACAAACACGAATGTATGTATATTTATATGTTTATGTTTATATATATATATATATATATACAGCATTTAAATTTAATACATTTAAACAATCAATTGATTCCTAATAAATATTTTATATGGTCGTTGCATATTGCAGCCAATCAATTTAATTCATTTATTTGCTGAGGCTACAAGAGCATGTTTATTAGGAATATTTCGCAGTATTTTTCTCCTTGCTTCAAATATCTTTAGAAGCTTAATATAACCTTTATTTACAACAGTGTAAATTAAATAATAAATTATCACTACTTATATAGTCTACAGATAAATAATAATATACAAGCATATATAATATGATATTTCAAGTCATTATGTTATATCTTAAATCACTATCTATTCTCTCAGAGCTTTCAGGCTCTGGGTCGAGAATTGAATTAGTTTCTGACAAATGTCGACGACATGTTGGCAAAACTTCACATAAACTATCGTACAAACGCTGTTGAAATGTTTTATATTCGATATCAACGGATTGTGTGTCACTAAAGTTAAAATCTGCGACTTCAACAGTGAAACTATTAAAAATAATTATTAGATTTTATGCTTTATTTTATTAATTAATTTAATAATTACCGGTTATGGCTTTGTACATAATAAGAAACTCCAAAAATAACCAAAATTATTGCAATTAGCGTAAATGTCACAGGAACCACTACAACGGAAAGTTGGGATTGCACTTTTGCTATAATTAAATGAAAATGAAAAAAATATTCATAAAATTTTTATATAGTAGTAACATCGGTACCTTCATATATATTAATGGTCACTTGATTTGTAATCTCTGAAACATCATTACGAAGGAAAAATAAAATAGTTTTACTCTCTGTGAAAAAGCGAACAAAGTTGAATTTGCACTGAGGCAAGGAATAATAATTATCACATGTTTCGTTTCCAGTTGCATTATATGGTGCTACATAAAAAATTCTCATTAGTAAATAAAATAAAATATACTAGCAGTTTTAAATATGTTCAAAATATATATTATATATAACATATGCATATTAGAAACGAACCATCAAACACCATTGTACAGCATTTTATTTCGTTTGAGCCTTCGCATTTGATTTCCAAAGTTAATAAGTCACCATGTTGTAGCCAATAGTTTCCACTGGCGGAGAAATTTGTAACAGGGGCTAATAAAGTATCAAAGAAATATAATATAAAATTTTTATAAATTAGTTTTTTATTTCTTACATTTTGAAATTATTCGGTGTTTAAAGTAGCCATAAGAGTTTTTCGGATCACGTGATATAATTGATTTATTAATGCAATTGTAGGGCGGTTCAGTTTTTAATTGTAGGGCCTTTTGTACATCGGAAGTATAAAGTTTAGAATCATGGAAAGTTTTTATACTCACTGTACTTGAGTCATTAGATTGCTTTTCCAATACTTTCGTTAAATTTAATCCTAACAATTCAGCGTTCGCACGTGCTATATTCTCAGAGAATTGGGAAGAAATATCATTTCGCTTTCTTCGTTTACTACTCTTTTGAAGAAGTATAGGTTCTTTCATTGATGACGACTTATCAGTGGTAGGTGATATAGTCGTGGTAGAAGTAGTAGTTGTAGTAGTAGTAGTTGTTGTTGTTGTTGTTGTAGGTGTTGGTGTAGTGGTTGTGGTAATAGGTTGGGGTAATTTTTCAAATGATCCAACCACTAATGCTTCAATTTCGTAAAACATACCTTCTACAGGATAGTTTGCTACATAACTTAAATCATTTGACATACCCAAGTACGAGCAATTCCGAAACCAATAAGTTTTTATAGCAGTTGCACTTTTATTTAAATAATCAAAATCGCTTGGACGTAAATGGATGCTATGATTTACCGAGTTTGCAGTGGAAACAAATTCATTTCTACGTTTTAGACCATCTTGAATCAGTAATAATTCACCACCTAATGATTCTGTTACATTAACGCTAAAACTGTTAGATGCTATTTTAATCCACACGGGGAAAAAGAAGTATCTATCAACTTCAACATTTATTTGATACGTTCCCGAATTTATTTTGGATTTTGCATATTCTACGGTCCAATTACTGTACGGTTGAGTTGTTTCAAATTCCTGTTATGAATAGTATTCGTTAGTAGCAATAAACGTATAATATATTATATGAGAACAAAATGGGTAATAATCGATATCTTGCAATGGGTGCAAAGATTAACCGTGGAGTATTCACTTCCCGAAGTTAAAAGTAAATCTTAATAAAACCTGACGGCCTTACTTTCGAAAAATTAGTTCAATTAGTTCGCGTACGTGCATTCGTTAACTAATTTATTATTCGTTAAAACACATATTGCCGCATCCACCTCAATCTCCAGATCTCAACCCCATTGAACATTTGTGGAATAAATTGGATAGATGTCTAAAGAAGCCCATTATAACAACAAATGCAGAACTGAAGGAGGCACTGCTGAAGAGTGGCAAAAATTTGGACCAAAAACCACACAAAAATTAATTTCTTCGATTCCAAAACAAATAGTAGCTATTATTAAATAGAAGAGCTTGGGCACTAAATATTAATTGTTATCGAAAATATAGCTTTTTAATTTATTTTTTTATTTTTTACGTTAGCTGTGCCAATAATTTTGTTTAGCAAAATTTAGTTTTTTTTTTGGTTTTTTAATTTTAAAAAACTGAATATAAGAAAATAAAATGAAATAAAATGAATATAAAAGCAAATTAAGCATTTTATCTAAAAAAATTTTTTGTTTATTAAAAATCGCATCATTAACAGAATAAAAATAGTGCTAAAGTTCAATTTGCTTAGCCCATTATTATTTAAAGCACATATACATTTGTAAAAATGTTCGTTGACTTTTACGAAGAAACACAAAGTACTGCACCAAACTGAGCGAATAGTGGATTCTTTCGCTTAATGTGCAAACATGATTCACGTTTAGACAATGTGTTTCATACTGGCTTTTAAATGCATTCATGCTGATCTCTAACACATGTCTACATCGTACGAGCTTAATCATGTATTTACCATTAATCCAAATTAAAGTAAATACAAATAGTTCGAAAATTCCTAATACTGCATAACTGTATTTTATATTTAATGTTAAAGAAATTGAGTTCGTAATTAAACGCCCAGTTCACTTACCATCGTACGAACAGGAGATGTACTATAATCTTTCCAAATGAATTTATAACTTTCATTTTTAGCTATACTTCCGTCATTAAATAGGATAGCGCTGAAGTTAACAGTAGAACCTATAACCGAATCGCCAGTACTTTTTATTTGTACAGTATATGCTTTTACTAAAATAAATGCAATAAAAGAAATTTTAATAACTTTCTATAAAATAAAGATATAACCATACCTCCTCCATTTACACAAACCAAAGCAAAAAATAAATAAATTGCTCGCTCTGAAAACGACATAACGTATAGTACATACGCAAAACCCGTTGTTATCTATTTAGCAGAGTTCTTTCAGTTTGAAGTTACTTTGGCACCTTAAAGAATTTTTTTATGGAAACTTAATAATAAATCTTTGCTTCTTTAGCTTTACAAACTGGTAGATAATATTAGTAATATAAGATATTTGTGAGCAAATAATTAGATTTCTATTGTTGTTAATATGTCAACTAGTTCAAAGCTGTTTGCATTGTTGCATTTTAAATTAAGGTTTTGCGCCGTGTATCCAAAATCAATTTACCACTGGGTAATAATAAAATCTGTTTAACCTGATTATACCATTTTTACCATTTATCTCAATATATGGCATCACTTATTCATTATTTTGCACTTATTTATTATTTTTGATTAAAAGTTTTCAAATTTATTTATTTATTTATTTATAATTTACCCTACTCGAAAATATGGTAAATACCAACATTCGCTGCTATACCGAAACAATTTACTATTTCCATCAATTTACCATCAATTTACTCGAACTTGCACCAGCCCGAGTATTTAATATTTATACTCAATTGTGCAAGATAAAAGAAAAAAAATCTGTCATTATCTCTTTAATTTGTGCAATTCAAATTCCCTTATTAACTTTTTATTAGCTTTTATTACTTAAATTAGCTGTTCTGGTAACTCAACTGCCATTTTAATATAAGTAATAATAGTAATATCGAAAGAAGGTAGTTAATTATTGAAGCAATTGATTAATACTATGTTCAGACAGCCAAATTTTTTTAATATCTTAAAAATGAAATTAAGTTAAATTTGAAAGTGTTCATACTGCCACAAATTAAGAAAATCATATGTTTTTTGTTTATTAATCGAATGTTAAAAATTACATAATCCAGACACCATTTTTATCTGGGAAATTTGAAAAGTTGTTTATTATAACTGTAAAGGATGGAATTCAGTAGTTTTATTAGCTTTAACGGATTTATTTTAAATTAATAACAGTAACAGTTTTTTCTTTCTATTTAGGTCGTGTGCGAGTTAGGCTAAGTTGCGTTCTAAATGAGGGAAATTCTAAGTTGCGCCGATAATGTATTGATGTGTCGATACGTGTTGATAAATGGCAAAATGTGTGCAGTGCAAAAAATCCCAAAAAATCTCCCATTTGGTTTAGCATCAACTTAGCCTAACTCGCACACGACCTTAAATTGAAAAAATTTCCTTCTTTCAAACTATTATCCCGGTTTTATTAAAGTCAGCTGTCACTGACGTTTATTTTAAAAAAAAATGTCATTTTTTGATTATCTCAACTTTGTCTTTTGCGTAAAATTTATTTTATGTATAGTTGCATTTGAAATGTCCCTTAATTTCAGTCTTTGCTTCAACGAAATTAAGGGCATTTTTCTTAATTCCGTTCTCACTTTAAAACTGAATTTATTGAAAAGTAAGTAGGTCTTAAGCATGGTATAGACGATGCTACATGTATGCACACCAAGTATGCGCTTTGCTATACAGTTTGAAATAAGGTGTAATTTTATCACACACATGTCTGAAGACCTGTAATATTGTCTTTATCATGCTTAAGTCCAGTGGCGACGCGTGTCCTATCTGGAAGGGTGTACGGCCCTTCTTCAATGTTGTTTTTACATTTACCACTTAAATTAAAAATGATAAATTGAAATATATAAAATGTTTTATTAATAATAACTATATTACATTAGGCAACAATATATTCACAATATAACATTTAACAATTCATTAACAAAATAACATAAAATATAATATCATAAAAATTAATAATTTATATATAAGTTTGATATTACATCAATATGGAATAAATACAACTCTTCACATACTTCTTATAACATCAAACCAACTTTTTTCAAACAAAAGAGTTTGTAATTAGGTCGTGTACGAGTTAGGCTAAGTTGCGTTCTAAATGAGGGAAATTCCAAGTTTTGCCAATAATGTAGTGATGTGTCGATACGTGTTGATAAATGGCTAAATGTGTGCAGTGCAAAAATTCCCAAAAAATCTCCCATTTGGTTTAGCATCAACTTAGCCTAACTCGCACACATCCTTAGAACCATACATGTTTATGCAGTGATCAAACAAAATCGAACGCACTTCCAGCCTAAAAATGTGCGGCCAACTACTCCGTACATAAAGCGGTTATTATTTGCAGGAGCAACAGCTAAAAGGGAGAGACGATATTTGAAAGAAATATATGGTAATGTGAGCTGCAAACCTTAGAAGCACATCTAACCGCTTCGGTAAGTCAACATGTTGGATTCTTATACACGCAGTTGATATTCGAATAGAACAGAAAATTACTCTCATACAATTCTCAATCTCTATTTCTCATATTTTAAGCTAGAGCACACGCACATTATTTTGTCCATTCTACTTTTGTGCACACTTATGAAAGAAATTTATGAATGCAATTGCGTAAAGGGGAAAGACGAAATATGATAGAAATTATTTGCGATGTGAGCTGCAAACTTATGAGCACAACCAGCGACTATGGTAGCTAAGAGAAGCAAATTAATTGAGTTTTCATAGACAATTATATTTATTATATTCTTTATATATAATACAACATACTTTATTGATTAAAGTTATATAGATTTACGATTTGATATTAATAATAATAATAATTACGGCACGGCACGCTTACTCCTTTGAGCACAACGACGAACAACCACGCATTTTGTATTTTTCCTTTTTTATCTATTTCATTATACAGGGTTGCCATGATCGAATATACTACAGTTCCTCCCCCATCAAATAGTCCCTTAACCTTTTTGGCGGTTGCCTCTGCCGGTACGGTCGCGATTTTAATATTTCATCTCTTTTATCTTTTTCTTCTAATGACCCCTCTACTTGACTATCTGGTAGGATATATTCATTTGATGAATGACCTGCACTTACTTGGTCGTCTTGCTCTTTCGGTTGTGCCACTGAAGTTACTGCTACTGGAGTTATATTGGATTCTAAACTTGTCGGTGTCTCCGAAACTCGCTTATGCAACTGGTCAATATGTCTCGACAATATGTTACTATTTGATTGAATTTTGTAGTTGCGATCTCCTGTTGATTGTATAATCCCTGACATCCACTTTTCACCTCTTCCAAAATTTCGGTATCAAACACTTTCACCACACTGGAAACTGCGAACTGGTTTTATTTGTTTGGAATACTCATCAGAATTTAGCTGCTTCTGAGTGTTGTCATCACTGGGGTGCAAATGATCTAAGAATGTTTTCAACTTCCTTCCCATCAAGATTTCTGCTGGACTCGAATTTGAATTTGCATTAGGAGTTGTACGCAGATACAAAAGTATATTTGCCAAATTCTTATTGATGTCTGAAGACTGCATTTTCTTCAGGTGATTCTTAATGGTTTGTACAATCCTTTCTGCTTGCCCGTTTGACGATGGATGATACGGTGCCGTACGTATGTGCTTTATACCGCTAAGTTTTAAATATTTCTCAAATTCTTCTGACATAAACGTTCGCCCATTATCGGACACAATGGTATCTGGTATTCCGTGTGTTGCAAATATTTCTCTCATTAACTCGATTGTTCTAATCGCATTTATTGTACTGGTTATTTTTACCTCTACCCACTTGCTATGAGCATCTACGACGATAAAAAAATTTGTACCCATAAAGGGTCCCGCATAATCAATATGTAACCGGGACCATGGCCTTAGCGTTGCTGGCCATGGTTTACCTGTCGCTACTGGAGGATTCTTTTTGTTACATGCACACTTTTCACAACGTCTGGCTAACATTTCTATATCTTCATCTAAACCAGGCCACCAAAAATAGCTTCGCGTAACTGCTTTCATTGCCGACATGCATTGATGAACTTCGTGCAACATCTCAAGTATTCTGGGACGTAGTATTGCAGGTATTATTACCCTGGCTCCCCATAACAAACATTGTGCATTCACTGATAGTTCCTGGATTTTGTTTACAAACGGTTTAAACTGGATTGATTTATATGGCAAAACTGTATCTTTCCTTTGGATATGCCACATTACTTTTGATAGTACTGGATCTCTTCTGGTTGCTTGTGCAATGTCTTTTGCAGTGATTAAAAACTGTTTCTCAGCCTCATTGCAATATAATATTTCAGGTATTTCCGGTATTTCTAGCTTTACATCATTTAAAGGTAACCGGCTCAATGCATCTGCATTCTGGTGATGTTTCCCTTCTCGGAATTTAATCTCGTACTGGTAAGCGCCTAACTTTAACGACCACCTTAACATTCTGGGTGATATATGCTGTGATATTGGTTTTTCTGGGTTGAATAATCTCACTAGTGGTTTATGATCAGTCATTATTGTAAATTGTCTACCACTTAAAAATTGATGAAACTTTTGCACACCAAACATAATCGCTAGCGCTTCTTTATCCAACTGTGAATAATTTCGTTCCGCGCCCTGTAATGTTCTGGAGCCAAAAGCAATCGGTGCTTCACTATCATCCGGCATCTTGTGTGCCAAAACCACGCCAACTCCATACGGTGATGCGTCTCCGCATAATATCAGTGGTAAGTCAGCCGAATAATGCACCAACAGATTTTTTGATTGTAGTAGTTTCTCTGCTCGTTCAAAACTTAATTTCTGTTCTCTACCCCATTTAAAAGGTATCTCTTTTCTTAATAGTTGATACAGCGGTTCCAATAGATCGCCCTTATTCTGTAAAAATCTATCATAAAATGTAATTAACCCAAGAAAAGCTTGTAGCTGTTGTTTATTTATTGGTTCTGGTGTTTGAGCTATTGCCTTCACCTTTTCGTCAGTTGGACGCACTCCTTCTCGGCTTATCTTAAACCGCAAAAATGTTATCTCTTGTACTGCGAAAACACATTTTGATTTTTTAAGCTTCAATCCTGCATCCTGTACACATTTCAGAGCAGTTCGTGTTCTATCCCACAACTCTTCCAAAGTTGTTCCGCCAATTAGAATGTCGTCTAAATAAATAACCACACCATCTACGTTCTTAAGAACTCCTTCCATCACCCGTTGAAATATACCTGGTGCCGTTGAAATTCCAAACGGTAATCTTGTAACTTCAAAAAGTCCGCGATGTGTGTTTAATGTAAGTATCCTTGCTGATTCTTGGTCAACCTTCACCTGTGTATACGCTCGATCTAAATCCAGCTTTGTAAACCACTTACAATTTGCTAATGCTGCTAGCACTTCTGTATTAGTAGGTAATGGATACGTTTCCTTGCAAAGCATTTGATTCACTGTGCACTTATAATCTCCACAAATGCGTATGCTTCCATCTGGTTTAATAATAGGTACAACCGGTGTTGCCAACTCACTAAAGGATATTGAACGCAGTGCGCCTTCATCTTCCAACTTCTTTAATGCACTTGTCGATATCGAAGAAATTTCGGTTTACTTGAAACTGACATTTATAACATCACAGGATTTCCCTTGTAATCTCCAAGATTTCCATCAAAAAATGAACTGAAGTTCATCACTTCTACTGGAATAGTTGATTCTATATTGCATAAATTGCATAATTATAGTAATTCCCAAATCGTTAAACCAATTTCGACCAATTTCGACCAATTAGAGCCGGACCATCACCCGCTGCTACTAACAACTTTAGTTTCTTTGTGACGTTCCCAACTGAGACTGGTACTTCTGCTTCCCCACTCAGTTTAAGATTTTTCTCTGTTCCCCAAGTTCTTAATTGTATTTGACTTGGTTTTAGCGGAATATACGGCATTTTTTCTCTAAATAACTTTTCACTTACTATTGAGTAACTTGCCCCCGAGTCTATTTCCATTTGTACCGGTGACTTACTTATCGTAATCACTCTCTTGACCGATGGACTACCTTTAGCGAACATTGACCATAAATACTCCGTCGTTTGAGTTTCCTGGTTTGTATCTAAAAGATTTACTCTGTTTGGTCTTCTCCCATTATTTGTTGCTGGCTTTTTGGTTTTTGCTTTTTTTATGAAAGCTCTCTCAATATGTCCACGCTTTTTGCAATAATAACATTCCGCGTCTTTAAATTTGCACTGATCTGAATGATGATTTCCTCGACAACGATAACAATTCTGAATATGGTCCACTGGAGCACGATTTGGTTTTACCTTGTTGCTTGAAATTTTATTCAATCCTGGCAGGCTGGCTGACGTTTTAAGTTCCGTCGCATTTTTTTGTGCTGTTTCTGATGCTATAGCTTCCTCCTGCGCTATTTTTAATGTTAACTGGTCATTCGCCAGAAGCCGCTTTTGTAAATTTTCATCGTACATGCCACAGACTAGTCTGTCTCGTAACATTTCGTCCAAATCATTGAAATTGCAGTCTTGGCTCAATTTCCTTAGCGCTGCCAAATATTCGGAAATTGATTCGTCCTCTTTTTGGTTTCTCCGATAAAATTTAAACCTTTGTATTATTATATTCTCTGCCGGACAAAAATAACTAGTCAATAATTTAGTTGCCGCCTCAAATGTAAATTTTTCTTCTAAAATGGTAATCGGTGTGGCAACCGATTTTAATATCGTGTAGGTTTCCGTCCCACATGAGGCTAAAAAGATCGCTTTTTTCTTTTTTGCGTCTGTGATGTCATTTGCAACAAAGAAAAATTCCATTTGTTCCATGTATGTTTTCTATTTCCCCGACGCCACGTTATATTGACTTAATTCACCAAAATTTTTCGCCATCCTTTAATGTTTTATCCTCGTCGCCAAATTTTATTATATTCTTTATATATAATACAATATACTTTACTGATTAAAGTTATATAGATTTACGATTTGCTATTAATAATAATATTAATTACGGCACGGCACGCTTACTCCTTTGAGCACAACGACGAACAACCACGCATTTTGTATTTTTCCTTTTTTATCTATTTCTTTATACAGGGTTGCCATGATCGAATATACTACAATATTTAATTATTAATAATCTAAAACTTTAATCTTTAAAAATATATGTATGAAAATGTAATTAATAATATTAATTCTGGATGTAAAAATATTTAATAAATATATATATTTATTTATATAATTTAATATTTATTATATATATATATATAATTTGAAAACATAAAACTCAAAAATAACTGTTATTTTCGGGAATCAAATAGAAAATGTCGGCCGTTTTACGTTCAAAAGAGCAAAATAAAACGTATTTGCGTGAAAAGTAATAATACCTTACAATATAAGTTCATATTTCTTGATATTATACTAAGAATTGTACTTTCTAACATTCATAATCTATATTTAAATCTATCACACAAAACGGAAGGCTTCCGAACGAACGAACTTTTGCAGATACTATTACCTGCCAATGTACCTTAACATTTCCGACTGTGATTGAAAATGAAGGTCAATAATTTTGTTGGTCATACTGGACCCGTTTTAGATTTCCATTTCGTCATCGTATTTTGTTATTGTTGTAAGTTTTTCATCCATGTCTGTTTTTAATTTATTAAATAAAATTGATTTAGCAGTTGCAGTTTTTGTTGGTAATTTGTTTTTGTTTACAATTTGGTGTCCTTTGTCTACGTTTTTTATCTAAATTTTAACAGACGATGGTCACGCTAAAAAATGTCGAGGCAAATTTTACTAAGAAAACGGATTTAAAAATAAGTATATTTTTATCTCACGCATCTTAATAAAATAAAATAAAAATTAGTGTATAATTTTTAACAATTTGAATTGCTTTTCTTAATTTTTATTTATAACAATAGGGGTATTCAGGATGTCTGTGCATCGTTGAAATGCACATTCAAATTGCAAACTCAAATAATCATTAATGCATTATGTGCATATTAGTATTGAAAATATTTAGAACAGCCGATTTTTATTTACATATTTATTTACTTGTAAGATATAACTCAGATTTGATATGCATAGTTTTAACAATGCGAAGCAATAATAAAAAAAGAATATATTGACATACTTTGACGTTATTGGAAATCAAACAATTGGACAAAATCACAAAATTGCAAAATCAAACAAAATTTGACAATTTCGCTTAAGTATTGCCCAGCGAACAGCAAAGAGAGTAGTATTATTCACAATAGACGTAACAAGAGGTGTTAAAAATATGGTCTTGAAAATTGTCTTACAAATCAAATGCAGATTCATAAGAAAGGAAATTGTTTTTGTAAAATCAAATAATTTTGCACATGGAGCGATGCATAGACATCCTGAAAACCCCTAATACTTTAAAGTAATTGAATGCGTCATACAATACTAACATAACACTATACTCATAATTTTAGTAATAAAAAAATAACTATTTATATACATATATGTAATACCCTGTTTGAGTTAAAAATTTCACTGTTTCTGCTCGACGTTGTTTTGTAAGATGATGTGTCAATATTCACGACTGCCCCGAACATAGATTTTGGAAGTTAAAGGCGTGATTTGTGAATTGTATATAAATTGTTCACATATAAATGCGAAAATGTCTAAGGAAGTAAATTCTAAAGAACTATTGATAAAAAGTGCCTATGCTGAAATAAATAAATTAGGACAAAATGGTGAATTTCAAAAAGCAATTAAAGCTGTTAACCGAAGTGAGTACACATTAAGCAATTGGAGAGGTAATTAATTAAATAGTTATCCTTTATAGTACTGAGCGTTGTGCCAGATGATGAAACAGCGTTACGTTGCAAAGTAATATGTCTTATACAAGTTTCAAAATTCGAAGAAGCGCACAAGTTCATTGAAAAGAATCGACTAAATTCGTTGATGATATTTGAGAAAGCTTACTGTGAGTATCGCCTCAACAATCCTGAACAATCAATAGAAACAATTGATAGCTTCAAAGACGGTCTTTTACCACAAAATCTTAAGGAACTTCGTGCACAGGTTTTATACCGTTTGGAACGTTATGACGAATGTTTGGAATTATACAAAGAAGTCATTAAAAATAGCAATGATGATTTTGATGATGAGCGACGTGCTAATATGACTGCAGTTGTTGCAAATTTAACTGTTGATGTTGTAAGTAAAAAATTATAACTTGATTAAAACATAGAAATTTTATACTTTCATTTAGAGAAAATCATTGCCAGAAATACCTGAAGAAACGTATGAACAGTACTTTAACAGTGCTTGCATATTAGCAAATCAAAAAAAATTTGGTGAATCCGAACGTAAATTACGTGCTAGTGAAAAAATGTGCCGCGAAACATTAGAAGAAGATGGAGAAGATGAAATCAGTGAAGAGCTGTATGCTATACAGGTACAAATCGCATACTGCTTACAAATGCAAGGCAAACAAAAGGAAGCAAGTGCTATATACGCCGATTGTCTACGAAAAAAACCAAAAGATCCTGCTCTTATCGCCGTTGCCAGTAACAATTCTGTTGTAATTAACAAGGACCAAAACGTTTTTGATTCAAAGAAAAAAATACGTTTAGCTTTGGCCGATGCATGTGAGCATAAATTAAATACACGTCAAAAGAGAGCCATTGCTCTTAATAATTGCCTATTGGCTTTATTGACAAGCTCAAGCGATCAAGTGCAACAATTTTGCCAAAAATTATTAGAAAGCTACCCGGACTTAGAATTTCAATCACTGCTAATATGTTGCACACAATTGTGTAAGGAAAAAAGGTACAAGGACGCAATTGAAATTTTGAATAAATTTGCTAAAACTAGTAAAGAGAACGCATTCCAAACGAAATTTGCAATTGTTCAGTTACTTCTATTTCAGGTACTACATATTTTCATTTCTTTTTTTTTATAACTACATAGCTTTATATAAATAATAATTGTAGGGAAATCGAAAGGAAGCTATAGAAGTGCTGCTTTCTTTAGGTGAGGCCAAATATAAACCAGGAATTGTGTCTGCATTAGTTACTCTCTATTTGGGCACCGATAATAAACCTGCAGCATCGGACTTATTAAAATCGACTGTTGATTGGTATAAGACTAATAACGTAAGTAAATAAAATAGCGTTTCTGTACTTAGTTCGCAATAATAATTATAGAGAATAAATATTAGGTTAGTAGTGGTGATTTATCAGATATGTGGCGACAAGCAGCTGAATTTCATCTACGCGGCGGTGCTAGTGAAACAGCGGCTAGATCATTAGAAGAGTTACTTAAAATTAAACCGAATGATATGAAAGTGTTAGCACAGTTAGTTATTGCATATGCTCAATTTAATGCGAAACGAGCCTTAGAAATAAGCAAAAGGTTGCCAAAGTTAGAAACGTTAACTACCGCTTCTGATATTGACGCTTTGGAAGCAGCGAACTGGGTAATGTCAACAAAAGCAGCAAAGAAATCGGCAATTGCTAAAACTGATCAATCTCCATCGACACCTACGGCAGACAAAAAAAAAAGGACTAACCGGAAACGCAAGGGAAAGCTTCCTAAAAATTATAATTCTGAAATACCACCAGACTCTGAACGCTGGCTACCGAAATATGAGCGTACTGGTTTTCGAAAGAAACGCGATCGTCGTGCCAAGGACGTAATTAAAGGTTCGCAGGGTATGTCGAGTGGCGCTTCTGAACAATTGTAAGTAATTTTAAAGAGTATTTTTGATTCAGTTATTCAAATAATTTTTTAAAAATCTTAGCGACATGTCGAACCGTGTAAACGTTGTAAAACACTCTCCAGCTCCACCTACTTATCAAGAGTCTACACCAGGACCAAGGCAGCAGCATCGTAAAGGTGGACACAAGAAAAAGAAAGGAGGTCGTTTTTAAAAAGCACTTTGATTGCATTATTAATCACTTTTTTATTAAAATACATGATTGTTTTAGGAAAACAATATACACAAATATTGAAATCAAAATACGTTTTTTGTTATAAAGTGACATAAGTATTTAATTTTTCATTTAGTTTTTTTTAAAAATATTTATATTAAATTTTTAGAAATTAATATACTTTTGTCATTTCAATTTTCTACCGCCACATCCCGACGAACATCATATGAGTGCCGATGAAGTGTATCTAACCATTCCATCATTGAATGTTCCTTATATTCAGTTTCATATATATTAACGTCTATATATTTTTCAACAAATTCGTTTATCTCAGTCTCATATTTTTTCCAATCAAGAGGTTCGTGTAAGCCATCTTTTCCGTACCGTTCATTATACCGATCATAATGAACTGTATCTAAAACCAAGCCCAACCCTGGTGCCATTGGCAAATCAAGTTTTTCCTGTGTAAAAGCACGATCCAATGTAGAAACAGTAGTGTTACCACGTACAATGGCAATAGCAAGTCCAACCATTTTTCGTATTTGGTGTAGCATGAAACTCTGCCCCTTTACTATTAATTTTATAAACTCACTGCCATGAGGACTAAGAAATGGTTCCAAATATGTAAATGAAATTATATAACGTTTTGCTGAGGGATCATGATAATTTCTAAAAGTAGATAAGTTATATTGTTTTCAAGTAGGATTGTAGGTAAATATGTTACTTTTTGCTTGTGAAATTATGAAAATTTTTAGTTCCTTCATACGTTGTGAGAATTTCTTTCAATTTTTCCAATGTATTTAAATCAATACGATAACTTTTCGAATCATACTGTTTTTGATAATTTGCAAACGATATAGTGGGAAGCATATAACTGTAGGTGCGTGCATTACATTGGTCCTTCGAATTAAAACCTTTGGTAACTCGTTGCACTGTAAAAATTCGAATTTGTTCTGGCAAATCCTCATTGATAGATTTTATATCTAAATTATCCGCTATAAAAGGAATTAATGTATTATATAGTTATGTTAAAATACAAAACGTACGTAACTTTATTGAACAAACTTGTCGAGCAGCTGACACGCCTTTATCAGTGCGGGCCGCACGTTGAAAGCATGCATTTTGAGATTGCTCAAATCCGTCCTCCGTTATCCACTTATGTTTAAGCATTACTTTAAACAATTCTTCCTCAATTGTTGACATGCCAGGATTCCTTTGCATACCAAAATAATTTACGCCCGAATAACCTATCAGTATTGCTGACTTTTTACGTTTTATTCTGTCAGCTGCTTCACATTTATTGCTCGCAATATCAGTTTGCTCTCTGGGGCTATATTCAACCCATTTACGTTTTTTCGCATATTTTTTAAGTGCTTTAATCGTTTTTACTTTTTCAACAGTTTTTTCACGTTCTGTTTCCTTAATTTCATTAAGACATTCAACTTTCTGTAATGCTTCCGACATTTTTTCGGCAAAGCTCTTGTTTCGGATAGACTGTATATATAACTGGCTCTTCTATAAAGCATGCATCATATTAATAAATAACATAAATATATAAAACTAGTGAAAAACCTTTAAAAATGGGAAGCGAATTGAATTGAAAAACATTAAAATTAGTTTATGGATCTTTTTGAAGTCTAAACAATCGCACGTGCCCACAGCAACTTCAATAGAATATCATTGTTTAACTATTAAAGAAAACAAAGCATGCCTAGAGAGGTTGCCATATTCGCAATATTAGTATGTACTCAAATTTTATTTAAATTTGATCCATAATATAATTGCTTAAAATACAACTATTAAATATGTATTTAATTTAATAAAAAAATAAAATTAATAATAATAGAAGAATTGAGTTAGTTGTTATAAACATTATATGAATATTATTTACATAGTTTTATTTTGTATATAAACCATTTTCAAAATTGCAACACTGTGTCAACAATATTAAGTAACATCAATTCATATTTTATTTAACGTGAAATTAATTTTCTAGTTGTATAAAGGCTAATATCATTTCTGGAAATGGAGATTTTAAATTCATTTAAAACACTAAACCGCCTTATACCGGTATGTCCTACATATAAAGTTACAATAAAAAGTTTATAAAAAAATTTTTCAGTATTCACAAACACCTAGAATATGTGCCGGACAATTTCTAATGCAAGTACGTTGCCGTCAGACGAAGCACTGGAATCCAAAATTTAAAAAACAACGAGCACAAAAATTTATACATGTTGATTTACCTAACTATCAAGAAAAAAAGGATGACTTATCACAGGAAGAAATTCGAAGTCGTATGAAGGAACGTGGTGTTCTCCCACCGCGGCCATGGTTAGAACGTCCCTTTCACATAAGCTGTACCGGGGGAATTTTCGAACCTTATATTCCCCCTGAAGGAGATGGCAAAAAATCTTTAATTTCTGCTAGTGGAGCCAAACAAAAGTTTGAGTTTCTCGAAAAAAAATCTAAAAGTATGTTGGCTGTGCGCAAAATCCGATCATATGAAGAAGATTTTGATTCCAATGAATTTGCGACTGAAGCACAGGACGTATATTTAGACGCACATCGACACATGGCTTTAAAGGAAAAACATAAACTTAGGGAATTCGTTACTGAGCGATGTTATCCTGAAATGATGCATAATGTTAAAGATAAAACTATACATTGGAAATTTTTAAAGTCATTAGAACCCCCGCGAGTCGTCCACGCACGTGTCACCGATATAATAACAAAAGAAAATATGTTTGCTCAAATAACAGTGCGTTTTCATTCGCAGCAAATGTTAGCTATTTATGATCGTTTTGGACGTCTTATTCATGGAAGTGAGATTATTGCTAAGGATGTTTTAGAATATATTGTGTTTGAAAAACATATTTCTAATGAATATGGAAAATGGCGTTTGCATGACAAAATAATACCGGATTGGCTACCAGCACAACAAGTTCCTTTAGCCACTTATCAGATAATAGAAAAATTCGAAGATCACCAACTGAAAATTGCAGATTCTAAACCTAATGAAGACAGAGAACAGCTAGAACTTGAAAAACCAACCGATGGCGCAATCAAAGTAGAAAGATCTATAGGAAGTACCTCTTGATTGTTTTTGTTTTATTTGTTTGCTGCATGGAAAATTAAATCCGTGTGAAAAACAAATATAAAATTTATGTATGTAAATCATGTTATTTATATATATATATAAAGTAAAAAATAACAGTAAAATTGTTTTGTTTTTATAGCTATAATATCTACTACATAATAAATAATTTTTCGTTTTGTAGAATAATCATGTTTTATAATTTATACATTACACACATGATATATACATATGTATATATATATTCATAATGTAGTTTAATAATGATATGCATGCATAATTAAACGAAGCTGCTGCTGGTTTCTTCTATATAACAACGTTCATTAGATATTTGTGTTTTGCGACTGTGGTCTGTCAATGGTATTTTAGTGGATAGAGACAGCGATGAGGATGATGTGTGTGTGCCAATTACAGAAGATACACCCCAATTTGATGGCTTTGTAGGTAATACTTTTGGTTTAGGTGGTAGAGGTGGCGGGCTTTTCCCACCTAATACAATATCAGCTTCTACTGGTATACTTAATTCATCTGGTTGAATTTGCTGTAAGCTTTGTAAGTCAGAATTTTTCGTAGAATTAGATGTCGATTTTTTATTAGTAATGGAAAATCTTGGTGCTGGTTGAGGAAGTTCTTTTAATGACGATAGGGACTCATGTAGTGTAATCTGCTTACTTATTGGACTTAAATTTGCACGTACTTTCCGGAGATTAGAAGCAGCCTCATTCATATTTTCTTTATTTTTTAAAAAATCAGGTAGTTCAAAATTAATTTCAGTACCCCTTTGGTCCTCCAATCGGGCAAGCTGAGCACGTTTTAACCCTTCTAGCAGTTCATCTATAAATAGAAAATTTGTATATAAATTAAAATTCTGTCATATTGATACCGATATAGTAAATTATTACAATTACCTTGATTTTCAACCATTCGTTCAGTTACTTGCACTTTAACGCCAGCTTTTAATTTCGCAATTATTGGTTTCTTGATCTCTATAGTTGGAGATGTTCCATCAGTTAAGCATGTAGATTTAAAACTTGTAATATTTTCTTCGGAGTTTTGATTACAAAATAACTTGTTTTTTAGATTCAAACCTTGATTGTTTTTCTCCCGTGCACGGTTAAATAAAGACGAGGATTCAGACACATAATCATCTGACTAAAATATATAAAAATATATTGAAATGTTGTAGAACGACACAATATCTTTGTTTATGTTATGAAAAAACCAAAAACATATTTTCTTTAACACATTTTCTTTATTCTGATCTTTACAAAATCAGAATAAATACTAGTTCTTGAAATTCTACAATTTTATACTTACTTTTAAAGAGCACACATCATTAGGTGGTATTGACAACCGCTTGTTGGATGCATGTGCTTCAACTTTACCTTGCAATAGCTCACTAAATACTTTGTTAGTTATTTCGTCTAACGTACTTTGACCTGTATTTTCACAGTATATATTAGATTTTTCTTCACTGATGAAAGATAATTGCTCCACTTTAATAGGAAATGGTGCACTTTTTAATAAGCATTGCTTTGAATATTTTGATGTATTTGGTTTGTCTATTTGAATTATCTGTAAACGTTGACCATCAACAATAGTGACAGGCAATGATAAATCAACCATCTCATGTGTATCACGAAATACAACATGCACGTTATCTATTGAATAATTATATTTAAGTAGGATAGGACGAACAACCTCTTGCAATTGTTTCTTTGGTTTACTTTTAACTGATATAACTTTGGGATCAGGAAGATCTAATTTAAATGCTACACGTTGCTCTATAAATACTTCTTTACCCGCAATCACTGTTGCAGAATTTTGCAAGTCAATTGATTTTGCACTTCCATTAATGACAACGTCATAAAATTTATATATCAATCCACGCTTTTCCAATAAACGCTCAACTAACTGCTTTACTGTGTCTTCGGGACGAATTTGGACTATTGTAGTAGCACCATCACTGAGTATTACTCGGCAGAGCGAACACGTAATGGATTCCGTACTGTGGCTATCTACTTGATTAACGATATGTACTGACGGTAAGGCATCAAAAGAAGAAAGCGAAGAGCGAGAGCTGTGAATATCACTTGTAGAATTAGATTGGAATACGGATGGTATTTTAAGCGAATTAGCAGCTATCTGTGGTACTTTGCAAGTAGTTGCCTTATTCTCTGCTTCACGATCACGAGATTTACTACGCATTTTACGATGCCAAGGAAGTAAACTTTTGCGACGCCTGTCTTCTGCATTACTTACTGATTTTTTTAGCTTAAATTAAAATAATTATTTAGGACAAGTTTTGTAACAAATTACAAATTTAATTTTACCTTTGATAAGCTATTTTGATGAAAATGAGTTTGTAGAAGTTCATCAAAATCTTCCATCCCGTACGGTAACGGTTGTTTTTTTTGCTCTGCCTCTAAACAACTTTTATAAAGATCGGAACGTATGAACCTTTGATAACTGTCAAATTTCATTAAATTAAAAATTTGTTTTTGTGCCGGTATGAAAATGTCAATTTCGGCACACTTTAATTTTTCTTCAGATAAATTTCGAGCATGCGAGTCAACATTTACAGGTTCAATTGCTCCATCCCCTAAATGTTTATTAAAAATACTTAATGCTTGAACACTGCGTTCAGTTTTATTTTCCAACTGTCGATATCTTTCACACGCAGTCCAGAAATAAATATTCTCCGCTGAAAATTCTTTTTTCAAAAACTCGGCGAAAGTGTGTAAACCAAAGGGATCTTCTAGCATGCGTTCAAAAGAATTACCCCAAGCAGCTGCCCCCGACGTTACTAATTCTTCCATTATTTCTTTTTTTGCCTGCGATAATTTTGGATTGGATATCACAATTTTATTAGTTGTCAACTGTGCATTTTGATTGTCATTTACAGGAATACGATGTTGGAGCTGTTTTTGATAAAATTCTTTATTACTATCTGTCACAGATCTAATAGAAACATCGTTGTCTGAAGCTGTCATGGATGCAGTGCGACGAACTAATGGGCTTTGATTTTTCAGATGTTTATCCGTACGTGGCGTACGAAACGATGAATGGCTCCAAGCACATCTAAGTGGCGAAGCACCGACGTCCAAATCACAATTCTGCAAATAACAGAAAAATTATTTACAACATTTATGATCATATCATATATGAAATATGTCTTCTAATTTAAACTTTGTATTTTATACAAACGATTTGTGACTGAAAAAAAAACTGTTCATAGATTGAATAATGGTAATTTTGGGTAATTTTAAGTAGAATGTAGTAGTTATTTTTGAAAGCTCAATATAAAATCAATTATTTTAAACTTTTTCTGGCAATAATATTTTTGCGTTTTTTGGCGTTAATTTTACGACACATCGTATATATGTATGTATACATATGCATAAAATTAATATATCAATACATTGGTTTAAATTCATTATCATTTTAACTGCATGATTAATATGTAAAAAATGTCAGTGCTTATACTAAGTATCAGCTACATGGTCTTATGACACTTGAAAGAAAAATAAATGTTGACATACACAATAATTGTAAA
The DNA here is from genome assembly GCF_002237135.1 of Teleopsis dalmanni. NCBI lineage: Eukaryota > Metazoa > Arthropoda > Insecta > Diptera > Diopsidae > Teleopsis > Teleopsis dalmanni. Next base: position 112,021,448 of record NC_051847.1, on the reverse strand, counting down.
TGAAGTTCATATTTCATCAACAAAAAAGATTGGCGTGGCAATCAAATAAGGTTAATACAATATAACATATTAAACTAATTGGATCGTATGAGTGCGGTTAGAATTTAATCAAAAAAAAAATAATAAAAAAAAGTAAAATTTATGGCTAATTGACTATTCAAAAAATTAATGAATATGGAACTGGGCAGGGCTGACAACAGTAATACGCTGACCATTGCATTTTAAGTAACTTTAACTAACCGTCAAGCAAAGTCCGGTCATTAATGCAATTAAGTAAAACTAAAATTATATTAAAACATTCAAAGAATGAATTTAGTCGTTGTTTTATGCTTTGTGGGTTTTGTTGTTATTTTCTTTAATTAGTAAAAGTTAACATATATACTTTTTTCATATTTATTAGTTTCCGCTTATCTATATCTATATATTTAATACATATTTCATCAAAACTTTTCGTCTACGCTAAAATAATTTTTGTATGTGTCTGTATTATAATTAACACAAATAGAAATTTAACTTTTATACATCATAACCGAACAACCGAACACAACGGACATCACACGTCATACCACAACTTCAGAGCATTCAGCACTAAAATCGGTTTAAGTGCTAAGTCGGATTGTGAATAAAAGTTTGCTAAGGTTGCACACATATTAGATATGTTCAATAAATATACGAATATATTATACGAATAAAAAATACAAATGTGCATCTGAACTTTAAACTCAAAATATATTACAAATTAAGAAAGCAAATATTAAAAATATTTAAAAATTTGTTTAACGATGACTAGAAAACCACAATCAATTTAACAAACTCTCTGAACACCATAATAAATGGGCATATATTCAATTTAAAAATTGTGAAAGAGTGCTTGAGAGAGTACACTTACAAATAATTTAAATTGACTGCGGAAAATGAATGAATGGGGCCTCGCCATGCTCTGAAATAAATTGTAAGAAAATTGTTAATAATATAACGATATAAATGCTGAACTAATATTTTACTCTTTGGATCTTTTATACTCAATCGAGTCTCGATAACAAAGTACAACTTCGTATGAGCTAGAAAAAACACATAAAAACACAAAGTACGAAGTAATTTTAAAGTCTCTTTTTTATCACTCGGGAGCTTTGTAGTTGAAAGAGCGGTTGAGAATGAAAGTTTTTTGAGTGTAATGTCAACCTTCAATTTATTGTCTCTTAGCAAAAATAGTATATATTATTTTTGTTTTAATAAAAAGCGCATAAATTAGTGCTGCATACGATCAATTAATAAGTAAATACATACATACATATGTATGAATATATTAAAGAAATATATTGTAACATACATTTCATGTAAAAAACGGAACGTTTAATTAAAAACACTATATACAATATTAATTAAAAATTTGAAAACATTTTAAAATGGTTTCTTGTGTTATCACAAAACAAAACAAACAATTAATGACTCACATTAATTCTTTTCGACAGCGCATTTGCAATCGAATCAGGTAATATTGACGAGTAAATAGTCGCTGAATTGTTATTCTTCTTGCTGTTGTTGTTGGTGTTGTTGTTGTTGTTGTTGTTGTTTGTGTTTGAAACTGTGACTTTTCTTCTCCGATTTTTATGCGGTTTCTCATTTTTAAAATCGTTTTTATTATGATTGACAATTTTTGTTGTTGACGATAATTTAGGTTTCGTTAAAATTATATTTTTTAAGGGATTGAAATTGTCGTTACTGAAGCGAGGAATTTTTGTTATATACGCATTTCCTACGCGACATGGGGTTCTCAAGCATTTTCTAGGGGACTCAAAATCCGAGTGTTCTTCCACAAATTCATAAATGTTTCGATCAAGGAATGACTTGCATGAATAATCCGCATGACTGAAAACTTCATGAGTTGTTTTCATTGGGGAAATATTGTCTTTTGACTGTTTTGCAATATGTACATCCCCCGTTGTACGCAATTTTGGTAAATCTGTTGTACACATCTGTCGATGTGTAATTTTCTGCTGCCCATTTTTCATTGAATTATTTAAATTCGCATTTACAGATGACAATTGAGAGCTTGCAAATAATTTGTTTGTCTCTAATTTTTGATGACATACGCTTTGTACACGTTTTATTTGTTTCACTTCAAAACTATTGTCAAAACTATTGTTGATGCATGAGTTGAAATCGTAAATATATTCTTTAAAATTCTTAATTACATTATCAATTGACTTTGATTCTTGTGAGGGCTGTAAGTTCTTTATTGTTTTAACATAATTTATTTGTGGTTTCGTTACAAATGTCTTTTCGTTTTTTACTGCGTTTGCTTGTATGTCTAACATTATTAATGTTTGATATTATTTTATTAGTATTAATTTTATTGAATTCATTCCAACATTGAAACTAATGTTGAGTTGCAATGGCTCAGGAAAAACTAAAACGAAAAGTATCCTTTACTTTATTTATAAGGAACATCACTTCCACTAAGTGAATAGATTCTTTTAATTATTACTTATCAAATATCAAAATTTTTGCACCCCATTCAACAAACCTATTTACCTATAGATATGCAAATGTTTTTGAATGTTTTTCTTTATAAAGGATAAGTATTTGCTCCCTGAATATGGTTCACTCGAAAATTACTCGAAAAAAAGCTATAATGCAAATTAAAACCAGTTTTAAACCCTTTGAACCGCTTTTCCAGATGTTCATTTTTAAAGTTTTCATAATGAAATTTACATTTCCATTTCCATTTCCATTTTTAAAATGATCAAAAGTTTTTAATAGAAACTTTCAAGACAATTATGAATATTATTTGTATTACACATTTGTACATGCATACATAAGTAAAGCTTTAGATATCAGTATTTCATTCGTTTTATTTATTCATTCATTATATACTCTGAATTATTTATCAATCTGAATAATTAGTCGAAATTATGTATTTCACACACAATATATGAAAATATTTAATTGTCACTGAATTTTAATTGAAATGGTTATTTCGCTACGTTGTTGTTATATTTGATTCAAATTATTCCTATATTTCGCGCTCAAACAATTTGAATTTATTTAAAATGTTAGTTATATCATTTACTTATTTTATACTGAACTACAAAATATTTGACTATCATCGAACAGAATTATTTAGCAACTGTGGAGTGAGCGCACGGCAATTGTCAGTGCAAGTTTGAGCCGCTGAAGTCGTGTGCCCAACCTAGTGTGACCCGAGCGTGGTGGTTTGCACTTGTTGCTCTTAGTTTTCTTAACATAACATATGCTTATTTCTTTTGTATTAATATATTGAAGTTACAATTTTACCTAACCAACCACCAACCACCAACCATCAACCAACTGCTTCAGGTGCATTCAAATATCTATCTTGTCTGTATTTGTCTTTATTATACTGTATATGCTACGCTGTGTATGCTGTATATGCTAACATGCGTGTCATGACAAAATTGAATTCTCTCCAATTCACCAATTGTTGCTAAAAACGTAATGTTCTTTTAATACAATAATAAGCTTATTGCTCTATTGTAATTAATTTTAAATTAATTCATTTAATCCATATAAAGATGAGATTCTGTATGTATGCGTTACATATTTGACTTGAAAGCGATCGAATTTGATGAAATTTTAATAGAATTTTATTGAATGAGAGAGAAAGGTTTTGACCCAACCACCTGTCGGGATCCCCGAGTTAACGACAAATAATAATTTTACAGGTAATTGTTTTTTTTACAGGATTTAAGTTGTTGTTTATCATTTTAAAATAATATTAAACTAAAAAAAACACTTTTTTTTTAATTACAAACAGAAATTTAAATCATTTATTTATGTATACAGAAATTTCAATTCAATTCGAATTTTTGAACAGAATTCAAAAATTGGACTATAATAAAAATAAGAATCGCATTTCAATATCCAGTACAGTATCGGCTCGGTAATACGGACAGTGGATATTCCGAACACAAAAGTCAATTGTATTGTTGACTCTATAATCGGGACAAACAGTTGATTTTTTTCTATATGTATCACTTTTATATTGTTATTATTGATGTAACATCTGTAAAATAACATATTATTCATATGTTGTGCTTAAAAAAGCATCCAAGTGCCGCCATTAGGCGCCAGATCAAAAAGTTTTTATCTCAGGGGAACTTTTACAAAAAGATGCAATGGAAATTTATGGAGAAAAATTATTTAATAATCAAAGAAATACTGAAAATACTTTAGCAGTACACAACACATTATCAAAAAAACTTAAATTATATTAATTTTTTACTCTTTAAATTGGTTTCGGAAATCTGGACAAAATCATAATTTGGACATACGCCTCTGCAACAATTGTCAGGATTATCGAGTCACTACAAGATTATGAAGTTTTTATTCGAAAGATTTTCTAGATTTTCGATTTTATAAATTGTTTTAACACTAATCATTTTATTTCTATGTGGTATAATACAAAATAGTTTGAAAATAATGTATAAAATTTTATAACAATAAGTAAATTCCAAATTAATAACTTCGAAAGTTAGGGATTTCAAAATCAATGTAACGGTAATTTTTGTTTCATTTATCAAAGTATTTTCTTGGCATTAATATCTGACATAATAAGCATATCTCGTATGTATAAGTATACAAATTCATCTTATATGACATGTTTTTTCTAACATTGAGGTAAAAAATCTACGTGATCGAAAATCTCTCTAGTCTCCTCAACGTCCAAGGTAAGTCTAGCGCCGTCACTAGCGATGTCCGGATCATGAACATGTCAAAAAAAATTGTCTCAATAATTCGAAAATTATTTTAAACAAACTACACATATATAAACATTTTTATGAAATATAAAATGTAGGAATTAAGCCGTTAAAATTGCTAACTAGCATTCTTTGTATGATCTAACTATTTGCATGAAAGATATGTCTAATTTGATAATAATATTTATTTCATAACATGTACTTGTATGAAGTATTTCGTATTAAACATTAATATATATTTTCATGGTTATATAATATATTGATGGTACTTTATAGTAACATTTGTTAAAATTAAAAAAAAAGAACTAACAACAATCCGTACAGTTTGCTAATGTGGAAAAGCGGATAAACATACCTACACTGCAAAGGTTTGTTATAGTATATTAACTGGAATAGATTGTGCCTTTACCCTGAGTCCGTTACTGACTTTGTGTAGAACTAATTTAGAACTAATTAACTGTATTTGAGAAATATTGTTTTGATACTGTGTTTGAATTACAATAAAATTTTAATAAGACTTAAGGTACTATATATGTATGTAGGCTTTCTGTAAGAATGAAAAACACCTGTCTTAGGAGTTTTGTATTTCCAATACACATTTGCAATATGTTTTTAACAAGCACATTGAAAGTCACATGTGCAATGGACATCACTTGAACACAAGGCGTTGTTTAGTGAAGATACGATTTATTCTTGGGAATGTTAATGTTAATGTTCTCGTCGCTTCTGAACGTTAGTTTTTGCTTCTTTTATTGAGAATTTTTTTTTAAGAACCTAATAATAATAAAAGGATCAAAACTATCATAACAGAGGGGAATGCGTGTATTATGTACTTAATAATACTTTATTAAGTATTCAGTATATACTATATGGCATGCGTACCTATATAGTAATTTAGCATTCGTGCATTCTTCAATGTGTGGACACAGACGTATAGCTTCTTTAGCGGCACTAGAAATGAGTGAAAATTTTCTTGGCTGGTAAGATATTTACAGAAAAATACATAAACGGTAGATAATTATAAGATGAAAAAATGACATGATGAGTTTCGTAAAAAACTATAATACAAACAGCGTGACAATTTAAAGTTTAAATTGTATGGACTAAAATCTCCATATGACGTAGAAACGGCCAATCATGCCTTTTATGTAAATTGAAGGTAACACCTAAGGCAGATTCTGGAGTTAACACTATAAAATATATAAATTTTTCCTTAATTTAGCTTCCAGAAGATCTATAAGGAAAATGTACTGTTTTGAATTAATACTTGACGTGAAATGGACACGTTTAATTTAAATGTAAATACAATAATATTCAATAAAGGTATTTCGAAAAACATTATGCCTTAAGAATTGATTTGAAGATATATTATAAAGATACATGTATAACTTTCTATAGACCAAAAAGAGGTTCATTTGACGGCCGTAAGTCATACATATACCTATTGATTCCTAGCGATACCATATAGAATTAGACTTCTATGTAGTAGATGATCTTACTAGTAGGCGTTTTTTTTTGTGAATTTAAAGAATATTTGAAGCTTAATACCTTATACAGTGACACCCATCATTTCTATCATCTTATTAAATATGGGTGGTGACATATTAGAAATAAATTTAATATATACATCATTATTACTGAATATATGTTTCTGAATATGAATATATAAGCCGTGTTTCAGCACGGATCTGGATATTTTTTGCGAAAACGATCGAATCACATGTGAAAGTAATTTTTATTTTGATTTGTGTAAATAATTTTGGCCCTAAGAGCATTATTGAAAAAAAATGTTAAATATAAAAAATTAAAAACTTAAAAAAAAATATTAAAAATAATAAAAAAAAATATATATGGAAAAAATATATTTATGGAAACTATTAATAATTTTTCCGATGAAGATTTCGAAAAAAAAAATTTCGAGCAAATTTTAGACTTCAACGATATACTACCAATTATTTAACAGGTATGTGCACATTGAAAATACAATAGCTTTATTTTACAATTATTTTGTGTGGAGAGTAACTGAAAGAGTTAGTGCTTGACTCATATCAATTGGACACCGGCCGAAGCACTTGTTAATATGGCAAAAGTGGAAGCCACAAAAATGTCTGTTCGTAATTGGTTGCATAGACAACACAGATATTAAAATAAGTACTCCACACCACAGCAATAAGGCCTATTTCAATAGGAAGCATTGTTAGTGCTTTATCTTGCAGGCAGTTTGCAATGCAAATGATGAAGTTTTATTATAGATAGCCAAGTTTTAAGTAGACAAATTAAACTGTATAATACAGCATCACTTTCAAACATATTCCCCAGCAGTTATTTTTTTTTAAGAGATTCTGCATATCCAAATTTAAATTGGTTGATTAGTCCATTCAAAGATAATGGTTCTTTGCCCTCTGCCCAAAGAGAATTTAATGTAATGCATTCGCAGGTAACGATTGTCTTAGAAGACGGTTTTAAAAATAAAAATAAAGCGTAACTTTTTCCGCCAAACTCCATGTTTTCACTTATTGTTTTGTTTTTATTTCTTACTGCACCGTATCATATGTTAAAATCATCTTCCCAACGACATTTTGCATAAAATACTTTCCATTTTTATTTGCTACACATATTCCACATTGAACCAGAATGTGAACCAGTTCAATTGCTGGTTCACCACATTGTTATTGTTTTGCATATGCATTGAGCGGATCATTCTTTGCTGAAACACAACTATTAATGCTTTGGCCACGCATCATTTATATGGCGTTTACACTGCCTGCAAATGAGTCATTTCAAATCAGTCATTTGAAAGTGTTTACATTCGTTATTATTCATTTGTTCTCATTTCAAACATCTGATTTGTCAACATGCCTGTTGAGATAATTTTCAGCCTGTGCCAAATAAATGTTGGATGAAGGTAAAATATATCTTCGAACCTTGCAATATAAACTGAAAACTTATTTTTAGCTTCGATTGAGTAGTTTTTGGGAATTAGAGATTTTCAAAAAGAAAATCGAAAGCATCGTTTTCAAGGAAATGCAAATATTTATTTACCTTTTTTGTGATTATATCGAAAACAGCTTTATCAAACTGTCAAAATGCCATAAAAAACTTTTATTTATGCTATGTTCAATGTATTCATTTACATTTGAAACTCATTTGAAACTTGTTGGAACTCATTTATACAAAATGAGATTCGTTACGCGGGTGTGGATCTCATGTGTGCATATGAGATTTTGTATGCAGAAATCAGTCATTTACTTCTCATTTGTGATATTTTGACTCAAATCAGTAATTTGAAGCCAAAAATTAGCTTTCGATTAAAACAATAATCGAAACAATATTAAATTGTTAAATATTAAATATGAAAAGGATATAATTCTAAATATTCAATATTAATATACAACAACACTATTATGTCAAATCAAAATTTAATTTATTTCATTTTAGTTGTTTGGAAAATCAAAACAAACTAAAGCCTTTTTAAAGTAACAAGAGCTAAATATGTTATATAATGTTAGGTAAATGCAAATCCGACACAGATTCCACGTAGGCTGGCCATGGGTTCGTTGAATGTCTCTGTGATATTCTACGTACTGAAGGTATTTACACAACGAGTTAAGAAATTACTTATTCTGGCGTTTTCAAATCAGACAATTTATATATAAATGTCTAACAATATATAAAATAAGATCAGATTAGCTTAAATAAATTTTAACTAACAAAAATTTTGAAATTCTACCTCCCACGCTTACTTAATGAACAGTGACTTTCTGGCGTTTTTCTCTCTCTGTTCATGGCAGCAGGCTTAAAAACAATTCTCTCAATGATAAGCCATATCTCCGTTTCTTGTGAAAGGTTTTCGTGGCTAGATGTCACAATATATAAAGCTCCACTCACCTTCTTTACTGTGTTCGTTTCCTATATTCACATTTCATTTTTAATTGAAATCTAATACAAATACGATATATTATGCTTTTGATTACTATATAGACAAACCACTAGATAGAAATTTTAAACAATATATCATATTCCGAAAATTTCCTCGCAATTATTTGCAGGAATCATAAGCAAAAAATATAATTATAATAATATATTGCAATAATGAATTAGTATTACTTTGATGAATAATTGTTTTTACTTATTATTTATTGCAATTATATAATTATTACGTTCTTATGAACCTGTTACGCTCTTCAATTTTTAGAGACATAAAATTGTGAGAATAGATTTTCAAGAATATTAAAAAAGGCATAAACGAATTGAATGTTTCAATAATGGCTGAGACGGTCAGTGAATTTAACAGAACAGCAGTAAAAAAATGTTATTCAATGTAATGTTGAGCCTTTTCCAAATTTGTGCATCTAGACACTTTTACTCTTTGATAGTTAGGGGCTTCTGCAGAGTCCCACCTATCTCACTGACTAATTTGTGTATTCCTCATAATCTTCGTGATTATTCAATGACTGATCTAAGATCTGCGTGCCGCCCTGTGCGGTTAGTGATTACTCTGCGATTAGATAGAGCTAAGTAGAGCAGCCTGTCGGTTTTCGCATATAGCTTCAGGGCTTTGTCCCTTATATATATTTTTTGACTGGATCTATTCTAAGCTCTCTTAGCATGTCATTCGTGGGGATGTACCACGGTACTTTGAAGAGTCTTTGGAGAGCCTGACTTTGAGCAACTTGTAGCTTCTGGAGAGTAGTGTCGGCAGCTTTGCTATACCCGACACACCCATAAAAAAGTACTGGTCTAATTATATAGCTATAGATCAGCTTTCTGTTCTTCGCGCTAAGGTTATTGTGATTGAAAAGTGGTTGTAAACATTGCAGTGTTTTTGCGCAACTACTTCTTTTAACCTTTATGTGCTTGAACCGTTTATCAACGTGTTAGTGAGATAAATTTTGACAAAAACAAAGCTGTTTTTTGAACCTTCAAAATCGTTGTGGATTTTGAGGTTGAAATTGAATATACAAAAGTTGCCAGTAGTTCTACTTATGACATCTCAGTTAATTATAATTTATTCATATATATTTTTGCACCTAAATTCAATCAATAATTGATAAAATGTAGTCAAAATAATATTTAAATAAACTGATACAAATACCCATTACTTAGTTAAGATGATAAAATGAGAATTAAAATGATGATAGAAATTTATAAAGCAAATTATAAATTAATTATAACATCTAAGGCGAAGGACCTAGCAGTCCAGTCCCTTATTCTCAGTTAACTTTAAAAATAATTTTAATGTTAACTCACAAATAAATAAATATAACATCTAATATCCAATGCACATTAATTCAAGGTAAAACTTAGCAATAGCATTTTAGAGTTACTTACCTCGCCTAAATTTGGTTCACTGTTTGTAGCTCCGAGAAAATCTCGATTTTGAATTCTTAATGTTGTCTCCAGATTTTGTAAACTATTCCATTTACATAAATAGTTTTCACAGATTTCACTCGATGTTACTAAAGTGTTCGAATAGTCATTTATTTCTAAATTTAAACTGCTCTTATCCGATTTGGAATTACGTTTTGTATTCGAGACAAACACTTGGGGGCTTAATTTATACGATAATGAAGTGTTAGTTTGCAACGAACTCTGTACATTGGTTATATCAGCATTCTTTTGAAAAACATTTGTAGATTCATTTATAGGTTTTTTATGTACTGATATGTGTTCAACACACGATGGATGAAGGAATATGGTATCATTAACTGGTGGTGTAGCTAATGAATTTAAAGATATATTATTAAGGGAGGTATGTGGAAACAAATCTTCCTTGTTTTGTGTTCGTTCCACCATTGATAGTACATCGTCACAAGATCGTGTTATTTGTAAGTTACTTAAAGAAGTATTCATTAAATTGAAGTTGGAAGATAACTCAGGAAGCATTTGTTGGGCAACATCAGTTACAGGATCAGGCATTGCGCGTACTGTTAAACGTTTATCGACAATAACATCAAAATTATTAAAAATACCACTAGGCCGTGCAGCAGTATTGCACATTCGAAATTCCACTCTTTTCGGAAAATCAACTACTAGAATTCGATCAGATATACTCTTGACATCATTATAAAATCCGATACCTGAATCAGAGTTGGAAGTAGTTGTAGACACTTCGCTTATATTACTAGGTTGTGGAGAGTGTGAGGCTCCAGCATAATTCATATTAGGTACAGGAATATCATGCTGTTTATATGTAGCGGCCGGTAGTATGCGCATTGTATACATGCTACGTATTAAATTAACAACATATTCAGAATTATTTGGAAATTCTAAACATAAATTCGAGATTGGATCTTCAGTACATTGTATATGAAATTGATCTGCATACAGTTTGTGATATTGATGGCTACATAATTTAGTATCTATGACAAAAACATGACAACTGTTTGAAATGCTTATATTTTTCGTTTTTGGACTAACAGCGGCTGAAAAATCTCTGCTTTCTGTATCATCATTATCTTCTTCGTCAGCTTGGGATGTATGTATAGAACTGGTGACAAGACCAAAAAATCGATTTTCACTTTCAGACGATGAGCTCACATAATTCAAGCGTTCAGATGCATAACTAGCTAAAACAGTACCGTTTGAAGATTGCAGTCGCAGACAATCAGGTAGTATAGTCATTAGAACAGTACTAGGTTGACGTTTTTCTTGACGCAATTTTCGTATACATGATCTAACAGTTTGAAGTTTTGAATTATTAGATATCTGTTTTGGCATTTCTATAGTTCCCAAGTAACCGACTATTACGCGATATTCTAAAGCTGCATGTGGTATACGTACCATAGCACTTACATTTGCTACGTCCGAAGAAATTTGTTGCGCTCCATCTATTTTGATTTCGGAAGCTTTTTTTTCAGTTTTGCTTGTACTATTCAGCTGCAGTGTTAGAGGCAAATCTTCTATAAGTGGCCGTAAAGTTTGAAGTTCTGAACGCCTTTTTGAAGAATTCCTTAAATGTGGCCTCTCAGATTGCAAATGATGCTTCACAGTTTGCTTATTTGGAGAATTCCGTAATCTATGCACTTTATTTCTGTGATATAAAAATCGCGGTTTACCATTTATTCCCGATATCCCAGATTGTCCCGACGTTGAAGATAAGGTGCTATTGAATTGTTTTCGTTGCAATAAAAATGCATTTTCTTCGTCCGAACTATCAGAAAAATAATTTTCTGCTATTTGCATACGTATGCTTCCAAAAGAATTACCAATTAATTGTACCACAGTTTCATGGGGCAATTTAGATACACCGAGTCCATTAACAGAAATTAAGAAATCACCTGCACGTAAACCAGCTTGGTCTGCTGGAGAATGTTGTACTATGCATGATAGTCGACAAGGTTGTTGTCCAGATATGGTAAACCCAAAACCATTATAGCCACGACGAACTTCTACAGTACGAGTACCGTAATTTGGCCGTTTTTTTCTTCTTCGTTGGTGCGCAATACCACCTTCACTTAAAGAGTTTGATACTATTGACGTTGAGTGATGATGGTGATGCATTTTTGCCTATGCATTTATATTTGTATATTTTCAATTAATTTATTTATTTTATTTGGACATAATCAATTTTGAACTAATCACTTTTTACATTCATTAAAAAGCTATTTTCAATATTAGCATCTGCATTTTTATTTTTATTGTTTTACACAAATGATCGAGCAATTCCGTAAGTATGCTTAATTTTACTTCATATTATGCATTTTGTGCACTTTTCCAGATGCATACATACTTTACACGTACACAAATTCACCAACGCGCAAGCGCAACTGACCTTCATTATTAACCAAAGAAACATAACAATAAAAGTATTAAGAAGTAAAAGAAGGCATTGGTAAACTAGCAGGGTTGCATGTGCGATGTTGATTTTCGATTCGATTTTTGATTAAATACCTCAGTTGGTCGGTAAGTATTGTAGGAACACAAGTCAAAGCGAAATGAAAATTTCGTTCTACTTAACGGCTCAATTAAGGCCCAGTTAGACGGTAGGTAACGTAAGAAATTAATTCAAAGCGAAATGCACAACCAATCAAAGTACACCGTTTTTGTTTATGATCACCTGACCTGTTTCATTTTATATTCATTTTCATTTTGATTTATACAAGTACACAAAACTGCTCACATTTTTGAGTAGTTCGCTGTGCTCGAGTTAAACACTTAATAAGAGATATACGGAATAAAGACAAATTACTGCGGATTGACATTTCTTACTTGCAAAAATGAGCAAAATTTACGGCAATAAATATTCGAAAATAGTCTTTGGTTACGGGCTTTTCGCACGTTTTGGTTTTGGTTTTGGCTGAGCGAAAGCAGTTTAAAAGTATATGTAGTACATGATATTCTCAACTGTACGCAATTTAAATTGATATCATAGATCCATTTTGAACAAGTTCATATTGATACTTATCATTCAAAAATATAAGATTATTTTTCATATTATTTTTTTACAATATGTTGATGTTTTTTTTTTAACTTCACTTTTTATTTTTTACCAATTTATTTTTAGTCTATTAAAAATCTAATTTCATAAAAGTGATGTAAACAATTATTTCGGGTTATTTCATATATTATGTTACTCACATGTTATTAAATTAAGGTCAAATAATTGTCACGCGTTATTTTGTAATAAAAAAAAAAAACTAAAAAGTACTGTATACTTTTATATGTTTATATAAACATTTTAAAAACTGAGAAATTAAAATGAAACCAAATAAATAAAAATTAAAAAAATGAAATGAAAATAAAAATAATGAACAATATATATTTCTATAAAATATATAGAAAATTAAAACTTTTTTTAAGACTAATATCATCAAACAGTCTGTGAAATAATTAAACAATTTTATTGTTTATAAAAAGCGGTGGCATTTATTATTTAACAATATACAATGTACATTTAATACTCTTTTGTAATTCTGTTGTGAGTTTTTCAGTTTTTCAGTTTTTCAGTTTTTGTTATAACAAATAATACAATTATAAATGATTTAAATACATTTTTTTATACTGATATTGGAGCCTTAAATATATATAGTTTTGCATTTTAAATGGAATGTAAATAGTTTAAAATTTTTAATTGAATATCGAGAATATGAATTTTAATTAAGTTTGTTTACAGTAATTAAAAATAATTATATTGTACACTAAGTAATTAATTTAATTTAATTATTTAAAAATGTAATATTGTTCAAGTATAAACATTGTAGTATTTGTTTCATATTTAAAACAGTCAATACTAATACTTTTAAAAATTAATCGTTTTATATTATATTTTTGGAAATAAGTTTGATGAATAATTTAATTACTAAATAATATCACGCTAATCATCTTCAATGTTTAAATAATAAATATAAAGGTCTAGGCATCTTAAGTTTAGTTTCAGGTTTGCTATTTTACGATATGGATTCTTTAATAACCGCTGAATGAGTTGAAATATGTTAGTGAAAAATTTACTGCAAAAACTGTAACAATTTTTCGCATCAAAGTTTTTGAAGCGATTAGGTTTATTTTTCGCTTGTGGGGGATATGTCAACAACAATAATTCAGTGTTTAATTTGGAAGTGTGGGCCCATGCTTTTTTGAAAATGACGAAGTCAGTCACATAAATCCCATTTCTTTTTCTTTTTTGATGGAGAATTGAAGGAATGGGTATGGAAAATATGTAGTTTCAATGGGACATTGTCACAACTCACACAATAAATTCTTTTTTTTCTTCTATTTATCTGCTCTGGATTTTATTTGTGTGTTTCGCAAAGAATTGTGCCTCTGCAGTCAGTCCTTAAACTCATAGCAAGTAGGCTATTGTCATACAACAGTGAGCCATTATTTCAGCTCAAGTGTGCTCCGGGCACAAAGCCTCCGCTCCCATCGAGTTTACTGTATCAAAAGAATACAGTATTGTAAGAAGTCTCGTAAAAATGTATTTTAACTACATTTGGTTTATTTTTGACACCAAAAAAAAAAACCCTGTATTTTAATAAATTTTTATTTCAATATAATTTATTTGTGGCATAGCAAACCTGTAAGCTAAAATTTAAGTGTATATAAACAGCAATAATAAATACTTGTATTAGCTTATTATTTTATTACATATTATTATTATTATTATTTATGTATTTCGATACATTAATACAAAATATATAAAATTTACTTGAGGTAGATATGCTTATATGGGTCAGCATATCAAATACTTCTTTATTGTATACTGATGTGCTAGTTAAGTGTAATGCTAATTTCTTATTAAGTTCATCATAAAAAAATCAACGCGCTTACAAAAAAAAAACAACAATATATTAAAAAAAAGTTTTAACTTTTTTATGTGTCTTCACATAGAGTTATTGACAAAAGTTCTTAAAATCGTTATATTAATATCACAACTAATTTGTGCTGTAATAGTATATAAACATTGAACTTAACACCTTTGCAGATTCAAGAGAATTCTTAAGAACTGAAGATTAAATAAATTGAATAAAGAACTAATTGCATTTACTTATCAAATAGTGTCCTACAGCCTGCTATCTGATTTGAGAGCTAAGTATAATATTCAAAAATTTAGAAAACTATTGAACAAACTAATGATTTTAATAAGTGATTCAACATTTATTTTCATGTATACAATTATTTAAATAAAAATATATATCACGTCACATCTAACAATAGCAATTAAATATTATTATACACTAAATATAATATATGTATATGCAAAAAGATTTGGTACTAATATGTTTGATAAATGAAAGCGGTATAATAGACATACCATAAGTATCGCATTTTATTAATAGTCGTATATGTAATATATTCGTAATGTATACTCAAATTGTTTACTTTTTAAGATAGTTTAACTTAAAATTTATTGTTATTATTATTTTGATATATAAATACCACATTATTAAATGGCCAATACTATTTCCATGACGTTTTTATATAATAGATTATTATTATTAATTACTATATTTTTAAAAATACATACACTTTTATATTTAAGCATTTAATCGAATATTAAGTAAATAGGAATCGATATCATGTCTTAATTTTTGAATTCAGTAGTATTTAGGTATTATTTAATAGATAAAATATGAAAATTAATTTGTGACTTATTAACTGAAAGTAAATTTTAATATTATTGTATATGTATTACATATAATATATTTATATATATAAAAATGAGCAGAGATTTACGTTTTATTGTAAACGTAAATGTATAAATATATATGTTTTGAATAAGATATATCTATGATAAAGTCTTCATAATATTTTTAATTAAGCATATTAATTGAAAATTAATTATTTAAACTTGTATATTTTAAACTTAAAATGAGTCTAGTTTCAATATACTTTTGATATAATTATTGCTGTGAAATAACACGTAGTTATTTTATTTATAACTTTTATTAACATTGAACTTCAATGTAAAAAAGTTATTTATACATAATTTTTATAACTTCTTTGCGTATTTTATTATATTATAATAATTAAAATATGAATAATATATTATGAGATACATTTTAAAAGTTTAGTAGTAAATTTAGGTCCATTAAAATGTAATGGTTATACATTGATAATGATTATTATACATTTTTAAGTCGCTGTATTTTTTATTTCTATGTGTGATTCAAATTACATTAATATAGTTCATAATTAATTAATAATTTAAATCTTAAAGAATAATAGTTTGAAACTGGTCCAATGCTGTATGCGTATTTTACTATATACTATTTTGATATGTTATATATTGTTTCCAAATGAAAAGAGGAATTGAAGTGGTGAAATGATGAAGTTATTGAAATATTGAATACTTATTGATATGTATTAAATTAAAAAACACCTACATTTAGTTACAGTTCTATGAATTAAATAAATATTAATGAATTTATAGTATTTACCATATATAATTGAATAGTTATTAATATAGTTATGAATATAGATAAAAGTGAATAATTGAATGGATTATACATATTCGCAACTGCCAGTGAAGCATTTGATTAGACGATTTTTGTTTAAATAATACTTTAATATATGTTAACAAAAATGATATTGTACCATAAGATATGATAGACACATTTGTTTATTTAGTTGAAGCATACAGATTATATTATTGATTAGATATAACTGTATAATTGATGGGTACACAGTTTTCTGGTATAACAGAATTAGTCAAACCATTTTTTAGTGGTTCATGCAGTAGTTTTGAGAAAGTGTGGTGCCCAGCACCAATCTCTACTTCTTCATATGATGATTCTACTAATTTGCCAACATGTGACATACGTCGAAGAAAGTGCGGATTGGAATAACGTACCCCATTTGGTAGTGTGGTATGTAAAGCAGTTAGTGGCTGTTGTTGTTGTTGAGGATCTGAAATGGCACTCGTAGTATTAGCATACAATTGAGATTTAAAACTAGAAGTGGGCTGTTGTTGTGAATTCATTGAATGCGCTGATAATGAATTAGAATATGCTGATATATTTGATGAAGTATATTCAGCATTATGCACTGGTAATGGCATAGTACTGCAATGATGTATATAATCATATTTTGGTTCTGATGAGGTTCGTGAGTGTGGCAAAGTGTTTGCAGAAACGCTTAATGGTTTAGCAATAAAACTGGACATACGCATATTAGTACAGCGACCATAAGGCTCTTCTTCTATGATTGGTTGCTGGGGTTTCGGTGTTGATTTGCAAATAGAACGTGGTCGAATAATAACTTCAACGTCTCGCTCTTCACTGGAGTGAACGCCACTAGAAGATTCGGACGGTGCTCGTTCAGGTGGAGATGTTGTGCTTTCAGTTGTTGAAGTAGAATCACTACGTGGTGTTAATGCTTCATTTGGTACTCCAGAATCGGCACGACGTATGCATCGTTGTATGGAACTGGATGTTATCTGTAAATAAATACAAATATCATTATATATTATATTTTCATTTGTTTATTTACAAACAATTATTTCATTTAAATTAAATACCTACTTCGTTATGAGATTTTGAACCTTTGTTAACCGATTTATGTTATTATGATATATGAATATTGTTAAGGTCTTAATGAAGTAGCTCAAAAATATAAAAAAATTAGTTTGCCTACCAACAAATAAATTACAAACTGTTAGTCAGATATCATCCAATATATTGGGCTTGCTACGTTATGCTGATCAACTTCATGCTGTACTTATATTGTTCAAAACAATGGAGAATGTTCTAGAGCCTCACTTCATTTCACTCTCTATTAACTGCGACTAAGCAATAATTGACCTCAGATCTGCATACCTCCCCGAGGAGCCTGTAACTATTCTGAGATTTGATAACGCGGTGTTGGTAAGTCTGGAATTTTTCGTAAATAATTTCATGGCTCTATCCTTTACGTATTTTTTAATCGGATCAATCTAGAGGATCCTGAGGATGTCATTCGTCCTAATGTACCATGGTACCTTGAAAAGTCTTCTCTGAGCCTGGCTTTGTGCAATTTCTAGCTGGCGTGGTAGTACGTGAGGCTTTGTCAAACGCTATGCATCCACATAGAAGTGACATAGAAGTGAATTATTTGGTTATATATTAGCTTCCTGTTCTTAACATTGAAATTTTTATTTTTGAATAGCAGTTGGAGATGATGAAGTATTTTGGCACAGCTAATTCTTTTTAGTTGAACATGTTTAAGCCATGTGAATCGTTTGTCCGTGATGCCGAGATATTTAACGCTATTCTCCCAGTTTATTACCATATCTCCCAGTCTTACTCTCGATTCTGTCTCCACTTACGCGTAAGAAACAGAGCCTTAGTTTTTCATTATTGATTTTTGTTTTTAATTTCTGGAAATACTCCAGGATTAAGTGTATATGCTCTTGAAGTGTGTTGGTTATGTAGAGAGCACATTTATCTGAGTATAGCATACACGTATCGTCATCATATAACGCCAGAGTCAAGGGACCTAACATTGGGATATCAGATGTATAAATGTTGTAGAGAGGGAGGAAAGTGGCGGTCCCTGAGGAACCCCTGCTTCTATAGATCGGACTGACGAAAGAGAAAAAGATCTAAAGAATTATTTAGGAGTTTCGTTTGATTATTATTATTATTAGGACATATTTATATTTTAACAAAATTATAAATTTAGTCTAATTACAAAGAACATTTTAGGTATATCAAATTTAACATATACTATAGCATTTACAAATGCTTTCTAGTTGTTACGCTGCCAAGCTATTGCTCTAAGTTCGTTAAAAGATTTCCTTGTTTCGCTTGTGACAGTTCTGCGCCAAGTACTTTTTGGCCTTCCTCTTCTTCGCCGGCCCTGTGGGTTCCATTCTAACGCTGCGTGAGGTATTTCCTTTGAGCTCTTCCTGAGCCTTTGGCCAATCCATCCATATTTGCGCTTGTTGATTTCCTTTTTGATGCTTTCTTGATGGCAGTTACGCTACAGCGTTTCGTTGCGAATAGTTTGCGGCCACCAGATTTTTAAAATATTTCTTAGGCTTCTGTTGATGAAGGATTGCAGCTTGTTTATGATAGTGCATGAAGTGTGCCAGGTCTCACAACCATATAGCAAGGTTGATTTAATATACGCATTAAATATTTTTATATTTAGTTATGTTTGCCGCGTAATGATTGTAGACTTCCAGATCGATTTAAGTCTGCCGACGTATCCTACAGTCGACGTCAGCCAATGTTCCGCCATCTCCAGAAATTTGGTTGCCGAGGTTTCAAACCTGGCCACATCTGCAATATCGGTGCTGCTACTGCGCAGTACTGTGCTACTATTTGAATTTATTCTTATTGATTTCGTCTTTTCGCAGTTTATTACTAAGTCAACCTTCTTAGCCTCGTTTTCTAACATAGTAAGTTGATGTTACATATCGCTATGACGGTTTGACAGTAAAATAACATCGTCAGCATATTCAAGATCAGCTAGTCTACCTCTAAGCCCCCAGTTTATACCAGGCGTACGTGTTTCTATACCTTTAAATACCAAGTCCAAGACTGTTATAAATAAAAGCGGAGACAAGGCTCAACATTGTTTTGCTCCTGTGCGGCACACGAAAGCTTCGCTGAGTTCAACACCATGTAAGACTTTGCAAGTTGTACCTTCATAGGTAGCTTTGATTATATTTATTATTTTATCGGGAGCACTATCCATATTGATTGTCTGTTAAGCGAGTCGAATGCTTTTAAAAAATCCACAAACACTATGTAAAGTGTGGTGTTTAATTCGGTGGATTGTTCTGTAATTATTCGCATTATATTAATCAGATCCACGCACGATCTCGCTAGGCGAAAACCTGATTGATTTTTCCTTATGAGTTTGTCAAGGTGCTCCTCGATTCTGTCAAGAATAATTTTGTTTAATATTTTTGTTATGGTATGAAGAAGTGAGATGCCCCTCCAATTTGAGCATTTCTTTTGATCTCCTTATTTCCATTACTGTGGGTGGTTCGGTATTAATTTGCCTGTTGATGTTATGGCGCCGTTGAGAAGTGAGATTATCCTCGGTTGTAGCAAATACTGAGTTAAGCGTGCTTTCAAAATATTTTTTTCAAACTGATAATTGTTCTTGTTTTGAGGTTACAAGAACACCATTTTCATCTTCTACTGGAATATTGCGTGTATTATTCTTTTGTCCGCTTAAAGTTCTCGTAACAGCGAACAGTGTTTTCATGCCAGCCTTATTAGCAGCTTTTTCCGCTTCAGAGGCTAGCGCATCATAGAAATTCTTTTTATCTTTTTTGGCCCTCTTTTTAATGACTTTATCTAAAGCTTCATATTTTCGATTTAGTTCTTGACTGCGATATTAAATAAAATTGAAAATCTTATATTAAACTGTGATGGAATATCAAGAAGGGATGGATAGCTTTCTATTGCAGCTATATTTCTTTCTATCTAGCTCTCTTGCAAATGTTCGGGAAAAGACAAGGTCTCCGCTCCGATATTACTCATTGCATGTACATGACCACAGTGGCAGTAGTTCGCTGGCCAGCTTGAACCAATGGCTATAATATTCAAAACCCTAGCAGAATTCAAAGAAAAGTAATTATAGGTATTACGGATGCTTTTAGGACAATACATGCTCTAAAATGTACTACCTAAATATATTGTTAAATCTTTTATTCATTGAACTTTATATCAAAAACATCGATTACAACAGTACTGTCAGGCACAAAGCAATAAATTGCCACGCATACTGACATAGTCAAATGCACGACACAGTTCCGACTTATCTGTATACGATATTATCAGACAATATGTTATAACACTATATTTATGTTCTAAAAACAACTTTACAGTAATATTTTTATTGAAAAATAAGTGGAAGAGAAACAACCTTCATAACAAAATCGTCGAGATCGGCGAAATGCTTCGTTATAGAGGCGCAAAAAACAATTTTTTTCATCGTTCACGGCATTTACATGAAATTAAGATATATTTTTATAAGCTTAAAAATATATAATACAAAAATTTGACAAGACGTCTTTGTGTTTATTCTTAGAAGTTTTTAGATTCAAGGCATCACAATCAACAATAAACCTTATGCTTCTGCAACCTTCTTTACAAGGAAGACTATACGCTTCTTATAAAGTATTGTGGTGTCGGATTTCCGCTGCACGGATTTTTGTTTTCTCAAAGGTTTTTGGATAATTTCTACATTTTGAACAGCTTTATCCATTGCGCTACTATATGTTTATATAGTTTAGTTCTCTAGATATCGGCTTTTAAAGTTGTAATATATGATAAATTATTTTATTAAAAAAAATGATGTATTGTTTATTCATATATTTCAAAAAACCTTTTATGATGGGCTTTAAGATTTCAAAAAAAAAAAAAAATTTATGATAATAGAATTAAAGCTATATTTTATATATATAAATATATTAAACTTTTATATATTAAACTTTATTCGATAGGTATCTTAAATTTCTTACTTACATGTGCTTCATTTGTATGTACAGCAACTGTAACGGGTGCCAACGGACCAAAAAGTCGTTCGGGGGTTGATAAATGTTGTGGAACTTTGATAAATGGTTGGCAAACTGTGCTATTGGCATAATTGACACTGTTTGAAGACGTTGGGGATAATCTCTTAGCTTTAGAATTTTTCGCTAAAGTAATGCCCTCATTGCTTTCATATGCTAATAGTTTACTTTTCTCAGCAACAGTATTAGTTGTAAGTTCAGTCCCAGTTGCCATAAATTCCGTTACATTAATCGCGTAAGAATTAACTGTTTCTTTCATTAATTGTGGTTGGGGTGATTGAAGTTTGTTATATTCCAATTCATTTGGAGTACTGCTGTTTTGATTTTCTCCATTTTTATGATTCAAATCTTGTATATTTGTATTAAAGCTCTCTAGACCTGCTGAATCTACCCCAAAAGAGGCGCTTAATGTTGCGTATTCTCCTTCATCAATTTCCCCCGTAACACTGGTAAAACATACCATTGTTCCATTGGACGAATCGCTAAATAAAATATATAAAATTTTTTATTACTTATTTGAACAAAATGATCATTTAATACATGCCATTTATAAACAAAAAAGCGAATTGTATTTAAAATTAAATGTTGTAATTGGATGTAGTTAAACTACTAAATTTTTTAATTTATTTATAGTATAAATAATATGCTTTTTAAATATTGAAGGTATAGTGTTCAAATAATATATTAAAAAAAAAAACAGGCGACAAGCGGGACAAAATATAATTATATATATATATGTTATAATTATATATTTTTTGTTCAAAAAAAAATAATATTTCAAAATTTAATTCAATTTGTATTCGATCAATTTATAAAAAAAAAAGAAAAGTGCATTCAAATAATTTTATAAGACATTAAGAAAAAAAGACAGGAAAAACATAATTATGTATGTAATTAAATCTTATCTTCAATTTGAGATTTTATTTTTGAAAATAATTTTTTACCGCTTGCCATCAGTTTGTTTTTGATCACTAATAAGTAGAGCATCTTCAGACGTACTAGTTACTTCATTAAAAGTTACTCTTAATTTAGGAGAATTAGATATTATTTTGGGCCAATAAATATCGTTGTTGCCATTAATATTGGTATTTTTATTACTACCATTATTTGCACTTGTATCGATTTTCGTCACCCCTTTCTGCTGAGTAGTTATTTCTGCGTTAGCGTTTGGAAGCGAAGACTGGCTTGACATTAAGAGAGGTTGTCCACTAATTTTAGGTACGTCATAAGAGTCAATTGGCGGTAACTTAAATGTCCAGTGGCGTTTAGCTGACAATGAAAGCCATATCACAATCCACATGAAAAAATTGACTACACTTATAAGCACTGCATAAATGATATTAGAAAAATAAAGGTATATATTATGAAATGTTTACATATTAATTATCATATTCATATGTGACTCACCAGAAAAAAATGTCAAATGATGGAAATTTTTTCTATACGTTGCATTCAAATCATTAAGAAGGGGTGCCTTAACTACCGCAATTGCTAAAATGTAACACAACGAGGCACAATGCGCAAAATAAATCCATGCCTTATTCGATTTTATGGTAATCATTGATCGACTTCGCACTTTGGCTGTTAATCGTCCGTGGCCATATAAATACAAAATCATTGAAGATGCAATTATCAAAGCTGATGATAATAAAAAAAGGGCCAATGTTACCACAGCATTTAAAAGAAGCCCTGATTTTTTTATGGGTGTAGCTTCGCTATATACTTGCATTTTATATAGATTTGAAACGCCTGCGTAGCTAAAAATAATATCTATCGATGCAAAAACTATTTGAATACTAAAAATGATTGCTAGTTTTTTTGTTGTGGCCCAGAAAACGGCAGGATAGCGCACAGACCATACCGTCAGTGCTAATAAAAGATTTAAAAACTCGAAGCTAGGCGGATGATTAAAAACGTCCACATCGATAGGCTTTTCAATACCGAATAGTATTTGCAACATACCGGCAAAACCGTTCAGTTGAATAAAATCGGATTGACCATCAATAGAGATGTTCTTTATAAGTGTGTCAGTAAATGATTCATTATTTGTAGATGTAGCTACGAACATAGCATAATTTTCATTTGAATAATTTTTAGAAAAATTACTGATTAAAAAAGCAGGTTCTATTTCAATATCCAGTACACTATCAGCCATTCGTTTCACTTTAGGTTTTTTGGGTCTTTTTTCAATGATCTTTGAATGTGCTTTCGCAGATGTTGATGACACAGAAAGAATTTCTGACCTGACAGTACTTATTATATCGGGGTCAGGAATATCAGTGCTAAGTTTTAGACCCGCGTTATCATACGACATATGACGATCAGATGTATGTAAATTATTATTGGCAAATTCAAATGATTCATTACCACTGTACAGTTCTGTTTTGTTCTGATATCTTATAGCTGTTTTCTTCGTTTCCCTTGAGTTTAGTTCTCCCGTGTTAATAGGTCGATGCCCGATTAATACATTTTGTCGTTGATGTCGATATGTATTCTTATGTGTTTTACTATTATTATTCTTGTGTTGATAATTGTGATATAAGAAATTTTTCTTTTTATGTGTGGAGCCTTCATTTGCTGATGTTGTTGTAGGCGTTTGTGTGGTTGTGTTGGAATAATGTTTTTTTATAATAATTGATTTTGTAGGATTAATATGTAGTTTAACAAATGAAGCTGTTGTTTGGGCAGTCATTGGAAACAATGGTTTATTTGTAGTTATAAGTGCAGCCTCAACATTTTCATTTGAATTATTACTTAAATAATTAAGTCTCATTGGCTTCGCTGATATATTTTCAAGATTGGTTGTTATTATAATTTCGGAAGTAGTTTGAGTGATATTATTAGGCAGGAATTCATTAGAGATTATATTGTCTTTGTTAAACAGACTTTCAGTTAGTTGAGGTTTTATTTTATGGTTAGTTTCATCGTTTCTCATTATGTTTATACTTTCATCGTAATCGTTACTTTTACCATAAATTAAATCAGTCAAATCATGAGATATTAAGTTATTGTTAGGTGGTATCGCTTTGATTTTATTAGAACTGATTATGTTTTTATTTACGCCTTTGTTTAAGCCATTAACAAATTCATTTATATTTGAGGTATTTTTAAAATAATACTCATTTTCAAATAAGAACCTCCGACGTTGAGAAATGTGAATGGGATTTACAACCAAATTTCGACGATTTATAATTAAAAAGTCTAATTCGCTCTGCCAAATATTTTCTGAAAAGATATTATACATAATGCTTCAATTATATCAAATATTTCAACTTATCAGATACATATAACTAAATTTATAAATATGTATTATTTCAAATTTCATTTTTTCTCTATAATTTTTAATGCCACCTCAAGAGGTATGTATACTAAGATAATTGGAAATAACGTCAAAAGAGATATTTTTTCATCGTCATATATGTAGAAACTATTTATTTTATTCTTAAATTCTATAGCGTCTTTTACATTAAAGGCTGAGGTTTTTGTTATATGCTTAATAATGGAAGCTATAAATTTTCACGACAGTGAATTATTTCAAGAGCAAATGAACCTAAACCACACATCCTAGGAGGATTAGCTATTTTGGCTGTTAAATTTTTCTTCTCCTTTTTATAAATCTTATTTATAAAAATGAATCAAAAAATGTGTTGGTAAGCGCATAACTCAACAACGCCTGGACCAATTTGGTCAAATCTTTTTTTTAAATGTTCGTTGAAGTCCAAGGATGGTTTTTACGGCGAGAAAAAAAATCGAATTATTGCTATTCAATAAAATTCATATTACATCACTGTTGTCTAAGCAACATCATCAGTATTTCAAATTTCAAATATAATAATTAAATACTGTCATTAATATATGAGCTGTAAATAATTTAAATACATACTAATATTTTACTGAGGTTTGTTTTTATATCGTGTTTTTTACAAAGTATTTAATTACTTTTGATCACTAATTAGTGCATGTGACACAATTTATATTCGATATGCCTCGTGTAAGACGAAGTAATTTAGGTAGAAGAACCCGAAATGCTACAAACCATACTAATTCCCGATCTAATCATACTGCACAAGAACATGACGACCGAAATGAACTTGAAAGAATTCGGATATCACAAACGCGAGAAGCGCAAGAGCGACATTCAACTCATAATCGCGCAAGTTTGAATCGAGCTGCTTGCAGTTACGATGTGTCAATTGACTATAGTAACTATCAATGTGTTGCTATTAGATCAATGAACTCGGTTTGCTCACATTGTAAGGCATTGAAATACAAAAACGAAGCCAATGGATTGTGGTGCGCAAATGGCAAAGTAAGGGAACTACCGAAATGTATATTTCGTAGGGCCAGGATCGATCTATTACATGTTAACTATAATAAGTAAATCTCATTTTACGGGCTTTTTATTATTTATAATTTGGCTAGAACTAATAGAGAGGTATATGTTTGGTGAAACACGTTTTCTGCTAATTTCTGATGTACCATGGCGATCCAGTGATCAGTCTTAATATATTTGATTGAGCATTTTGCGGAATACCATTTTTTGCGGCACTTGCATTCCATACAGTTGAAAGCCATATGTCCAAATTGAATTCTAATACTGGTTGTATATTCGAGGGTTACAAATGTCTGATTTTATAAATAATCCGTCATACCATACTCAAAAGCTTGCTTAACGTCGAGAAACATTGTTGAATAGTACTCTCTGAGCTCAAATACAAGTTTCATTTCATGATTGAGGTTCTTAAAAGACAAACTGATGAAAACGAAGCGTTTGATTTTTATTAAAACGAGGCTGTAGCTTTGGTAAAAATATTTTTTCAAATATTGTAGTTTAGAAAGACAATGTAGTAGATTAATAGGTCTCTAGGGAAAGGCAAATGCTTGCCTTATGGACTATTATAACTAAATATTTTTTTTACTTCATTGGATAGTAATGACAGCTAATATTGGTATTGAAGTGTCTTGCAATAAAGATTATTGGTAAAGATGATAGATGTCTTGACATTTTGGGTGTAATATGTTCATTCACATTACTTTCTTGCCATCAAGTTTGTTTTCAATTCAAGAAGATTATGAAGAAGATTATGTGAATTTAAATATTTTAAGTACAAATAGGAAGTTGGGTAGTTCATTATCTATAATTGCAATATTAGGTTCAAAGACTGTCAACTGTTGTGAGAAAATATTGGTTGTTTTTTCATCGCTACGAGCACGCCTTTTAGTGAAATTATGTCAACTGTAGGAGATTTTAAAAATTTATAGGCTTTTCATGAGGAAGAATTTTTCTCTACGTTTCGAGACAAACTAATCCAAGATTATTTTAAATAAAGTTGAGTTGCCTTTTTAAGAAACGTAATGTACTTGTTTGTCATTCCCGCCTAGTTTTTGGTTTTATCAAGACAAAAAATTAAATATTTCTATTAATGACAATTTTTCCAGACACGTTCAAGTTTTGGTTGCTGGAAGATGCGTTAGTTGCAACTTTAAAAAATGTCGTGTTTAGAACCGTAACGGCATCAACTATATGTTCGTTACATTCTATTTTGTAGTTAAGATGACTTTGCACATGAGTTGCTAACATAGAATTTTACTAACATAGAATTTAATTGTACTACGATAGCAGACATTATTCGAGCATTTGTGGCTTTTGAGGAGAATGTTTTGGAAGCGAGAGTTATAGTAACCTGACTAATGATAGGTGGCAGACGTAGTATTTGTTTTTATGATGTAGTCTCTGTTTAATCTCCTTATAAATAGTGCATCTACTGTAATTTGTGGTGTGATTTCCTCCACATTGTTTAGATTACGGATGTTTTTAGCGCATAACTACTGGACATGAGTTGGGGGTTCTTGTTTCTATGGGCCCAATTTGTGACTGACCTTGCATTGAAACCTGTACAGCTTACATCTGACTTAACACCCTCGATTACTGCTGTCACGACTTTGCTTCTTTGAAGCTAATATGTGTGTACTACGTACAGTAGTTGTGTGAATTAATGTGTTAGTGCGAACAGAACATACTAGATTCAACACGACGGCACAGCAATTACAATAAATCACTGCGAAATGCAAACCTTGGTTTCAATATTCGTGATTCAAACCACTATTCAATCACAACAACGACTTCGATCACTGTTTCAGTTAACAGTGATGTCGAACAGCCTTACAACCTCAACAGTGATTTCGACCATAGTTTAATAAACTCTGATTGTTATCACCATTTAACAAATTGTGATTTTGATTTATAAAAGCAAAGAAGTACTCTGTAAATATAAAACGTCCTAATTCTTTTAAAAACTGCTCAACCACAGTGTCAGTTAAAAATTTCACTAATTTGAAAATCAAAGTTATTCTAAATCACTGCGTCGTTCATCAAACTTCGTAAGAACAGCAAGTGACTGGCCAAACACTGCGGCCAGTAAAGTAAAAAGTGTTACCAAAGCAATAATTGAACTATTGTGAACCTTTATTGAAATTTCCAACGAAAAATTCAAAAATTTCATAAATTGGAAAAAACGTGAAAGTTCAGCGTTTTATTTTTAAATTTCCAACATTCTCGCCATTTCTTTGAATTCTGTATTCGTTTTAATTATCAATTTTATATTAGACTGTAACAGTGATGCCTATGTCTCGCTTAACGAATATAGGCCAGCATGCGTATTTTACAACACTTGCGACCCACCGAACACAGCCTAATATAACTGTTCTTATGAATACATTCACGATTATTTAAATTTTGTCCATTGAAGTTTTTGGGTATAAAACTGTTTATAATAGACATTTACTAAAATAAGATTCTGTTATTCAAATATTATTAAATATGTAATTCGATTGAACTTAATTTCATTAAACGATTTAGAGTATTGCCTTTTTAATTAAATATATACTTTAATTTATAGTAATCACCTTTTGGGAGCAAACCATTTTCAATTATTCTTGCTTCTAAAAGTAGTCGTGGCATTAGTAGGCACATTGCTATTAACAAATGCACAAAAGCCGCCGTTGGTCCGCCATGAGTCCATAATGTTCGTATTGTCCCACCATTCGGTTCTTCTTCAAGTCCATCATGTGTTGCCATTGAACAGCGTCGTCCTTTGGAACCGGTAGCTAATTTAACGCCATCATTGGCTAAGTTGCCAACCTTAAAATATTAATTATTGTTTAAAAAAAATTATCAAACATATATTGTGTATTATCGTATTTAAGAGAATAAACTTCCTATGTAGAAAGTAAAAAATGACATTACAAATGAGCAATGCTGCGTTTATGTTAAATACATTTAAAATGTATTTCCAAAGAAATCTTTCTTAAAATAGGAATGATTGGCCGCAGATAACTTACATACAGATATCCAACTTCAATTATAAAAACTGCAATGATTTTGAAAGTTCTAAAAACAGTTTTTCTTGATCAAAGTTCGATCGAAAAGCAATCAGACGGGCAATTTTTAAAATTTTGTTAGACATTCATAAATAAGTTACATGTTTTTTTTTAGTTTTTGTATATCATCAAATACAGAGCAATATACTCATTTACCTGCACCTAAACTAAGTTTACTTAAAAGATTTTTATTCAAAAAAGTTCTAGTATATATGAACTTAATATATTATATAATTGACCTTTTCTTTTGTAAAAATGTCGCAAAAGAACAAATAAAAGAAACACTACTTTCGATGGCAACTCTGGATAAAATGGAAATTTTGTTAGTTTTTTCTGAAAAATATGTAATAAAATTTAAAGTTAAAATTTCGAAAATAAACAATAATTTTTTGTAATTATTGGTTAGAATATATTTTTTTACATGATTGTGAATGAAATATTAATTTTCATGCTTTTAACAGTAAAATCATAAATAGAAAATGTACCATAACGTATTTGTTACAAACAATGACGACAAGAAATACGAATAATTAACGAAATCATTCGTTAACAGTTAACTGGAAATTTCATAGGTACTTCCACAAGTCGTTCACAATAGACGAATTTTTACTCTTAACATAGCAACCATGCGATTTAAGCTGCTTATTAGTTAAACCTTCAAAAAGGTTAGACTAAATAAGCCAGCTGTGTTAGACTAAATAAGCAAGTTGTGTTGTTGTTTCAAATGTTATTTTTAAAATAAGCAGTTGTTATTTTGTGGTATGCTTACAAAAGAAAAGGCTTAATGTTAAACTTTTGTAAAATACTATCTTAATATTATTTATTCAGTGATATTATTCTCCCTATAATGGTTTCGTACATAAAAGTGCTTTTATTTAGATATTCAAATATTCTATCAATCATTATGACGATTTTGTTTCGACCAAGTTGTGCAGCATAGTTTGTCGCGTAACTAACTCGGCTTATGCAATAGTTTTTAAAGATAATAACTTAATTAAAATTAAAACAAAATTAAAACTATACTATACATCAACTTTTCAATTGTTTATCATTATTTACCATTCAATTCCAAAATTAAGTTGAACGAACAACTTTACTGAATGTCGAAGTAGACAGTTTAGACTTACTTTAAATACAGCTGATGTGAAGAAAAAAGGTAAAAGAATGAATACAACTCCAGATAATATTATTTGCAAATTTAACTCGGTTACTGGCTCAATTTTCCACTGAATGAGAGAGCAACCTAATAAAAAAACATATATTGTTATTTAATATAATATAGTATTAGTATTATTAGATTTATTTTATTTCATTTTAAATTTGTTACATACATATATGTATGCATTATACATACATAAAACTATCTACATAAGTGAATTCAAATAAAAAGAGAACAAAAAATTTTGCTTAAATTTTGTTATACTTCATATATATAGTCTTGTTTTAATTCAGCTATTTGTTACTTATTAGGATTTTCCTTTAGATTGTTTAAATTTTTTTTTTTGAAACTCAATGCATATATATATAATATTGTAATTTATTTATTTTTTGAAGTTATTTTTATGCAATCTTCAAATATGGCTATCAATTTAGATAAACTAACATTCAAAATCAGTGACGACTTCTCTAAGGTGCGGAGGTGCGCGGCGCACACCTTAACATAATTTGCAAAGTGTCGAATAAAATATATAAATTCATTAAATATCTTTACATGGAGTATTAATATTATTTATTACATATAGATATATATTTTTTAATATTAAAGATTTAGCAAAAACAATTAAATAGAATTGTCTATAAAAACTCAATCAATTTTCTTCTCTTAGCTGCTATAGTTGTTAATTGTGCTTATAAGTTTGAAGTTCAAAATACATAACATTTCTATATTATATTTCGTCTTTCCCCTTTAAGCAACTTCATTCATAAATTTCTGTCGTTAGTTGTGCTCAACAGAAAAATGAACAAAATAATGTGCGAGTGCTCACGCATATAATATGAAAAGTATTCGAATATCAACTACAGGCATACGAATCCAACATGTTGATTTGCCGAAGCACTTAGTTGTGCGGTAAAATTTGCAGCAAAAATCTCAGTTCATTTCAATTACATTTTGTCTCTCCCCTTTTAGCAGTAGCCCGCTCGAATTTTTTTCATTAGGTGTGCGGAAAAGTTGATCGCACATTCATATGTTGCAAGTGATTTTGATTTTGTTTGATTACTGCATAAACATGTATGAATTTGAGTTGCACTTTATTTCCAGAAGTGGTCTAGTTAACTGGCGATTTAACGCCACTCGATTATTTTTTATGGAACTGGTTTATGCCGACAAATTATCAACTCTTGAAGCATTGAAAATCAATGCTTTATACCTCCATTGACGCCATACGAACACATTTATTGCAAAAAATAGTTAAAAATTAAAAACACTAATCGAATGAACCATGGAACTCGTAGCTGCGGCGGACATATGTCGGATATCATATTCAAAAAATAAATGCAATGAAATTATCTACCAGATTATAATAAGAAATCCTATTTCAACAGAATTTCTGTCTTGTATTATTATTTTAAGTTCTCATGCAGCTAAAAAAAAACATCCGATATATTTAAAATAATTGTTCTTTTGTAATGTTTCCATATCGCCATGAAAGTGAGTAGGATTTATTGCCATACATTTATCCTGGTAAATACGAAAATCCATTTGTCCAAACGTACTGTTAAAATTCGCGTTTCAAGGTGATTTTCGTCATATCTTCTGTTTGTAATTATGAACGCGTTCTCACATACTTGCAATATTGATATTTTGGCAGCATTCTCTTAATTGAATTCTATTAGTGGGTAATTGTTGCTGTTTACACTAAATTGTCTCGAAATAGTACTAATGTTGCAAAGGTTACAATTAGTGTAAATTTATTGTTAGAACAAGTTTTATTTTATTGTCTGTTTTTATCACGTATGCCTGAATAATTTGCTCTTAATTTACTCTAACGAACTTAACGCATTCCAATGAGTTATTTATTCAGACAGTATATTGATATTATTGTGACGTGATTTAAAAAATGTGTTATGTTTTGTATAATAAATTATTTTTAAATTTTTTAATTGAAAAATAGTTTTACATAATATGAGATATTAAATCAAAATAAAAAATTATATCACAATATATTTTAAATTTCATCCCAAAGAATTTGGAAACTTTAAGAATATGTTTTTGTAGGTTTGAATTTAATGTTTGTATTACCTAAGAATCGATAAGCACCATGCACGGCTAGGTATCCTTGAAATAATGTGAACAAAACTCCATACCAAATGGACCATAATGAATTTAAATGTAGAAAAGTGTTATGATCCATCTCAAAGAAGTTTTTATTGCTTTGCTTTCCACGTTTTCTTCTAGAATTCATGTGTTGTAAGTGGTAATGTGAACAAGATTCTTGCTCTGGGTGTTGATGATTAAAACTATTACTTGTTGTCTTTATCGGCATCGGGCTATTCAAAGCTTTGTCTTACTTCTCTTGTAAAATAAAGAACATTGCGTTTTTTTTGTTAATATCGTTTTGATTCCTTCAACCAATTAATGAACCCGTAATGGGCATATTTTAATTATCAAAAAGCATGTATTGTTTATGTATCCATAGATTATTTGTATAAATGAATTAATATGAATTCATTTTTTTTTCGTTTCTTGTTAGCTTTAGTATTATCGAACGAATTTATAATCTGAAATAATATATAAGGCATATTTTTAGACTCAAAATAAAATCGCTTAAATACGTATTTAGGACTTAAATGAATATTAATATCTTTGTAGTTTGGTAAACTATGTATAATACAACTCATTTTGCACTTTTCGCTATCAAAAGTACTGGCCAAATAAGTATTTACTATTTATATTTAAAAAATTATTATTAACCATACCAAACTTTTTGCTTAAAATAAGCAATATGCGATTGATAAGCGGGTAAATTCCAACATCGTTTACTAAAGTAATTAAGATTCATATTAATTTCAAAATCAACCTCTTCACTCTTCTCACACAATCAGTCAATGCTTGAATACATCCATAAATTAAAATAAGCAGAAGTCGAAATATTAAAAAGCAAAATAAGTAACAACTAAGAGAACAATAAAGAAATAAAAATAAAACAGAAAATATTATACAGTAATTTCATAAAAACATTTATAGGAGAAATTTATGTAAGCATTTTCAATGCTAAAAACTTAATTTTAACTTTTACTCTCCACACAGAGCTATTAAAAATTTACCCAAAAGAGCTTAAAAAACGTAACTTTATATGAACAGCCTTAATTTTTTCTTTCAGAGTTTCAAAAAAACAGCCTTAAGACTGTTTAAGACAAATTGGGATCACTTTTAAAATATGTTAAATGCTTTTTTTTGACATATATTTTTTGTGTTGTATACAATAGGCCTTTTGCTTTGTAAGCATACCACAAAAAAGAACAACTGTTTATTTTAAAAATAACATATAAAACAACAACACATGTTGCTTATTTAGTCTAACCTTTTTGAAATCGCTTAACTAAGAAGTAGCTTAAATTGCATGGCTGCTAAGAGTAAAAATTCGTCTATTGTAAACGACTTTGGGAAGTACCTATGAAATTTCCAGTTAACTGTTAACGAATGATTTCGTTAATTATTCGTATTTCTTGTCGTCATTGTTTGTAACAAATACGTTACATTTTCTATTTATGATTTTACTGTTAAAAGGCATGAAAATTCATATTTTATTCACAATCATGTAAAAAAATATATTCTAACCAATAATTACAAAAAATTATTATTTATTTTCGAAATTTTAACTTTACAAAAGGAGCATGTCGCTAATAAGAAATATAAAAATTATAAAAACTAAAAATTAATTAATTTAAATAAAGATCATCAAGCGAATATTATAAAGACAATGGTAAACATTTTTATATTATATATGTATTTAAATTTATTTATTTCTTTATATGATATTAACGTATGACTGGTTTTTTCAACAAATTTTCAGTGAACATTCACAATAGACTGATTTTTGAATATGTCTACACTGAAACTTAAGACGCAAAATTTTTTGTGAGTAGAACCTAACTCTGAAGATTTTAAGAGCATTGTTGGTGCTTCACATGTATTCATTCGTAAGTTGCGAGTATTTTTTTGATACTCTGAAAGAAAAATAAATTTTTATTTTCTGTTATATAATGACTTGTCACGCTATCCGAATAAGAGAATTTTTAATTTATCATGTGATGAAAATTCTAACCCTCCACTAAAAAGCATAACTTAGATCTCCATCTATAAAGAAGAAGGATTTTAACGAATATAATTAATCTAAAAAGAGAAAAAAAATTTTTCTTTTGAAAAGTTGTCAATGGCGTCAAATGTATTACTAATGAATGCAAGCGGCAGTGTAGCATACAACTATGAAAAATTGCCGATCTTTTTGTTTAATTCTTTAAACCAAAGCTTGGACAATTACAGATCAAAAATCTTTGTGTCCTCAATGTATTGATTACAAATTCGATAATAAATAAGTTTACTATTTCATACAATTATTAGGCTCTTTAATGCTATTAGTTTTGGTTATTATAAAACAAGTGTCTAATTATGATTCATAAAGAAACAAAGATCTTTCATTTGGGTTTAGTGAGCATTAATCTATTACAAAGAAATAAATCTAAAACAAAAGAAGGAATCATTAAAGCACCGTGGCACCGTGGCAAAATAGATTCCTGTATAAAAGCTTTTTATTGATTTGATCAAGTATCATTGGTCAAATTATAGTTTGTCAAAATTATAAACGATTACATATATATGTATATATCTGTAAGAATGCGTTATGTAATTTTATATATGATATACAGTCGAATCGCGATAGTTCGTACCCCAATAAATTGAAAACCTCAATAATTCTTAATAATATGCTGGTCTCTTGAAAAAACTTCATTAATTAGTAAAATTTCCATACCTCTTGGTCCCCTCGTTGATTCGTATTTTATTTGAAATTTAAAGAACATTAAACCACTTATTATTTGTAATGTCTACAAATTCAAGGTGCTTCAAGAACATTAGCAGCCTTCTAATGCTTTGCCGACACAATAAGAAGGCGTGGATAACAATGGATCTATTTAACCGATGGCTTCAGATGCTGAATGATGGTATGAAAACAAAAATCGAAAGATACTGTTATTTATGGACAATTGTATACCGCATAATGGGTCCCCTAATCTCAGCCATGTAAAAATAAATTTTTCGCCAGTAAATACCCCTTCCAAGCCGCAGCCCCTTGACCGTGGTGTTATAAAAAATGTTTAATTATTTTACCGCAAGGAAATGGTTATTAATCTAGCTAATAGTATTGATGAAAAAAAAAGAGTTCGCTATTTGTACGCTATTTACGGTAATCCAAATGGTTTATAAAGCGTGAAATAGTGTCAGCAGATTTTGCATTCAAAACCGCTTTTGGGTTTGCAGTTTTAATTCAGATTTAAACGAAAATGTATGTCAAGTCGAACAATTCAACATAGATTATCTGGTGGACCGTATATGTCAAATGTCACGCTTTTCGAAGATTGCGTTAACATTGATAATGACGTGACTGCATGTGGTATGTTAACAGATAATAATATTTTGGAAGAAGTTGCAGCTATTAATAAAGAGACGAATGGGGATGATAGCCAGTGAGAAACTGCTTATAATGAATAAACAAGCTATTCGGTCATTCAACAACTACGATATTATGTTTCAAATCAATATGTCCAAACAAATGTTTTTGATTGTTTATTAAGTTTGGAAAAATCAACTGAAGAGAAAGGCGAAAAGAATCTGAAGCAATCAACAATTAAGAACTTTTTTGAAAGTTAAAACTTGATCTTACTCTTTACAATATTT
This sequence comes from Teleopsis dalmanni, assembly GCF_002237135.1. Lineage (NCBI taxonomy): Eukaryota > Metazoa > Arthropoda > Insecta > Diptera > Diopsidae > Teleopsis > Teleopsis dalmanni. The sequence continues at coordinate 111,985,483 of NC_051847.1, read as the reverse complement.
TATGATTTTATTTTCTTATTAAAATAATAGTACATAGGATGTAAATACATATGTAAATTGGATTATTTAGTGCTAATAAAGTTATATATAAAAATATATGAAAATCAACTGAAATGTAAAAGCCCTGATAATTCGAATTTTCTTCTTTTTTTTTTTGTTAAATCGAAACATTGATAATTCGAAAACCCTTCTAATTCGTAAAAAATCCTGTTCCTTGTGATTTCGAATTATCGGGATTCAACTGTATAACTTATAATAAATTTAATATTCTTTTCAATAGTTTTTAGAACGTAATATGTATATGTATTTAAAATAAGATGTGAATCGTTTAAAAATTTATATATTAAGTTAGTAAATCCACATTGGTTAGTTAGTAGATTATTAATAGGTTATTTATATTGTCTAGTCGAATTTATATTTTTGGGTATGAGAAATCAGATTGGGATAACGCGAATATATATTTTTAGATATTTTTTTGCGAATCTATATACTGAAACTAAAAAGTTAAAAAGAGAATGACAAGGCATGAGTTCAAATCTTGATACTTGCAGTTTAAAAAAAAATTATTTAGGAATAATTAAATACAAGTATTATTTCCAAAAGATCACTAATGATGGGTATTTGGATATACTCGAAACAGCTGTATGGCCAGCCAAGAATTCAATTAATTAATAAATATTAAGATTTTGTTGTTGTAATTTACTACAACAAGTGGGAAGTTCTCTCTTCTAAAATAATAAATACCATTTTACGCTAGAAATTGTATGTTTTAACTGTTTTTAAAAACTCCCTTTTAAATGGTACCTCCTTTTGGCCACTATGTCTTTAAGATGGGATCTAAAACATACTTCTTGAACATTTACAAGCTTTGCTAAGAATAGAATGGAGCAATACCTCCATATTTATAAATTGCAATCAATTACAAAACTATGCTGAGATTTACCTTTCAGAGCTACCTTTATAATGTAGGAACAAAATACAACGGCACCACAGCTTCATTCACAGATACACAATGCTCGTCTACATTTCAACATTCGTATAAGAGTAACAGCGAATATAGTATCCTGTTTACCGCTTGATTTGAAGACTAAAAAGACTAAAAGTCGTGATTACACAGCTCAAAACAAAAATACATCAGATACAAATGCTGTTATACCTTAAATTAAATTTGAAATTGCACCTGCTGTATCGAAAACTGGATATTGTCTTAAAGACTTAGCAAATAAAACACATTATTTGCATCCATACGAGGCATGCACTTATATAAGTATTTGTCCTTATGTATGTGTGTGTGGGTAAATATGCTTATATTCGCACTATAATTTTAGTGAAATTTTTCTTCTATAAATTTGAATAGCATAAATTGCTGCTGACGAATGTTATAAATTTGAACTCTGTAAGCTATTTAGCAATGATAAATAGCACGAAACAATAATAAAACATAAACAAAAAATGAAGTATTTGAAGTATTTAAAGTATTTAAAGTATTTGATTGTAGTGCACGCAGTGTGAACCCAAAAACTTTTTCATGCACAACCCAAGTGTGTATATACACAAAATTCTTGCACTGTGAACAGGATGTTGCCTCTAATATTGTACAAACACATTGAAATCGGTAATGTTTATTGGTTTTGCCGGTAAATATACTAAATGTACTGAGTAAGGATATAAATGATTGCTTAATTGTTCAGAAATCATTTTACCAGAATATAAACCGTACCATATATGTATCTTAAAATGAAACTTCACTAAAACATATTTCAAACAAAGCAAGTATTTTAATATTTTTTAATTAAGTTAAGCTTTAAGTTAAGTTAATGATATAAATATTATTCAATATATATTTTGTTTTAAGTAAAAATCACTGAAACACATCACATTTTATTTTTTAAAGTATTTTTAAGTAACATCCAAGTAGAAAAAGATACGAAACAACATGTATACAAACTCTCTTGCACGCACCACATCCGAAAGACGATTATACTTTGCTCCTTAAAATTATGGACAAGTGCTCAAAAAGTACTCCTGTTCCTAAAGCATTGCCAACAACTAATATTTTCTTTTAAAAAAGTTATTGTTGCAGAACAAAACCTTATTTTTAAAGGCAATACTTAAACGACTTGCATTTACAGTGCCGAACATAATTATTCGCACAGTAAGCAAATTGAACTTTAGCGCTATTTTTATACTGTACTTTATACTGTTCTCTAAATTTTTTTTACATAAAATACTTAATTTGCTTTTAAAATCATTTTATTTTATTTTCTCTTATATTTATTTTTTTAAAATTAATATATGTATGTATTTGCAAACTGCTTCAAGAGATATTGTTAATTTAGCTCTATAGATTTGTTTGGCAGCAAGATCAAAATTACCTATAAATATCTCTGAAGTGTTATGGATTATAAGTTGTGTTAACAACTTATTTTTTCTTGTTCTTACAAGAAAACGACTGTGAGTGAAATCGGCCTTAAAAATCTATTATGAAGGTAAAATGAAATTGTAGGTGTGCTGTTGTTTATTTATATATTTTTTTACATATACATATATATATTAAAAGCATAGTATAATATAAATATAAATATTTATTATATAAAAACAAAACAAATAATAGTTTTCCAAGTATTTCCAAGTGAAATATCCTTTAAGTTTATCACTATCAATTATAATTAAATGTTCTTGCGAGGTCAGGATCTGCCATTCAACTCTGTGGACCGAAGCCATATTGTGGATTAATTTGGTCTACAACTAGGTCTCCGATTGATAAATGATTTTCAGCCTAAAAAAGTCGCTACTGGCGCGACATTCCAGGTAAGCGTCAAGCTAAAGAATTGATTCGCCACCACAGTTATGGTAAGGTATCCTTTTTCAGCAGAACAAAGTTGAGGTTGCTGGTGGGATATTTAACGGGTCATAATGGACTGCGTTAATGCCTTAACAAAATAGGTCAGTCCGAATAGATAGATTGTCGACTTTGCTTAGAAGCAGACGAGACTTTCAGTCACATTTTCTGTGACTGCCCAGCCTTGATCTGGGTCAGGAGGAGGTCACTGGGTTGAGAACTACTCTCCCCTTCTGACATTAGGAGGTCCTCAATGGCTGACACTCTGGCTTTCATTCGGAAGGCAGAATGTCTTCTGTTCGGTTAGGGTCTGTTGCAGCACAAAAGATCAACCATGGTCGCTGTAATACGCTCGCTTGGGAGCTCATACCCTGTTTATTTCTATTCTATAACTAAATGTTGTTGTTGACTATATAGTAGAGTATTGATTATCCCAAAGAAATCATATACTCAACTGATATGGGATTATTGAGATGGTAGGATAATTTATTTGAAGTTTTTTTTGAGAATTTAAATTTTAAATAAAAATGCTTGTACAAATTTAATGGAATTGAGATACAAATTTTTTTCAAAAACTAAATTTGGTACAAAAGTGTAGATGGACGAATAAATTATAAATACGGTGTTCGTATTCGGTTTTACGAACTATTAGGAGAATCTGAGTGGATTTTTAATCGGATAGTAAACGAAGTCTCCGGAGTAGGAATAAAAATTAGAGTTTTTTTTTTAAATCCGATATCTTCGAATGTCCGGATTTACGATTATTATTCGTAGTGCAACTATTCGAAGACTTCGTGAGCGAAAGTTAAAGCGAGAGCACAAAATGCAAATAAACGTGAATCACAGAAATAATAGAATTTGTTGTTGCTAATGCGATTTGGTGCGTCCGATATTTATTGTTTGTTTTATTTTACTTTATTTATTTTCTTTTATTTTATTACATTTTTTAATAACTAAATAACAAATTTACATTTTTAATAACTTGTATTAGTATTTTAATTTATATTAAAGAAATTATATTAATAAAAATTATAAGTTATGTGTTAAATAAACGACCTAAGCCCGATAAAAAATATAAAAATTAAAAAAATTAAGACTCTTATATAAAATATACAATATGTAAAAATTTCACAATATTAAAATTTATGCATTTACAAATATATTATTTTTATTATTTTATTAGTTATAGGAATTTTGTAAAAGTTTTCATTTTTCGTTTTTACAATTAAATGAAATTACAAATTAAAATTAATTATGGAAAAAAAGTCAATTAATTATATGATATATAAATGATCTACGATGATCACACAGGTAAGCACAAATTCTTATATGCACAATAAAATTTAGAATCTTTTGTTGTCATTACTATTGTTATTACAATTTACTACTCAGGAAGATTACTTCCTTCATCTAGCTGAAATTGTAGAGGCAGTCTTTCATAATTCTATCATTCGGATAAATTGAATAAGGTGCTTGGCTTTGAAAGTCTCGAAGGTACTCTAGAATTATGCGAAACCCAACGTATTTTTGTTTCTCTTGAAGAATTAGCAAAAATTGCAGAAATACAATTTATAAAATTGTAATGTTAATAAATTTAACATTAGGCAAAAACTATTTGTATACTTTTCCATTTCATCAGTCAAATTCGGATGATGTAAACTTAAAAAATACTTAAAAAACTCACACGAAAAATATTTTTTCTGAAACACAATTTTTAAAATTAAGGAAAGTAAATTAAATTTAGTTTAGGAATATTGTGCATTATTATTTTTCATAGAAATATAACTTATTAGTTTAATCGCATAAGATCACAGAAGTCTACAGATATTATGATGTGATATTTATATTTGTTTCACATATTAAATTAAAATTAAAAATTTTTTTATTAAAAATTTTTTCGACTATATATGAGAATGATATTTTTGCAATTGTTTTTTATAATTGGTTAAGTTGATAGAGACTAAATATTATTTTTAATCTGATTCATATTTTTTTCCAACTCAAGTTATAATTATCTACTAAGCAGATAATTTAACAAGTAAATTGCGTTATTTTATAAGATTAATTGACAACTTTACAGTCGTAGCGTTAATCTTAAATCTGACTTAAGTATGAATTAAGTCAACAAAGTTGATGACTTAAGCATGACTTAAGTCTGTATTGACACTTAAGTTACGATTGCGAAATCAGCTCCGAAAGTTAAATATATTTTAGAAATACAACAAAAACAATATGTAAATATATGTACTCAATTATTAATTTTTTTATTAATATTAATATTTTATATTACGTTATTCTTATACAGCTCTACATAACAATATAAAATGTATTATTTATTTGCCTTCTGCAAAAGCTAATCTAGTCAGTTCATTAGCAAACTTTTCCATCAATCTCATCGAATCTTTCTCTTCCATATGAATTAAAGAACAGGCCACAAAATTTCCAAATGCCTTGTACTTTGTTTTTGAATAAGGTTTTTTGGTATCATTTCGGATCTTAAGCTGAGAGCAAAGATTCGGTGTAGAATTTCCATTAACATCGTTGGAAATATTTAATTTTTGTGCAATATGATATCCAGGTAAATTAGATCCCCGTACTTTAATAGACTGATTTCTAAAATAAAATCATAGACTTTATAGTGTTATAATAATAAAAATAATATATATAAAAAAATTACAGGATGTGATTGGAAACATTAACGTTTTTTTTATATATGGCAAAATAATATAAGTAAATACATATGCTTACTGAATTGATTAACATAAATAACTTACAACTATTATAGTACATATTTCATTGATTTTAAATTAATATTTTCTAGTTGAATTACATTATCATTAAAAGAAAAATTAGTCCAATTGATCTTTGGACTCATCCTCTTGAAGTGGCTAGGTTTCTTCTTCTGAATCCGGGTTGTTTTCTATTACAATCCCACACATCCTTTATCCTCTTTTCATCCTTTCTTTTTCCCACTACTATTACCCCAAACACCACCCCTCCACATTGCAATCCATGAATGCGTCTTGTAATCTTTACATGTTATCTGCTTTTAGATCCCGGCGGGTTAGAACAACATTTTAGGTTCTCGAAATAAATTGGGTGAGTTAGAATATGCCGACATTTGAATCTGACTTTTATTTCGGATCAATAAAGTCCTTTTTACTTGCAAATTACAAATATGTATTTTGAATGTGAGAAGATTGGACTAATATTAGGTCTAAGAATAAATGCTAATAATGCTTCATCGTTCATAATTTAAAGAAACTGCATTTGGTACTCATTGCAGTTTCTTTACTCATACAATTTGAGTACTAGGCTGGCACTGTTTCAGCTAACGAATGAATTTTAATGTTTGTCAAGTTTTTAGCATTATTATCTTATTTAAGCTGCAAATATTTCATAACAGATGTCTTTATCAAATCCTAAAATTAAGATGACATAAAACCATTGGCAAGGCACGCTTATGGAACAAAAAGCAAAATGGAATGCTGAAATGACATCTACAAGGCAAGGATGGCACAGAATAAAATGGAAAATAGTGATCAGAGAAATAGGAAAATTGATAAGTGGAGGAAAACGGTAATAGAGCGGAACAAAAATAATTGTGTTATGTTTTAATAATAATAATAATAATAATAATAATAATAATAATAATAATAATAATAATAATAATAATAATAATATGAAAAGTTAGAATGAACCTATTTATATAATGATTAACAATTACTCAAATATCTTTGCTTAAAAAATTTTTTCAAAACGGAAATTAACAAATAAGTTTAATTAAACAATAATATTAATTATACTTACTCAGATGAGGGCATGTTTTGATAATCATCATAATCACTATAATAAACAAATATAATATAGAAAAAATATTAGTTTCTACATGTGTGTGTGTGTGTGTGTATAAAAGATTTACCTCACTTCAGCTAGTGTTCCGTTATTATTAATCAATTGCACGGGGGCATTCGCGAGTCTTGACTTTATGTGTTGTCCCAAAAATGATAAATGTTCAAAAAGTAACCATGTTGATGGTACACCTGTACTTTCGACGCGCCGTTTTTCTAAGTAATAACGACTTCGTAATGTGTTAAGCCTTTCTTTAATAATACCGACTACAAACAATATGTTATTTTTTAAGTATAATTTCATAAAAATATCTCCTACCAGTACTGTGTAATTTACACGCCATATCAATCCACTGTTCTTCTACGAAATCACGTTCTCGATAGTGCTGATGAGTTCGATCGTAAAACACTGGTCGTCTTTGATATTCCTGAACTAACAACATGTCTGCTTCTTCAATTTCTTGTGGCTCTTCTCTTCGGGGACGTCCTCTCCCGCGTTTTACAACAGTCGTCATTGTTTTCAACTAAAAAACGTAAATCATATTATAATCACATTTCAAGAAGTCGTTAAATCTAAATCTACCTAATAATTTACAAACAGTTCCACGAAATCTTTGCTTATTCCACACAAATTTTATTCACTTCTGCTTTCTATTTAGCAATACAAAATGATTTACAGGACTGTTTTTTTTATTTGACACAAATTTAACTATTGTGATTCTGAATGGAGAAGTTAAAATAGATACGTGCTAGCAAAGAACATATGACAAGAAGAAAAAACTTTATTGTGAATTTACAAAATTTCCATTACAAAATTAACAAACGATAATTGAGTATATAATGCAAAACCAAACAGCAGGTAAAAAAAACAAAAATTTCAACCATTGAAATGCAGATGACTTAGCATTTACACAACAAATGTATCTAATCCAAACTTGAAAACGAGTGAGGGGAAGAAGGAAAGATGTTCTTGCTAGGTAGTAATTGCTCACTAAGCACAAGGGGTTGTATCCAAAATTTTAGAGCGCAATTATAGAAGAAACATGGACGATGTCCAGATAAAGCGCCTGCCAGCAATTGTGGAGTATTGTATTTCATACTATTAAGTAGGTCGATAAGAGATTGATAAACGTTGTTGAAATATTTTTAGTTTTGCTTTAGGCAGTCAACCAACTACCTTTGGAAACTACACAATTGAATTATTGAATTTATCGTCGCGGATGTTGAGGTCGATACAATTGGTGCCGATTTTTGAACTGAAAAACAAACAACAAACAACTTATTGACATGACAACGAAGCTTAACACACAATTTCAGCAGAAGACCGTTTCAGCAGAAAGTAGATGTAAAAGAAGTTAAGGAAAATCTGCGCACACGTTCAATAAAAGATCAACTGAAGTTTTCACAATAGTAGACAATAAAAATAAAAAAGCTGAACAAAACAACTAAATATTCATGACTGACCGTTCACATTATAATGAGCTCATTTATGCAGTTGATAGAACTTTTATGAACATTGCTTAATATATCACACAATAAAATTATATATATAATTGATATAATAAATCATTTATATACACTTTTTTATATCAATTACATATTCAATTAAGAGAAACAAAGATTTTATTAAATACTTACTTCCTTAGTTACTTCCTTGTTTACAGCTTAGCTGTTGTTTGTTTATATTTTACTTATAAAACACATGACATATTTCAAATTTTGGTGATTTTCCTTGTACGAAATTCTTTTTAAGGATTCCATTCGACACTGTTCGCCTTAAATAAGATAATTTATTGATAATAATCTTTATTTTATATGAAAGATTTGTGTGGTGGTTCATCTTCATTAGTGGCTATAATGAGCAAAAACGCCTAACTGACACAGTGTAAATGTGCTATTACCTCTTATTTGTTTTTTTTTGTTTATTTATATATTGTTTCAAGTGTGAAATATATCAAATTTCACTGATATCCCTTTTGTCAAATATATTTTGTAATGTTGCATTCGATACTTTTGATGTAATTGCAAAATGAAGTGAGCTGTCAGTGTCCAATTTTAATTTTGCATTGAAAGCAACAACAGTTAGTGACAGTGATTGCAATCATAAGGAGCTATTCACAATGAAAATTGTGAGGGTTGTACGGTAATAGTACGTTTCCACTACGTACTTAGTAAGCTTCATTTACTGAGTAAATTACATTAGCCATACAAAGAGCTTCCGTGCTTTTTCATTTACTATACAATATAGTAAACGAATTCGACTAAACTTATACAAAATATGACGAATGCAACATTGGAAATGATCGAAATTTGACATATTTGACACATGAAACAAAATGTAAACATAAACAAACATTCAAAATTCAAAACAAACAACAGGTAAGAATTTTTTTAAACATTTGTTTCTTTATAAATAAAATATATAATTAATACATAAAAATAAGTTTATTTATTAAATATATATTTAATATAATTGTAAAATTTGGTATATTATTTAATAAAAATTATTTATTTCAGGTTAACATTAGAAAAGCAATAATTGAGTCTCAAAAGTTTGATTTATAAATTTGAAATTCTGTTTAATGTAAAACAAAAAAATATTACCCGGAATGCGTGTGGAACCGTAGAACTATAGGAGGAAAATCTTCTTCGATGAAAAAGGTGAAACGGGTTTTATGGTAACCGCGTCAAACGAAAGTGCACTTCACCCAACATTTTAGGTAAGTGTTTAATAAGTGAAATTTCTATTATATCAATACTTTTTTGTAATTAAAACCACATAATCTTTTACGATTAATATTAGATGTTTTATTTAATAGTTAATGTTATGTTAACTACTTTTCTCTTTTATTTTAAAACAGAAAAAATCAGCAATGTATTGTGGTTTTCAACAGAGGCTCCGTCATCGTGGAAGTTTGTCAATAACGTGTATAGAATTTTGGAGAACTTGCATATTGTCAACACCTTCGAATTAATTTCTGTTAGTCATCCTCACCGTTACTGTCAGCATCGTCAACATTATCATCAACATCTTTGAAGTCAAAAAAGAACAGACCTACAAAGAAAAGGAAAATCAATGATAACCGACTATATTTTTTTATTTTTATTTTTAATATATTATAAATTATTAAAATTATAAATGTAATAATATAAATTTTTTATAAATTTTATAATTATATATAATCTAATTATATGAAAAATATATAAGTATATATTTTTTGTTGTTTTTATTTTTAATTTATAAGTTATAAGTGTTATTATTAGCTATTAGTTAAAATAAAACTTACTGAAAATTTGAACTAAACATCGCCTTATTTCTTTTCTATTTGGATTGTGGTTGTTTAGTGTTCAAACTTATTTTGAAGCCCCCTGTTGTCTTCTCAGAACCGACATACGGATTTCATTTTTATCTAAAATAGCAATGCAGTAAAATTTTATTCTTTATTTAATAATATTTACTGCCCGTTTTTAGTTATCATTGAAGATGTTTTGATTTTGAATAATTTGTAATTTTTTGTTTTTTTGTATATGCAGCAACTGCCGCTTTTATATTAGGAAAATATTACAAACATTATATATTAAATTATTTAAATTTTCTGTCTTTTCTTCCATGCTGATTTATTTTCTTCTAAAAATACAACATTTAATATCATCTGTTTACAATTAAAATGTAAACACAGAAAAGTTCTAAAACTAGAACTTTTTGACACATAAAAGCTTTTTCCCATTTCTTAAGTAACTCATGATAATGTAAACGCAAAAAGCTCAATGTTACTATATGACTTACTAAGTACGTAGTGGAAACGTAGTATAACATATTTTTTAATATTTTGTGAATTTTTTACAATTTGCAAAAAGTACTGATACCAGCTATGATTTCTCAACAAATTTATTTCAAAGAATTGAAAATTTCGTCGAAGAATTAAAACGTTGGCAATAGGCTTTAGTACAACAAACAAAGTAAGAATTAAAACGTTGGCAATAGGCTTTAGTACAACAAACAAAGTAATCAAACAACTTAAAATGCTTGAATTAATGGAACTTAAAATACAAAGTGTGAAGTTTTTAATATTTTTCATTTAATAAAACCGACGTTTCGAAGTTTTGTTGACTTTTTTCTGGGCATATGAGTTTGATGATTCTCATTTTCATTGTGAAAAATTGAATCGATGTTTAATACACGTCCAATTAAATTTAGAGTTGTGTTTCGAATTATATAATAAGGATGTTGATAGTTTAATTTAAAATATGGTCCAATGTTTGTAGGTTTTTTAATACCAATTTATTTTAAGTTTATTTTTTTGTTTAATTACTAATGCATCAAGTTTTGGTAGTTTTTCAAATTCTTTTTCTTCTTTAGAAAATTTTATTTATCTATATTTTCAGGCTATATAACGCATTTAGTGTATTTTCTATGTTGACAATTTTTATAACAGCACATAACCCATGCAATTCACACTTTCACGTCCATCGTGCTACCTAGGCAACGTGAGCAACGTATAAGCGAGATAAGTTAACCAACCTATGTGGAGCTCTAGGTCACAGCAAACGAGAGAATGAGTCTTGGTGGGGCCATTTCGACATATTCGATTTAAGGGTTCGCCGAGATTTAGCAGCTCATCAACACCTCGCTGCAGTAGGCGTCTGACTTGTATTAAGCGGTTCGCTGTATAAATGTGTTCATTTGGAGTCCTTGGGCCCATCACCCATCTTGATAATCAGAAACCTTGATAATCAAATATGAAAGAATACAACAACGTTAATATTACTGCAGGGGGCATAGTATGATAAATCCTTCGGCAGCAGGCACAAGGATTTTAGAGCTGTCAAATCCATGTACGAGAATCATGATGAATGAAAAAAACACTATTCAAAAACGTCGTATAAAACGACCAAATATCGGAATAAAAGAAAGTATAAAATTCGGCATGTGGAACGTAAGAACACTTACTGAAGACGTAAAACTAAACAAACTTTGGAAAGAAACGACAGGCTACAACTTAGATCTATTAGCTGTGCAGGACTGCAGGAGAACCGAGCATGGCCAAATCAACAACGAAAATACTGTTTTCATCTATTCAGGATGATCATCATCAACACCCTCAACATCAACAGCAGGATTTCTTTGGAATATTTTAGAGAAACGACAAATTCCAGCCAAAACGTTTTGGCTTTTTCTTAACACTTCTAGCTAATTTTCTATTTTAGTAGGTTTAGTCCATGATTGTTAGTTTAAAATATTGCTAGTTTTACTAAAAAGGCAATTGCTAGTTTTCTATGCAAAATGTCCATTTAAAAGGTTTTGAAACATAATGACAGCCGCCGCAATAGTTTGCATTGAACACAATTTTAGTAATAGTTTCAAAAAAACGTATGTACTTATCATAATTTATTTAAACAAAAAAGCACAAAATCTCGTTAAAATGATTAATTTAGATTGCAATATAAAAAGAATGATTACTTTTTATATATTAAAATAACATATGCCTACAAAAATTATAGAAATATTATCTATTAAAATTGCGAAATCTTTAGATTAACTTAGTTTACTTTAAATCAAAAAAATTATTATCACATACAAATCGAATGCATTGCAAGAGTATATTTCGCTCATGTCTTACTTCTGATTCCAAAAGTTTTCCAAGTAGAGTATTTGGTTTAGTAGCCTTTAATTTTCTGTAGTCCAATCCGATTTTGCGCTTAAATTTTTTTTGGTTAACTGGAGTTCGTGTCATCCGACTGATTGAAGTTAAACACAAATCTTCATCCTTTTTTTGGACTTTTGAGGGGATTAAATTTGTAGGCAAATTGGTGCCATTGCACGAATGCGAAATTGGTATTTCATCTGGAGCGTCATCAGTGTCACTAGTTAATTGTTTATCAGAACTATAATTTTTATTCTCATTTATCCTTTTCTGATTCGTAAGAGATTCTATACAAGAAGTGCTTTCTTTGCATGAATTTAAAATTAAAGTTTTATCCGCCATATTATTGCAATCATTTTTAATTTGCAGTTTGTCTGTGGAAGTTTTTGTGCTATTATGAATATGTTCTTCATCCATTTCATAGTCAGAACTTGAATGTTCTATTGATTCGTCTTCGGAATGGTACATTCCAAGAAGTGTAGATAGAATGTTCGAACCTTTGTTTGTGTTTGAAACAGAGTGTGAATAATTATGAAGTTTGCTAGTACCAGTAAACATAACCACATCACCACATTTATTTTCAATTTCTTCACTCTTATTGAACCTTTCTAAGTGTAATTGCTTAACCTCATTGACTTGTCCAACTTTAGGTTTGTTTTTATGCTTTTGATGCCTTTTTTCAGTTTTGACTTTATTTACTTCATTTTTTCCCATAGGCATATTTCCATTTTGCAAACGTTTCCGATCTGTGCGGCTTAAAAATCGGCATTTTTTATCATTTAATCTTTCACCACGTCTTAAACGCTGTTCCTCTGCTTTTTCCTTCAGCTGTATATTTCTTAGAGTTGGATATCTAATACAAAAATCGTATTTTTAATATATGATATTAATATTATATGATATTGAATTGCATACTTTTCGCAACGTTCTTTACGCCATGCTGCTATTTCTTCAGGAGTGCTTAGTTTTTTTACCTTGTCTAATAAACCAGAATGAAATATTCTAACGTGTTTATCCATTGCTGTAGGATGTAACATGTAAGTACAATTCTCATTTCTACAGAGTGTGTGTTGTGAGCAATGTTCTAGGAAGCAGTCATTTGATTCAAATTGCATTTCACAAGCGTCACAAAACCGTTCTTCCAATTTTTGTGATTTATGTTTCTGTCATTGCAAGAAAATGTTCAACTTTATATTTTAACATGTTCAGAAATAAAAAAAAAACATCGTTTCCCTACCTCTTTCTTGGTGTTATCAATGTTATTGGAAGTCGCACGTGATATACATTTTTGAGGTTTTTCTTTCTTGTTCAGCTTAATAGTGGAGCAATTTAAAGCTCCATCTAAAAAATTTGGTTGTGGTAACAGCAACTTTTTCTCTGCTATATTAAACATTATATATTATATTTTCCCAACAAAATATTTAAACGCTCTCCGTTCTTGTTTCAGAGGTACTTATATTAAAAAAAGTATTTGTTTAGCAACTGAACATACCCAAAATAAAATACAGAAACGTCAAAATAAACGTTTTCGCTCTGTTTACAATTAAATCCAGTATTGCACATTTTCCTCAGAATCGTAAAAAATATAAATCTTATTTATAAAAAGTACATATGTATATAATAAACTATACTCAAGAAAATTATTAACTGACATAGCATTAATGATAATTTATAGAACAAAAGTTTAAAAATTAGTAGATAACGTTCTGACAAAAAGTTACAGTTCTGGAATATTGAACGTTGTTGGAAATATAGAAAATAACTTCTAACTTTCCACAATATATGTCATTATTAGGCCTTTTCTTTTGTAACCATATCACAGAGGAACAACTGTTTATTTTAAAAATAACATATAAAATAACAACACTGCCGGCTTATTTAGTCCAACCTTTTTGGAATCGCTTAACTAATAAGCAGCTTAAATAGTATGGTTGCCAAGATTAAAAACTCGTCTATTGTGAACGATTTTTGGAAGTACATACAAAATTTCCAGTTAACTCTTAACGAATGATTTCGTTAATTATTCGTATTTCTTGTCGTTATTGTTCGTAACAAATACGTTATTGTTTCTATTTATTATTTTACTGTTAAAAGGCATTAAAATTCATATTTTATTCACAATCATGTAAAAAAAATATTCTTACCAATAATTTCAAAAAATTTCTATTCATTTTCGAAAATTTAACTTTAAATTTTTGTACTTGGTTTGCATATATAAGCTTAACAAAATTTCCATTTTGTACAGAGATGCCATCGAAAGTAATGTTTATTTTATTTGTTTATTTAAGTTTTATGATATAGAAATAAAAATAAAATTAATAAAACTGTCAAATCTTAACAAATTGTATTGTCTAGTTATAATACCAACTTGAAATTACATTTCGAATCCATACAAAAATCCTATGACCAAAATTAAAAGTGATTTGGATTTGTAATATGTACAAATTTTAATAGTATAATTGCATAGCGATCTTACAAATAAATTTAGTAAATTAAAGCAGAACTAAACAAAGCAATGCTTAAACGTTTGGCATTTTCATTTACGAACGCGACTACAAGAACAAAAAATAAAAATTAATCTAGTTTTTTGCGAAGAAACTCGAATAATACAAATTATAATTACTTCTGCTGTGAGTGAATAGGCTTTTGAGATAACTTAATTTTAATCAGCTCTGGAGCAGACATGCGTAAATAAAATCATATGATAATATCGATTCAGCATATTTTTATATTCAATGAATACATGTTTAAATTAATTACCTGTTTCTAAATAAAAATATTTGCATTGTCTGAACATGTCACAATGTACTTAAACATTTTATAACAAATACAAATATCTAACCTTTAAAAGTAGTGAACATCACTAATACAAACATCAGTTGCGTTCCAAAAAACAATGCTCTAATCAACGAACACTAAGAATATGGAATATATTGGAACGTAATTGTGTTAATAAAATGTAACTTAATTAATAAAAAATGTAGCTAGCAATGGGGAAAACAAAATAATCAACTAATCAAAACATTGATTCATAAACAAAATATTGAAACATAATTTGTAAACAAACAGCAGGCAAATAGAACATAGAATATCTTACTTTTTGAATACCTTATGCTCTGGTTCAGAAGGTTAATATGTCAGCTGATATTTTAGAGACTAAATATACCACCTGCAACACTGCCATATTAAACATATGATGTAAATATTGTTTTTATAATGCATTTCGTTTGTTAGTTAGACGGCAATTTGAAGTTGAATCGGTGGATGCTTTTATTACGTGGTTCGGAAATGGGAACGCATATGACGACTTGATGCGTGTGTATATATAATCCATACAATTAATCATTTTTATTTTTAATTGCTTTATTATGTGCTTAGTTTCGTTGAATGTTAATACAAAGTTTAAAAAGATATAAAATAAATGCAAAGGTTGTAATTTTGTGAGAAAAAATTGATAAGCAAATATGCGAATAAAAATTTTCCCAACAATTATGTGATGTATGTGTTATAAATATAATCAAAATGGGTACGTTTAATTTTAGCAACTAGTTGAGAATGAAATGTTATGAATATTATAATTATATGTGAAAAATAACGACAAATTCTAAAATTAGAAGCCGATGTGGAGGAACCAAATGCGTTGCCAAAAGATTTCCAACCGCAAAGCGAGTCAGAAGCAACGAATACAACTACAATGTTGAACAACAATGGAAATCAGAATGCGAAGAATGAAGACAAAAGTGAAAGTTTGACAACTGATGCTGATCAAATAGAAGAAACTGATGAGGAGTCTACAGTGGCGCGCTTTTTTGAGCCTCCTTATACCGCACCACTGGCTCCGTTTAATGTAGAAATAATTGATTGTCACGAAAAATCTAGTAAGTCAACTTTAAATCTTAATACAAGGAAAAGGAATGATAATTCCAACACGTCTTTCACGCAAACCGAGCGAAGTGTCGAAAATGTGAATGAAAGTGGAACACATAACTGGAGTGATCCTCAAAGGTCTAAAAACGGATTAAGCGGAAACCATACAGATTATAGGTAATTAAAATATGAATTATTAAGCCTTTGTATTTGAAATCATTTGTTTTTTTTTAAATAAAATTATATTTTATTAAATTAAAATTAAACATGTAATTAAAATTAGATTGTTTAAAATGAACCTCAATTCTGTTGAGTGATTCTTGTTAAAATTTTTCCAAAATATCATACGATATCATGCAAATGATGCATGATATGTTACTAAACGTAACAGAATTTTTATGAAATTTACTGAAAAATGAAATTCTAATAAGCTTTTTACCATTAAACATTAGATTTTGATTGTTGTACGAAATCCCAGGTCTCTATCATTTTTAGTAAAAATTCTTTCAATTTAATGTAATTTATATAATATTATGAAATTATGTTTTTCTATTATTTTGAACCAGTATCAATAAAGAATCTAAAATGTATAATATAATTGAACTATCTTTAATACAATTATATATACTTATGTATATATTATTCCTTTCTCATTGAAGAATATATCATTTCATTATTCATTAGAGTACTTTAAGATAAAAAATTAAAAAACAAAAAAAAATTTTAAGTTTAACCGATGGGCAAAAATACAGTTGACCTGAGCCTCTATGTAATTGTCTTCAAGTAGAAGTACCACGTTCGCACTTGTTGGAATTTTTGTTTATAGAAATAAAGCAGAAGATATCCACACTGACGACTTCTGAGAACAATAGCTTTTTGTATAGTATCTTCCTTTCAACACCTGCTTCTGCAGTTGTGGTCCATAGACGAAATCCATGATTACATTTTGCGGTAGGCAAGCAAAATTGATCCAAATTTATTGGAGGAAGATAAGCAGTGTGCCACAAACAAATATCGAATTATGTATTTTGTTAATGGTGGTTCACAATTTTAATTTGCTTTACAGGACATCTGTGAATATGCCTATAACGTTCTTTTTCGCTTTGTTTATTGCTAACAGAATTTCTTGTCTTTTTTCATTATTTACATTTTTATTTTGGAGATAATAAAATATCAATCATAATAATTAAAATTTTGTATACCTGAAGCAATGCTCTTCATTTAACGTAAACAGATGTGACAATTATTGGACCTAACAATGTCTTTTGACGTAGTTTTTTCGTTTGTTCAGATTCAGATAGGATACTAATCGAACGAAAAGATGAGACGAATTGAATGCGTGTGAAAGCTATGAATAATGGGCATTAATGTACATTGGACAGTCTGCATATTTGGTTATTGAAAACACTTTCCGTTGAACATTTTTCTTTATCTGGATCTTAAAAAGTTAAAAATCGAAAATTTAGAATGTACAGAGTTTAAAATATTTAATAAATTAAGAATTGCAATAAACGCATTATTGGATTAAAATGCTTTTCAGTCTTAATTTAACGTTTATTTAAATTAGAGCATTTTATTTGGGAAGATCTTCTACTAAACAATTTTAGCTATTTCTACTTATTTTACTCATTCACTTTTAAACAAATTAACAATTTGAAAGTCATATACTTATCCAATATGTATGTCTGTCTAAATATTAAATAAAAATATAAACAATTGCCTTCCACTGACTCACTTCTACGCTACACAAAAGTGATTCTTGTCTGAGGCGGCAAGGTTTTTCAAATTTCTCGGAAAGCCACGAGTGCATGCAAGAGCTGAGCTACAAATTTCTGAGTAATTGCGTTCGCTTGAGATGCCGCAGTGCTTTCTGTTCCGTTCGCTTGTTGAGTTCACAAGCGTTATGTGTTGCGGCGGTTTTTGGTGCCAAAAAAACGTAAAAATTTAGGCAATTTTTAAATGCTTTTTATATTTCATAAATATATTTTGAATTTACTCATAAAAATCTGATTATTAGTGGCATTATGTGCTCGAAAAAGTGGCTGTTGCATTTCGAGATAATAATGATGTGAAATTTTTTTCCTTTGTTGCGATTAATCATCTGTGAAGCCGGTGTGTTGGTTGTATATTATTCGGATTCCGTAGCTGATTGTATAAATTATAATAATCAATTATTATTAATTAGTATATTTTATATTATTAATAACAGAATAAATGAATTTCCATCCATTCACTTGTTTTTATATTTAATTTTTTATATAATTTTCATTGACTGTCTGAATAGAGTTTTCCTTCTAAATTTTATTATTTATTTATTTAATCATTTATATATAAAAATTTTATTTTAAGAAATACATCGAGTTTTGCTGTCTTCCGTACTTATTAGTACTCGAAGATTATCGTATTCGATGTGTTGGTGTAAACAAATAATTTTTCTTGCATAAAAGTTTTACAGTGGCTTCTGTTATTACAAAATGTGACTAAATTTGTTAAAAAATTATTTAAAAAAATAATAAAAAAATAAAATAAAAATTTGTTGTATAGAAATATTTAAAATATGTAATATAAATTTGATTTAATTTTGTTACTTTAAATCAATATTTTATATATTGGAAGAACTGACAGTCGCTAATAGGTCTGTTCCACGATCTTCTCGTAGCAATATTCAAGTAAAACACAAGTACAGTACAAACTGAGAGCGTAACACAAATAAAGTGCCAAATTATGCTCTTTACACAGATTTTCATGGAACAGCTTTGTGTAAAATCTGGTGAGAATACTAGTGCTGCACAAATGAACAATATAAAAATTTGAATTCAAACCAAAACAGCTGATTCACAATTCGACACAAATTTTACTTAAAATAAAATGTACGAGTAAAGTTTGTGTAGTATTTTAAAATTTCGATAGGGATGTTACGCTCACTTAGGTGCTCTCATTTACTCGAAAATTTGCTGGTGGAACCACGGTTGCCACTTGAAAATTTTCTTCTGTACCAAAATTGGTTTAAAAAGGTACCATTTCTGTAAAAAAAGGTCCAAAATTTTTTTGGACCTTTTTGTTTTCTCGTTCTGTGTTTTTCATAGTGTTATAAATGAACAAAATATAAAATAGTGCAAAGTTGCATTTATAAAAAAAATTAATTAGAAATATCCACAATAAAGTTGGGTCGTCAAAAATGTACCATTTTTTGAAAGTGAGTACCAAACGAAAAAAAAAAAAAAAAGTACCAATTTTGGTACTAAAGTACCATAAGTGGCAACCGTGGGTGGAACGCACTTGTGCATTAAAGTACTGCATGCACACATTTGATTTTAGTTGCAAAGCATTCTATTGTGTTGAGAATGGTAGCATAATCTCACTCTCAACGAACGAGTACGACTGAATAGGCGTAAAAACAAAATGGAATGGAATGAATATTAGTTTCGTTTGTTTGGAGTACTCTAACTCTAAAGATTCTAAAAGTAGTTTAAGTAGTTGGGAGTACTCTAAGCATTTGATTTTCAATTCATGCAAAAATGTGTCTTTTTAAATAGTAAGACACAAATTTATTTATTTAAGTTGTTTTCTTAATTAAATATTATTTAAAATGTTGACAATACTAATATATTTATTTTAAAAAAATATAAATGGTTTTTTTACAGTTTTAATATAAAAAAATAATGCTCTATATTAATTTTTGTTTTGTTTTTTAAAGTTAATATATAAAATATTACAAATTACAAATTTAATTTAATATATACAAATTAAATGTTTAGCATCGTCTGACTTAATTCCTCTTTTTTAAGATTGTTGTGTTATTGATCTCTACTTAAATTCCATATTTATATAAAAATCTATACAATATAACTGAGTACAAATTCAAGGAGATATTTTTATATTAGTTATAAACTGAATCAATTTCTAAACATTCTTAAAATCTCTCTTGACTTAAGAAGACACAAATAAATATTTTCACCATTTCATGCATAAAAATATTTTCTAGGGAAAGGTAAATATGTGAGGCGAACGCACACAAAATATATAAAATATTTCTTTGCAAAATTAAAATTATTTGAAATACTCTCAAAGTGATTAAAATACTCTCAAAGTATTTGTTTATTTGATTTTAAAATTCAAAACATACGATTATGGAGAATAAATTAACGATCACTCCAGTAAAACGAATGCAGCACACATTCCATTCCATCGGACTGTTTACTCTCATTCATTCGTATTCGCTTTAGAAATAATTTGTAAATATGGTACACATTTGAGAATGAAACGTATGACCGCAAAAACGAATGTTTTGATGCTGCATTTTATTGTGTATACACAGAGTATAAACACATTAATCCGATCTCCCTAAAAATCTTAAGAATTCGTTTATTCATTAAATACTAACTCGAAGTTGGAAGGAAGTTGGCTGTTGATTGTATAAATGTCTATACCACACAATTGTGATAAATTTAATTGCATAAAATTTCTTTACAATCACTTTTACACGCAAACATTCACTGATTCGCACTTGATTCGTTTGGGTATTACAATTATTTTATAATATTATTATTGTTACAATAATAATTTATACAAATGTAAACTATCAATGGTACCTGCAAAAGTTCGTTCGTTCGCAAGCGTTTGCTTTGATGTGGATGTATCTCAGAATATCAGATATTGGATCATTCAACGATTCGCAAATTATTCGTTAGCTTACAATTTACAATTGATATTCGACTATGTACAACATTTTTACACAATTACATACATATACAGAGAAATGTTATTTGTGTCCAATATTTTCGTATTTTTTGCTTGTTTGCTAGAATGGTTTATTTTTGGGTTCGTATGATCAAACGTATAACGATTCTAGGATACATTAATAAGTGTTTAATTTTTTGTTTCCTGTTCAAATCATCTTTTCTTTAATTGTGTTTACACTGTTATCAATATTTACTTTATTTAAACAATTTATTGTTTTGCTTTTTATGCACACATTGTGAGAAAAGTTTGTCTAGCTGTTTGTAGCGCAGTGAAGGCATTTATGGATATGAATTTATTTTTTTTTCGTAGTTTACAAAGATATTAGGTTGGAATAAGATGGATGATGAGCTTTGCAGAACCTTTTGCTATTCTCATGCTATATGGATCTATGAGGAGGATTTGGAAAGAAAAGTAAAAAGTGGTTTTTAAGGGCAACATGGATAGAAATTTTGGAAGCAATTGTTAATAATCATAAATCGGGTCCTTACGAATGGGGTGACTTCTTGAGATAATTAAAAGATTAAGTTTAGTTGATAATAGTGAGTAGTATCTCCGATGAATGCTAAGTATAGCAATTGTAAGACTGTTGTATTTGTTTGTGTATTATTTTTGAAATTAGTATTATTGAAAATGAAATGATTTTAATAATTATGTAATATGTCACAGCGAAGCCTGTAAACTCTAAAGGAAACTCTAGAGCATCTGCTGTGTAACTGCTCGGCTCTCTCGAGAATTCGACAAAAATACTTGGGTGCTGTCAGTTTTACCGGCCTGGAGTACATACCTAAGATTTCTGTTGAAATCCTAATAAAATTCGCTTATAAAACGCGCATCCTAAGTGATGCACACAATCGCTGGTATGATCTGGTATCACAATAGACCCTATACATGGGTGTAGAAAAGTTGAGAACTTCTTAATATCTTCATACTATTTGTATATTATATCACACTACATATTGAACGAAATATGAATATTTCAATCGTCATCATTACTAAACCTGACCTAAGCCTTAAAAAATTCTAATGTAAAGTCTCACTGATTTTCAATATCTTTCAGATTTAAGAGGTATAAATCATAAGAACACAAAAACGTATAGGATGTCATAATGATTATGGACAATAAATACAAGTAGAAAACCAAGCTTATAAATTCAAAAGAATATCTTTTATTCATAATAAAAAATAAATTTTTAAGGGATCCGTATAATCGCTATAAAATGGTACAATAATGTGCATAATATCCTTTATGCTTTGGTTAAGTAATAACAATTTATAGTAAATAAATATATAAGAAATTGAGAAGACTTTCTCAAACCATGTTTCGCAGAACACTGTAAGGCCCAAATTTTGCGCTAAAGTATAGGCCCACAAACTAAACGAATGACCCTGTAAATTACATAGTTAAATAAATATTTTTTCTTATAACGAACCCTGGTATACTCGCTGAATATACCCCAGCTGTAGATAGGGCCGGAAAAGGTCGTTACAGCACTTATCGCTGCGAAGCGACTGAATTATTATGTATTAATTAGTTCTCAGTTTATCGTATGTAAAATAAAACATGTAGCTCATATTGGTTATTTTAAAGGAGCTGCGCGCTTAATTCACACCTCGAAAGGTGCCCAACTAATGGAAAAGTTCGACACTCTCTGAATTAAAGTAATAAAATTTGAAATATTTAAACTACAAAGTATACAATTACTAACAAAAACAAAAAATAATAAGAGATAATATTACAAAAATTTTAAATAAAATGAAAGGAAAATAAAGAAAATTATAAGCTTAGTGCTTTAAAAAAATTTGGTTAAAATTTATGCTCATTCATATTAAGCACAATTATAAAATTGAGATCTTTATATGGTATAGTTAATAGGTAAAAGGTCTGATATATTAGTAAGCCATTTTAATAACAGTTAACAATCCTCATACAAATAATTGTTGTTGTTGTAATTTTCTGTTTTTTTTTGTACATAGCTTTTGCATTTGCATTGTTGATTAGATTTTTAAAATGAATATTTGGCATTTTAATTTAGCTGTAAGGACGCAAAATACTCATAATTTTGCCAATTAAAGTCTTATTTAATTAAACTTCTTTAATGACCCAAATTTGTTATTTTTTTAAAATAAATTTAACAAAAAAAAAAGTATATGATTGTGAAATAATCTCTTAGTTTGTACTTTATTTGTGTTTTACTTTAGTTTTACTACGAGTAGCTTATGGAACAGACCTATTATCACACTAGAAAATTTACACAGAGAGTAAACATTTTCAATGTTAAAATTGAAAACGCTCAGTATTACTTACTAAAAGTAATTAAATAAGATATCAGATAAAAGTATTCATCAGAAAGCCATAAGTTCCAATTATTTTGCGACAAGTTTCCATTTTTGTTTTTTATTTTCCTTTTTTTTTATTTGTTTTTATTTATATAATTGTATTAAAATATATTAAAAGCACTTTTCAGCTAAACTTGATATTTTGAAACAAATAATCTGTAGATTAGTACCGAAATAGCAAAAATCGCATATCAATTGCTCTACTAAATTGAATTCTTATCAATTGGAAAGTCTCTTTTTCTCTATTGAATTTACGCTCAACTAAGCTCATACATACTTTTTAGTGAAGTCCCGAAGTCTGTTGCAGTGTGGAACATTGATATTAAATATTTAAGATTTAAATATTTATTTTTTCAGCTTCTTACTACCTTAAAATTTTAATGGCAAAACACACTGCTAAACTGAAAACCTTATACATAAGCGTCTCTATTAATTTTACAAGCAAAGGTTAAGATTTTGTTCCATCTGTGGTCAACCACTTTTCACTATTTTAGTTATCGAATCCAATCATTTCTTTAATATTCTTAATATTCTTAAATTTCAGCTGGCGATTACAGTGCAAAACACCTTTTCTGAAGGTCTCGACTTTGTGATCCCATGAGCAAGCTTTTATATAACACCATTTTAAACAAAAATGGTGTACCTGGAAGTATCCACTTCTGGGCTGACAAAACCGCTGATCTTTAAGATTTCGCAATAATTAATTAAAAGCATAAGACGAAACCTTATCTCGGCCTTGTCTTTTAACGATTCAACTGTCATTTATTATTCGATCGCACAACTTGGGGTAGTAGATTTTAACGAAAGTCTTACATCAACAAGAACTGATTGGCATAAGTTAAAAAATTTATAAGCACTTATATCCACTTTAATTAAACAATAAAAAATTTTGCGATATTGAGGAAGTAGCAATGAAGCCGCCATGTTAAGGTCAAAATGAGAATATAGAGGAGCAGCAGTAACAAATTTCATACTTATTTGCACAAAATATTATGAAGTTGAGCAAACACTTAAAATAGTATATCGAAATATTAGTTTAAGAAAAACGTAGGCCAAGACAACAGTGGCAAAAACATAGAAATTGTCAACAACATTGAGTGAAAATTGACTGAGGCACTAGAAAATAAAAAAGATCACAAGCAATTATACAAATTCTTATAAAAATCTTCCAAATTGCTAAGCCCCATAGAAGCAGATGCAAATCAACAAGGCATTCAAGTGGGAAATGGGTATGAAAATATGTGTAAAAAGCAAAAGATTTTGCTGAACACTTAGAAGTAGTTTTCCAGCCCAAGTCCTGCTATTAGTTATCAAAACTTTTCCCAACTAGTTCCTTGTACTCGCAATATACACACAAATATTACCTCAGTTCTTCTTGATGTGGAGCAAGACACGCAATATTATCACGTATCATGTACCGTATACTTAGCTTTTGAACCTTACCTGCGAAGTTGGTACTTTAAAGTTAAATGTGAATCATTTATTTCATTAAATTTTTCCATAAATAGTAGAGTCCCTCAATGTAGCATTCTGGGATCCTTTTTTATGTTTTTTGTACTCATTTGATATTTGTACGAGTAGTCAACTAGCTATCAACTATTTTGGTTATCAAAATAGTGCATCAAAATTTACCAACTAAAAGCAGCCCCATTATTTTCATCTTAAACCGAGATAGTTTACTTGCAATCCACCCCATAACGCTAACTTAACCTGGCAGAAAATTATTGAAGTTGAATAATCCAAATGATATTTCAAGCTTCTAAACTACATTGGCTTTCACTGCCCCTTAGATTTAGAGCAGAAGATCCTCCTGGTCAATAGTGTAATAAACCAATTTGGGCTTATTTATATAAATAAATAGGCTGTAGTCTGTTTAGAATGCCAGCGGTTCCATAGAAACATGGAAATATTATAAGATTTTCATATTAAAAGAGTGCTCCCTGGTATATACGAAACCAAAATATTTACAAACATCTTTATATATCATGTGTAAAAAACAACTTAACAACATAAGACAGGGATATTTTAAAAAATTAACTGCTGAATTTCTGGGTAAATACTTTATAGCTCCACTTGTGTTCTCCATACTGTTTTGTAAAACAAAGATACTAAAGAAGATACTAAATTCACAAGGGTTATAACATAAGGTTTGTATGTTAACATTTAGAAAGAATCAATTATAAAATGGTACTATAAACAAAAAATAACAAAGTACCTATCTATCAATCTATCTATCGGTCTTGGGACGCAGACTCGACCGCTCCCTAAAAACATGCACAAGAATATTTAAAAAAAAATGTTTATGTTTTATGTCTATGTGATACGTAGGTTTCAGTATGAGGGTTAGGCAACCCTGAATTATGTTGTTTAATATATGCGTAGATATTTTCATAGTACCTTCATTATTTGTTTAAGGCACGCTATTTTATTGGGGCTATGTTTAGCTACCCTGGTGTGAGTCTCGGAATGTATCAAAGCATTTTCAAACTCAAGGCTACCATATAATTTCTCGCTGCTGTCGAGGGGTTCTATTAAAACTAATTAAAAATGTTATCACAGCACGTCCGTATGTTAAATATGTTAAAGTGTATTTCAAGTATGCTTTGATGTGTGTAATCGCTTAACCTTCAGTAGATATTGATATTTGTAATTTAAAGGAGCACGTTGGGTGCAAAAAGTTTAAATGCTGTTTGTAGTATTTATGGTATGTTGTGTTGAAATATGAAGCTGAGGTCCAACGAAAAGCTTTTATACTTCTCAATTTTTTAGTTGACCGATTGCAAGCAAACGGTTGTGAGCAGATGAAGGAAGCAAACGGTTTTGAGCAGCTAAAGGAAGCAAACTTGTTGCTGTTCCTATGTACAATAAATTTTAAATATATATAAATAATATATAAAATTATGATAATAGAATAATATATAAATAGTAAAATTTGAAAAATTGAATATCGAACATTAAATAAATATTTTTAGTTTTTTAAAAAACTGTTACAATTTATTACATACATATGTATTCATTGATTATTCTTTCATTGCTAGTAAACTAAACAATAGCACCACTTCTACTTTATTACTGCCGGACGACGAACAACAGAACTACAATCCGCACAACAATTCTACTATCTCTACTCCATTAATGCCAATGACTGAATTCAACATAGACAACGACAGAGAGTGTAGTTGTCCAAGAGAGTTTTACCAAAGATCGGAAATAAATTATTCATTATTCTTTGAAGATGGGCTACGTTCTATTGATTTTGTGCTCGCATATAAATTACATCAAAATCCACAAACTGAATCAGAAAACGAGGAAAAAAGGCGCGTCTTTGAGGAGAACCTTACACAACAGGGTTTAGAGATAGAACGCGTAACAAAGCAAAGGGAACAAATACATTTTGTTAAAGTATAAACACATAAATTTTAAATATATTAGTTACTAATTATGAATTCGATTTCATTACAGATACATGCACCTTTGGAAGTTTTACGTCGATATTCAGAAATTCTTAAACTACGTATGCCTATGAAGGAAGTAAGTTGATCTATATATTATCATTAAGCAGAGTCTACTACTAAAACATTATAAAATTCAAAAAAGTTCTTATTATATTAAACAAAAAAATGATGTAACCTGTAGTTTTTCCGAAGTTTGAATATCTTTCAAGGAAACTTATTGAGAATTCTAAAACTTTTTTTTTTGATTATATGGCCGTTATAATAAAATCTGAACTCTGATCAAAGAAATTTTTGGCAATAAATATCATTGGTTCTTTAATTTTAGTTGCTTAGTAACTAAATTTAATAAAATAATTTAATAAAATTATGAGCTATTATTTGTTATATGTGTATAAAATTTTTTATCAATGAACTCTAAAATATGTAGTATAAATAAATCGTTATACTAAAACTGGGAATAATACATAGCCAAATGCAAAGCCTTTGTATATAAGAACTGTTAAATGAACTATCAAAATATAAAGCAGCTATGACTAAATCTGAATCAATCTATTAAATTCATTAAGGATTTGGAACATAATTCGTATCCATGATGATAATTTCTATAAGTTGATGATATTATATTGAGATTTTCTCAAATTAAATAAAATATGTCAGGTATATCCACATCTGTCAAGTCTTTTTAGTAATACAATTTTAATTAAGTAAAACTAAGTAAAATCAGCTCTTTTCAAAAGTCTTGTGCTTAATTTTGTTTTTTTGGGTTAATAATTAAGACACTAATCAACATTGAAAGTCATAAGTGGAGAGATAGACAGATATGGGGAGGTTGATTTAATCAAGCTTGATTCGATTTCTTTGAAATTTTTAAGAATATATGTTATCTTGAAAAACTGATTATATCCTATTTACACTATGTGTATGAAGAGAATAAAAATATTTATATTTTATATTTTGTTAGATGCAACATTTGGGTTAACTGGGTTATCTGAACAATAAAATTTTCGCTCTAAATTTAGGCATTTTCCGTTTTCACCAATTTACATGATATTAGTAAATCAAGTTTCTACTCATAATGTTTTACTAAGATAGTATTAAATACTATTTTCCTTGTTAATTATCCTATTAATTTCAAAGGACTTGCTTAGTTCATTCTATCAACAAAAAATAATTGAATGGATATAGATTGAGTACTGATTCGTACTATACAGATTTATAGTTATTATTGCAATTATTGCAATTGTAATTTAAATAAAAAAAGTATTAAATAATTAAAATGCAATTATTATTTATTTTTTTTTCTATTGTAATAATTCTATCTTTTTATTTTATTTTAGTTGTATTGCAATATGAAATTACTTGAAAAATCAAATCGACTCAAACATGCAGCACAGTATCTTTCACGAAAGGTGTAAAACTGCTTTTTAAGATACATTAATTATATTATTTGAATATCTGAAGTATATATAACATGTATATACTTGTGTGTATATAATATATACAAATCTAACACTATTATTCAGCCTTGTTTAATAAAAATATAACTGCATATATGTTACATTCTACTGATGTGCTACTTTTGCTTATTCAAGCTTACACTTGCTCTATTTTCGTGCTTCTTGCTCAATAATTATATAAATATTAACTATGTCCAAAAATATATATAGTATTATGTATAATATCGAATATTTTGTGTTATGTTTCAACAGTTTGATTTTGAGTTTTAACAACGTTTGCTATTCCATGTTATGCTATTACATTTGCTATTCCATGTTACTTTTTTGTTAGTTTCTTGAAAATTTTGTATTTCAATTATTTTTGTATTTTATAGATACCGGGCATGTCTGTCGTTAATCGTTCTACAAAAAATGTTTTTTCTAGTCTGAAAGGTGTGTTTAGATTTTTCATACGTAATATCTATACAGATGAAGAAAATTTTCCTAGGCGTACACATCGTTTTACTGCCATCTATAGTCGTGATAAGGAATATTTGTAAGTAATTAAAATGTACACCCTTAAAGATATATTATAACAAATATACTTGAATAAGTTTAATAATTTCAAAATTAAATTATTAAAAAATTAAAATTGGTTATAAAACAAAGGAAGGAATGAATTATAGATAAAGAAATGCTCACATTTTTAATATTCGAGAGTTTCTTGTCGAAAAGAAAATTTACACACGAAATTCAATATTAAATAAAGCTTACCTATATAGCCAATTATACCAAGTTTTAATAATACTTAATTATAATTCTTCAGTAATATATAATTCTTTAAATACAAAATTTAAAGAATATTTAATTAAAGAAAATGGTGTCATCAGTGAAATCTGATTTAAGATAACTGGGCTTTTTTCTTTGGTAATATTTTAAAATTGTGGCTTAAATAACACGGTGGACACAGAAATCTATCAAATGAACTATGTTTGTCACTAAATCTTATATTATTTTTATTTTTGGCCCTAATTTGAACAAAAGTTGTCTTGTTGTATATCTAAGCTCTGCTTCAAATGTTGACTCAGCCAAGTGATCCACTGGGTGTCCATCGTAAATTAAATTCATCTATGGACGATAAAGGAACTTTGTGAACTGAAGAACAATAATGTAACAGCTGTTAGTGGATTTATTGCCTATTTAGTGCTTTCACCATTGATTTTAATAATTACTTCTTATATATAATATTTAATAAAACATATAACATGTAATATAAAACTTAACCCCATAACAAATATTTAAATCAGCGCATAATAAATAATGACCAACATGTTTTAAGATTTAAAATGAAATTTTCTGAAATTGGTCTTGTCTAATATAAATGATTAAAATTTTGAACTAATATTGATATACTTTTCAGGTTCGATATAAGACAGGACTGTTTTTTTACCACCGCTGTTCGATCTCGAATTGTTCAATTCATATTGGATCGCCAACGATTTCCTACGAAAAATAAGGATGAAATGGCATTTGGGATCGAACGTTTAGTAGCTCTTGATGTTTACTGTGCCGCATATCCTTTGCATGATGTAAGCTCCATAAAGTTTAATCTTGAAATATTTGAACAAATATCTTCTTCCAGGGTGAAATATCTGAGAAGGGTACAATGCGTGAGAAACTATATACACACTGGTCTTCGATTAACAAGTGGTATCGCTATCAGCCCTTAGATTACATTAAAGAGTATTTTGGGGTTAAAATCGGTACATTATATATAATTAAAGATGGGGTTTTCAAAATAATTGAAATCATCTCTTTTGCAGGTCTTTATTTTGCGTGGTTAGGATTTTATACTTATATGTTACTGTTGGCATCGATTGTAGGTGTTGGTTGTTTTATTTACTCATGGGCTTCTTTACGGAATTATGTACCAGTGTAAGTAGTTTTAAATAATAATACTCTTAATTTGATTGACGCTTATATTATGTAAATTTGCAGTAAAGATATATGTTTACGTACAAATCAAAAAAACGTAACAATGTGTCCGCTTTGTGATTGGTGTAATTTTTGGGACCTGAAAGAAACTTGCGTATACGCAAAAATCACCTACCTCATAGATAATCCTAGTACTGTATTTTTTGCAGTTTTTATGTCCTTTTGGGCAACCCTTTTCTTAGAGTTATGGAAACGTTATTCAGCGGAAATTACTCATCGTTGGGATTTGACTGGTTTTGATGTACACGAAGAACATCCTCGTCCACAATATTTAGCGCGTTTGGAGCATATACCACCTACGCGCACAGATTATGTTACAAATATGAAAGAACCGACTGTTCCGTTTTGGCGTATAAAACTGCCTGCGACTGTGTTTAGTTTTTCTATTGTGTTGCTACTGATAGCTTTGGCTTTTGTGGCTTTATTGGCTGTTGTGGTTTATCGCATGTCAATGTTAGCTGCCCTTAAAGTGGGCTCAAATCCAATGACCACGTCTAGCGCAATAGTGCTCGCCACAGCATCAGCAGCATTTGTTAATTTATGTCTCCTTTATATACTAAACTACGTAAGTAAGAAAATCTCTCTGTGTTGTATGAATCATGTGCTACTTAAAAGCAGCAAATGGTGATTTAATTATTGTTATTTATTTACTAACTAATTTGCATATCTAGATGTACAATCATTTGGCCGAGTACCTAACAGAATTAGAAATGTGGCGAACACAGACACAATTTGATGATTCGCTTACATTAAAAATTTATCTTCTGCAATTTGTTAACTATTATGCCTCCATATTTTATATAGCGTTTTTTAAAGGAAAGTTTGTGGGCCATCCAGGGCAGTATAATAAAATATTTGATTACCGTCAAGAAGAGGTATGTAGACTGTTTAGTTATTGTTTATTGTTTATGTTTTTATCATAATTGGATTATATTTAGTGCTCCTCTGGCGGATGTTTGACTGAACTTTGTATTCAGCTGGCAATCATTATGATTGGTAAACAGACATTTAACTCTATATTGGAAGTTATAATGCCGTTGTTTTGGCGAAAGTTGCTAGCTATTAAAGTTGGTGTGTCGCGCTTATTTTCACGAAAGAGCTTTGATGCAAACAAGGAAAAAGATGAGCGCTGGTTACGCGATTTAAAATTGTTAGATTGGGGACCAAGAAGTCTATTTCCCGAATATTTAGAAATGGGTAGGACCATATTTTAGTTTTACTTAATTATTATATTTAATAACTTTTTGTTATATTATTATTAGTTCTTCAATATGGTTTTGTGACTATATTTGTTGCGGCTTTTCCATTAGCACCATTTTTTGCTTTGCTCAATAATATATTAGAAATGCGTTTGGATGCGAAAAAATTATTGACTCACCACAAGCGGCCTGTATCTCAGCGTGTGCGCGATATAGGTGTTTGGTATCGCATTTTGGACTGTATAGGAAAATTAAGTGTTATCACAAATGTATGTTTTGATTTAGCTTTAAACAGCATTTCAAAAGAAATAACCTTTGAAATCTTTGTATGTTTATTTTATTAGGGGTTTATTATTGCTTTTACTTCAGATTTGATACCACGTTTGGTATATCGCGCTATCGTTTCAACGGATAAGAGCTTAAACGGATATTTAGATTTTTCTTTATCAGAATTTAAAATTAGCGATTCTGATACCTTACGTAGCTTAGCCGGTGACAACTCCTCGATTACAATTTGCAAGTAAGTAGTAGGCGTTCGTATTTGTTTATATTTGGAATGATATTATTTTGTGCAACACACACAGATATACCGATTTTCGAGAACCTCCCACATCTGAAAATAAATACAACTTAAGCAGCATGTTTTATATAATTTTGGCTTGCCGTTTAGGTTTTGTGGTGATATTTGAGGTAAGTGCAATTTGTTATTTATACATTTATCGAAATAGATAATTAAGTTTGAATATGACAAATGAAAGTGTAAACAAAATCTTATTGTTATACTTGTACTGGATCCTTACGATTCCTCTTTGCTTATGGTGTCAGTATATGTTCTAATATTTTGTATTCGGTTTATTGATATTCGGATGATATATTGTAAGTTATGCAGTTGTTTTTATTGGAAAATCAAGTTAAATTGTTAACTTAAGTTCTTGTGCCCTACTTAGCTTAATTAAGTGTTCAAGAAATAGAGTCATGGGGTATGTCGATGACTTTATTGTATTAGGCTGTATGTATTTGTTTACACTTATTTATAAATAAATGAATAATTAAGTAAATGAAAATTTATGCATACTTATCTCAGTTGGTCATGTCCAGTTGTAGATGATTAATTTAAGTTCACTTGTTCTTTCTTAAGCTATAACACACCAAATAACAAAGATTTACTCGATTTTGGAGTTATTGTAGTTATTGTAGCACAAAATAAAATTCTTTTGATTTTGTGGAGTCAAGCAACCACAAAACATATAAGGACGACATCGTATGTATAGAAGCTGAGAAAAAATAAAATTCTCACAAAGTTTTACTCCTATTTTTACAATCTAAATAAATGTTCAAGAGCTTTGTGCCTCTGGGTCTGATTTTATATAAATTGAAGACTTACATTAAATGTTTAATTTATTAGATAGGCTTAAGGTGGACTTAAATATATTTTTAGAATACGTACATATCTCTGGTACATATATATCAACGTATATGTCGTGTAATTTATAATATTAATATGTGTCAAAATATGATGTGTCAATATATACCTTTTTTCTTAATTATTAAATGTATTGAATATTTATTATATACAATAATTAAAAGTGGTTTCGTTGTTATGGGATGTTTCTAGTGCTGTTTTTCAAACTTTTACATGTTGAAAGAGACCTGCTGTTTCTGCAATACTTTCCTGCAAAGCTCGATTTTCATTCGTAGTCGTCTTCAACATTTTGTAGAGGGCGAAAACACCAAATGTAAATAGTGCGTTTAAAACTGTAAGAAATTAAATCTAGGAAAGTTTTGGTTTATGAAAGTTACTGGTTTACCTGTAAATACGCCATATATAATAGAACGTATAATTCTTCTATCCATAGAAGCGTCGACTTCATCTATTTTTATTTCCATAAAAATGAAAATAGCTCCTTCAATAGTCATCGAAACGCAGGTATTGATCAGCCATGGTGCAATGCAAATCAGACGTTGCTAAATAATAAAAGATGATAAAAAACGTATTTATTTTTAAATTTAGTTTTTGTTTAAAAGTCTTAGAAATGTGTTTTATTTTGTAAATATTTTATTAGTTATAATTTATTAAGTAGCCTAGACACTATAAAATTTAGTTTTAATTTAGTATGTATTATATATATTTGCATTTAATATTGTAAAATTGTCATTAAATATTCAGATAACATAATTTAATTTGCCTGATTACCTTTCTTATACCATCCATAAGTATTGATGCCACCACAAGATTTATTAATGATTTAATCCACAATGTAACAGCCAGAACCATATAAAACGCGTTTGAGAAGTTATTTACTAACACATAATCAACTATTTAAGGATAAGGATAAAATAAATTTTGTTTTATAACCATTTCATTAAATAAACTTACCCATTGTAGCTATAAAATTGCTTAATGGGTCCAGCGGCTTGATTTCGTTCTGTGACCAATTTGCCATTTGTGAAAAATCATTATAGAGATAATAGGAGCAAAATACTAATGTGCTTAGTGACAGAATTATATCTAGGGAGGCAATGCCCATGCCCACAGAACTTAAACTGAAGCAGGAGAAGCGTTTCATAGTTTATTATTTTGAATCCTAATTTGGTGTAAATACTGCACTCTTTTGTTAATAGTTAGTCTTTTATAAATAATTGCACTTGCAACTTTTCCGCGAGCAGTTGGTCAAGTTGCTGACGATGTGACGATACAAATTGTACTAGTTCGAACCAATACAAAATGTTGTCGCTGACATTTTCGCATTGCATGGCATTTACCAAACTATTTGAAGGAAAAGCCAAAGAAAACGTCCGACGGTTCAATGATCCGTCGATATAAATACTTCATAAGTTCTATTTGCCCTTTTCTCTTCAATTTTTTTGCAGCATTTTTTATTATAATTGAACTTAAGGGTGCATTTGTCGGACTGAATGTTTGAAATTCTATTCTGACCTTAATACTTTGCTCAACATTGGGAACATGGATTTCGATAATAGAAAAATTGTATGAAGATTAACAAAAATGTATAAAAATTTTAATTAAAAAATTATTTTTATTTATTGTTTTTTACATATATATTATTTAAATTTTATTATTTAACCTGAAAATTTATATAAATCTTTCAATGTATCTAATTCGAATTGAGTTTTTGTGGCTTCTAAATCCGCTGTTGACCCGGATTTGAAACTGGGTTAACAAAATCAACAGCATTGAAAATTTTATTTTAACGCTGGTTTAAAATATTTATCATTGTGAAAATGTCTATTAAATGAAAGAAAAAAATTAATCTTATTATATTACAACTTAAAATTTTAGTTTTCTTGATGACCTTGTCATTATATATACATATATATATCTGTATATCTTCATGTATATCTTCTTGTATATCTATATTTATCTATATACTGATTTCTTCAATTGCCAAGGTGCTGCAGTTAAATTCTAAAGCAATCATCGCCACATATTCACCTTGATCCCCATCTGTATGCATTTCAGAAAAATAAAAGCACAACACAATTGCTTATCTTTCCTTAGTGGCCTCATTATTTGGTACTAGACATCGAATATTCACCATCTTTATACAGAATTACAAATGCTTCTTGTAAAGGAGCGCAATTAGCTGGACATTCTAATGACAGCATGGTCAGTAGACCTCTTTGTTCATGCATCGATAGCTATTGAAATGGTAAAAATCAGTGATGTCGAATACTCACCGTTGCATAGCAACAAATTTTTTAATGTGTTCGTCTCTTGTTTCCAAAAAATAATGATAACTTTCTTGTACAGCAATATTTGTTTTAGGACAACTGAGGCCGGGAGATAGTCATGTGATTAGTTATTTATCAATTCTTAACGAGTGTCTCAACTGAAGCTCTTCTGCTCAATATGTTGTCCATCTGTTCTCATGTCCCAATGCACACACTATTTAAAGGTTTACCACCACTACGACCCAAGCTAGTCTATTTCTATCCCATTCTCTATCCCAACAGCAACAAGAATGCAATATATTTCAGTTTTACTATTTCTTTATTTATAGAATTGCGTCGCTTTGGTTATGATATTTGTACGATGGTGTATACCGGATATGAGTGTAGAATTGCGTGACCAAATTCGTCGGGAAATATATATAACAAATGAAATAATAATTGAACAAGAAGCAAGACGAGCGAGAACAGGTAAGCGCTTTCTATCTATTATAAAGGTAATAATATAGTACATTTTTTATATTCAGAACGAGCTAAACGCAGTTCGTCAGTACGCTTGCCTGAACATGATACTGCTTCGATAGAAGAACCCAACGAACAATTTATCAAGTTAGAAAAATTGCTAACTAGCGGATTATCACAATCTCAAATGGACCTTATTATACATGGTGAAAATGCTATTACAGGCATTTCGGGTACAACTGAATTATAAAATCTATACGTATTTATATATTTTGGATTAGTTTTGACTTTTTGTATTTTTATCTTTAATAACATAAAGCTAAATTATGGAAATATTATAAATGGACTAAGTAATATTAAGAAGTTTTATATAATCTCATGACAAATGATATACATATAATCGAATATATTTGGAAAAACTCTCAACATCAGTTACTAAAGCGATTAAGTCACTGAAAATGTCACACTGCATATGAATTGCTCTACTGAATTGAATTTACATCAATTAGAAAGTAAATCCCTTCACTGCAAACACTCATACAGACGGTGCTCAACTAAGCTCAAATATATACATTGAAATAGGCAAAAAGAAGGAACACTATAAAATGAAAATGATTTTCATTTCACTATGAAATGAAAAAAGGAATTCTATAAAAGCGTTTGTATTATCATTATAGGTGTTGATATAGTATATACCTCTTACAACAATATAGTTGTTGCAATTTGTGACATTAAGAAGTTAATTTCGGTTTTGCATTAAATGTTAATTATTTAATTTATAAGTATTCAAGAAAGCTTTAAATGTACTTTAGAAAATATTGTGTGTTTTATATTGATAATTTTTAATTTTCTTGTACGTCTTTTTATGAATCTCTCAGTTATTTTTATTAAATGAAACGATTTATAGATTTATAGTTTAAGTAGTTCCTATTGCCTTATTCTGTTGTGATGCAATTTAATTATTTATTAAATTATTTTATTTTAAAATTTTTGTTATAGTTATATTGAATTTTATAGTGAATTATAAAAATGTTTTTCCTTTTTTTATTGTTGGTTGAAACTTGTATAATTGTATATATCACAAAGTTAATTTTGTGTGCCAATAATTATTTTAACATAATTTAACATATGTCTGAATTGTAAAATTGAATTGTAATAACAAAAAAGTTAAAATTTTATAAATTTATTAATAATGCTCTATCCTAACGTACGTACTTATTTGTATTTGAATATAATAAATTTATTTTTAATTTTGAAAGTCGTTTTTATAAATGCTTTTATATTGATACTTTGATACTGGTGCTATTGACTCGAAAACCCTATTGGTAGTGAGAAGTTCATATATTATTGTCTCATGGCATGAACTTTCCTTCATTTGTTGTCGCATTGCAGCCCATTGCGATCTACATAACAGGAAACATGAATGAATTACAATATGACTGCATGGATTAGGATGTGAGTAGGCGAAGATAGGATGAAGAGAAGAAATTACATCTGGGATATAGGGGGGACGAATGTGTAAGCGGGTTTTCCCCTCAGTCTGTTTGCCTGTTTTTCACAGGGGAATATGAGATCAGAATAAAAGTTGTTTTTTTTATTGAAAAACGAGTTTCTCGTAGTGAATAAATCGTGAACATTATTGAATTATATTCTGGCATTCTTATTTTGCTATCTACCTGGTAGAAACATTTTTTCACGCTTAGAAAATTGCTGTTCTTTGCTGACGAAAACTGATTTAGATTCAGATTTTTGAGCTTTTAATTTGAAGTGAAGGTTTTTCGTTTGAAAAATTTTATAAGATAGTTAATAAGTAATAATTAGAAAGTGCCAGATCTGGAAAATATGGCAACTAAACATTTTCGGTGAGTTACAAACTTGTGTGGGTTTTATAAGATACGTAATAAGTAATAATCAGAAGGTGCCAGATGTAGAAAATATGGACTCTAACCATTTTCGGTGAGTTACAAACTTGTGTGGGTTTTCACATTTTTTTGGTGGAATACTACTGCGCATATTCAATCGAATTTTTTCTCCAGCAAGCCTTGATAAAGCAATTGTTAATATGTATAATGATTATACGGCTAAGTGTGAAGTTAGATGTGAAAAACTGCAATTACGACCTCTGTTGAAGAAATGTATAATTATTGTAGTCAGATGTCTCTATGTTTTACGTGATTTCCTGCCAGGACGGCTTAACATCACGGTGCTCTTAACACACGTATTAATTTAAGCGTCAATCAACGCCCCATTGGAATAGCCTGCTCTATTCCGCCGGTACCAATGAATAAATTTATGCAAGTCCTAACTTCCACCTTGGTAAGATGCGAGGCCTACTAATTACTTCTGCTACAATTTGGGCTGCAGCACCCGATTTGAAACGCACTCCACGGCAAATGAATGACAAGCAAAACATTCTTCCCGCGTAAGTTTGGGTATCAACCAAACAGCCACTTCGAAGCTAACGCCAATGGTCAGAACAGTCGAAGCTGCGGGTCACTGACACCCAAAGTACCAGATAGCATCATCTCTAGTCAGATGTCGCAAGTTGCAGACCTCAACTCACTATCATTTACACTTCTTGCATAAGTGCCAGACTGACACTGGGGGATTTTAGTCGCCTCTTACGATAGGCAATCCTAATCGCGGGAGTATTCTTTTCCCCTCCCCGCAGAGAAAATTATTGTAGTCAATATGTATCATCAGTTTAGTTTAGAAACGGTTATTAGTTGAACTGTCTGTATATAATTTTTGGACTACAAGTGTTAGGACTTGAAGCCTGTTAAATTTGAACCTTGGACTTGTGTGTTAGTATAAATACAAATTCAATGTAACATAATTTGCGTTAAGTTTCAAATAACAAAAATTTCGAGTACTGTTATTTTTGTTACATTTGAAAGTCTGGCTGCTATAGCATCTATGTAGCATATACATCTCCAACATTGTACACAATTGAAAACTACAATAGTTTTTGTTTGAAAAGGAATCGTTCCAATCTCTATGACTGTGCATATTTAAATTGTCTCAATGCCCATTAGCAGTTTGTGTAAGGAAGATATGTCTCAGTTAGGCATTACGAAATACAGTCGAATCGCAATAATTCGTACACCGATAAATCGAAAACCTCAATAATTCGTAACAAATTGCTGGTCCCTTGAAAAAACCTCATTAATTAGTAGTAAATTAATTAATTTGGTCCATACTTTTTGGTCCTCTCGTTTATTCGTATTTTATTTGAAATTCAAAGAACATTACCATAAGCCTCTTATAATTGGTAATGTAGAACAAAAAATTAGTCTGCAAATACAAGGTGCTTCAAGAACATTCGCAGCTTTCCAATGCTGTACCGACACAATATGAAGGCGTGGATGACAATGGATCTATTTAACGAATGGCTTCAGACGCTGAATGAAAGTATGAAAACAAAAATCGAAAGATACTGTTATTTATGGACAACTGTACAGCGCATAATGGGTCCCCTTATCTCAGTTATGTACAAATACATTTTTTGCCAGGAAATACCACTTCCAAGCTGCTGATCCTTGACCATATTTATTATTATTATTTCCTTGGTGTATTTATAATGTATTTATTATTATTATTATTATTATTATTATAATCTAATTATGCATTATACTTTGGGTAAAGACATCATTTTTAGTAAGAGCATAGGGCGGAGACGAAGTTTTTCCACAATTGTGTCTAGAATATTTTGCCGGATTTCGTTCCATGAACCAAATTGCCGATGTTTAACGTGGATAGAGCGCAGCCAAGTGACTCGTGGGCGGTCAGTCCTGTGTGAACCTTGGGGGTTCCACTCAATGGCCATTTTCACAATAGCGGTGTTGTCTTTTCGGAGTTTGTGTTCAATCCAGTGCCACTTTCGGCTTTTAATCTCGAGTTCTATTGGTACATTTTCGGATATTGTGAGAAGTTCGGTGTTTGAGATTAACTGTGGTCAGAAAATTTTAAGTAAACGGCGGATACATTTATTGACAAATACCTGCAGCTTCTGTCGGATGCGTTCTGTAATTTTCCACGTTTCAGATCCATATGGAAGGATTGAATTGATGCTCGTGTTAAAGATTTTCAGCTTAGTGCGACGCGAGATAAAGTTCGAGGACCAAATTTTCTTCATTTTTAAAAAGAATGACGGGCTTTATCATTGCGAGCTAAAACATTTTCGTCGGCCCTCACTTCCTTCGTAACGATGCTGCCGAGGTAGCAGAAACTATCAACGTAGTCGATTGTTCTTGAGGTGTTGTCTACTTTTACAACGAGCGGCGAGGTGTTGGTAGTTTCAAGGCGCATTAACTTGGTTTTGTTGTAGTTTATTTTTAAACCAATTTCAATGGCGTTCTTCGCTAGAAGGTCAAATTAACCTTTGATACCTTGTAGGGTGTTAACCATGGTGTTATGAAGAATTTTTAATTATTTTACCACAAGGAAATGGTTATTAATCTAGCTATTTACGGCAATACAAATGGCTTATAAAGCGTGGAATAGTGCCAGTTTTAATAAAGATTTGAACGAAAGTGTATTTCAAGTGGAACAATTCAAAATAGATTATCTGGGGGACCGTATATGTGAGAATTTTGAAAATGTCACCCTTTTCAATGATTACTTGAACATTGGTAATGACGTGATTGCATTTGGTATGTTAATTGATAACAATATTTTGGATGAAGTTGCAGCTATTAATAATGAGACGGATGATTATGATAGCGCCAGTGAGAAACTGCTTATAATGAATAAACAAGCTGTTCGGTCATTCAACAACTACGATATTATGTTTCAAATCAATATGTCCAAACAAATGTTTTTGATTGTTTATTAAGTTTGGAAAAATCAACTGAAGAGAAAGGCGAAAAGAATCTGAAGCAATCAACAATTACAAACTTTTTTTTTAAGTTAAAACTTGATCTTACTCTTTATAATATTTTATGATTTTATTTTCTTATTAAATTAATAGTACATAGGATGTAAATACATATGTAAATTGGATTATTTAGTGCTAATAAAGTTATATATAAAAATATATGAAAATCAACTGAAATGTAAAAGCCATGATAATTCGAATTTTCTTCTTTTTTAACCTCGTTAATTCGAAATCTAGAATATTTGAAAAACCTACTAATTCGTAAAAAATTCTGTTTCCTTGCGATCTCGAATTATCGGGACTCGACTGCATATTGCGGTACTACGAAAATACCTTAATTTATTAATTTGAAATCACTGCTTATGCTGAGGCATGGTATCAATTTTCTTTTATACCCATATTACTGTTCCGTATTTTCTTCCATCTCCATTGAATCGGAATAGTGCCTGGCATAAGAAAGTTTTGCGTCAGTGAGGGAATTGCATTGGAATCTCTTTCGATTTAAGGCAATTTAAACCAATGAATTGTTTTGAGTGAAATTTTTCTGTTTGTCTATCACTAAAAGTGGAAATATCCCTGCCAAATAATGCATTGCAAGGCGGTCATTTAAACATACAATCATAAGCAACTGATTGTGTTTAAAAAATACTTAGTGAACCGTTAAGTGGAAGTTTAAATTGAGGTGAACTTATTCTTAAAGTACACTGCTTTTCAACATATTATTACATATTGAGCCATCGATGTAAATATAAATTGATTTATTCGTAAACATAAATTGATTTATATAACACTGTGTATTAATTTTAATTAATTTAGTACAAATACTATAATAAGACTGCAATAAAAGTGCATTTTTTATACAGTATTATGTTATATATGTAATAACTGCTGCATTTCCAGTAATGTGATGAGATGTGATGAAAGTACACAAAGGTACAAATCATTGTGTATAAAGTACTCTACACGACTCTATGCAACAGCATTGGCAACTCTAAGAATATGTGAGCAGCTGTTAGTAAACAAAGCAAAAACGGCAGTAATGCCAATGAAAACAAAAAACATCTGAGCCCATATGAATTGCAGTTTAACGCTTGTACGTCTTGGGTGTGTGCGGGTTAGTAGTCGGAGAATCGTTAAAAATTTAAAAAAATAGATTTGCGGTGTTTTGTATTAAGTTTCGATTAAATTATTATTCTATAGTGGAAATACGTTGTAAAATACGACTTTTTAAAGTATTTATTTAAAGGAATTTTGAGTAAGATATTTTTTAATATGTGTAATTGTTCTAATTAATCTAATTAAATCTAATTAATTAATTATACAAATATTATGTATATTTCTATTAAAATTCAAAAATGATCAATTTCTGCAACAAATGCGTCACCATAGGAAAACCTTTGCCCTTTTTACTGATCCTTAAGCAACCTCATTAAATATTTTCAAGGTACACATTAAGAAATTAAAGAATTAATCGACTTCTTTGTTCTCCCAGCCGCTTATAGTATTGAAAAACAGAAAATGATAAAAATGGAAATTTTTCGAAAAGTGAATTATGTACAGTTTTTTATTTTTAAATGGCTTTGTTAGCAGTCATTGGTAATGATTGGTTTGAACCAGTTAAAACGGGTATCCGAAGGCGAATGGCATATAATTTATCTCTTTTTATGATTCGAATGTGCCTGCAATAACGCCGCTCTGCGGAAGAGTATATTTGAATTACATGTCTTCTGAGCCGACTTATTCGATTTAAAATAAAGAATAAATAATTGATGTAATGTAGAAATATTTTTATTACATCTAATCAATATTCAGCATAAAATAATGTAAAAGAGAATATTGTCTTAGAATATTTCGAGAAAGTTTTATTAAGCAATATGAAACTATATATATACGTATATATTGTATATATATATTTTATTTATTTACTATACACAAAAAGTATTTCGACAATTTAAGAACAATGTTAAAAACTTAGACGTCATTTACAAAAACAAGTGTCTGGCAATTGTCCATGTAGTTACGTTAATCAATTGCTTGTTTCCTAGTTGTGACGTAGCACTCAGATAGTGATGGGCATAAATTTTTGATTGTCTGGTTGGTTATAAATAAAACCTAGGGGTTATACTAGTCTTACGAAAATTCAGTTTTCAGTGAAAATATTTTTTCTGTGTGCTCTTAAATTAAATATTTGACTTCGAAGTAATTTCGCTGTTCTCTATAGCCCACATGATATTTAAGGTATATTTCTCTTTGCTATTAGACCTTAACTGGATGTGTGTCATATCATAAATAAGACCACAAGTTTTATATTAAGACATTTTATGATACATTGTTGTTCGTCATACAATAAAAAGTGTGTTAAATATTAGCGTCAATGTCCTGACGTCTAACTTCTTATATCAATTATACGGCACTACTACCGACTGACAAATTTTAAGATCTATCTAGTCATCATCGATAAAATAGAAAGATGGTTGAAAAAAGAAGATATCAGGTTTAAATCATTTTAATCTGCTAATTTTATATTTCTATTAATATGGATTGAATCCAAAGAACTTTGATAAAAAATCTATAAATTCTTCAAAGCAGCGGTTTTTTACGTTAGATTATATTTATTACATTTGAATAAAAGATGTAGAGAAGATTGCAAATAAATAAATTTTGTAAATAAACAACACTGAATTTATCATGAAAAAGAAAAAATTTTAACTAATCGATGTACAGATTTACAGATTTACAGATTTAATATGAAAACAGTAATATTTTTTGAGGAACCTATGAATATTATTTTTGTACATACTTCAATAGTAAGCAATAATTCATGCAACGAAACTAGTTTTAAGGTATATCGATCAATGGAACAAAGCGTTACGGAAAGGAACGTCCGACAAATATCAGAATATGTTTTGACAAAGCGTATACTACCAAGACGCTTTCCGAATAATAAAATATAATACACCATATACAAAAATATGAAACAATATAATAATATAACTTCAATAATGGAGGAAGAAATTTATTTTTTTATATATTATACATTCAAATATTCCAAGTAGATGATCTTATATATGATTAGAAGTGGGCTTCACTTAAACGAAGTACGGAAACTTTTTATTCCTGGTTTAATTTTTTAATCGTGATTTCGTTTGACTATACGATATGGTAAGAAGATCATCAATCACTGTAATAAAAAAAATCAATTTTCTACGCTAAATTATTATTTTGCTATATTAACATTAAAAGAACGTGATTACAAATTTTAATTATAAATAACTTGATTAAATATAATTCAAAATATAATATATAATATAATATGATATTCTTATTTTAATAAATCCTATGTGAATACTTTCATAATACTGTCCATGTCCTTAATCAAAATAACTGAAAAAGAGACATTCTTAAATTGAATTTTTGAATTTTAATAATGAAGATCCATATCTTCACTCGTATCGGTATTGTAAGAATCATTTTGATATATTTAAAAATATGTTATATAGTCGAAAGTATTAAAGTTGATCTAAATTGTCTATATATTTTTTTTAAAAGTCAATTAGAGGCAAAATAATTAAAAAATATTTTGTTGAACCATGCCGTTTGAATACAATAATATTAACATATGTATATATTGTCTATTCTAAAATTTCAATATTAATCTCACTAAAGGAATTTTGTTTCATCCTCCAATAAAACAAATCTGAATATAATCAGAAGGAAAGAAGTCGCAGAGAGAGAACAAGTTAATTTTGCAAAGATAATATTAACCTTCGTAGAAAAATAGTGGAAGCAATTTGGTAATGTTTTGCAAGTGAGTTCGGAAAAAACTATTCCTACACTAAGATTAGTTGGGAGATTTTGGATATCGTGTTGAGAAAACAAGAAGTTTGGGAGCTAAATTATAAGTAAAATTTGTATTATTAAAAGTTTGATGTTCGAATTTTTATTCTATTCATAAATATTGATTACATTTTTTTATCTGTTATCTGTAAAGTGGCATTCAGTGAAGTATATCAATTAAGAAAATATCGACACAGTTTTGTATAAAAAATTGAGGAGCTTAAAGAGTAATTTATAAATAAATTTATTGTTTAACTAAAAGCAGTTATGGTTAAGTTATAAATATTAATGTAATGTACATCGATTTAAATTCTTTTTTCAATATAATGTATAGATACTATAATTGCATGTGGTGGTTAATGAATACATCTTTCAACAATTCAATCTGTTTGAATGCTTTTGTGAAATTGTTCATCTTCTTAAACGACTGAAAGCAAAACATAAAGCATTTATCAATGTATCCAACTACCACGATATATAGACTGAAATACGTCATCAAATAATTTACCCAAGCGTACAGAAAGTAGTGTTCAGTCTTCTTCCCTTTCTTCACTTGGAAACCAAAATGACGGGTCATTTGGTGGAGCAACAGCGTGCGAGAGTGTCTTTAGCCGGCACAGAAGCACAGCGCATGTCGGAATACGAAACGTCAATTCCGTTCACTGCCAAAAACGTAAACATTTGTTCATCGCGGGTTGCAGTTGCCTTGTGGATAGCAAAGAGTCTCAGCTGATTTTTCTTACCCATTGCAAAAAG
The DNA here is from genome assembly GCF_002237135.1 of Teleopsis dalmanni. NCBI lineage: Eukaryota > Metazoa > Arthropoda > Insecta > Diptera > Diopsidae > Teleopsis > Teleopsis dalmanni. The sequence continues at coordinate 111,940,492 of NC_051847.1, read as the reverse complement.
GCGGCAACAAACTTTGTTTTGCAGTTACGTTTGTGGCGCGCCGCGTTCAGCTGGCTGTTCAATGGGGCAAGATTAATCGAATTAGAAAAACGTCTTTGATTTTTGGCGTTTAGAGAAGGAATAAAATTGTAAACAGAGCGTCTTAGAGCAGCACCAGGAAGTGGACAAGAATTTGGTAAAAATAACTAATAAAAAATTAATTTGGCAGTGGCTATTGCGGTCAATGTGTGCAGATACAAGATTCTCGTAGGAATATTTTCTGAGGTACTTGGCAGTGAAATTGTTTGAGAATAAATAAGTAAACTTATGAATAATTTTATTTATTTTAAGATGTGTATTTTTAAGCTAAAAATATACTTATGCATTTTATTGATTTTGAACATTTTTCAAATGTACATGTTTGAATTTCCCGAAAATTCAATTTAATGTGCACGCATTGTTTCTTTAGGCATATAAAGATACTCGTACCATATTTGTTGCTTAGCATTTTTCATATATTTCCTTTTGATGTAGGAAAGTGCAAGATACTTATTATGTGGCAATTTCAATGTGTGTGTGTGAACTGAAAATACTGAGAAAAGAACATTTGCAGCCAATATAGACTTAGAAAGTCCACTAAAGAACTACTAATGAATGTCTTACCATACAATTTACAAGTACAAGCAATGCACAAGGGTAGCATTAGGCACTACTATGTAAGGGTTGTAGTAGTTTCTCCCTTTTAAACAAAATTTCCCCTAAAAGGAAACGCTTTTCACTATTTTTGAGAAGAATAAATAAATAAGTTGGAAATGTGACGCCATACATGTTATAAAGTGTTATAAAGTGCTTGAAATAGAAGTAAAATTTTCTTTCCTTTGTTGGAATAAAAGACGTCCTCCCAGTTAGCCTATATTGCGTGTTCAGGCAAATTTATCTGCTCTCATGTGACATAATTAATAAACACATACTCGTATACTACACATAGATACGAAATTGTATAAACTATCCATTGAGTGAATAGTTCTATTTAACTTATGTGTGAAAAGCCAGTTACGATATATGAAGGCGAGGTTTCTAATTTGAATAATTTCTTCCACATTACACATTTTCGATTTCCTAACTGCAGTATCTTTTTATACTTATATCTAATGATTAATACTAAAAGTGATTGTTTTCAACTATATATATGTGTCGGATGGCGAGTATAATATTGTTATATATATTTTATTAATACGACTTAATGCCCTGATGTACCTACTCCTTTAATGAGTTCTTGACCCCACTGTAGTTCTGAACCCAATTTTAGTGGTCATAAATGTGCTTCATGCTCTCACCCATTAGCCCAATAATACTTTAATTGAATTAAAATTCTGTCCGAATGACTTAAATTTTAATAGAATTAATGCACATATGTGTCCATAGTTTTCCTTTTAGGAAAAAATTAGCATGTCATGTTGCGTTTGACGTAATTGGCGTCCTTGTATCTATTCTGGGATTTTCTTCTCACACTTTCTTTTATTATTTTATTTATTTAGTTAGGTTTTTAGCTTTGGCATTCATGTTTAGTGATAAATTTGATAAATTTGGTAATTTTATGGTACAGCACATGAACTTGCCATATCCTGCAAATTATATTCACAACAAGAAAATTGCGTGCTTATCCTTTTTCAATATAGTCAAGTGAAGTCGGAACGCATTCCATAAAAGAATGTAAAAAATTAACTTCTCTAAACCAACTTTAGAGACAATTTTTTTTATTTTTATCTAATGTTATTAATTCATTAACCAATTTAAATATTGCTTGTTTTTTTTGTGCATAAAAAATCAATTTTTCTGTGATTTACGATAAAAATATATTAGTTTCTGTAAAGCGAATCCCTCTTATCTGAGATGAATAATTTTAGTATGAAGCTTTTTAAAATTTTCTAGTTCTGGGATTTCAAATAGTTCCGAGAAACATTTTAGATCGAGACTTTTTCCACGAACTTTGTTTTGTTGAAAAAATATTTGAGATACAAATGTTTTGATTGCAGTCGAGTGCAATTAATTTGCATATTCAGCAAACGCTGCGAAATTTATTGCGGTGACTAATTCTAAATAGTTATTCTATATTGGCATTGAAATTATCTGAATAATGTGCTTAATTCTAAGAAAATAATAGTTACATAAACTAAATAAAAATTATTAAAGATAAAAGTTTGTTACATTAACTGTACTTAGCTTGGGAGCTCCCTAAACTTTATGAAGTGAAAATTGCAAACTGAAATACTTATCTTAATTTAATACTTATTATATGTACTACATTAAAGATATTAATACTTTGCTTATAGATGTTAGATTTTTTTGATTTCTTTTCCGTTTATGCTTGATCTTTCATAATTCAACCTAACTCAATTGGTTTGTAACTAAAATAATGAATTGTAATGGAGATTCATAAAATGCTAGAACACTTTCCTTCTGGTCGTTTGCATATGTAATAAAAGTAACACCATTGTCATCAGTTACATTATCCATTTAAGTAATATGATAAATTCAATGCATAAGTGAAAAGGTAAAACCATTGACTTCATTAATACTGTTCAAGTTAGCATTATGGAGAATTGATCGCTTAAACCGGGAGTGCGCCCAGGACTCTGGCATAAAATATAATCTATATAAGCTTGAGACAAGATTTAAGCAGAAGAAGGTTTTAGGTTCTGGAAACTAAATGTTTTAATTTGATTCTATAGTTCTATTACTTTTATTGAGTTTGAAATTAATAAAAAAAAATGTTGAAAATTGTTTGCTTTATATGCTAACTTTTTATATTAGATAAATAATTTAAGAATACATTTACAATAATTGTACCCTTCGTCACATTAGCTATTATTTTATGATTTGGTGATCGTAATGAATATTACATACCACGTAGTGATACCTATCAGTCTTCTAATGTGCATATTGATGAATCTATATTAGTAAGGAAACTATTTTAATAGATTGAATACTGCCAATAATTCCTTAGTACCTTTGACGTACACGTGGGAAGTGATTTACAGCTGTAGTGGCACTGTCTAGCGTATGTCTTAAAAAGATTAACTACGCAGAGAATTTTTTTCTAGATTATCTTAGCGCAGAATCATACTATTTTCATGACAGAATAGCCATTGCTCCTCAGCGTAAGTTTTTTACAATACAACGTTTAGTGACTCTATGAATTTTCAGTACTTAGTTATACTAAAAACTTGCACATGTAATGAAAGACTTGCCATTACTTCATATACTCGATAGTGAAAAAATTTATATAAATTTCATTATTTCCGTGTGCGAGTTTGAGTAAATTGAGGTAAAGTAAATTGGAATTTCCTAATCATTTTTTGCACTGCACTTATGTAAATATATATTTTTTTATTGCACGTATTTACTATTTTTGGTTAAAAGATTTCAATTTTATTTATTTATGTATTAAACATCTTATAAAATTTTCACAATGGTAACATCTAATTTACTTGATTTTTATCTCATTTACCTTACTTGAAAATCTGGTAAATATCAACGTTTGCTGTTATACCGACATAATTTACTATTTCTCTCAATTTACTATCAATTTACTCGAACTCGCATCCGGCCTATATATTTTCAAACAATATTGTTCAGTGTTATAATAATAATCTTTACATTCTATGGTAATTAATGAATAAATGTGGTCCGAAAAATTTTCTCTAGATTAGATTTCCATAGACTAAATTATTTAAATATTTAAGAAATATGATATAAATAGTTATTAGAAAATTATTTAAACGCATGCAAAAATAAATTAATAAATAAAAAAATAAATATACAATATTTACATACATCTACACATACATATTTAAATCCTTCTTCTTTGTTGATGTGTGTATGTGGGAAACTGAAGTGAAAATGCGAACACAACACAATATAAACATATGTTGAAATCCCAACAAAATAAAGAAAAAAGAAACAAGCCAAGTGATTGCCATGACCACGCCAGCCAACTTGACAGAACAAAGAAAATTTTGCAACAAAAACAAACAACGAAAACGCAAAAAAATACCAATAATAAATTTCAATGTCTTTGCATTTTCTTTCTACCTGTGGAAATTAGTTGTAGAAGAGTGTTGATCGTGTGTGGTTAATTTGCCTTGTCGCGTTTGCCTTGTTTCCCATACATTCGTGTTTGTTGATAAAAAAAATGTGAGCAGGCGGAAAAGAAAGAGAATTTAAATGTCAAGGATTTATTTAATATTAATACGGTAAAAATTATTCATATTTAAAAGTGCATTTAAATAATGACAATTTCAATTAAAAGAAATTAAATACTTCTCTATAATCGTTTGAGCAGTGTTAATACAATTTATATATATATGAAAAACAATAATAAAAACAATAACAATAATGAAAACAGTAACAATATCAATGCATTTTCTTTTGTAATTTATTTTATTAAGAAAAGAAATGAAAACAAATTTCTACGAAGAGTTTTCTACTCTATATAGCCTACTGAGTCTTTTTAGTCTATGTAGACGTCATGTCGTCAAGCTGCCAATTGCGTAGCGAATGTTGTCTCAGTTGTTTTTGTTAATTTAATTGCTGCTTTTATTTATATTTTTTTGTTTATTGTTTTTTTTCTGTCTTTAAAGCTTTAATGTTGTTCGTTCATCGTTGCTTGTGTTTATGCAATGCTTTAATTGAACTTGTCATTGATAATTTATTTGTTATTATGTTTAACTCTCTTTTGCAATTAAAATTCTTATAACAGTGTTTTTTTGTTGTTTTAGACTATTCCTGTTATTGTTTTTTGTTTGTTCATTGTCTTTATGATAAAGCTTTACATGCTTATAAATTCTTCTAAGAATACTTTGTCCACTTGAAACATGTTTGTACCGACTTAATCCGATATAAAATTTTATGTTCAGTTTTTGTTTTCAATTTATTTTGAACTTGCTTTCAACTTGCTTTCAATATTTGAATTCAAGTTTATTGTTATTATTAAAAAAAAATTATGGGATAATATCTTAACCTTTTTAATATATGTTGGGGTAAAATTAAAATTAATTTAGAATTGAACTCATTTTTTTTATTTAAATGAAAATGCCAATTATGCATTTTTATAGATTGAATCGAAAATGATTTTAATTTAAATTTGTAATTTGACAAATAAATAAATAAGTAAGACATGAACTCCATTTACTTCTAACTATATATTGATATATGTATGTATATATTCATTACATTCACTAGTTATGTATGACACATACGACGCATATAGATGACATAAGACCAGCTAAGGCTCATATTATGTACAGTGTCACGGGCACGTCAAAATCAAAATTGTAGTTGCTTTCAATACAAATGAAAAAACAGAGTGAAAGAAAAAAACAAATGGTTTAAATTCGGTCATGAGAGCCGAGGCTATCTATGCCTCGTTACTCAGCCTAAGCCGTGTTCTACGTATCTGTGTATATACTTCTTTAAAAATTTAGGCACAAAAGTACAAAAGTCATAGTAATAATACGAAATTGATAAATTGCTGTGACTCTCTGCATAACAAGCGTTTTCGTCATAGCTCGAAAGAGTCAATTTTGACGTGCCCGTGACACTATACATAACATGGGTCTAAGGATATAAAACCTTCAATAAGAATAGAAAAAGTTAATAATTTAAAGCAAATAATTCAATAAATTAAGGTCCTACGGTTCAGAAGTGTTTAAATTATGTAAATAACAAAATATTAATTCTCAAGAAAGAATCGACAAATTGTTAGTTTTCAATTTCACAGCTGACAAAAACTCATTTTATTATTAAACAAAAAAAAAAATTAATTATAAAAAATTATTAAAAACTAAAAATCATTTCAGTAGAATTTATGTGTGGGATGTATATATATTTTGGTTTTGTGTTGAAAAACTAAATTTTTTATAGATCTGCAACAAACGGTGAAACAAAAGCAAAACTAATTTTTTAAACAAAATTATTTTAAACAAATATACGTTATTTATTTACTAAAATGAATTAATCATGCAAAGTTGAGTTAATCAAGTGAAACAAAATAAAAAAAAAATTAAATAACCTTCACACAAAAAAATTGAGAGTTTACTATTAAAAAGTCTTCAGATTTGTAACGTAAGTACGTACTTATTTTTATAATTTTATTGTTATATTAAAATAACATTAATGCAAAAAATATTTGACAGTGACAATAGAAAAAGTATTGAGAAATTTGTAATACTAAAAAATGAATATTTTTTTTCATAAATATAAGTCTCAGTCATCAGATAATATATAGTTGCTATACCCAAAAAAGTAGCGATCGACTCCATTTCATAGACAAATGGAAATCGTGAGGGAAATTTATTGGTAAATACAAAAATTTTCCATATTAGAGCTTGTCTCTGGCATCTCTGCTTATGATCTTACAAATAATAAAGAAAAATAATTATAATTTTTCAGTTTATGTATGCCAGAATATAGTCATCAGTTTGCATGTATTTTGAAAAATATTCAAGTTCAAATTTTTGACTAAATTACTTGTAACCCAAAATTTAATTAGGCACACGTCACTAAATCGGTACGCTTTATAATTCTAATTAACTGATTTTATAACGTTGAACACAATTAATTCTGTTATAATTGGAAAGAATCTCTCCGAGCTGTTTGACATAAAACGAGGTTTCAGATAGGTTGACTCTTTACCATGTGACTTTTTTAATTGCTAAACATCACTTGGTAATAAATGCTTCTTTAGTAATTGGAAACAAAGTTTTCTTGAAACTTTCTACTCTACTTTTGTTGGTCCTTCTGTATTGCCCAGAAGCTTCGACAACAACGAAACCCATTAAGGGCATTCAGAGAAAATCCTTCGGAAGGTCTGTAATCCTGTACACTTTGGTGCAAGTATCGAATTAGATGGAACGATGTGGATATATTAGCTGTATTAGACATTGACATAGTCAGTGGATTAAAATTTAATGCTTGGTATGGTCGTGATATCACGTGAATGGTTGTTAATACAATGGTTAGGCAATTGTTTCGAACACCGCTAGTTAAAGGACATAAAATGCGCTTACAAATACTAATTAAAACTGATAAAAAGGCTACATTTTTTTTTAGTGAAACAGATAATTATAATTTTATATGTGATATTTTAAGTCAAACACGATACGATTTTAGGGCTATGTAGTTATGAAAAATTTTTAAATTGATTTATTCAGAACTTTATATTTCGATTCTTTAACAATATCTTTATTTCTGAAAATAGAATAAAATACTTTTTACAGTGAAATCTGTGTTGCCGTTGACTGCGTATTGATGCACTGTAAAGTGCATTGTTATAATTTTAAAAATTGAAAAAAATTAGAATTGTCGATGATTTTATAGATAGAAATAATATTAATTGTTGACCATAATTAGCCTTACTCAAAACACTATACTACTTAGTTGATTAATATAATAGTGCTTAAAGGAATAAAAAAGAAATACCTAATCTTATGCGCAATTGATGTTGATTTCCTGCAAAAAATTAAAATTTATTCCATGAAATCGGCTGTGGACCAACTACAACTTTCTAAATGAAATGAAATTTTCAGTTCCGGTGTAGTTACAACGGTAACTTACTTGGTGTTCTTAAAATGAATTTTTTATCAAACTGAAATTGTACTGCACAAAATGTCGTAAACCTTATAAAAAAATTTATCTTATCAGAAATCATAAGTAACTAACATCAAACTGAGCACTCATATTTCAAGACATGTCAAAATTATTAGCTAAATGAGATTTAATATGGAAAATGATTTATTTGTATATTTCTTTAAATGATATTTAATATTATCGAACATGGTTTGGATTAAAGCAAATGTTTGTGTTTTTTGTTTTCAACTTTAAAAGTTGCTATTGTTTTTTTTATAATTCTTAGATGTATAGATCCCAATATGGATTTATGCATAGAAGAATAATTGTATGGCTAAAACATGGGAATTGGGGAATATTTTTAAGTTTTTTATGCGATCTTATCTACCTTTATTTGTTATTTAATTAAGACCACAATACTAATATTGTTTTTTATTTTGTTTATCAATCTAAAAGTATGTGAAGTTTTTAGTTGTTAACATTTAGTTTAATCTTGTTAAACTTGTTAATCTTGTTAAACTGGTTATATAAATTATAATTACCTAATGTAACATGTATGAGTAGTTAGAGAAAACTTTTAAGTTGGCAGTGGAAAGATTACAGAAAATTAAAATTTATAAGTAAAATGTACTTCGGACCAGGGCCAAATTTCTGATAGCTGGAAAAGCATTTCATTTCCAATTAAGAAATTGAGATCATGTCTAAAGAAGTATTATTAGTTTCATTCGAAGATAATATCCTGTAAAATTAGCGTCTGTGTTAAAGTTTTTTATTTTTTTTATTACCTCCCACAAACGGTGTACCTGTGTCAACATAAATGTAGATCGGCACTTATATTATACATTTTATTTTTCTCTCACAATGCAAATTTAAGTCCTGCAAACTTTAAAAATTTATAATTTACATCATACTTATCCAACTAAGTTTTAAAGATGTCAGCTATACTCCACCCAATGTCGTATATTTATTAATTTCTCTGAGTCAATTTATTCAGTTTATTCAGTTGGGCAGACATAAACCTGTCTATAAAGACATGCTAAGCCTTCATCCTTTTTTGTTTAGTTTTCCTTCATAGGAAACACATTTTGAAACTGTAATTTATTCAAAATTTTTTTATCAATAATAAAAAAACATATATTGTTTCTAATATTTTGTTTGTTCTTTCTTTCAAATGACAGTTCATGTGCGTAAAGAACCTAAGTCTTTTGACTTTTTATATATTCTTGCAAGTAGTACATATGCTATGAACAGGATATTGAACAATGCTATTAACTCAACTGCGATCTGTGTAATGTGGTAAAGCAAACATTGGGAACTTATAGTATATGTATAATTCTCGACTAGTTCGACATATCTATCCTATTCAGTGATGTCCAAATGGTTTTTGGTTTAACTTTTTTTAACAAGTACTAGCTTTTTAATTGATGAAATTGGCAATTATAATTTTGCGAACATCGTGTTAGGAAGCAGAGTTTAAATAATATTCGAACGAAATGCAATTTAATGACTGTACTCTGCAGCTAACATTCAAATTAAAATTAAATAATTATAACTGTTTTTTTTATTGATTAACATATTTTGATTACATTTTAATTGCTACGTAACTGAACGATTACGATTTATATATAAAAATCTATAAAGTTTTCTTATTTTATTATATAACCAAACAACATTGCTAAAAATTTTAGTAATTCATTCATTTCAGATATACATATATAAAACTTACTTACCTAACCTGAGAAAACTTAGGTAATTATTTCTGTATGTTTCTGCAGATCGGTGTTTGGGCTTTGACAAAGTGAAAACTTTTTTTTTAATTTTAATAATAGATCAAGGTCTAAAAAGTCCGAGATCACTCCTTAAGAATATCATATTAATGGTTACAATTAACATATATGTATATATGTTTTTTTCGTCTTCTATGACTACAACTGAAACAAGCTATTCCAGTTCCAAAGGCACCAGGGCAACCCAAGCAAATGAAAAATTGATTGGATTAATTGTAATGGATATCCATAACGATACTTTCGTTAGTCATAGAGAAGGGATTAAAAAGTGTGTAAATATGAAATCACAGCAGATGAGAGCGAAACAAAATTGAGGAAGGCACAAATTATTGAATAAATGAGACAATGAATACTAAATATTAATTTTCTTGATCTAAACAAGTCCTTTCAATTAATGTACCATAGAGCATTTAAGTCTAGGGCTCCTCTTTTATTTCGTCTACTATTGTTTACTATTTCTGGCATTTTGAGTAAATAAATAAACTCACAAAATTATCATATTTCAACCTTTAAAGAATTATAGTAATACTATATATTGTAGTGCCCATGATCTACATCAATGATATACACATAGTAGAAAAAGTCTACGGATATTCACAAAATTTTTCTAAAATTACGCATAACTTTTTTAATTTTTACTCAAATTCATTTTTATTTCCTGATTTATTTTAACCAAAGAAACAACAATAAAGTTGCAATATTAAAACTAAACAGTTATTCTTTAAAAAAAAAATTAAACACAATTACATTAAGACCGAAAAGTTTTCGGAAATTCTCATTTAAAATTCGCGCGCTGTATATTTTTCGATATTTTAAGTTTATGTAGTTTGGCAGCACTGTCCTTAATTACTATGCCAAAAATGAGCGCGATCTGTCAGACAGTTCGTTTACGGCAGCTGTTGAAACCAGTTCACCTCAGTAGGGCGTTGCGAAAAAAACAATGGAAAAAAATATTGAACAAAGAGTTTGCATCAAATTTTGTGTTTCGAACGAAATTTCGTGTGCAGAATCGTTGCGAATGCTACAAAAGGCTTATGGGGAATCAGTTTTATCGAAAACTCAAGTTTATGAGTGGTACAAAGCCTTCCAGGACGGTCGTACGACCGTCGAAGACATTTCGCAACGCACTACTGAGGTGAACTGGTTTCAACAGCTGCCGTAAACGAACTGTCTGACAGATCGAGCTCATTTTTGGCATAGTAATTAAGGACAGTGCTGCCAAACTACATAAACTTAAAATATCGAAAAATATACAGCGCGCGAATTTTAAATGAGAATTTCCGAAAACTTTTCAGTCTTAATGTATATGCGAAAGTAGCAATTTTTGAAGCAGAAAAAGTCTACGGATATTTCTTAATATTTACATTAAAACAATAAAATTCACAAAAATCTTAAATTTAATAGCCTGTGGGATAACCCCTGCATTTAATAACCTCTGTTAAGCGTCTTTCCATTGACTCAACTAGCTTTGATGTATCCTGTGCGTTTATTTCTAGCCATTCTTCTTTGATGACGTTTCTTGCTATATCCTTGCTGGAAAACATATGCTGGCGAATCTTATTTTCCAAATAAACCCACAGATGTTCTATAGAACTAAGGTTTGGTGATTCTGGTAGTGTTTGAAGTTGCCTGAGAGCATAGTACAGCATCCAAATCCGTACTATGACTGCTGTATGCTTAGAGTCATTGCCCTGCTGAAACAAAAAGGTTGCCTCAAGTCCTAACATTCTGACATTTTCTTTCAAATTTGTTTTTAGAATATTTAGAAAACCATATTTCTCCATTGTATCTTGTACAAATTCAAGTCTAACCGCACCATTACTTGCTATACACCCCTAAATCATTACGCCGTCACCAACACGTTTTACTGTTTACGGTTTATCACAGGTTGTGCATAATTTTCTCCATACAAGTTTTCTAACTTTGACTCCAAATATTTAAAATTGACTCCCATCGGAGAAAATAACTCATATTCAGAACTTTATAGGTTTATTTATACGCTTTCTTGCACGGCTTAATCATTTTATTCTATTATATCTGGATATGTATGGCTTCTTTCCTGCAATCAGGGTATAATACATGCATTTCTTCAAAATTTTCCGCACAGTATCAGGATATATTTTGTTTTCAAGTATTTCGGCAATATGTTCAGCTAGTTTGAAGGCTGTTACTCTTGGATTTACTTTCACCTGGTTGATTATGCTACGTCTTTCTCTATTTGACAAAATTGTGGGGCGGCGAGTGCGAGGTTTAGAAACGTAAGTACTGGTCTCTTTGAAGTTATTTGTAATTCTCTGCACAGATGAATATTGACGACCAATATCTTCAGCAAATTTTCTTTGGCTAACGTCATCTTTCTAAAATTTAACAGTTATTTGTCGCGCACTAAAACTAATTTCACGTCTTTTATTTTATATTGTAAAAATTTATTGCTTATATAAAAAAATATTATTAAATTATTGATTTTTAGACTCTTTAGGAGGTCAACTAATAATTAAATATCATTTAATGACACTTTTATGCTTGCAAGCGAATTTAAATTAGCGGTAAATGTAAATATTAAGAAATATCCGTAGACTTTTTCTGCTTCAAAAATTGCTACTTTCGCATATAATTGTGTTTAATTTTTTTTTTAAAGAATAACTGTTTAGTTTTAATATTGCAACTTTATTGTTGTTTCTTTGGTTAAAATAAATCAGGAAATAAAAATGAATTTGAGTAAAAATTAAAAAAGTTATGCGTAATTTTAGAAAAATTTTGTGAATATCCGTAGACTTTTTCTACTATGTGTATGTGACAAGCCACTGTTTATTCAGACAAATTAAATGAGTTATATTATAATATGCACTTTTGTCGGTTTGTCGGTTTGACGCTTTGACTTTGATCATATTACTTAAAATAAATATTTTGACTCATGCCGTTACAAATATGCATTTGTAACATAAGACATGATAAGCATGTATGGTCGTTGCACTATTCCAACTTGAATTCCAGAAGGTACATTTAACTTTTAGAAAATAGTACATGACGTATAATTGTAATACGTTAGAAGAGTATTTATTTGTAAAATATATATAATTGTAAAAGTAATATAATTTATGGGAGTAACCAATGCATTGATTGGTTACTTAAATTAAATAGAAGCAAATAATAATTGTTTAGTAAATAAGCTAGAATAAGTATAAATACCCATGATTTTTACAATACAGACAGATTCAATTTAACTTAAGACAAGGTTACGTTTTTTATTTGAATCGTGTTCTATGCGGCATTTAGATGCTGAAAGGACAATAAGCGGGTGAAGGGCTTAGCAATACTTTCCTCTATACTGATAGGTCGTTTCCTTACGTTGGTCGATAGGCGATCCTTAAATCTTTTCAGGACTCAGACATCAATTGGTGAACTTACTGCACGCATATCCTAACATAACATAATAATAACATAACATAACATCCTGTGCAACCATAACATGGCGATCCTGCCACCATAACATAACAATATTCTTAATGTTCAGTAAAATTCATTGCTTATGTTTATTATATGTAAAATACTAGGTGGATTAAATTTACCTGACTTCATAACAGTGGCAACACCAGAACAAAATAAATTAAATGTTGTATATCTGGCAAGTTTTAAACGACAGCTTTAAAAGTTCCGACTTCATCAGATGTTTGGTTAGCTATTTGCAAATATTTGGAATAATTTTGGCTTCTGTATTTTGGAATTTGGAATAATTTTTATAGATTATTTGGAACAAAGAAAAACAATAACTATTACTATTACAATCAGACTATTATTGCATATTATTAGATCGACTGAATGAGGAAATCAAGAAATAATGACCACATTTGTCGAAAAAAAAATTTTGTTTTTGTAGACTAACGCACCGCTTACACGTCACTGAAAACCATGGCAAAATTAAATGAATTACGGTACGAATTGCTTCCTCACCCACAGTATTCTTTGGATTTGGCTCGCAGTGACTATTACCTGCTTCCAAACTTGAAAAGGTGGTTCCAGAGGAAGAGATTTACATGAAATGATGAAGTCGAATGGGAAACTGAGGCATACTTTGGAGGACTTGATAAATCGTATTATTTAAGAGGTATCCAAATGTTGAAAGATCGTTGGACTCGTTGTGTCGAACTAAAAAAGGACTACATTGAAGCATAAAAAAATGTTCTTATTGCTTAGGCCGGGTGTTTATCAATTCACCTAGTGTACGTCATATTATTTTTCATTGGGCTCCTTCTATTGGCAGTTTCTAGATCTGCGTCTGCCTGAATAAATATAGTAGATAAAATAATTGCTAAAGCATCCACATATAAAGGCAATTTGCAATAATTAAAAAAAAAAATAAATAAATAATTCCATAAGAAACTATTTGATTAAAATTTTTGTTACTATGTCAACAACTCGTTTTCATACAATTAAAGAAATTGTTTTAAATGAATGATTTTAATTGGCTTAAGCAAATATTCACTTTATAAGTGGATGTTATGTATTAAGTATTTAAAGAAACATTCAAATTATTGTTTATGTATTTTATATTGTAATTATTGTTCACAATATGAAAAGTATATTTTATTAAAAAATTAAATTTAAAATCTAAAGGTAGAATGTCAATTATCGAAGAGCATTTATTTATTTAGAGACAGCTATTTAACTTGTCATTTTTAAATTTTTAAATATTAAATACAATAATATTAGAAGTTTTGATTTATAGTTACATTTTCAACAGTTTGTGTAAAATGTGTTCCTGCTCACTAATATCCTAAATCCTAATTAGGGTGTTAGCACAATAGACCATATGGTTCGGGGTATATATTAGGGTATAATGATTGATTTATACTTTTGCTAATACTTGTACTTAATCCGTAGACTGTGATATAAAAAATATATTTTTTTTGCAAACAAAATTAAATGCGTTTATCTTTTTCAAACAACATATTGTGGCATTTTAAATTTCACATTAAAAAATTGTTTATAAGTATTTTAAAATCAAAAACAAACATTCTTCAAAAATATTGACAAAAACAAATGCTAATTTTATTAAAAAAATAAAATTGAAAACAAAAAGTTTTTTAAATGCAAAGTTCAACGTCCAGCATTTTTTGTATCATTAATTAATCAAACGAGAAACGTCACATAAATATTAATTTTATAATTAAACCTTTTTAATAATAAGTGTATTATTTTTAAAAAAAGCAAAATTGTGTTAGACCCTTTAACGACAAATCAATTTCAATAGTTGAAGTAATTAATTCTGTTTAAATTTATATCGCGCAGAGTACACTCAGTTTCCTCTATTTCAATGTTAGAGTTAATGGTTAATGTTTAGACTTTAGCGAATTAGCATTGGGTCCAATCTGGGATTGCAATGAGTAAACATATACGTATAGGTATATGCTCAGATAATTAAATTTTATATAAAATAAAATAAATGTTTTGAGTTCTGATAATTTAAATTAGTTGTACCCGGCCACCTGAGACCTGTGTCCCAATCTGATGAAATGGAAAAAACAGAAGAGAGAGCACACGTTTCTAATGCATGTTTTGTTATTTTATACATATAATTGTATCTGTATCTGTATATGTATCTAGATTTAATTTAATTTGATTTGAATATTGAGATATGCTTATGGAACATAACTTATAAGACAATGAAAGTCAACTATAACAAACTGGCATATGTTAGTTCCTAATTTCCAGCAGTTGATGTGAGAATATCTTAGCTGACCGATTGTTTTACATTTGTATATGCTCATTATGCGCATATAATTATACGCATAATAGTAAATAAAGTCAAGAAGTAGAATATTTCAGGCAATCATTTATTTTATTCGCTTACGTTGATCGAAGAATTACAGGTTATATATGTCTAAATCTCCATTAAGCATCATTAATGCCTTCTCAAACGGTCTGATGTTTACAGACAAATCTTGCAACGATTGATTAACAGCCGAAATTAAATATATATTTCTCTAATACTTTTTATGTCTGATGTTTAGGAATTGTTGTGCAAGTTTGTTTTAACAATTGCGTGTCTATGGCATTTTTAAACGGGATTGAGTTTTCCATTGGAAGAAATATCGCAGACAATATGGATGATGTAAGAGCTGTGTCATTCTACGATTGGTTTATTTTCAGAATTAATCTATTTAAGAACATTTTACCAGTTTGTCGTAGCGCAGTTGAGATTTCTTCAACCCCATTAAAGACAGTTTATATTATTTAACTGTAGATATCTTTTTGCTCAAGTTGTAGCTTAAGAATACTTGATTGCTTACACAGTAAAAGATCAGCCATTAACAAAGAAAGAAGCAGAGACTAAAAAAATAGAAAAAATAAAACAGCTGTTTCTATATCTGTTTCTATATATAATATCTTTATGATATATTCATTTATTCTTCGTAATTTTATATTCAATTCTTTTAACAATTTGTATGGGAGAATTTGTGATATCTAAGTTTTCTATTCTTTTTATGATAAGCGCTTTAAATTGATTCATTAATGTTTGACTCGACTGCCCTTGAAATGAATAATATAAAATCCCTTTAAAGTTTACTTTGGGATAGTGATTATCATACATTTTTATGATTTTCATTTTAATTTTTAATAATTTTCAACTTATTATGCAGTAAAATATTTTTTAAGTCGTTAAGTCTTACTTCCATATTCTGAAACTTAACATTTTACTTTGTGTTCTCAGTGTAATTATGTGCATATATGGTATACATATATATATATAAAACAATATGCAACTGTTTTTAATCGGATTATATTTGCTTAGAAAAGTCTATTATAATCATTATACAGAATCTTGAAATTAATCTTTTAAAATGTTTGAGCAATGTTTTCTTTGAATTCACTATTTTTCTGCATAAAATATATTGTAAATAATATAAGTGAGACTATAAAGATCATATTAAATATTTTACTCTACATATATATTAATATATTAATAAATAATAATACAAAATTATAAGAGCTATAAATTATAAGTAAATTGAAGTTTCTTGTAATTGCAAAAGTCTTTAAAAAACAGAAATTATTTTTGTCTGGTAGTAATAAATTACGTTGAAAAAGTCAAGTTGAACCACTTCGTCGAAGTAAACCAAAGAAATCAAAACTAAACACGTTTTCGCATATAAAAATCTATCCAAAGTTTCGATTGAAGCAGCATGGATACGAGTATGTTAGATGATAAAAATTGAAATCGTCGGCTTATAAAAATTGTGTGTTTCATTGTCACGTGCTTATTGCAATAATTCAGAAAACCGTATTAAGTAAACCAATATTGTTTTTAAAATAAATACAACAAGATTTTATTATTTTTATAATTGTTTAGTTTACTAAGATGAAGTGTACATAAAATGTTAACAATACAATGATTTCGCATATTATTATGTTCTGACTAAAATTTTTTTTTAATACTTCAGTTGTTGTTTTCAGCAACATAAGAGCAGATTTTAGCAGATTGGTACATAACATCATCAGTTATGTGCAAATCTGTCCAATAGATATTTTTTTTGTGATAATTTTCTGTCAAATTTTTTATCGTAATTATAGCGATAAGTCGATACAGCGATGAAAGTCCATTGAAAATTATTTAGAAAATAAAATACACCCTTTAAATTAATTAAATAATTTATTATATATACCCATATAAGATCACATACATATATCCTGTAATCTTCATCTAAAAATTTACCGAATGACGCCAGCTACCATAATTTCTGGTTACTTGATTGTGATCGTTGAAAAAAGCTTGTAAACTGGTGTAGGTCATTTGCATTGTTAAACGTTCAAAACTTGGTCAATAGTATTCAGTTCGAATTTATTTTGAGATGAAAATTTTACTTTTGTTTGCGATTTTTTTACAGCAATGACACCACAAATGATAAATACGAAATTAAAGGTTTAAACAAATTGTATAAATTTTTGCATAAGTTGAACATAGAGAAAAAACATATATATCACGAATATATATATATATATATATACATATATATATATGGTATGTGCCCGTATATTAATAATTTAGTTGAGAAATTTAAAATAAATTAAAAATAAAATGAAAACAGTGGAACTGATCTCATAAAGCACAAAAACAAGTAAACACTTTTCATGCACTGGGAAAAAATATAATTTTTATTTAAAAGCA
Source organism: Teleopsis dalmanni (assembly GCF_002237135.1). Lineage (NCBI taxonomy): Eukaryota > Metazoa > Arthropoda > Insecta > Diptera > Diopsidae > Teleopsis > Teleopsis dalmanni. The sequence continues at coordinate 111,922,930 of NC_051847.1, read as the reverse complement.
ACTTTTGAAAAATTAAACACAAACATTTGTTTACCCGTAAAACTTGAAGGAGGACAATAACATTTGAAGAAATTTAAAAAAATGATATACGTACATATATAATATTTAATACACAACAAGAAAGATGTCAACAATCTTAAAAAACAAAAATAATCTAAGGGTGATCGGAAGGGTGATTGCATAGCAAAAATTTTTAAAGAGTTCTTATTATATATAAAATGAGAAATATAATGGGACTTAGACTCCCAGTAGAGTAGAGTACAGCGACGTTAACACATCTTTTGTACCACAGCAGATTCTAAGCGAACAAAGGCCACATGGTCTTTAGAATACAGGACAGAATATTTTTCGTTGATGAGTTTCTAATTAAGCTCAGTTAGAACAACTCTCAACTGATCTTTTTGCCACAAAGCGCAGCGACAAATTCACAAAGAATGTGATTAGAAACTGCATTCCCTTCTAAACAGAGACTACTTCGTAACCTGCGATTATAGTGCAGTTTAAAATGTTTCACAAAAAGTAAACTGTAAAAGTAAAGCAACCTCATCTCTATACTCTTCTGGAATGTTGGTGATGTTGCTTTGTAATCGTCAGAACGCACCAGAGCTCAGCTTAAAATGTTTAAAGTCTGGGGTCTGTACAAAGCACCCCTTTGTTTAGGTATGCTAAAGAAGATTTTCCAAAAGTATACGAGTAGTCTCTTGATAACTGCTTTATTATTCGTATAGATACAGATAAAGATTTTTAAGGCATCAATGACAGGCACGTCTGTTTGTAAGACAGTGATACAGATACCTAACGTGAATAAGCGTGAGTTAGATAATAATGTTGCGGCTAATAACTCCTCTATCAATTCCTTAAAAGTTTTTGGTAATCCGCCAGAAATTAATTGAAGGACTATTCGCACTTTTAATGCATCATGACTGTTTAATAAAATAAATTTTTCTCTATATTACTAAAATTATCTGAAAGTCCCTACAGTGGTGAATTATTGGCTACGAGCCTAATGAGTAGTGTAGATCACATAGTAATATACAATATATATGCATATATGTAGCTTCATAGTTTCATGAGTGAGCAAAACCTTGTGTGAGTTTATATAGGCGAGCACGCTGTAGAAGAAGAGTAACGGCAGCCATTGACCTGTGCAGAACTGTTTCAAATTGTTCCATTTAATAAATGTCCGATATTGTATTTGTTTCTGTGTAATAGTCTAGAACTTAATAATAATAACGATTACATTATAAACACTACAGATATATACATGCACGTCTGTGTATGTATGATAGAGAAATTAAATGTTTGTCGGTCAGGCGTATCGAACTTTGGGATTAATATCGGTTTTTGTTATTTTTTCTTTCAATTGAATAAAAAAAATTGGATAAAGATTACTTCAATTGTTTTTTGTATAATCTAAGCAATTCGTTTAGATATCAACTGTTGGTAATGGTGAAAATTCAGAATAGCACGTGCTGTGTCGGGTGCCATTCCCGCCAAAACTACAAAAGTCGGTGACTAATGAAATCAAAGTCATCGCAAGTGCTTCGTTGCGTGAAATTTTATATCTAAAATCGGAATTTTGCTCTTTGGCTGCGTTGCTGGGCGATTTGTGGCGATTAGTGGCGATTGAACTTATTTCACAAAAACATTTCTGTTTAGCACTCTTAGGACTTTACTCACTGGTTTGTCTCATATTGTTTGTAATGAAATTCCCACTACAAGTCGAAACTAAAATGAAGTGGAAAAAACTTGTTCACTATCTCAATGAATAAGAAACAATTTCATTTCGTGCTTTCTGTAATTGTTTTCAAAATATTTAACAGTCATGACGTGATAAATAACCTCGTCTCGGTCAATAAAAATTTATGCTCAACAATGTGCAGCTAGAGCCCGTATATACGAATGTTTCAAATGGGGGTTTCCTATACACAATTGATATTCCGTTGCAATCGATTTATAAGCTTTCTATAAAACATTAATTATAGAAATCAAGAATCTCAATTTCATATAATGCATACATACATACACGCCGTATGTACTCGTATGTGCTTGTTAATAAATATTTATCCAAACTGAGAAATACTTTTATTCACCTTGCAAATCTGTTGTCTCCAATATGAATACTCGTATATCAGAAATAAAGAATATCTCAATTGTACGATTGCTGTAGGTTAAGTTGCTGCGACACCATGGCAACGTTACTGGAAAGCTGGTAAAGCAAGACTCATATTTAGACTCATACTTAACATGGAAATTCTAAGAATTTTTTATGTGAGGTTGAAGATAGATTTCCTAATTGAACTTACTTAACATATGCTAGTGATATGATTTTTTTAGAGTAACAAAGTGTCTTTCTTCGTTTCACACTTCTGTAATAAATTAATAAATGTTTATTGCATTTACTGTTGAGTATTTCGAATATTATTTAGTTATCTGCAAAAATTTATCAGTGGCAGACGGTTGACAACGGATACGTTAAAATTTTAAAAACTATTTCAATGTAAAAGTATTTGAAACGCAATAGAAAAGATTTGACTAAATAAATTTTTTGTGGAAGAAATAATTTTCTGGATTGTTAAATATCTGCATTGGTATCTTAAGTGACTTATTAGTCAAATTTCAGTTTTATAAAATAAATCTTTATCTAGTATTAATGAATACTTGTTTAAATCAAATATATTTTTTATTTTGATTACAATCCCAAAAACTCAATTTCATATATTAAAATAATTAAGACAGGCAGAAAATGCCTTCTTGTAAAATTTAAGAAAAATCAGTCCACTTTTTTAATAATTATAAATTTCTTTTCTAAGTAAAAAATTAACTTTATATTTAGTAACAATAATATATTAAAAAAAAAAATTATTTTGCTATCAAATAATATATTCTTCAATATTTTTTTTTTTTTAATTTTCCTATTTTACGAGTATGTGCATTTTTTAAGAAATTAAACAATGCCAATGGATATAAATATGTTTATAGATATGTTGGGAAAAAATTAACTAGTTCTGCTACTTCTTGGTCTATTTAATTTTATTGATCTAAGATTATTTTAAAACAAATAAGTTATTGAACCGAAATCGGCTTCTTAAAGGTTCAGCAATTCAATTGAAAAGAGTACAGGTGCCATTGAAGGCGTATTATGTGTTTTATCTCTCTTATTGGTATTCAAAATTATTAAGTGATAATTTTTCGAATTTCCATTCATATTTGGGAATGCATTCACTGCAAATATGTCAAAAACAGTGGGTGACAGATCATGAATTTTTCTTGAGAATACTGAATTATAAAAGTAATGATTAAATATGAAATAGTAAATTTTAGTGTATCATACCCCATAAAGGATGAAATATTTAATAAAATTAAAGAATAAAATGTTAAAAATTTTTAAGTTGCATGTTTAGAGATAAACTGTAAATTTTGATTTCATACTTTTCAAAATGATATTCCTGAATAAACTGCAGAAAATATATTGTCTTCAAAAATCATAAAATTAAAGATTTAGTTTGTTCGATCAATAACATTTTAAAGTATCACTTAAATGTTATAAAGTTATTAAATAATAAATTGATTGTATCTGTTCATAGGATGAGATATTATTTATTAATTTTGAATTTTATAATCAAATTCTATTTATCAAAAGATTATACAAAAACATCCATTAAATAAAATAAAATAAAATAAAATAAAATAAAATAAAATAAAATAAAATAAAGGAAAAAATAAAAATATATTGCATGCGGATTAGTGAGGAGATAATTTTTTCACTTCATTCGGTTTAAAGAGATTACAATGAACATTGTGAAGGACTATTGGATACGTATTATATATATGATACAATAGAAAGACCAACACTAATATTACAGTTTACAATTGCGAGAAAAGTTATAATAGATCTTTAAATCAACAACAATATTAGAGCTAAAGCAGATGTTTATAAGATCCGAAAGTCAAAAATGTAACTATCCGGGATGAATTGGAAGCAGGAAGTCGATGTCAAAGAGATTTCTAAAAAGATAGAAGGAAAGCTGGATATTGATCTCAACAGAAAATCATTTGTAACATTTTTTGTTTCTTATATATCATTTTGTGAATAGAGTCGTAGGTATTCTTTATAATTAGAAGAATAAGAACTTGAAAAAAAGAAAAGTTCATAAAATGGAATGATGTGTTGTCTAGTTGCTAGCTATTTGTTATCTAGTTGTGTTGTCTAGCCTATGGATGGTCATAGGCTTAATCAATTTTATTGTATAGTATTTTATACATTTGTTTAATGAAAGTCTTAAAGTTTTGAAATGTCATAAAATGTATATTTCTTAATATGAAGTATAAATGACGTATTCTCTTCTGCAGCCAATTCTATTTTAGCTGGAGCTAAATTTGATGATTAACTACTAATACGTGGAAGTAGTAGTCAATGCATTATAATATCAACATTAATTTAAATTAAACTTAAAAAAAAAATAATAATTATTAAAATACAATTATTGTTTAATTATTAATAAAGATTTCCTGCATTAAAGCTGAAACAATGTATCGACAATTTCAAAACTCTTGAAAGTGAAAGCAATTTAACTCCCAATAAAACAAATTTGATTGGATTTTGTGTCAGTTTTACTCTTAAAATATAAAGAAATTCTCTCTTAAACTTGTTGCTGCGCTCTCGTTCCACTGGCAGTGGGGCTCTTTCATTAAGAAATAACAATAAAAAATTATTTCTCAGCTGTGCCAAACAAAATCATTCGAATAGTTTTCAGTTTTGTGTTGCTGCGTGCTTAGTTCGTTATTGTTCCGCATACGCCACCGAGGACGGGAATATTTAGCACGTCTGACCAATTAATTGGGATTTGTGTGCTTAAAAAGGTGTTAATAATATTCTTATAAATAAATTAATATGTTTCAATTAGAAAGTGCAAATAAATTAGACTCACAAACTCAATTAGCAATTAATTTAATTATATTTGTATGATTAAATCTAAATGCTTTTCTCTTTCGTGTGAAAAACTATTAAGTAGAAATTATTTTATTATACTTTTCAATAAAATAATAATTAAAACAGATAAATTACAATCTATAATAATAAAAGTTTAATATTTTAAACAATATTTTTTATACTAAAAATGATGAAACCAAATAATTCTGAATTTTCTTCTTTTATTTATTCCGCATTCTGAATGAGTTCATTGCAGGACTCAGCTTCGCAAGTGCCTTGAATTCGGATCCCTAAGGTGTCCCTTTGTCTGTTTCTTTGTATGTAACGTATTTTGTTGGCGCCTAAGAAAATTGCAATGTTTCAGTTATAATAATGATATCCGCACACATGATAGTATTTTTTTAGTTAATATTTTATATTAACCAAATATAAAAAATTTATATATGAGCTTATGATAAATTTTCTCGGTAATTTAGGTAACCTCTTTTTAAGCTAAAAGTTTGTGGAGTAGCAATGAATTTCACAAAATTTTATTTTTAAAGTAATTGAGGTCTTGGCTGACTATATAGCTGCTAAGTACCTATCAACAACAGTCCTTGGAAATATTTCTTATATGTAATTATTCGTAAATAATTTTTTATAATACAATTATGAAGACTTGAATTCATACTTTGTCAAATTTGATTTGGTTTGTATTATTGTAATGGGAACCATGTCTGTCAATTTAGCATTTTTCGCAATGAAAAAGAATGTGAACTAAAGATTTTTATTCTGTTTAAGAATTCTGTGAGATAAGCCCACATCATCTATATTCACGTTTTCTTTATTATGGCATAAGGCTGACAATAATCTATGATTTTGTAAGAGTTTAAAATTGCAGCCGGTAGTAAAATTTATATTACTATAACAATCCCATGTCTTAAGTTAAGTTTATATAATTTCAACAGAATAGGTGATAAAAAAATATAAACCGTATAAACTGATTTTGAATTCTTTATTATTGAATAAAATAAAGTAACTTACCATATTACCTTTTTTTTGTTAAATTCATTATTTTATAATACAAAATGATAAAATATCAGTTACACAGCTATTATCTATTAAATACATCTTCTAACAGGGTCACAACATTTACACAGGTAAACCACCTAACAAAAAATCTGTGAGGGTCACAACTGACAGTGAATATTGTTTTTCATACAAAACTCATTTATTTTCGTAGAATTGTTCTAATGAAAATAACTCTGATAGTCTTGGATACATGTTCTCCCATTTAAAGAATTAAAGATACTCTCGCTGTTGTTGCAATTTTAAAAATTTAGACACGTTTCATATAAAGATTTGCGTTTTAGAAGGAAATTGTTTATGCATATTTGGGAATAATTACATTGTAGAAAATATAAATAAATATATATTTCATTGAAACAATATCCATTAATCAATGTTTACGGTATTGTAATCTTCTAAAGGGTTGTATTGATTTTATTTATTTTATTTACTTTATTAAAGATATGATATTTATAAAATATTTTTTAATGTATATATAAGATATAATAATAAGATATATATAAGATATAATATTTATTAATATATTAGTCTTGAGTTTTTTAACCTCGAACATAAAAAAATCTCGGCAAAAAAAAGCACAGCATAGTCATATGGATTTATCATTGCAGCTACTACTTGAACACTTAACTTTACTGTATATGATTATGGGATACAAATGTGGGAAACTAAGAATTTGAAATCAGATATTGAAAATACAATCGTGTAGAGAAAATTATCGAAGATCTTAAGGATGGTGATAGGTGTGATACGGTTTAAAAAAAATATCAACATATACAGAGATGTAGGCGTATCGTCGGTGACAGAGAAAGCTGCTTAATATAGCTAATTAATTAATAAATTAATTAAAAGAACATCCGAGCCAATCGTAATATAAACGCCACAGCTAAAATTACATTTTTTTTATTTTTTTTCCAAAACACTGACTAAGGGAGATATAGATTACCACATAAAAAAATTAATAAAAAAATAAATTAGAAAAAAATAAAATGTATTTATTTCTAAATATTAACGGAAAAAATATAAAAATTTTGTTATAGATTATTATTACATGTTCATTTATGGATATGGATGCATATGGATGCATATGGAGCACGTACAAACTTTTTAATATTTTCTTTTAGTTTTTGTATAAGATCAATGCTTCGTGAGTACTAATTTCAAACCTTTTTTCATATTTTATTTCCAGCTATCAATCACCCCACGAGACAGAACTAGACTTGCCATACTAAATAGTTTATTTGTACAATTGAGTCTATTAATCAGCAAGCTGTTTGGTGTTTTCGATTTAGTGACGCATCATACCACACTCAGCTGTGGTTTGTATCGTATTTGGCTTCCATTAATCGTCCATATCATCAACCACTGCCATGGATTTCGATCAGATACTAGCTAAATGTGGTGACATGGGCCGCTATCAAATACTTCTATTAGGTTTCTTTGGTATTGTGAATGTCATCGTATCGATGCACTATTTTACTCAAACTGTGATTAGTTTTGTGCCCGATCATTGGTGCTACCACGAACAATTTGCTAACAAAACTTTCGATGAAATAGCAGCTATTTATGCTAAATATCCGAGTCCTTCCTGTACACGTCTGGAAATAAATGGCACGACTATTACACCGAGCAGTGAAAAATGTGAACGTTGGATCTACAAATACGATTACGGTTATAAGAGCATGAACACTGAGGTATACTATATTAATTGAGAAAAGAAATATTAAAAATATTTGATTGCTTTTAAAATTTTTTAATAGTTGAATTGGGTTTGTGATTCAGCATACAAAGCCCGAGTGGGACAATCATTATTTTTTATTGGTTCCGTAGTTGGAACCTTACTTTATGGACTATTATCAGATAAAATCGGAAGGCTACCAGCTTTGATATTATCTAATCTGTCCGGTTTCTTAGGGGATTTTGCTACAATTTTTACTACAAACGTTACCACGTTCTCGTTTTGTCGTTTTGTGTCTGGTTTAGCTGCAGACACAAATTTCTATCTAATGTATATTCTTGGTAAGTTTTTATGCGAGCCATTAAAATTTTCAATACTCATTTTGATGAAATTTTATTTTTATTTATATTTTGTAGTATTAGAATACATCCGTCCATCAATGCGAACGCTGGGTCTTAATATATCCGTAGGTATTTTCTACACCATCGGTCTTGTATTTACACCTTGGCTAGCGGTATTGGCTGGTCACTGGCAATATTACTTAGCCTGCACATCCATACCCATTCTTTCAGTTGCATTTTACTATTTTGTAGTGCAGGAAAGTGCACAGTGGTTAGTAACTCGCAATGATTTAGATGGTGCTATCAAGCGTTTGAAACGAGTGGCACGATTTAATGGACGCAAAGTAAACCCAGCTGAGTTCGAAGAATTTCGTAAACATTGTGATAAACAGCGTATGAAACTAGGCGGTGTTGATCAGAAACATTCTACGCTATTTGATATGTTTCGCACACCAAGAATGCGAAAACATACTCTCATACTTTTTTTCAAATCGTAAGTTATTAATCCCAATATTTGTGTACATAAATATATCATATAATTTCTTCTTTTATACATATGTGTGTGTACATAGGATGGTTATAACGCTTTGTTATGATGCAGTCTCCCGTAATGTGGAAGGCATGGGTATATCTCCTTTCGTAATGTTCTCAGTCAGTGCCTTTGCTGTGTTGCCTTCGAGTATAATGGTTATCTTATTGCAAGACCGAATCGGTCGTAAGGGAATGGCAGCTGGTTCGTTGCTTGTAGGTGGACTGTTTACGTCTGCAGCTGGTATTGCTATTGCATACCAACAAAATAATCATAATGCATTACTCTTGGCAAGTCTGACTGTAGCGGCACGTTTTGGTGTAGCTATATCTTATGAATCTGGATCTCAATATGCTACGGAATTGATACCAACGTGTGTACGTGGTCAAGGTGTGGCTGCAGTGCATGTAGCTGGTTTTGCTGCTTCTTTTCTAGCACCATATATTTTGTACTTAGGGACGTTCTTTAAAGCAGCTCCGTCCATCATTTTAGGAGTACTATTTTTCTGTGGTTCATATGTTTGCCTACTTTTGCCCGAAACATTAAACCGGTAAAATTCAATCAATATTTGAATGAAATAATTTTTTTTAAATAATCTTCTTTCCATTTGCAGCACTTTACCGAAAACCATTGAAGAGGGTGAAGTGTTTGGTAAAGGTGAACGTATGTTTGATTTTCCTTGTTTATCCAAAGGCACTGAAGATTCAGATGATGCATGCGAGATGGAGCCTATGAAAAAACAGGAGCTTTGAATGCTTCCACTGTTAATTGCAGTCTCTCATAAAAATTACAAACGTAAAAACCACATTTAAATCGAAGCACTTAATTTCCTTAATAATTAGTAATAATTAATAGTTATAGTTTAGATATTAATAGCAAACTTAAACAAATATATTAGGTTTTAAGACGCGATTAGGTACTTACTTGAATAATTGGAACTACTATTTACTTAATTACGTACGTCTAAACGGATTTTAAATGAAAATGATCTATTAACTCAACTAACATGCCTTCAAATTTAGGGAACATATTAAGCATATTTTATGCAAGAAATTGTTGAGAAAAAAGGCTGTTGACTTAAATTTAAATATGTTCAAATATTTAGCAGCAGCTTCGTTTCTAACTTTTTCGAATTGTAACATTTGATGAACTTAGTGCTTGGTCAATAACATAGAAATATATTTCTATGTTTTTGACTGTATGTTAATAACAGCAAGTAGCTGATTGTAAAATATAAACTGAAGAAAAAAACAAATTTAATAATAGTGCATTAGAATTTTTTTTATTTTTTATCTGATATAAGTTAATTTCAATACTTGATTTTATTTTTAATTATCGGAAACTTTACGCCAAAAGTATCAGTACACAAATAAGAATTAAATATTATTCTCATAAGTTCATTTTAGATTAAAATACATGTATTAAGCTTAATTAATTTTTGTACGTTAATCAAAATTTATTATAGAAATATTTTTTTACATACATAGTATTTTCATTATATATATTTACTTAGTGTTATGACGTGTGCAAAAATGTATGGTGCGAATTTATTAATAATCCTTACAATTTACAATTTATGACAAAGTTTTAATTACTTGGTATTTATAGATATATTTGTAAATTTATCGCTCAATTAAATCTAAAAATATTGTGTTATTAATTATAGTATACCAATTAATATATTATTAAAAAACTGTTCAAATATTATTTTTATATAAGTGGTTAATGGATTAGTATTTGTTGTATCGGTTTGTATAGTAAAATAAATATGGTAGTTAACTGCAGACATGGGGAAAAATAAACCGAAAGGAGGGTTTCAGAAAATAATAATAAAATTATAATAAAATTAAATTTTCACATCTACTAAGGGATGATCCTTTGCTGACAAAATAGCCAATTTATTAAATTAGTGCCTTAACAAGAGGATTTTTCCAATACATGCATTGAACATCTCCAATATTCAATATGTAATCGAAGATCGACTTTAAAACAAAAATCTATAAATGAAATAGCAGTCGAATTGCAATCATATGTTATAAAATATGAGATTCTCAGTTTAATTTGGGTTTAAACATTTAGTTAATAATTCCGATGAGAATATGAGTTGATGAGTTACCACGAAAAAAACGAAAATGAAAATTTTAATAACTAATTGTTCCTATTAGTTTATAATAAAATTCAAATATCATACCATAATAGTTGTATTAAAATTGCGTGACAGAGTGTGGAATTAAATAGAAAATTATTGTTCACCGTGTTATATATGTACAACCAACTATTATTAGTAATTCAAAATACTGGTACTATAAGTGCCGAAAAAATATTTATAACGTAACTAAATGGCTGGCAGTTGCGTCACTATGCTAGTAGGAGTAAAATTATGTTTCATCTAAGTTTGTACATAACAACATATCTGAGAGATGGTCCTAAACCCATTTCAGATATATTTCTGAACCAAGATAATATATTTTTCCTACACAAGCGCACTGAACTTCAATATTTTTAAGGTCTTCATTTATTATAAAACTAAAATAAGTATTATATTTGTAGTTTTGATTTTGTTCTTCGATGGATAAATAAATATATTTTATGGTCGACCGATATAACTTTACATACATACTTTACCATACATACTTTACCATACATACTTTACCATACATACTTTACCATACATACTTTACCATACATACTTTACCATACATACTTTACCATACATACTTTACCATACATACTTTACCGTACACACTTTACATAAGGGCTGTCCAAAGTATGGTCCACGGGCCAAATGCGGCCCGCGGCTAATGTTTGTGCGGCCCGCGAGATGTTTTTAAACCACATTATTTTATTTTTATGGTATGCTAAATAAATGAATTTAAATTGATAAATTAATAAACTGAATTTATTAATATAACCATATTTTTATTTTTGTCGAACACAACTATGAACATATGTATTTGTTTCTGCGGTCATCCAATCTGTTTACTGATTTGTATTGATCTGTGATCGCATTTGGTCTAGACAGCCTTGACTTAACACTATATGTTACTCAATTATAATTGTTCATATTACATACATACTAATTTATAAACAAATTATAATTCTTATCTATTATAATATTTTTCAGGAATATATATAATACAGACTTGCACACAATATGTTAATCAAAAATTTCATATATAGAGGTTGTATGGTGTGTAAATACGCCTATAAAATGTCACGACAGTGCATGCTGCTTTCATAGAAAGGCTTCTACAGTATTTTATTAGTATGATTCAACAGAAAACCAATCTATATTCAACGCAATATTATAAATATTATTTTTACAAAGATTGATAACGGTCTTTTGAGCATAGGGATAACATAGTAGTCACATGGTGCTGATTCAGGTGAATATAATGGTTTTAGAATGACATTTGTTGAATTCTTGAAGAAATGTTTTTGAAGAGATGTTGCATTCATTGCCCATAAATCTTTTTGTAAACAGTTTTACATAAACGTTGCATAATACATTATAACCTTGTTAACATTAAGGCCCGGCGGAAGGAGTGTACACCATACAACATCAGTACAAAAAAAAATTGCTGACATGATCTTAATTTTTGCACTAAAAATAAATTTAACATTATAACCGTATTTATAATGTTATAATGTATTTATGATAACAACTTTGAATATATGTATTTGTTTTTGCAGCCCTCCAATCTGTACAACAATTTGTATTGGCCCGCGATAGCATCTGGTCTGGACAGCCCTGCTTTGCATAGTTGGCGAATAATTTTTATTTGTAAAATATGTGGCAGCAGCCTTTACAAGTCCAGTGAATTAACAAACTCCGTTGGGAAATGGGCAGTCTCGTTTTCATCTACACTTCATCTACTGACCTAACAATGTTCGCTCTGCAGGCACCAAACAAACTTTATAATTATAATTATAATTATAATTTTATAATATAATCAAATTTTATAATTTTCAAATCAATTGGCTAAGTGTTTTCAAAGCATAAGCAAATGTATAATAAATTCATATATATTACTATAAAAAGTCAATGACTGATTGGTTAAGAAATGATAGGGTAATCTAGACCCAATTCAGCAATAATTAAATATATTTTTTGCTTTGATCGGCGGAATAGTTTTGAATAATTTTCCACTATGCAAATAATAAAACATTTATATTAAATGATAGCATATATCAGCGTGTTTCTTGCAATATATTGTTTTCTATTTCGCTGCATATTTGTGGAATAATCTTAAATAATTTAGAAGAAAAATAATAAATACTTAAAAAAATTATTTTAAATTAACATTTTCGAAGTATACTTTTAAGCGCTTGTGTTATAATTTAGTGGTTGGTTAGTGGCTCACGACTACCGTTTTTGGTGTTTTTCAATTTCAAAAATTTTTCTTCAAAAAGTGATCTGTTTTCTTCCCTTAAAGAGTGTTTTAAAAACATTTAAAAAATAGGTACTAAAAATCTGAATATCACGTTTATATATTTTATTTTCTTTTTTTTTGGTAATTTCCAATTGTTCTGTGCTTCAATTAATTGCCCTGGTTTATTATTTTTTGCAGGCTAATTTCATTATGATAATGCACCAAAATTATATTAAGTATGTTGGTAGTTTGTTATGTTCTGCAGAATTGTTAGTTGTGTCTGCAGCTTCAACGTTAAGGTAATTCATTATAAAATTTATTATCAGTATTCAGAAGAATACAGGAAGTTTTACTTTATAATTATTATTGTTAGTTAAATAAAACTTTAATATTGAAAGCCTCTGTATCAAATACAATAGTTTTTTATGGTACTGTGATAATAAATATTAAACTATATTTTTAAAAATAATAGAATAGTTGTTTGTATGAATCGTGTAGTAACTTAGGCGATAGATTTCTCCTGTATTACTTCTAGACTGTTTATAATAATATAGACTACTAGAGAAATAATGATTATTGAACTATAACTATATAAAAATTATATAAAAATATAAATATAATTAATTGATTCAATTATTCTGTAGCTGGTTTATGATTTCGTTCTAATATAACACAACAAGCGAATTTGTCAAAAAACTTTCGAACAAGTACGGCTTTGGTTTAGTTGGCTAATAAACACTTACTTGAGCTTCAAATTTAGCAGACTACGAGTTCAACTCTTGGTACTTGTAGTCTCCAAAAAAAAATTATTTACAAATAATTAAATATAAGATAAATATATAAATTCAATTAATTAAAATAATATAAAAAGAATTTTTGTTGTTGTAGTTTACTAGTTTTCGTTAACTTCTCTTTCAAAACTTTAGATGTTAGAAAATTAGATGTGTTATCCTTACTTTATGGAAAGCAGTTTTAAAAATATATGACGTCACATTGTTTCACACACAGTAGCAGTTAGAAAGTACTTTCTTTTTTTTGTTTTGTGATAGTTTCATACATTTGATTTATTTAAGTACCACCCACACACAACCTTTCCCACTTTGCAATCAAGCACCGTTACTCCTTCTACTTGTAGCGTCACCTACCACTTTGCTTTAGTGTTTGGCGTTCCCCGATTTCAAGATATTGTCCTCTTTCTTCTTCGTTAAGAAATTGCTTATTTTTCTCTCTCTCAAAGAACGTTTTAAAATTATATTCATCTTTTTATATACTTACTTACTCATTTATTTATTCGAAATGTGCATCGACTTCCGGCGATGTAATGTTTGAACATGAATGTGACGTGAAAGTTTCTGTTATGCTTCATTAGTAACGGTTGGTATATCAAGATCGTGATACAGTAAAATGGAGAATTAACTTTTAGTCGTAAGAGTTTGTTTTGTTCAGATGGGTTTTTGCAATTGATTATGTGAGAAGAGTTTGTTTTGTATTCACATTGTTGAGTGCCTGCCGATGAGGACACGCATTTTGTTAAGCCTTATAATAAGAGTTTATTGATTATCGCTTCTTCCTCAAATGCTCCTTCCAACGAAAATCGCATGGAAGTATTGTACTATTACTGCGTCTTATTTCTGCCCGTGCCAATACAAATTCAGTTGTCAATTGCAATTAACTCCTCACCGCTCCTGTTGTTTTTTTTTTACTGTCAGAAGAGCAGCACAAATGGTATATTGATATATGGGAAGTCGATTGTACACAATAAATACAAAAACACACAGAATATGGTGGGTGTGGCATTGTGTCCCATTCAAGTTGTAAAAGCTTTTTGGCGATTGACCAAACTTGTGTGAGGTCTCGCGTTGTCTTGGTGAAACACTACACCTTTCCTGTTGATTAGTTCTGGCCTTTTCTGTTGAAGTGCATCATTCAGTTTGTCCAGCTGATGACAATGGACTTCCGAATTAATCGATGTGTTACCCGGTAAAAGCTCAAAAAAACGATTCCTTTAAAATCTAATCAAACAGACAGCATTACCTTTTTTTGGTGAATATCGGCTTCGGAAATGGTTTGAGTCGGTTCATCTTTTTTAGTTGGTTTAACGTTGTTGTATACAACCCATTTTTCGTCCACAGTGATGATGCGCTTTAAGAACGGATCATTTTCGTGACGTTTGAGAAGCGAATCGTAAACGTCAATGCGGCGAGATTTCCCACAGATTTCTCTCTGTGAGAATATGGGAAACCCATACATCGAGCTTCTATGATAATCTCAGGCCTATCAAGTGGCCATAAACTGTTGAATTTGATAAATTTAACCTCTATCCGATCTCACGTGTTGTTATTCGCCGGTTCGCATCAACTAATGTCTTTATCAGGTCTTTATTAGCCTCCCGAACGTGATGCATCTTCGACATTACAATTGCCGGATCCAAATTTAGCGAACCAGTTCTGGCACTGGCGTACTGTCAACATACCTACTCCATATACATCGTTCAATTTCTTTCTGGCTTGAACAGCATTTTTACTCTTTCGGTAGTAAAACAGTAAGATATGTCGAAATCGCTGCTTATCGTTCTCCATATTAAAAAGGGCACCAACCAAAAACTACTGCGTAGAATTAATTGGAATTTTTCAAACACAAGCCTTGCTATACGAGCTCTCAAAACATATAAAAATTAAACGGCTTAAGGGTACAGTTGGGTGCAAAAAAATACAATTACATCCTCTGTCGGGAAAAAATGAAATATCTTTCCGAACAACCTAAAATTTTTTACGAAGGTCCGATGTGCAATACCTTGTAGAAGGCTCCGAAGAAGGAATGGATTATATTTTTATTTTCTTCAATTTGTAACAATCGGTATTGTAGTAGTTTTTCCAAAACTTTGGAAAACTATATCTGTAGCTACAAGGTCACACTCTGGCAACATTTTTAAATTCAGATTATGTATTCGATAGTATACCTTCAATGAAGTAACCGATTGAATGTAGATTTAAATTTTATTCAATCAGGGGTGGTTTCTATTTCATTGAATTCATATCGAATGAAGCAAATAATTCATATTTCCAAATTAGAAAGTTATAAATAAGACAGTTTTACCGGTATTGAATGCTGCGATTTTCACCTAAATACTTAAATAGCGTTTCTTGTTCTCTAAGTTTTGCTAAAATAATTAAAACTGTGAGAGAAGATACTGCAGTTGTGTTTTGCCTAGTTTAGTCAATGAAACAGAAAAATGCCGGTTTGGGATTGGTAGTGGAGCTAACTTGAACTGTTGAAGGAAATAGTCAATCTCCTGTTATAGTTATTAACCCGTAAGGATCATCGCTATATTTTAGATACCACTACATCAAAAGTAGTTCGAATACGTAAATGTCTAGATAGTTGATCTCCTTTGTAATTGCCTGCGAAAATCTTGAATTTGGTGTTTGGTGGAATTTTGAGCAGCATATTTTTCATGTCGGTTAAACTTGTGCAGAGGGACAAAACACCAATCTTATTGAATAGACATTCAGGAAGAAATTGCACCGAATATAGTGACAGAAACTGAAGACTAGTAGTGCAGGGAAAAAATTACGGATATAATCTTTACGAAATGGAAACATTTTTGTAATAATAATATAAAATTAAATATATACGTCCCAAAAAAGATTTTGGATTTATTTCTTTTTTTCACTATTTATTCTCAATTCTTTATAACGCATTAGAGCTAAATACGTTTGACAAAGAAACCATTGACAGTAACGATTCTGAAGTGCTAATTGATACACGTGTTTTCAATTGAATGAAATTAAATAAAATTAGAGAAAATCTTATAAAGTTCAAACTTTATTATAAAATATTTAAATATCAGTATATACTCGTATATCGTTTTTAATTGACTATACTTAATTTTTACTATTTTTTTAACAATACCTCTGTCAGCTTTTTTTTCGTCGTTTTATTTATAATTTTTAATAGACAAATTAACGAACAGATGCTAAACATTACATACGTTTATATATTAAGCGGAATAGTTTTTCATGTACATGCATACATATCTATGTAGTAATACTTATTACTGCACAGATATGTAGATACTAAATATTAGTATTACCTACAAGACCTACTTATACTTGTAGTTAGCTTTGTACCGCATTCTATCGAACTAGTAAACAAATTAAAAGTCTGATTATATATATCTTCCCTTTAATATTATATATAAATTGAAAATTCCTTTATTGAATTGATGTCTTTATGTTACAACTGTTACTAAATTACGCCCCAAATTGATTTTGTTTATATTGTCAATGATATTGTCAGCGGGAAATTATGGACAAAGTTCATATATAAGGTTATGTGTACTTTTTATATGATAAACTTTAGCCTTCACATTGCGTTCTTCAGACGCGACTGTAGGTAAAGTGACGAAGTTGGACCACAATAAGGAAATACAGTGAGCAAATAACATTGTTTTGAAATAAGAAACATTTGCAGTTCTACATTCTGAAATATAGACAAATTCGGCATTAGAGTGATAAATAATCCAAAGTCTTACGTAGACTAATTTCAAATTTTATGAGTGCCAAAATTGAATCACCGAATTTTTTTGAAGGATTTCGCGAAGTGTGAACTACATTAAGACTGAAAAGTTTTCGGAAATTCTCATTTAAAATTCGCGCGCTGTATATTTTTCGATATTTTAAGTTTATGTAGTTTGGCAGCACTGTCCTTAATTACTATGCCAAAAATGAGCGCGATCTGTCAGACAGTTCGTTTAAGGCAGCTGTTGAAAACAGTTCACCTCAGTAGTGCGTTGCGAAATGTCTTCGACGGTCGTACGACCGTCCTGAAAGGCTTTGTACCACTCATAAACTTGAGTTTTCGATAAAACTGATTCCCCATAAGCCTTTTGTAGCATTCGCAACGATTCTGCACACGAAATTTCGTTCGAAACACAAAATTTGATGCAAACTCTTTGTTCAATATTTTTTTCCATTGTTTTTTTCGCAACGCACTACTGAGGTGAACTGGTTTCAACAGCTGCCGTAAACGAACTGTCTGACAGATCGCGCTCATTTTTGGCATAGTAATTGTCCTTAATTGCTGCCAAACTACATAAACTTAAAATATCGAAAAATATACAGCGCGCGAATTTTAAATGAGAATTTCCGAAAACTTTTCGGTCTTAATGTATAATAAAAAAAACCAGAAATTAGCGTCTTCAACGAACGTAAGCGAAAAAGCCAGAAGCGAAAGAGTAGAGCAACAATTAATCATCATTCGAGGGATTCACATTTGCACATTCGCAATAAGGAAACATTTCTAAGAAAACGCGCCCCAACCAACGTAGTCCAGCATGGCGTATACGTAATACCCAATCCGAAGTCGAAACCTTAGAGGAGAACTCGTCTCGTATTTTCGCTTGCAAATTGGAGTTGATCGACTGTTCCACCACAGTGCCAAAGAAATTTCTCTTTTTTCTGCTTTTCGGTGCGCGTCTGACTTAGTTTTGCACGTCGGACTCGTTTTGGCGGAGGCGCTAATTGGTGTCGCAACAATTTTTGTGATTCATTTTGTTTATAATTTTACCATGTGATATTTGAAAACGTTTTTGTGGTCAATTTGAGTCTATAAATGTTTTTATTATTTAAGTGTTTTTATTTTTTTTTCAATAATTAATACGTTTTGAATATAATATTTTTTATGAAAACAAAAAAATTTCCAATGAATTCAGTTATTGTGCTTTTCTGTAATGCCTAAAATCTGCATGAGATACTGATTTCCATACAATATTGAATATTTAAAATTTTGAACTCATGAATAAAATTTTGAAGCGACGCTAAACAGCGATTTTAAATAATCAGGAATAATCGCAGACAAATTTCTTCATTCACTGTGCACAATGAATGAAATGAGTGCACACATACTTATAAGTGCATATAATGATTTAAGACTCATTGGGTATAAAGTTAATGAAGGCAAATATGTTGGTGTTATTGCCTAAAAATATCCAGTGTTCAGGGGCGCTGTTTTCAACAAAATACATACAAAATTTGAATCTTAAGTTCCATGATTGCGAATTTTAGGCTATGGAGCAATAGAAGTATTATTGATTGAGTTCTTCCCATGAAATTAAGCATACGAAGCATAGTCAAAAAATAACGAGAATTTTTATTTATTTTAAAAGTTTTTATTTAACCCACAATGTTCATCTTATCTTTTTGAAAACATCTGAAAAATCTCCTCTGATAAAATGCAGTTAGGTTACTATAATTATCACTTTGACACTGGTAGAACTCCTCTTAGGTGTGATCTTAAGCTTGCTTGCATATTACTGTAAATACTTATTCTTAAAGTATATTTTTGAGTTTCGTAGATAGAAAAAGTCACGATTGTGATATTACAGTGTTATGTTTCTCAAAAAATTCAAAAATGATATTCGATATATTGTTAAAATATATCTAATGATAATTCCTTCATTAGCAAATATCATCTGCTTAGTTTTCTTTTGTTTTTAATTATAATTTTATTGATTACAAGAAGTAGGACCACAGCTTACTCCATCCACAAAATCTTGTTGGGTGTTTTAAAATCGTTCACACAATTCATAAATTCATGGTTGTAACATAGCATCGTCACCAAATATCTATCTGACCATAGCGTTCGCCAGCAACTACGTATGTCGTCATCGTGACAAGATGATACATGCGGTTCATACGATGGTATGTTATATTGAAGTACCATGAAAACCTAAGTTTCTTATGCAAATAAGAACTGAAAATTCAGCAGGAAACCAAGATTTAAATATACATATGTTAATATATGGCCTGAAGTGTGGGTTACATTTTTTAAAAATAATTACATTTGGAATTAATCTTACAGCGCCGATGTTGGTTTTTATTTGAAACATAATAACATAACATTTAAGAATTAGCATTATGTTCAAATGCACAACCCACTGCAGCCAACAGAATGTCTTGTATGTTAAGTGTGTTTATGTTCCTAACATACATACTCACATGTACATTGTATATTTCTTACACATCATATAATTTCGCAAATGCTTGTGTGATATTTAACAATAAATTCAACAAAAATTTTATATATAAATTAATATTGAAATATTTTAATTAAAATTCCAGTTACTTTGTATTTAAAAAAAAATTCGTTACAGCTTTGTTACAAAAATTTTTTACTTCAGATTTTAAAGGCGACGAAAAACATAAATCTGTGTAATTAAAGAAAAAGTAAGATATTGTTTTATGTTTATATTATAGCCGTCAACATTCATTCAACGCAGCAAGCTGGAATTGAATTCAAAAATATTGACATTAGAAAATTATATAGAAAAAAAATAATTTTTCCACAATAAGTTTCAAGTTTTTCGGCTTAAGAAATTAAGATAATACAATACATTAATTTCCGCATAATAATATAGCTTCTGTGATTTTTATTCCGCTATAATACATTAAACTGTGTTATTAATTTAATAATTTCAAAGGACTTTTTTAAGTAAAATTAAATTTTGGTCAAATAAAAATTATTAATAATTATTTATTAATTTTAAATAAAGTACAAATTAAATTAAAGTAACTAATTTAAGCCAAGTCTGTTGCACTGATCGAGTTTATTTTATTTACTGTATTCAAATATTTAAAAATGAAATAAGGTGGTGAAATTAATAAAAACTTTAATAAAGAATACGTATATAATGAATATGTAATTAAAAAAAAATATATAAGCTTTGTACTTACTCTATTACTTACTCTATACTCTATGATAAAATCTTACTATTGCTACTTGCTTTTTTTTGCAAGGAAGATTATCATTGCTGCCTTATTTTTTAATTAAAATAGATTCAAGATTTTGCTAACAGATGCAAAACTTTTTTCGAGCCTTTACATGCACTTACCTCAGTTTGTAAGTGTGAATCAATGTCAACTTGGTCAGGAACAGATATATTTTCCATAGTATAATTCATCCACACAATAGGGTTTCATTTGAATATTAGAGCGAAACGAGAAAAATTTTCAAAATTTGCATTCTTTACGATAGTCAATTTTAAAAGTCGTCATATTAAAAGTAATAAAGAGAAGATTTAAGAGGTTGCGAAATTACAGGAGCTTCGATATTTGAAATAATATAATAAGTATATAATTATATATAATAAATAAATAAATTATAATAATTCTAGTATTTGAGGTTGTACTGTAATTATGCAAATATTTTAAACAAATTTTATATTTCGCATATTAAATAAATTGAACTAATATACATATATTAATGTGGTCTCAAATTTTTTTTATCAAAACAGGTTGTATAGTCGAATACTGAAGACTATGTAACTTCTGGGAAGTTAATTAACTTACATTAATTTTATTTAGTGTATTTGAATATTATAAATTTTTGTTTAAAAACAATTTTTTAATTGCCTTCTAATTTATTTATTTATTCAACCCTATCAACTATTTGATGAACCTTACTCTATCCAACTTGGTGGATGAAAATTATTTGTATTCCCCACTATATTTATCGATATTCTTCTCGCTTAGATTCGATTGTGTTTCTTCTTTTCAAATAAATATCAGTGAGATCCGTGCGGTCGAAAATTGCCGCATGTTTACTCGATAATTATAACTGAATTATAATATTTCAATCAATGAGTTATTTATTAATATTTTTATAAATGAATAAATATTTATTGTCTTAATTTATTTATGAAATCAATTTTATTTGATAATATTTATAAATTGTGAATAAAATGAATTACTACTAAAAATTGATTAAAATTATTGCAGAAAAACAAAACTAATAAATATCCAAAAAAAAAAAACAACAAAAAAACAAGAAAAAAACAAGAAAAAAACAAGAAAAGAAACATTACAAAAACAAATTGAACGCATCGACATCGAAGAAGAGAAATTGCATCGAAAATGCATTAAAAAAAAAAAAATTTTTGTGTGATAGAATTTCGTACAAACAACAAGTAAGGATACCATATAACGTAAAATTAGTAATCAAAATACTTTACTAGAAAAAAGTAAAACTACTGTTACTGAAATGAAAACAATAAATAATAAATAAAATCATTCAATTACTTTTATCGCAGCTATTCATTTTTAAATGTTTGAATGATATTTTTAAAAAAGTGCTGCGGTGGCACTTACTATCTGCTCTGATGCATCACTTTTAACGCATTTATTTCCCATTAATAAGCTAAGATTTTGTGTAATTAATTTCACTATTATTATTACTAAATGAAAAATTTTAAACAAATTAACTGACATAGCTTCACACTAGATTGTACATTAATAAGAAACTGATATAAATGTGTTTCCTAAAAGCGGTTCATTACTTGGTACTTCATCCAAAATCACAACCACAACTATGTTAGAATACAGATACGCAAGTAAAAAATATATTCTAGCTTTTATTCTAATTGATAAGTAACAGTTCTTCATAAATTCATCTCCTCTAATCGTGTCTTTTGATGCTTCAGGCATAACATAATTCTGTTAAGGTTACAGTCCAGCCAGCTTAGCAGTGCAGTTAGCATTGCTGTAAGCGGTGTGAGCGAAAGCGTTCCCACATTTGAAATTATAACTAACGAAGCGAATTAACCAGTTAATTTACTGGTTAATTAGTAATTCTGTTAATACTTTTGTTTACTTATTTCAATATGTTTACCGCATATAAAATGACATAATATTGTTTCTCATTTTTTTATTATTTGCCTATTTAAATATTTATGCCTGTTACGTATTGTTCTTTATAAATATAACATTTTGTAAACATTTTGATGTTTACGAGAATGATGGTAAACATTTTGATATTAATTCGGAAAAATTATTCATCTTGGGATAAATAATAATAAGCGAATTATTCTTTAATTATTTTTTGCTGCTCTTTGAAATAACAGATTGAATTAAGAATTTTGAATACCACATTCTTTTTTAGCGCTTATGTTCATTCGGACTACTACTCTACAATCCTTAGAGTGTTAATATGGGCAGTGCCATAATATCTTGATACTCCTGTTATTTTTTAATTATTAAAATTAATTATGAATATGTGCGATATACGCATGACAAGCAATAAGTTTATCAATTTTAATTGTTTTTTTTTGTTTTTTTTTATTATTGGAGTTTATTAGCTTTTAGCTTGTTTCAAAATTATTAGTGTAAATTTGATAAAAAATGTTGTTAATTAAAAAAATTTTGGATCCCTCGCTTTATTTAGTCGTACATAAAAGCAATAAAAACCAAATGTTAAAACCTTGTGAGTACGTGACCAACACCAAATATTGATAAACTTTCTTAATGACCAAGCGTAGCAGGAGTTACTCTGAGCGTAAGTTTTATACAACATACATATGTATAATTAATATAAATTATTTATTTTTGTTATTTTTGGAAATAAAATTATTGCATTATCTATTGTACTTTCTCACTAACAGCGATCTAACGAATTAATACGTATGTCATGACTGAATAGAATGCACTCCTTTTTATATTGTTCTTGATAATCGTTTTATAATCAGAACTACATACATATGTATGCATATGTGTATATATGTAGTGTAGATTTCATAAATTTTAGAACCTAAAAATCGCTGGCGTCTAAAAATATTAAACTTAGCTTAATTAAACTGACATGCATCTTAGCGACGTGTTTCTTGCGGTTTCTAGCGGTTTCACAGCGATTTTTTGTTGTTGTTTTTTTTGTCGTTAATATTAAAATAATCATAATATTATAAAGTCAAGCAAATGCATGTCGCGTGATAAATTCAAAAGCCATCATAAACATTATTAGTTGTATTGATTATTAATCTGAGCTTAAGATTGTCTAGCTTTTTTATAAAAATGTTGGTTTTTCTGTTTTTTGTTTTTTTGTGATTGTTTTTGTAGCCATTATAATGCCGGTGATTTCTTCTTGTTGACGCTTTGATATGCTTCGAAATTGTAAGTCAAAATAAACTGGTTCGGGTCATGTGGTTCGATGGGGCTTAAGCCTGAGTTTGATGTTTTGTTTCAAATATGAGTTGCTGCTTTCAGTACGACTTCTCAGTTTATAAAAGCATTTAATGACAGAATTACTAAAAATAATTTTCGGGATTTTTAATAAATAAATTAGTTTATTGCAAGAGTGATACAACAGATAACAGTTTCGTTAATAACTTGTGGAATTTGAAATTATATCAAAATTAAACAGAAAAACATTGAGTTAAATTATTAATTAAATAAAAAATATTTCCAGAATTGCATTGTTAAAGATGCCATTAATTATTTTTTAGCGCTTTAAGTGTATGAGTTTTATTTTGACTGGACATTTTCTAGGAAATGTAAGTAAAAATCGATGTAGTATAGAGTAACACAACATTAATAAATGGGGCAATAAAATATATATTTTCAAGAATACCTATTCGTTAACTGCTAAACCTTACAGATTCTAGTCAAGTGACATGAAGGCTGTTTTTCTTGTTGATTAACAAACATCGTGATATGTCTATAATCATTTTCTAAAACGAATTTGAGTCTCATCACATCTTTAAAATCCATATATTATCATATTTTCTTACTCATTAATTTTTTAAATAAACAGTTTTGTTTTGAAATCTACGTCGGAATTAAATTTAACTAAATTGAATTACGATTTAATTTTTAGTTGGTAATTCAAATCAATTAATTCCGCCAGTAGTTTTTTCCAATTTTATTCCTCTTTTTTTCCCATTCTCTTCCTATTGTCCAATTCATCCTGTTCTATTTTTGATTGATTGTGTTTATGTTACCTCTTATTAGCGCTGTACTAGTCTTGATTTTAGTAGGTAGTCTTGTCAAAATCTTGCTTAAGTTTTAAGGATCCACTCATAGAGAGAAGTTTAGTGTTTGCAATATAACATCAAGATAATTGTCGAGTCAACAGAAATTGCTGCTATTGATTGAAACTCCACATCTATAATATAAATGTTTTTTATTTTTGAAAATTATTATAATTATTAGTTTCACTCTATATCGCTTTATAAATGAATTTTTTTTAATTTCACTGAATCATTAAAATTTAAATAAACAACAATTTTAGAGAATTAAGTGGAGTGCTTCTTAACCCGATTTCGACAAATACTTTCAAAGTGTGGGTAAATTGCAAAACATATTTTAATATATTGAATACCATTCTCAAGTGAGTGCTGGGGATTTACCTAGAATCAACGAAGTGATTTAATAAGCACTTGAAAGTAGAAATAGTAAAATTTCGCTTGTATCGCAGTGGTTTTATATACAAAAATCACTGTGACTGATTTGAAATGAACATTGTGAGTAAGAAATATAAATAAATTTTAAATAAATATTAAGTTAACTTTACACATTATTAATATTTAGATAAAAATATAGTAAATGGATAGATAGTAGAAAGCCGTCTCATGAAAGACAAACTCTTCGTGATACCATGGAAATTTTTTAAGGGTGACTGTGGGTATATCATCTATTCGGGATCGGAAATGGGTACTGGTAATATCTTTAACTCTATGAGTATAAAACAGTCAATTATAATTATTGTTCCATTTTTTGAATTATTATTTCCATTACGATTTACTTTCTTGAAGTGGGATAGTCATGATTGCTGATGAATTTACTTCGTTAAATATTCCTAAGACTAATTTTCGGTTTAGTAACTATCTAAATTGGTTTGAGTCATTCAATGTATTAAATTTTTTTTAATAACAAAATGGGATTTAAAACGATAATTATTTTTTTTCAATATGTTAATTAAGAAATAATGAATATTGAACTGAAGTGATAAAAATGCTCAATTTTGATAAGTGCGAAATTGTTAATTCCAGCAAACGGAAGTTCGTTAATAAAATGCACTGGGTTATATATATATCTAAACTACGATACTCGTAGATATATTGAAGATACTTATTAAGTGTAAACACAGATGGCAAAGAAGATGAATATGGTTTGGGGATTGAGTTCAACATTTAAAATTGCAAAATGATTTTGTTTCAAATAGAGTGTTCTTAGTTTTATTAAAGAGAAATTTATTTTTATTATTTATAAAGTTTTATTAAAAATATGTTGTTATTAATACTCTTTTTATTGATACAGAAGAATCAATATTAGCAAAATTGATTATTTAATTAAGTTATGACACAGTGTATAAAATTTTAAAGATGGAGTTATTCTGCTCACATATTCTCATATTTCATTTCTCAATTCCGAATTTTGTTTTGTATTGTACCAAAAAGAGATATTTTGGAACATCTGTGTTTAATGATGTTTTGAAAAGCCTTCCAACCTCACAATAAATCGCACTAAATTCGCCCTAAATTATTGTCATCATTCATTTACCAATTTGCATTAAGTGCTTACCTAATTAGTGGATCATAGATGTGACACAATGCCCGTTTACGGATTCAATCGACGCCATTTACTATGTTTCTGTAGCACTCTGAAGTAAACATAAAATATTTTGGGTGCTGATCTTAATTTTAGTTTATTGTATACACAAAAATAAAAATAGTATAGTTTTTATATAAAAGTGTGTAATAATTTGTCCTACAACAAACCGTCGTCAGTTTACTATTTATTTTGCTTGGATAATTAATTAGCGTAATTATTGCTCCTTTTTCATCGAATCGCAATCATTTTGCAAATAAATGTTATATTTTATCAAATATAAATTTTTTTCTGTTTTCGTTTTTAACTATAAATAAATAATAAAATATCTAAACTGGTTTAAACATTTTAACACCTTTGACGGCTTTTCCGTCAAAATGTGAAATTTCACGCATTCCAATTTCAGTTTCTTCGAAGATTTCAAATCCTACGGTCAGAAGCTCTTGAATAGCTAATCATCTTAGAACGATTTCTGTTTAAAAATAATATATCAAAAAACATTTTGATTCAACAAATTTTGTAAATTTCTTATATTAGTTTTCATATGAAATTATGTAATTATGGACTTTTAAGGTCAAGTGTGATTATTTCATGGAAAAACAAAAAAATAATTAAAAACGAAGATGGAATATCAAAGGGAAGATTTGTGCGGCTGTGGTGCAAAGTGTTGAAAGGATATAAAAATCCTTAAAAAAAATCATTGAAAAAAATCAAATTAATTGAAATAATTTTATAAAAATAATGTGGCATTAAATTGCTTTCAAAAAACTTTTAATTTAAAAATAAAAAACTTTTTTTTGAAACTTGCCATTCAGAAAATTCCAGAGGTAAATGAAAATTTAATTTTGTATTAAAAACCTATAGTATTATGAAAAAAATCGAGATAATGGATGTATATCTTTTAATTATTTAAATATTTATGTTATTGAAGATATTATTCTGTAATAATCAAAATTGACATGTATAAAAGATATTCAGGACGATTAAGCTGAAATCATTAATACAAAAATTTTTTAAGATTTTTTTTAATATCTTACCAGAACCAAATTTGGTTCAATAAAGATTTTAATTAGAGGAGGTTAATAATTTCTTCAAAAAAAAAAGATACTAATACTATTATTTATTTATATAAAAAAAATTCTTCTAAAATTACTCGATATTTACAATGATATATTGAAGCTATCAATACCAATAATGAAGCATAACATACTATATATTACTGTATAATTTTAAAGACCGGAATCCCCGAAGCTAATATTAAATAAAAATATCTTGTATTAGCTATGAGATAATTATCATTATATTATATCTGATATAACGAAAGCATAGCATTTAGTATTTACAATGCAATAAAAATTAAAAAGTCAATTTCGGGTTTGCTGAAGCTAAAATATCTTTCGCTCTCAGAGTTATTGAGAAATTACTAATATTTTAACTTAAGTTTTAGTTTAAAAACTTAAATTCAAAAGCTTATCTAGACTTTAGTCTATTTAATAGACAAACAACAACATGATAATATTCTCACCAACTAAATATGCTAAAATAATACTAGAAAATATAAAAGGTTTTTCATTAAAGAACATGAATTTAAATTTTTACGATTTTATAGCAGTTTTATTCAAATCAACCGACTTTGTTTATAGTTATAATAATTACATGCAAATCACGAAGATAATTTATTTATAATATTAACTGAAATATATGGAGACAAAGTTAGTAACCGAAAAAAAAATTCAACATCTCAAATTCTAATTTCGAGAAATTTCAAAATGTTTTTTCGGACATAATACCATCAATTTTACTTTTCTTAGATAGGGAAACCATTTCCAAAATCTATTCCAATATATAAATGTATTAATTCACACTTTATCTCAGAAAGGTAGACAAGACAAAATAAATTATTAGAAGCTTAAATTTAGGGTATCAGACACAACACACAGTTTTTATTTTAACTTTTTAGTTTCCAGCTCTATCTTAAATATATAATAGTATTTATAATAGTATTATTGAATATAGTGTGTTTTTAGAAACTAAAAATTATGACAGAAAATGCTAGCCTCTTTATATTACTAAGCCAAATATATTAATATCTCTCTTCGCTGGCAGTCAATCCTTTATTGAGCTTCTATGAGTCAGTTGGATGCAACAAATACTCCCTCGTTTTGACAGAAAATAAGGGAAGTTTGGGAAATGCTGTGATGGAGAAATGCTCATTTATTTATTTATTCGTAATAAGCTGACTGAAGACACGACATTCATATCTTTTAAATAAATAAAAATATATTTATTTACTCTTGAAAACATGAATTTTTGAACATTAAACTGTTTTGCTAGAGGCTAAGCTGCTTTCGATTGGTGAATCTGGGGTGCCAAATTTTCAATCGAAATTCACTTTTAGTGTAATTTTCATTTTCGAAATTTATAATATTTAAGATTAATTTATAACATATTAGATATTTTGCGAGAGCAGCAAGGTTACCGCGAAATTAACAGCTGTTTTATAAGACTTGATGAATGAAGTAATAAATGTCTACTAACACTACTGCAAAAATGTTAGTAGTATCTCAACTCACCATAAGATGAGGGAGAAAACGGGTTGTAACCTAACATGATTGAAAAATCCAATAAGATAATTCAGTATCGCACTGTGTGAACATTCAGTTAGATAATTACACAAAGGAAATTGCTGCTCATCAGATAATAGTAGTTGAGAGTGAACTGCATCACACTATTCAAACCTAATTCGTTAGAGGGATATCTAGTTTCTGAGACTAAAATTTGATAAAGTCAGTTTTGAAAACATCAAAAACTTATAATGTTCGCATTCCATAATGAACTCCATAATGAACTATTTTAAGAGTTTTCCAAAGCAATCGGATACATTTAGAAGTAATAAGGTGTGAAATGGGGTAGAATATTGTTTAATCATCAGATATAAGTATAGTACACACTTTACACTTTACACTAGATATATATATCCACATAGAATATATATATACCTAGATATTCGTAAATATCTAGATATTATTTAATAGTTTTGATAATTGATATAACATCTTGATATAACATCTTTATGATCACACTATTTATGCATGACCGTTTCAAATCAATCATTTGACTTTTGTATATATAATTGTCCTAATAATAAAATCATGATTGTTAAATTAATACCGTGTTGCATCCAATTTTTATATTTCTTGTTTAATTCAGCTAAGTAAATTTAACAAATATGTTTCGTGGATAAAGATTTTTTGACTATTTCAAATGTAGATACTCAATAACTCTATATTTCCTAAAAAAAATAAAATAAGAATAAAATTATAATTAAGTGAAATAAAGGTACGCAATGGATGAATGTATATATATATATATATATATATATATATAAATTTTGATGTTTCCAAAGCCATGTTAAGCTCTTTTTCTGTAGAGTTTAGGAACAGAATACTCGAATATCTGTTCCAACTTATGTATATACCCGTATATGGGTATAATTGTTATAAGAAGAAGACGAAATAAAGTTTTTCAAATAATTAAGAAATAATAGTGATAATTATTCTTTTCTTCAATTTAATAAACAAATATAAACCAATATTTAATTAACATTTAATTTTTGTATTTTTGTTAATTTTTCTATTTTAGCTTGTCATTGCATAATTAAAGCAAATTGGGTTACCTTAAAGCGCAAAAAAGCAAAACAAACAACGATTTCTTCTCACTTCGAGTTATAAAATATATCAGTGCTATCACTACTACAACAATATATACTACTACTCTAATAATAGATTTAACTACCATCATAAAAGCGAAAACTAGCCTAAAACATCTGTTAAAAATACAGATAGATTGCTCCTTCGTGAAATATGGATTTCGATCAAATTCTTGCCAAATGTGGTGACTGGAATAGGTACCAGCTTATGATACTAAGCCTCTTTGGGTTAATCAACATTATTGTGTCAATGCATTATTTTACACAAACTGTTATAAGCTTTGTACCAGATCATTGGTGCTATCATGAAAAATTAGAGAACAAGACCTATGAGGAAATAGCTGCAATTTATTCAAAAGCTAAGCGTCCATTTTGCACACGGTTACAGGATATTAATGGAGCTAATATTACGTATAGCAAGGAGAAATGTGAGCGCTGGATTTATAAATACGATTATGGCTATAAAAGTATGAATACAGAGGTGAGTAGAGTTATGCTCGTATAACACAAATCGTCATAGCACAAATGACTTGATTATAAATTTTTGGTCTGTGCCGTTCCATTTAACAGAACTTTTCTTTCTTCTAGTTGAATTGGGTTTGTGAATCGGCGTACAAGGCTCGTGTCGGCCAGTCTTTGTTTTTTATTGGATCTGTTGTAGGTACGCTTTTCTATGGTTTGCTTTCCGATAAAATTGGACGTTTGCCGGCATTGATATTATCTAATTTATCTGGTTTCATTGGAGATTTTTCTACAATATTTACTAAAAGTGTCACCACTTTCACATTATGTCGCTTCGTTTCTGGTTTAGCAGCGGACACCAATTTTTACTTGATGTATATTATAGGTAATATTCTATATGGCATATACTTCAATTTTGACGTAGATAGACTTGAATTATATATATTAATAAATTTTATATATATTTAAATGTTAGTGCTTGAATACATGCGACCTTCTATGCGGACACTAGGCATTAATATGGTAGTTGGGATTTTTTATTGCGTTGGTCTAGTATTCACGCCTTGGTTGGCTGTTTTAGTTGGTCATTGGCAATACTATTTAACGTGTACTTCACTACCAATACTCTTTATTGCCATGTATTATTTTATGGTGCAAGAGAGTGCACAATGGCTAGTTACACGTCATGATATAGATGGCGCTATTAAACGTTTGAAACGTGTTGCCAAATTTAATGGTCGCATTGTCAAAGATGAAGAATTTGAAGAATTTCGCAAGCATTGCGAAAAACAACAACAAAAGAAGGAAGGAGAGGTGCAGAAGCATGCTAATTTAATCGACATGTTCCGAACTCCAAGAATGCGTAAACATACATTGATATTATTTTTTAAGTCGTTAGTATCAGTTTTTATAATTTAACCGTTAAATACGATAGTGTTTAATGAGAATTTAATAAATTAAATTTTTTAGAATGGTTATAACGCTTTGCTATGATGTTGTATCGCGTAATGTGGAAGGCATGGGTGTGTCACCGTTTGTGATGTTCTCGCTCAGTGCATGTTCAGTGTTACCTGCCAGTGTGCTACTTATACTCTTACAAGATCGCATTGGTCGTAAAGGTATGGCTGCAGGGTCTCTACTAGTAGGTGGATTCTTTACAGCTGCCGCCGGTATTGCTATAGCGTACGAACAGCATTCACATAATGCCATACTTTTAGCATCTTTAACCATAGCTGCACGTTTTGGAGTTTCCATTTCATATGAATCGGGGTCACAATACGCCACAGAGCTAATACCTACGTGTGTACGTGGCCAAGGTGTGGCGGCAGTTCATGTAGCGGGATTCGCTGCTTCATTTTTAGCACCTTACATATTGTATTTGGGTCATTTCTTTAAACCGGCGCCGTCAATTATTTTAGGAGTATTATTTTTCTGTGGCTCTTTTGTGTGCTTATTGTTGCCGGAAACCTTAAATAAGTAAGTCAGGTTTTTTTTGTCTATATTGGTACTACTGAATACAAAAACAATTTATATTTATATTTTAATAGAGCTTTGCCCTGTACAATAGAAGAAGGTGAGGTATTTGGTAAAGGTGAACGGATATTCAGCTTTCCATGCTGTTCAAAGGATGATGATGACGAAGCTGATAGCGACACCAAAATGGAAGCGTATAAGAGAAAAGGTTCTTTGGCAATAATTGAAAATTTCACTACAGATTCCAACAGCAATCGGTGCGAGAGCTGAGAAACCAACTGAAATTGTTTTCGTAATTTGCGGTTTAAGTTAGTTTAATTTTGATAAACTTAGTTAGGTAGTCTGCATGCGATAGACAGTCCGTAGGTAATATTTAGCTTATAAAAGACTCAGGTGTTAAGTTGTTTGCTAGTCAAACAAATAAATATTGAACTTGGCAGGTCCTCTTATTTAGTACATAAGTAGTTTTTAAGGAATTTTATTTATAAAGTATACTTTTATACTTCACATAAAACTTATATATGTATTTGTGTATATATTGCACTAATAGTACATAATAACATATTAATTTATAGAGAATTGTTAAGCACTTGATTTATATACGATTTTACAGAAACCCTACTGCCAATGCTAATTATGTTAATATAATTTATATAGTCCATTATGTGTGTAAACATAACAAATATATTGTTCCGTACATTTTTATAAATGTTGTAATCAGTTGAAATAAAACTTTGAATACGAGTTTAAGTTCAAAATTTACAAAATATAATTCTTAGCGATATGCAAGTTACAAAATTATATTACAAGATAAAAAATACTATTATATGACGTAAAAGTATTTTATTATGTCTATAAAGAACACGTATAAGATATCCCATATACTAGACTGTACTTAGCAATGATAAGGAAAATATTCATTGAGGAAGTCAAACACCATTGTAGTGAGGTTGTAGGCATATCTCCTACCAATTGAAGTTATTCAAAGCAAACAGTGATTCGATGTTTATTTATTAGCTGGTCCTATAATTCATACCCCAATTTCAACGATGTATTCAATAGAACCTCGTTTCATATATCTAATCTTATATAAATATAATTTTATTTGTTAGTAAATTATTATTAGTAAAAGTTAGCATAATTATAGAAAATTCTAAAACTTCAATGATTGCTTAGTCGTGGCGTAGTTGGACATAATATTGTTGTCATACTTGAATCGTTAAAATAACTTCATGAATGGATTACAATGTAAACAATGAGGTGGGATCGAAAGAAAATAGAGATCAATGTGAAGGATTATGTGAAGGATAATAAAAGATAATGATGAAAGTGTGGGGAGTGATTTCGGATTTAGTTCGAGTTGGAGCACGTCTTGGTGATAGATATGTTTATGCGTGACAACTAACTATCAAAGCGTGGCTATATTTTGGTGCACGTAAAAATCGACATTTAGTTTTAGAGATGTCAGATGGCGACTTATTAGACACATTGCTGCAAGTTAACGTGGTTTTTAAAAATGTGCTTTCTCCGATTATATTAGCTGTAGCAAGCATTTAAATATCTCTTTTCCACCAGTTTTGATAAACCTTCAACATTAGCTTAATCCTTTAATGATTAAAATTCGGGACTAATTCATTTTAATTAACATTAGTACTATCACTATATAGTAGATTCGAGTGGTTCCTTCAAATATAAAACAAGCCTTGGACATATATTATGAAATCGCCATTTGTAAATAAATCGGGGACTATGACCACTTGGATAAGGGGCTTCTTACAATATTATATTCCAAACTGTATGACTGTTATTGCAATTACCAGATTCTGAAGAGTCTGGAACTGCAGATAATACAGTGCCAGAAATGGAGTTTTATTCCTCGAACTAGGTTTATATTCAGTTCTAGCTATTAGAAGTATATGTGGTACAATATTCCAGTAGTACCA
The DNA here is from genome assembly GCF_002237135.1 of Teleopsis dalmanni. Classification (NCBI taxonomy): domain Eukaryota; kingdom Metazoa; phylum Arthropoda; class Insecta; order Diptera; family Diopsidae; genus Teleopsis; species Teleopsis dalmanni. Next base: position 111,889,048 of record NC_051847.1, on the reverse strand, counting down.
AATTTTCTTCCGTTTAATTGATGTTAAAAATTTAATTCAAAAACGTATTTGTTGAATTACTGTTCGATGATCTAAAAAAATGACTTCCATCAATGAAATAATCAAAAACAAAAAATTTAAACTGATTTTGTTCCGAAATGATGTGTTGTCGTTCAATGTCTTCATATTTGACAGTAATATGTTATTTGAAAAAAATACGTATGATATAATGATATAAATATGAAGTTAGCAGTGCTGAATGAGTGTAGATTGTTAATAGTAAAATAAAAAAATTATCAGAGAATTTAAAAAGTCTAATTATGAATCTTCGCAATAAATTTAGCAATACACGTCACTAATTGCTTAACTCAATAATTTTTTCTGGTAATCTCTTTTTTTATTTCTTTTAATAAAATCGTGATAATATTATTGATTTTCATATTACACAAAAATAATTTATTTAATATCAGAAATTTTCTGATTTTTTTGTAAACGATTCTTCCTATCAAAACACGGAAAGTAATACCATTTTTCATTAATACCAAACTGTTCTCCATCCTTTAAAGTTTCAGGTAATTTTCTAAAAAAAAATATTTTAATTTTAAGATTACTTAATATTCAAATCAGCGACTTACTTATGCAATGTTTCCGGTAATGCCAAACATAATCCAGCACCGAAAAACAGAATAATGCTAATAAAAATTGATGGCAACGGTTTGTAAAAGGTGCCTAAGTAGATTATATATGAACTCAAGAAACTAAAAGCATAGCCTACAACATGTATGTTTGAAACGCCTTGACCACGCACGGTTGTTGGTATAATTTCTGCAGCATACTGTGCTTCAGCATCGTAAGCGACAATAGCACCGTAGCGCCCTAAGCCGACCATAATAGCTAGCAATAGAGCATTATTCTGTCGGTCCAAAAATGCGATTAGAAAGCCAGTTACAGCTGTTATGATGGCACTAACAAAGAGGCAACTACACGCCATGCCCTTGCGACCAATAATATTTTGTAGAAATATTATGGTAAGGCCACCGGGAATGTAAACAATAGAAGTGAAGGAGAATAGCATGAATGGTGATGTGCCTAGACCCTCCATGTTACGACTTAAAATGTCAAAAGTTAAAGTTACAATCATGCTGAGAAGGAAATCTAACTTTATACGCATATTCTTATTAATCTTAAAAAGCTAATCTCACTTACGATTTTATGAGTAGTATTATAGTAAATTTCCGTAGGCGTGGCGTACGCAGCATACCCAAGAAATTGTCCTTCGTTTTGTTCAGTTTTTTTTCAGCTGCAAATTTTTCTTCATAATGATGAACGAATTCCGTGAAGACCTCTTCGGGAACGGTTCGCTTGTTAAATTTAGCGACACGTTTAAGGCAACGTACTGCACCCTCGTAATTTTGTTTAGTGATTAACCATTGAGCACTTTCGCATATAAACAGAGGATAGACAAGCACCAATATAGCTGGCAATGAAGCGATTAGTAAATAATAACGCCAGCTGCCCACCCATATTGCATACCAGGGCGAAAGTATTAAACCGAAACAATAGAAAAATCCAGTGATAATGTTAAGACCGAATGTCCGCTTTTTCTGATTGAGATATTCAAACACTAAATAAAAAACAACATAAACGTACATGCACATTATGTAGCAGCTTGCATAGTGTGTATATGTGTAGTATTCACCTATAATATACATAAGAAAGAATATTGTATCCGTTGATATGCCCGATATAAAGCGGCCGACAGCAAATGCAGGTAAAGAGTAGACAAAAGATGTAATAAAATCCCCTGTAGCACCAATTAAAGTACTGATGAGTAAAGCGGGCAATCTACCGATCTTGTCTGCCAGAAAGCCGAAAAAAATGGTGCCCAGGACCGAACCGATGAAGAAAAAAGATTGACCAATTGCTGCTTTCACCGCATCATTGCACACCCATTTAAGCTGAAATTGCAAGTTATGGAAGAAATATTACAGGTAACATAGCATAGACGAGCAATATGCATAAGTATATGAATATGTATTTTTTTTAGTTTTTAAAAATTGTAAATTACTTCAATTCACTTTGTTTTTACTTTCTTTATCTTTTAAATTTAGTCAGTCCCTACACTCACTTCAGTTGTAATACTGCGGTAACCACTTTCGTATTGAAATATCCATTCGGTGCAAACACCTTCCTCCGCCAAGACTGCTACGCCATTTACCACATCACTTACTAAATTGCAAGCAGGATTAGGTGAACTCTCATGTATTGAGCGCAATTCGCTAAACGTTAAATTTTCTAGTTTTGGATGATAGCACCTGTTTTTAGGATACGAGCACACAGAAGATATTCAAGGAAATTTTTCCATATTTAATCAAAATCAAGTCTTTTACCAGTGTTCCGGTGTGAAGCTTATTATTGTCTGTGCAAAGTAGTGGAATGATGATAATATGTTAGTATAGCCATAGAGCATGAGCAACACAAATTGATAACGTCCGAAATTTCCACATTTTTCCAATATGGTGTCGAAATCCATTGAAGATGTTTTCCTGTTCTTACATTTAGTTGACAATAACTAACGTTTTGATAAAAGATCACCGTTTCTCCGACTACCGATTACATTTGTTTATGTTTAAAACCTAAAAGCTACTGAATATTGCAATTGCATTTTTAAGATGGAAAATATTTTAGATAAGCATTGATTTACCACACTAACATAAAATTAAATTGTTTTATTAATTTTCACGAAATTATCTCGTTTATCCTCATATAAAATACTTCTGCAAAAATGTACGTAAGACATCATGAAGTCATATACAATAAAAGTATTTCTCAGTGGAGTGAGTGTCTGAGTTCTGAGCTCATTTTCCATATAGAAACATCATAAAAATGTTGATTGTGTGATCTTGTTTGCATAGTATTCACCATTATCACCATAATCGGCAATAAAGCTAATCTCCTCAAATATTGTTAAAATAATTTATATACCTATATTGTATGCATATACTTTATATAAACTCATTTGTCTCTGAACTTGTCAAAATGTAATAAAGTTAGTAAACAATCTGAGCGCCTTCAATTTTAGTTTAGAAGCATGTGTCTAAAATTTGTTAAGCTACAATATACTTACTTACTTACTTACTTGGCCATTACAGACGTGAGTCGTTCTTGACCGCGTCGAGTAACCTCCACCATCCAGCCCGATTAGTTGCTTACTGTCGCCAGTTGGTAGTATCGAGCGCCTCCAAATCGTTGGTCACTTGGTTCTTCCACCGAAGATACGGACGTCCTCCACCGCGTTTTTCACCTGCGGGCACGACAAGCCTTCCATTTGCACGACATGACCAAGCCAGCAAAGACGCTGAATTTTAAGGGGTTAACTATGTCAATGTCGCGGTATAGCTGAAGTGACATCTGTTGGCAACAAAGAATCACTTTGTTCAAATAAATAAAGTTTTTCAAAGTGGTTCTTCGTCTAAATTAACAAAATTTTTCACAACTTCAAACTTATAATTGTCAACTGTGACATGAGTCCCGAGACGCTCAGGAGATTTGTTTGTCGGCAGAAAGTACTTGTTTTGTCCACGTTGACCACGAGACCCATATGCTTCGCTTGTGTTGTTAAATTGGAGCATGTCGCACTGACGGCGCGGGTGTTCAGGCCAATGATATCAATATCATCGGCATACGCCAGCAGCATTACACTTTTGTGGAATATTGTGCCAGTGCGGTTTAAATCTGCTGCTCGAATTATCGTTTCCAACACATTTGAAAAAAAAGTAAGGTTTTGTGGTGCTAACGTGTGATCTCGATTAGTTGCAGTTTCTGTTAAAATTGATATCATTATTTTAATTCAAATAAGGAAGTTGTGGCTCTTTTCATTTATGGGTTAAGGAATTGTTCACAGCATTTGTTATATCTAGCAAGGCAATATCCGTAATACAACATAAGTAACTGCTTTACTGGCGGAGAATATATCAATACTGTACACTATTGCATACAGTATCCAAACTAATAAAAATATTCATTTAGTAAGAGCTATACCTGGTTCTTAAAACATTTAAAATTGTAATAATTTATTCCCTTTTTATATTTATTTGATTTCTTGATGAATTTATTAAGTCGCCAATCTATTTTATTTGGAAAATAACCTTACCGGAGTCCAATCTTTGACAACCACGTAGCAACTACAATTATTTGCAATTATCTCTATTATCTGAATTATATATCTACTGTCTGCTATCTACTATGGTATATGAATTTCGAACACAAACATATAATTGTTTTTATCTATTGTAGATTGCAGTTTTAAGGAAGGTTGGCAAGGTTTTAAGTTATGCTATTTTCGAAAGCATAAGTAAATAAATAACGTGTCTTAAGAAAATTTATATTATAATAAAATATGGGAATTAAGATTTAAGAGACTATTTGGATACTTTTATGATACCACTCTTTGTGAAGATAAGATAAAAGAAGGACACACGTTACCGTTGGTATTGTCGAAACATAGACACTATTGCCATCTAAGAACTAGTTTGATTTAGTAAATGTTAAAAATGCTATTTATGTATTAGAATTTAATGTAGTCTCTTCTTGTAAAATGGTTTCATATAGGAAAAAGCTTATAACTACATATTAAATTATAGGTTTGTTAGGTATGTATTCAACGTAATAACTTATGCGAGGGCTACAATATAGATTAAAAAATGTATAATACAGTGAAGATTACGTAGTACTGAAGGCAATATGAACTGACATAAGACTTCTAACGATTTTAAAATAAAAGTTGGATTCGGTTTTCTAAAATACTGTTTATTTTGTATAAACGCTTTTTGTATGGTTAGGTGTCCAAAGTTAATCTTCAAAACATTTTAGAAGGAAATAATTTAAGATTGTACATATTTTACATCACCTTTCCAAAGCACCTGATTACAACATTCCGAGAGTGACATTTAACAAGAATTTTACTACGGTTTTACCCTTAAAAAAGGAGTATACAACTGGATCTTTGTTAAACGTTTCGGAACTGAATCTTCATGGATGGTTCCAAAATGGATCAAGGTGTCAGAGCAGGTATATACTCGGAGTGGTTAAGTATTTAAAATTTTGTGCGATTTTCCAAATGGTTTAGTGTTTCTTAGGCAGAAGACATTGCAGTGGAAGAAGCATGTAGGATGTTTCTCGTATTCTACTCGTATAATTTTTCTTTATAGAGAAACGAAATAGCCGATAAATGGGCGTATAGAACTGGCATTCACTTCATTTAATATGGTTTATAAAGTTAATATAAAACATTTCCAAACAGCATATTAGATTGAAAAATCTTGCAACATGTAAGACTACAAGCACAGTCTTAGCTAGACTACAAAGGAACATTATCGTTAATAAACAGAATTAATTTAGACTGATACAGAGATTATTTGTTTGCTTGCTTTGATTTATTAGAAAACAAGTCACAGGAGTAGGAATTTATAATCTTGGAAAGCTATTGGTAATTGATACCAGCTAAGTTCAAAGATTCAGATTAGATTTAACCGTGCTGCCCAAAGAAAGAACCAGGGCAGCGGTTCAGTAGGTAATGATGTGATTATGTTGATGTTCGAGAAAGTTTATTTGGTAACTGATGGTAACTGATTTTCATAATACCTCTGCAAATATGCTGCAAAGATAGTTTATTCATAAATAATGTCGCTTTTAGCCGACATATATATGCTTTAGATTCTTATCTTGCATTTTGTATTCTTATCAAAACATTAGGGTAATACTTAAAAGTTTAAGATTGTTTTGAATTTCGTTAATTTACAATATAAAGTGACGAACAAACAACTTTTATTTCTTCTTAAACCTTGAAGAGCACCAAAGGCCACCAATCAAAGTTTTTAGAACTTTTCAAATATTAGTGTTAAGAATCAAATACGTAACTACTAATATAAACATTGTTTCATTTTCTAAGTTTTCTAGAGTGACCTCAATAAGACGAAAAATTCTTGTTTCTAATAATGTCTACCGTTAGACTAATAAAAATGAATATTTTTATTATAAATAAAAGAAGATATGATGTTATGTAGGTATGTGTTCTCTAAGCAAAAAGTATAGCTAAATAATCATTTTAAAACAGTTGGTTGTTATACGTACTCAAAATTCTTGTGGAATAGTGATCATTTTGGTATCGATAGTATCGATAGATTCTAAGCAGAAAAACAAGGTCTAGTGTTACAAATACTTGATAAGTGATTAATAAAGCTTATAGAAAGGCTTTATTTTTAATTTTTCAAAGAATGAGTAGAGTATATATTTTTAAAAATCTGAATTAGGTTAGGGTCACGTTATGTGGCTATTAAAAAATTGAGACAGATAAAAGAGAATAATTTTGATTGAAAATAAATTTTAATTTAATAATTTTAGAATTAGTGCTCCTTAATAAGCATATACTTACCTATGTGTTCTTTTGTATTGATTTGCGAGCATATCTATGTATATATATTAGTAAAAGAATTACATTGAGTTTTTATTAAAGTTTTATTAATACATAATTATTAACAGTAAAATATCCCCTTGCAAACTTTTTTCCTAATAACAATGAAGCAAATCGAACTGCGAATGCTTTCCAAGTTGAAGTGATATTTTAATACCATCACCGTTGAAAAAAGTAAGGTAGATGGTCAAAAAATATCAAGTATATTATGCTGTCGACAATCCAGACAATCATATTCCAACGATAGTTCGATTTAACAAAATATTGGAGCTTTAGAGAGATTTTTATTTCTACGAACAATATAAATCATAGCATTCACTAGAACTAATACTTTTCTAGTTACTTACCAAAAACTGAGTTTGAGTTGAGTTTCTAAATTTTGAGAATCAAAGTGATGTTTCAAATATTTAAAATAAGAAATTAAAATAAGTATTAAAACAAAGTATTAATTAAAATTAAAAAATATATTTTATATATATAAACCCACCTATTCTGTGATCTTGACAAATTTGTCAAGTATTGACAATTAATCAACATTTTCACCACACTATGGTGAACAGTGTTTGTATATAAATTTCAAAAGTGATGTATATACTAGTTATGATATTCATAGCATGCCTTAGTATTTATATAAATACTAATATATATTATTATATTCATATAACACTATTGTTAACATATATTCATTTTTTATAAGTAATTATAAATTCAGAAATCAAAGAGTTGAAACATATTTCCTGTTCTGTCACTTTTGCGAGTGTACCGTAAAGAATCAATAATATGGACTACATAGTCAGACTCTTCTGAAACATCGTCATCAATCTCAATCACTGTAATGTTCACTTTCATTACTATATAATGCATTATAACGCAAGCACTAATTTAGGGAGCTGAAGTTTCATGTGAATAATGTGGAACTTTGTGCTTCAAAACACGAAATTCCCTTTCTATGCAGTTGGACCGTCAACCGGTGTTAAAAGCAAGGACTCCAGAGGGCAACCTTGATCGCCAATAAGTCAGAATCCACTTCGGTGTACTACAGACCTGGCAGTATACTACCGGATGAGATGCTCTCGTAGATAGGAAGTTGCCCAAATTCCGGAATTAGGTGTTGCACTCGAAAATTTTATATTAAGAAAAGTAAAACATAAACGGTGATCACATATGTTTGAAGTATGACTTTTATAATTTGCGTTAGTCATAGGCTACAAAACTTACTGCTTCGACATTAATACTGTAGAACCTCTTCATATTTAAATATAAATCAAGGGGGCGTTCAGCATTATTTCAAGGTGGATGTCTTTAGTTCCGCGCGTGATATTCTTTTTTGTCATTTCCCTTTTTGTCTAACAATAATAATAGTAGAAATAAGTCGTCTTCCATATTAATGGACTATTATCTCCAAACAATAAAAAATGGTTCTACAGAGCATTTTATTATTTGTCAAGTGTATTTGCCAACTTGACAATTTATCAAGAAAAGAGTTTTTTATTTATAGCACAGAATACCAAAACCTTGACAAATTGACAACATTGACAGTTGTTGAAGAATTGTCAATACTTGGCAAATTTGTAATTTTCACTGAATACAGGGGAGAATATAAAAAAAGAGATAAAGAGATATCAAATTTATTGTGGAATGTATCATTTCTTAGGAATACCAAATATGACGACAAGCGCCACTATAATGTTTAGAGAATTGATTTTTTTTCGAAAATTCTTCGTTTCTTCTTTTTTATATTAAGTATTTGAAACATCAACTTTATTCTCAAAATTATAAATAGAAATTCAACAATAACTTCGGTTTTTCGTAAGACACTATAAAACTATTGATTCTAGGGGATCAAATGCTATGATTTATTTAAATTTTTAAAAACATTGCATTCTTTCATAATTTCATATATCTATGTCGACGTCTTAACAAGGTCTCCCAGTAAAGCTTGTTTTATTGCCAAAATTAGCTGTTGCCCATTTATAGGTTAACATGACGTTCGAATGGGTCACATTGATATATTGAAATATTTGATTGAAATGCATTTTTTTCTTGTTTTAGTATATTATATATAAGTTCTAATTGATTAACTATCCCAATTATACTATTTTTGTGTTGTTCTTCAATATGATTAATGTGTGCCATTCTAAATTAAGTTTAAATCATTGGTAACGAACATGAAAATCAGATTAAAAACCGTTCCATAAGCAAACAGTAATCTATTACTTTTGACTAACTCCTCAAAGAATAAGCATGCGAGGTATATATGTAAAGAAAAGAAAAGCGGTTTCGACGGATTCACATTGCATACTACTACGACACATAGGTTGTCGTTAAACCTATGGGGAAGGCAAATCTGCAAGAGATACAGTTCTTATAAATGGAAAATGAATTGTATGGAAAATAAGGTTGCTTTCGATAAAATATATCATTTAAATATTTTATTGCTGTCGAAAAACTTGCTTCTGGAAACAACATAGGCAATTGGTCGGTCAATGGTGCATGATTTATTGACTTTGTATTTGTTTTCTTCTAATTATGAGATATTATTAATAAGTATGGTAAATGCAATTATATAGATATATGTATTATCCCCTACCCTTTAGCGAAATAGTATTCATTTCAAAATAAATACATTTTCCTTAAGGTCGTCTTCAATATTTTTGACGAAATTTGATTCGAAGTAAAATATGGACGAAAGGAGGGATTTTATTAATATTTTTTAGAATAAAATGAAGGCCACACAAATTATTTGTTAATGTCAATAAATTGTTTAATGAAATTTAAACAAATGTTTAAACCACTAATTAAGGGTAATTAGTATTTAATGTTGGCTAAATTGGTTTATCTGTGTTTGTCTCTGCTTTTGAAAATGCTCTTGAGAATTGTCAATTAATCAATTTTATTAGCAAAATCTGTTTTGTAGTCTATCTGTAGTGAGTAAAATAGTGAAAAGCGTCGACTCATTGCAGTTGATCTATCACATGTGAAAAGTGTTTGAGTTCGCATTATAATTTATTTCCATCGACACGAGATGCTGAATGGAGTGCCGCTGATCCGTTCTAAATGTTGGAAATGTTGTTCCAAATGTTTTTGCAGTGACAATAATCTTCTGTACAAAGTACAGTGTGCGGTGTTATCACAGGCGTGCGGATGGGGTGCGTAATGCATTGTTCATTGTTTTAATTGCAATTAAATTGAGAAAGGCATAGCCCGTCAGAACTATAAACCTCAATGAAGAAGAAAAATACGTTCGCCAGCACGCTTCGCGGGCTTTCTCCGCCTTCGGTACTCACAGTTTGTCGCCTGATCTTGTAGCGTTCAAATGCTTTCGTTCTTGAACTTCTGCTGATCTTTTACGAACGAAAGTGAATTTTTGTGGATTTGTTTTTTTTATTGTTTTGTGAAATAAATTAATCAAGTGAATTTAGAAGAAAATTGTTTATACTTAAAATATTTGCTTTGATAATAAGACAATTGTGCCTGCAAAAATAAAAAATTTGAAATATCTTGCAGATAAATTTTGAATTTTTTAACAAGCATATGGGTGAATGCGATGAATTCTACATACAAAATAGATAAAAAATAAAAAGATAAACACGAGTGCTTGAAAGAAAAATAATGGTAACTGTTTTTGGTTATATGCATACTCTATACATATATATTAAATAATATTTGGCATAAATTTCTAGTAGCATATATTTTTGTAAATTTAATCCTTGGTTAATGAAGTAATGAAGTAATGAAGTTATTCCTTTACACCCAACACTATTGTATATATAAAATAATATATGGATGTTAGGGGTCCCAGAATGTCGGACCTATAAGCCCACGTAATTCATATTATTTATATTAACTATTCTAATTTAACTTAATATTATATGATATATGAAGATTAGTATGTGTGTTTAAAATCAATTTTTGAATATGTAAATAGTTCATAAAATTTTTTCAAAATTAAGATCTATATGTAATGATATAATGTATAAAAAGAATAATTAGTTTGTCAACTTGCTTATAAGACAGTGTAGTGGCATCAATGGATGCTTCTATGAAGTATATATTTATACTTATTAGAACTCTATTAGTAAAGTAGATAGATTTGTCCATTCGTCAAAGAATTAATGATAGTATCACATAGGTACATTATGCAATTAATAACCTTTATCATAGTCATTTTCTATGTCCTCAAAAAAATTCAATCACTTTAGAAAATTCTATTTATTAGAATATAATTATTGAGAATGAGAAGGTTTACCGTACGTGCACATGACTGTAACTTAAACGGGTTGTTCAGACGAAAGTTCTTATATGGCAACCCATGTATCTCGTAGATTTAGTTTCTATCAATAGACTGAGTACGTTATCCGTTTTCGTTGCCTGGACAGGATATCTGTAGAGTTCTGCGAACCTATATAAATAGAAATAAAATATAAAAAGTAGCGTGGATTAAGCATACCAAAATAAATTGTTATATTGTAAAAATGGAGCTGCAATGGAATTTGCAAAAAAGAACAGAATCATAATACTTGCTGGCGATCGAAACAGATAGAATGAAATTATTTCTGATATACACCTCACATAATTTTTAAATAATTAATTCCATTAAAGCATAAAAACATAAAAACGTCTAGGCATTAAAAACATTTTGACAGAATTAATCTTCTTGATTCTTCTTCTTGAGTTAGTGCTATTACGCACTTTTACTCTATAATGGCTGGGGGGCTTATCTCTACCCCACACTAGGCTTTAACTAGGCTAAGAAATCATATCATTTATTTGTCTTTTAGTTGATGACGGACCTTAAATTAGCATATCTTCCTGAGAGTCCAGAAGTGGACTTGAGGATTGTTAGGGCGGGGTTAAGTAGCGTATCAACTTTAGTGAATAATTTTAGAACTCTGTCTCTGATATATTTTTCACTGAGTCAATCCTAAGATCTCTATGTATGTCTGTTGATTTGAAATACCATGGAATCTTAAACAATCTTCTTAAAGCCAGGTTCTGTGCTATCTGTAATTGCTTTAAGGTAGTATTTGAGGCTTTGCTATATGTAACACATCCGTACAGTAGTGCTGGTCTAATTACTTGCGTATAAAGTAACTTTCTGTTTATAAAGTTGAAGTGATAATTATTAAATAGCGGCATAAATAGCATAAATGTAGAATCTTAGAGCAGCTATTCCGTTTGTATTTCAAATGTTTAAGCCAATTGAACTGTTTGTCAAAAGTGACCCCCAGATATTTTATATTGTTCTCCCACCGTATCACCGTGTCACAAACGCTCACTCTTAAAGGACGCTGTCTTCTCTTTCGAGTTATAAATATAGCCTTGGTTTTGTCATTATTAATTTTAATCTTCCAATTTTGGAAGTATTCTACCATAAGGCCTATATTTCCCTGTAAAGTGTTGCTTACATTTATGGCATCCCGATTCGAGTAGATCAATCACGTGTCGTCTGCGTAAAGCGCCATTGACGTGGGACTTAAAGTGGGGATAACAGAATTAATATAATAATTTTGTCCAACTTTAATAAACCCAAATCTATATTGTTCTGTCAAAATTTTTGATAAAAAATTAAAATTTTTTGCTTTCTTTCAATATAATAAAATCAAGCAAATTAATTAATAAACAAAGTCTAGGAGCAAGTTCGGGAATTATGAAACTAAGAAAATCGTTATTAAAAATGAAATAAAATTAAATGTGCAATAAAAATTATTTATAACAATGAGAAAACGAAGAAAAAGGTAAATTTTAATCATTCTCAATATTAAATAATATAATCATTATGAAGTGGCCCTTAATATTTGGAGTGATAACAATTAAAATAGAAAAATATTCGTACTACTTTGTTTGTGCACGGGTCAGGCTTATCCACATAGCGTTCCGTTGTATCTTATTTTGGATTCGTCGCATTTAAACTTGAATTATCTTATGAATTTAGCATTAAAAATGCACAATCAGGGAAATGAGAAATTATTTGCACGACATGTAATTTAATCAAACTACACACCTACACACAACTGCAAATAATTATAATGTTTTATTTTTTTCTACAGAACCAGATGCTCAGGTCTGTTAAAAAGTAAATAAAATCCAGAGAAAAACAGTTTTGTAAACGCGCTTAGAAAGTTCGTACCACGGCCGATCAAACAGTGAAATGCTGGAAATCGATAAGATTCTTGAAAAATGTGGTGATTGCCATTTTCTGCAGGCACTCATGCTGGTACTCTTCTGCGTTATAAATTGTCTATCCGCAATGCACTATTATTCGCAGACAATAATTAGTTTTGTGCCTCGTTACTGGTGAGTAATACATAGAACATATGGTTCTATATTCATAAAATAATCTATCATATTATTATTTACATTAATTACCAGGTGCGCTGATGGAACCGATGAGCACTTCAGAACGCAGCCGCTTGCTGGTGTTGATTCGGACTCTAGTTGTCTGCCAGCGAGTTTTGTTAGTTCGGAAAATATTACCGAAGAGTGTAAACAATTTGACTATGAGTACTTTATGGGCTACGAAAGCATTACAAGCGAACTCAATTGGATTTGTGATTCAGCGTGGAAATTAACACTTGGACAGTCTATGTTTTTCGTAGGCTCTGTGGTGGGCAGTTTAATTTTTGGGTTCTTAGCTGACTTATGGGGTGAGTACATTTTGTTGTCAACCATAGAAAGTATTCATATAAACTACCACTCTTATAGGTCGGATGCCTATATTGATAATAGCGAACTTAGTTGCCATGGCTGGAAATATTTTGACAATTTTTGGCACCACTTTACCACTTTTCTGCTTATTTCGTTTTATATCGGGATTGGCTACTGATAGCAATTTTGTTATGATGTACATATTAGGTGAGTGCAATATAGTTGGAATAAAGTTAAGAGTGAAACAGAGAAATTATGTTAAATTGATTTAAATTTTAGAACAGGATATATAAAACTATTCAAACGATATGAATCATGAATTTTTTTTTATTAATTTCAACATATTAATATCTCTGTTTAAGTTTGACATAAGATTAAAAAAATAAATCTACCACAAGCTTACCATAACAATACTATGAACATTGCTAAAAGAAGTTGCGTACCTTTCATAGGTATATGCGTTCCAAGCACTACTTTACTTCTAAGCAATGTAATCACAGAATAAAAAATATGGTAATGTATATAAATAAAATATAATTTAAACAAAATATATGTGGGTATTTCTTATTAACCTTAACTTTATATTGGAATTTCATTTTATAAATCATCTGACTTAACTTCACAAAACTCAATTCTCTGCTTGATCACACCATCTAAACTCAAACGTCCTTTTGTAGTGGTGACAGTCCGTTCATATCTCACACTGCTAGTCAACGCTATATATATTCTATTATTAATTTTGTGATTTCAATAGAAAATGGAACTAAAAAATACTTATAATTGGAGTTTCAAAAATCTTTTTTTTCATACATTGTTCGGACCTTGCTATTAGATGGGAAATACTATATTATTGAAATGCCCTCTACAGAACAATTTAAAGCGCTGAACCTTTTAAAGTAGTTTCTGATATTTTGTTATCACATAGTTAATAATAGCTTCGTCATAATTTGACGGATGTTAGTTTTCAGAGCGTCGAAAGTTTGATGATTGTCTGCGAAAACACGATTCTTTGCATAACCTATCCAGTTTAGTGGCAACAAATCGCATGACTTTGGTGGCCAATTCAGATCATGGTGAACTAAAACGTCTGTGAAGTTACTCGCGCAAAAAGAGCAAATCAGGACGAGTTGTGAGACTAGTGTGCCGTTCTGTTAAAAGCAAATATCTTATACATCCACATCTTCTATTTTAGTTAAAAAAAAATTGGCAATAATTCGGCAGAACGATTTGAATTGACGATTTGTGTCACGTATTCCTTATTTTCAAAAAAGTACGACCCTAACAAACCTCAAATGCCACATCACACAGTGACTTTTTATGGATGCATTGATCCTTCGACAGTTACTTGTGGATTTTCATGCCCCACCTGTGACAATTCTGTTTGTTGACAATTTCACCAAGGAAAAAATGAGCTCAATAAATAAAGGAAATTGGGTGTGGAAATTATAATCCAATTACTCTTGTTTGAACAATAAATCAAGGCATGTTTTGCATATTGCATCATCAATATTGTAAAATGGTAAGCCTTAGACTAAACACGTAATATCTTAGACGATAGTTCAATTTGATATATGCTATTTAATCAGTGCTGTTAAATCAACCCTTCAAAGTCGATAATTTTTTCTAATAATACATACTATAGTTAAATTTAATTTTAACGTCAATATGACTATTTTTACTGTGACTTTTCAGAAACTTTGGTATTCACTAGAGAAGTTTCGAATAGTAGAACAAGAATTATTTTTATATTATTTTAATTTTTTGAATTTTTGGTTGAGCACGAATATAGCCAAATACTCATGGCCTTGGAAATATTACTTGTATTTAATTATATGTTAATAATATTTTTTGAGACTGAAAGTACCAGGAATCGAACTCATGCCCTGACAAATTTTAAGTTCAGAGTCAGCGCACCTTAACCAACTGAAGTAAAGCTATACATACTTGACTTTTATGTTTGCACATTTTTCTGGAGTTTTGTTAATTTTGCTAAAAAATTTTTTCACTGTATTTATATTAGAACGAAATCATAAACCAGCTGTAGAATAACTAAATTAATTAATTATATTTTTATTTTAATTTTTAATCGTTATTTATTTATGATTATTGTATTATTTCTATATGTATTGTACATGAGGTCTAACTAATTTGTTGTGTCATGTAAGTACGGCTTGAAATTGATTATATTATCCATAACACTAACTTTGTAGACTAGTGACTATTAATTGTATAGGGAATCTGGGCAATTAGTAATTTACAATGATAAAAACATCGATATACGAGTATATGAAATGAACAAATTATTTGTCTTCCACCAGCTTAGACGAACATCAGTATGGGTTAAGATATATTCGTATTTGACATTCTTGTAGAGAATATTTATCCCTTTACAGATCATTACTACAAGCTTCTTAAAACTATTTTTAAGCCACTGCATTGTATATATACTAAGATGTTAGCATATTACAAGTATAACATCTATTATACGTATGTAGTTTTATACATACATTATATATAAATAACATATTCATAACATACATATACGATTATGTTAAATATTGGATTTTTTCAGTAATGGAATACTTGCGTCCATCACTGCGCACTCTTGGTCTTAGCATTTGTATTGGACTTTTTTATTGCTTGGGCTCTATGGCGGCCCCATGGATAGCAGTACTAATGAAAACTTGGCGCGGGTTTTTGGTTGTTACTTCAGTTCCCTTTGCCATGGTGCCATTATTTTATTTTGTAGTACCAGAGAGTGTGCAATGGCTAATATCTAAGCAGAAATACGAGCGAGCAGTGGAATGTCTCAAACGTGTAGCCAAAATTAATGGGCGCGTTGTAGAAGAGTCAGTTTATAAGGACTTTATTAATGAATGTAAGCGTGCTCAACTCAATAGCAAGACAAATGAAAATATTTGGGGTTTACTTAAGACGCCGCGTTTAAGGAAAAATACATTGATACTCTTTTTTAAATCGTAAGTCTAAAATTAATTAAAAATCGTAAAATCGTACACCTTCTGTATTCTGAAATACGTTACAGTATGGTTATAACTTTGTGTTATGATGCAGTTTCTAGAAATGTACAGGGACTAGGCATTTCACCTTTCATCCTCTTCTCATTGAGCTCTACAACAATCCTGCCAGCTTGCGTGCTGCTGATATTGCTGCAAGATCGCATAGGTCGCAAAGCTATGGCATCAATTTCTCTTTTACTAAGTGGCATTTTTATATCGGTAACTGGAGGAATATTATTTAAAACCGATGTGACCGATGTGCATGGTAAATATATTTCACTTTTAATCATACAATAAATTTTGAAATAGTATGCAAATATGTATTTGTATATTAATTTTTTGTCATTAGATACAATTTTAGTAGTCACACTATCAATAATTGGTCGTTTTGGTGTCACGGTAGCTTATAATTCTGGTGCTCAATATGCTACGGAATTAATTCCAACCTGTGTACGGGGCCAGGGTGTAGCTGTAGTACATGTCATGGGATACGCATTTACTTTCTTTAGTTCCTATATACTTTTAACGCGCAATATTTTCTCACCCCTGCCTGAAATCATTTTAGGACTCATATCATTACTGGGAGCAGCTTTGTGTTTATTGCTACCGGAGACACTTAATAAGTTTGTTCATGCAAAACCTGCACAATTAAAAAATTGATCATATATTACATGCTTTCAGAACATTACCGACATCGTTGGAGGATGGAGAAAACTTCGGTAGGAATGAGCGTTGGTATCAGTTCAGTTTCATGGAAAAACGCACACAGTCTTCTGATGTCTTATCTGAAAGTAACACAGCTTCGATGCCAAGCAGGGACTTGAGAAATTCATAATAATTGAAGGCATTACTAATTTTTTTTAAAATAAGATAGCTTAAATTAATAGGAAATCAGTCTGTAAAAAAAGCTTTAATAACTTAAAACATTCAATAATTTTAGGTATAATTTCTTTTAAAAACAAATTACTGGCTTAATTGTATTCATGGGATCTCTGGCAATAAAGACAAATTTTGTAAATACACATACCTATATATTTTTTATGCAGTATTTATAAATTCGTCACTCTCAAGCATGCGATACTTAAATAGTAAATATTCATAAAATACCATTTGCTATAGTAATTGTCATATAAGGTCTTATTATAAGAAGGGCTTATTTCCTCCTTGATGATTCAAACGTCGGAAGCATTTTGAAGAAGTCTAACAACAACATCGGCAATGCTAAAAAAAATTATATTTCCGTATAATTGCATGTAATTCGTTTCTGCATCGTTGAAACGAATTGGACAATGGCAGCTAATTTCTCTATTATTTTTGTTTCTGGTTCCAAATTTGACCAAAATTCACGATTTCCCGCCAGCAATATTTTAGATTCCTCGATGGAAGTCAGTATTCCTAATGAACCACGGAGCGTTGACTAAATTTCTTGAAACTTTATTTTGGAAATTTTGGATGATTTGAAGGAACGATTTGGTAATCATCCCCATCTCTATATGTCGTCCGAAACGTATATAGCTAATATTGGGTATATTTTCATTAAAGCAAGACAGAAAAAGGCGCTTTGATTTCATCTCACGTTATATTCTATGCTGAAATGAGTCCATATGAGATTGAGATTTGTGCCCATCTACACTTGAGGTCAATGACAAATTATCATGACAAGTAATCTATATGAAAATTGAACCAACTTGTTTCAGCCAAATTATACTAAACAACATTTCAAGATCCCAAAGGATTCCGAAGAGTATATTATGAAATTCAGATAACAATAGAAGATAAACGTGTTCTCAGCACATTGAAATGAAAAAGTCTACATATGTTAATGCTTTAAGATGTTTATATACACATCACCATTATTAATCATTTCCTTGATTAACTGATAGTCTCGTTTCAAAAATATTATAAAATCAATTTGGACTAATAGTTTGCAATCATTTAGCATCATCACCTAATTATGTATATTAATTTTGCGAAGAGCTCAGAAGAAATGACTAAGATTAGGTAAATAGAAAATAGAAGGTAAAGTTTTCTGAAAAGCTGGATGGATACACATGTTGTGCTTCAGCCAGAACTTAGAGAGAACACACTATACATTTTTTATTGTGCATTACTTATTTATTATTTTTCATTATTTTAGGAGACTTTTGGACTTAGATAAATTATTCAATTATATATTGCTCTTATGAATATTTATATTCCAAATAATCTATTATTACCGAAAACATCACTTAAAACAACGTCTCTGGTGTACAAAGTTTGAATTTATTGAGTTAAGTGCTTAGAAGAATTAATATAATCTTGCGTTGACTGTAAAAGTTGCAAGGTCAAATCCATATATCAAGTTTTTACGATATCATGTGGCGCTACAAGATTGACTTACAGTTACAGTGAAAAATGTTATATTTTCAGCCATTGTTTGAAAAATTTGCCCGAAGTAGGTTCGAGATTCGAGAAGAAGATAATTTTATTGAGAATGCGTATTTCATACTGAAGCGTTTAAATGTCGATTTGGAAACAAAATTTAAACGAACTGCGAGTGGAGTACAGACGAGCTAGTATGAATTATGTCTATTGTAGTATACATCTGCAACTATTTGAAAACCTGCACTTGGAAAGAATCTGAATTGTCTGCAAAAACTCTGGCGCACACCATTTCCTTCATGCTTTTATGCGCGTATGAATGAACTTTTAATGCAACAAAATAAATTCAATCAATTTTAATGACCTTTCGGTCGAGACGATCATGTTTTGGCGCTTAAATAAAGCATGATCGCTTTGTATGTGTTATACTCGAAGACATATGCATGCTGCCTGGTACTCGCAACCTGGTAAACTCGTTGTCAATACATTATGTGCATTGCATAAATAATTGAACGGTTGTAAGTTTGTAGCACAGAAATGTGCTTGGAGTCGCTGATGCATGCTTCAGTGCCTCATTCCATCGACCTGTTTGCCAACTGAAGCTTTGCTATAAATTAAAAAGGAACCACTGAGAAACTAAACAAAGTAACTAAAAATTCAAACTGGAGCCAGCAGCTAAGAAATTTTGACCTTTTTAACTATAGATCACTGCTATTTTATTTAGAAATATGAGCTATTCAAATTAAATTTGACATTATTTCCTATGATGTCGCTGTCGAGGATAATATGTATTTTGGGAGTATAATTGTATAAATTATTAAACCTTCACATTGTATTTTGCATTATTTCTGAATATAAAAATAATAATTTTATATATATAGAAATAATAACTTTATTTCAATAAAATTAACAACACTGAATTGCATTTGAATGGAAAATATTTACTTGAGGATTTGATAGGGATCTAAAACTATTTTCTTACAGCTATAAATCTCTCCCTCAAAAGTAGTCTGTATTTGCTATGGATATACTATTGACCTGGCATGAAATGTTTTAGTTAAAAGCACATTTATAGTAGACCTGAATATCTAAAACATAGATGTGAAGTGAAGAAATTACTTCCGAAGAAGTAAATATATTGATCAACAGAACGAATCAAAAAAAAAAGTAGATATTAGCAAACCGAGCAGTACGAAATCTTTTTATACCCAAATGCATTAACACATGCCGAAAATCATGTCTAAACTGTGCAAATGTAAGCATGGATGCTTGATATCTGCTTGATATATATAATCTATTCCTGATTTATTCAAATGGAAGAAGGCATATTAAGTGAAACTAAGAAGTCAAGAAATATTTAAGCAACTGAAGGAGGTAAATTTAAAGCGGTATTCTTTAAAAATACCCTGTAGTATTATTGCTATATTATAAAACCGTATACCATCAGGAACATAAACTATTTACATAGAATCGTCACGTACTTCTGTTTAATGCTAAATGTCTTAATTCGTTAAATGATTTATTAGTTTTCTGCCGGATTGTTCTTCTCCATGTGGTCTTCTATTGCCTTGTGGATTTCAGTGTAGGGCAGCACGACATACCTGTTCATAGGATTTTCTTAATGTGTGCCCGAGCCAGTTGTAGTTCTTCCAGAAATGAAAAATAAAAATTAACAATGAGAAAACTAAAGCCCTATTTATTACTCGTAAACACAGGCAACATCCACCTAGAGTGAGAGTCGGTGACATCGCGATTAATTGGGAGGACAGCATTAAATACTTACAAATCATATTTGATAAGCGGTTCAGTTGGCACAAGCACGTACAAAATAAAAGAAGTAGTTGCGCAAAAACACTGCACTGTTTACAACCACTTTTCAAACACAAGAAACTTAGCGTGAAGAACAGAAATCTGATCTACAGCCAGATAATTAGACCAGCACTACTTTCTGGGTGTGTCGCGTATAGCAAAGCTGCCGATTCTACTATCCAAAAGCTCAAAATGAGGCTCTCCAAAGGCTCTGAGCTCTGAAGCTATATGAGAAAACCGACAGGCTTGCCCACTTAACACTATCTGATCTCAGAATAATCACTAACTGCATGGGGCGGTACGCAGATCTTAGATCAATCATTGAGTAATCACGAGGATTATCAGAAATACTCAATTTAGTCAGTGAGATGAGCGGGACTCTACAGAATCCCCCCAGCTATCACAGAATATAAGTGCCCCGATGAACTAACTCGGAAAGGGCTTAACATAACATAACATAACATAAAATGTTTTCTTGGCTAGTGAGTTGCACCAACGTTTCATTGTCCACCTCACGGGGCCACCAAATTCTCAATATATTTCGCAGACATCTGTTAATAAAGGACTGCAACATGCGGCTAGTTTCAGAGCTCACTAGCCATGTTTTAGAGCTATAC
Organism: Teleopsis dalmanni; assembly: GCF_002237135.1. Classification (NCBI taxonomy): domain Eukaryota; kingdom Metazoa; phylum Arthropoda; class Insecta; order Diptera; family Diopsidae; genus Teleopsis; species Teleopsis dalmanni. Next base: position 111,868,145 of record NC_051847.1, on the reverse strand, counting down.
AGCAGAATTTATTTGACACATGCGTTATATACATTGATCTTAGTCTTCGGAGATAATTCGCTTGAGCTCCAGATGTTACGGAGACTTGCGAATGCAGAGCTTGCCTTGTTGGTTCTGCTTTGTACGTCAATGTTTGCGCCTCCCGTTGTATTTATTATGCTTCCAAGGTAGCAGAAATTTTCAACGGTTTCAATGTTGGTGTTACTGATTGTGAAAGTGGGAGCTTGATTTGACTTAATCATGCAGGCCCTTGTTTTGCTTATGTTGATCCGCAGACTCACCGGTGCGGCAGAGTATATGCTCGTCCACATAGTCGAGGTCTTCGAGGTGTTGGATGACTCTCCATAAAATGCCCCTTCTTTCGACAGTGATTTTTTCAACACGGCATCTAACGTTACTGCAAATAGTAGCTGCCGCAATATAAGACTCTGACACTTGCTCCGCCATGGTTTTGCTATTAAAGTGGATATTAATAAGAGAATCGGAAGTTACTCCAAATGAAAAAAATTGAGTTCATTAAAAAATGTGGATGTGACTACAATAATTTTTTTGGCAGGTTTATTGTTAGTGCCCAAATTTTTAGAAAACTTTGTGGATATGAAAATGCCTTATATGTACTTATATGTACGAATTTGCGGAATGGTATTGACAATGTTATGTTTGCCTTTGTAAAAGAAATTACAGAACGTAAACTCTATGATCTTAAAGCACTTTCACTAACAAAGACATATTCAAAAGTTATAGTTTGATGACTAGACTATTTATCGACACCTATGAAAGAATAGCATGGAAGCATATAAATTCTTAAAAGCTGGTGCTAGACGTTTTGTTTTACAAATTAACCAAGGTAAATGTGACTAAAAAATTATCTAACTGGGCAACTGATGACTACATATTTTAAAGTTTAAATAAAGGCAAATATCTGTAAGTTCAACCAAGCTAAACATATCCATGATCGTATATAAACGTAAATAAATAAATCTACTAAAAATCAAATTTCTGAAATCAACAACGAAACTAAAGATATACAAAACTCTGAGAGACCTTGTGCAACAAATGGATATGGTGTGTAGGTACAACATACGGGTACAATTTATTAACTCCATACATTTGATAGGTCAATATTGAGAATACTTTTGACCAATAATTAGGAAAAAGTTTGTCTTATCGAATGCGATATCTCAAAAGCACTAAACCTAACTCACGGTGAAAACTAATTCGACGGTTAGGTCATGTCTACAGAATAGAGAAAATGGTGATAAGTAGATTGGAATATGCCAGAAAAAAAAAGTTGACGACAACGGAAATAGTATATTAGAACACTGCTTGACAACTAAGGCGATCATTAACTATGACCAACTGGCTGAACATAGTGAAAGAAACTATGGCTCACAAAAAATTATAATGTTGAGAATGGTAATAATTATTATTGGTGGAGAGTTTAACTCCAAATTCTTAAACTAGTCAATTTCTCTTTCAGATGTGGATATTATGTGATAATGATTTTGTGTGGTTTAGTTTCTTGTTTTCTTCTGGAGGTGCATTCATATCTTCGTTTTGCAATTTTATTAGAGCTGCCGTAATGAATAATACAATGTATTTTCTTTCTTCAGTTGTAAAAGTGACACATTTGCAAAGCTTAAGGTAAAAAAAATTTAAATAAATAATTGAAATCCTACAAATGCGATTAAATAAGAGGTAATTTGAGTGTCTTGCAGGATGGTTCCACTAAAAAATGTCTGGTTGTTATGTGAAGTAGTAGGTCAAAATATACTAAACTAATACCGATTATAAGCAGAAATTGTTTGCAAAGGAAATTAATCAATATTGCGACGCAACACTAATGTCTGTCAGACTAAAGTCTGTCTGAAATCTCAAGATTGTAGTGGAAACTAAAGTGCTAAAAGGCTCGATGAGTTTCTTCAATCCTTCAGTAGCCAATGGAAAGACTAACCTTTCAAAATCAGCGAAAAGGTATGTGCACTAACTCAGCATATTTGGCTGTTGCTCATGATCAATGCTCCGATTTGTCCAATTTATCTTTGCCTACTTAGCAAAGTATTTTCAGAATTGAATTTCTGTAAAATTTGGATACAAAAAAAAAAAACATCTAAACTCATTCATTGCAATTCGAAGCGAAGCCTAAATCAAGCAGAATGAACAGAAATAAAAAACCATAAAGCGCAGCCCAAACGCTAATTCGTGATTTCCATGTGAAACGGTTGACATTTGCATTTGGACTCCGTATAAAAACACTGTGGCGTCAGTTTCCAGCACAGTCTCTGTTGTTTAAGTGACTTGGCGTTACATTAGTGCAATCTTCATTGTGCCTCTCGACGGATTAAAAACGCGATATTCTTCGCGTACTTACAGTGAAATTGAACTCAGATAAAAAGGATTACAGCGCTCTCTATAAGGAAAGGATGTGGTTATTAAAGGTGTGTGTGAACGCACTGTGCACATATGTGGGTTCTGTAGTGTAAGAGTATTAATAAAAGTTTTGATTATTATTTCCTGTCATGGATCAGGAATGGGTTTGCCATTTCCAAGTGTTACACGAGAAAAAAGAAAGTGATAAAATTTAAATATTGAAACATATAAACTTTAGTAAAACTAGGAATATTCATTATTTTGTATATTTTGAAGATATTTTCACTGTGCACTTTGCTCGCATTAACACATTGTGGTGTTGTTGGCCCTTTTGGTGGACCATATGGACCCTCTGGTCCGTATTATGCAGGCTATGCCCCACATCATGCGGCAGTATCAGCACCTGCTTACATTGCTGCCGGTAAGAACTCGATTAAATTATAATTCATGTACTTTTATATTTATTTTTGTACTAATAATACAGCACCTAAGCCAGCCGCACCAGAACCTTACGATGCTGCACCAAAGTATTCCTTTGGATATGATATAAGTGATGGCTATACTGGTGACTCCAAGAGTCAACATGAAACACGTCATGGCGATGTGGTCAAAGGCAGTTATTCAGTACTTGATCCAGATGGCACTAAGCGCACTGTTGATTACATTGCAGATCCACATAATGGTTTCAATGCTGTAGTACGTAAAGAGCCAGTAGCATACAAAGCACATGCACCAGTACCTGTACTTGCGCCAGCTCCACTACCTGCAGTTGCACCTGCACCCGCACCTGCTCCACCCTTACCACCAGTACCAAAACCCGTAGCAGCTCCACTGCCAGCTGCTCTAGCATATCCTGCAGCTGCATTAAATGCTTTACATGCTGGCATTCCGGCTGGTTTTCATGCTGCTTATCCTGCTTTGGCACATGGTGCATATGGTGGACCATTGGTCGCGGGTACTGGTCCAGGCCCAGCTTCACATCATGCACCGTATTATCATTAACCGATATTAATTAATCTCAAATCTCCGACTTCAAAATTTAGCAGCAAATGGCGACTTTTTATAGACCAGTAGTTCGTTTCGGATTTGTATTTTTCTAGCGCCTATGATAATATTTATTGGTTCATTCGATTGTGTGCTTTCCAACATCCTGTGTTCCTCTCTGCTTCATTCCAATGGATTATAATAATTAAATAATTGTGTGTTGTTGTTTTCTAAGCTTAAGTTTGTGGGTAGAATAAAAAAATTAAAACTATGTGAAGTCTTTTGCTTTTTCAGAACAACAAATAGTTAATAGGAAGCGGAGCCCAATTTTTAGTTTTTAAACTGGTAAATTAAGAACGCTTATCACTTTTTTGAAATTTTTAAAAATCCAGTGCTGAACATAAACTTATGATACCTAATGAAATGAAAAATGAAAATGAATAAACAATGAAATTTCGGGATGAAAACATTGTTTAGGGAGAGGATATTGCAATAGGTAGAATGTCACGAAACTTTCTGAGCCCTAGCGATAAAGTACAAGTATTTTTCCAAATTCCTCCAATTTCATAAAAGTGGACCTTATGTTAACTAAAATTAAAAAAGATTTCAATTAACCGATTGGGCTCAAAATATATTCAAATAAAATTCTATCCTAAAACTATTTGTAAAGAAAATTTTATTTTAATATCTTCACTGGTTCGGAAAAAATAGAATTTTGATTGCCACACTGCGGGACGCGAGTATGTTAAAAACATGTCCATTGAAACGAATGCAAGTTCCAATTAGAATAACTACTTTTGCTTTGGGACTGAAAGAAAGTGTTTTTAGTTTTACAGAAGAATGAGCTTGTTATTGGACCACAATCAAATTGCATGCGGGTATTATTAGATAGATGGGTGTTATCAAAAAACGCACTTAAGGAAGTGGTATGAAATCGATTATTTAGAAGTATATTATTATTACAAAAACTTTTGCAATCAATTTGAATCAATTTATATCAGATTGTTTAACCAGAACTGAACCGTGAACACAAAAGAGAAGCATTTGTTTATTTTGTTTATTAAACTCGATGACTACGATTTAAGAAAAAAATAATTATACAAAAATTATAATTATGAAAAAATAACTACTTGCAACAGAATTTTTAAAGAATATTTATTTGAAATCTGGAATTGAACCGATCTACAGGCAAACTTCCATAACTCGAAGTTTAATTTTGCAAAGAAAAGGTTCGACTTATGGAGACTTTGGGTTAGAGAATTTTTTTATTTTTGGAAGAAACTAAAATTACATTTTAAGATATTTATTTATTTGCAATCAAATAAAGCACAAAAATTATAGTGAAGTCAAATATTCAGAAATTAGGGTTAGGGACTTTAATTTTTTTCTTATTTTCAGTAAAAAGAGATTCCACTTTATTCATACTCTTATAGTGATCATCAGTTGTAGTATCATAAATTCATAATTTTGAATGAGTCTTCCACTTCATTCTTGGAAGGCTGATGAACAATTACATCCACCAAGCCCTCATCACCCCTTTCCTTGCGCTAAAAATTGAATCCAATAATTTAGAGTTATAGTGCTCAATAATATCGTCAACTGTAGGAAAGCTTGATGTACAAATTTCATTATCAAGTTCAATATAATATAATATATACACCACGCTGCCAGTGAATGGTATTTGCACAAAGAAGAAACATAAGAAAGAAAATATTAAACATTTGGTTCTGAAAAAAGGACTTTCCCTAACAGCAAAATGCATTTATACTTAAAACATAAATTCGACTTATAGAATGCACTTTCCCATGTTCCTGTCGGCACGCAACAAAGTTTTTATTCGAGTTATAGAGAAATTCGAGTTATAGAAGCTCGAGTTATGGAAGCAGAATTGTATGCAATTTGCTCTGTAAAACCTTGGTGCACTTATTTATATATACGCCCCAAATGAAACGAATTTACTACGTAAGTTTTTAATTATTTAAATATTTAACTATATTTATTAGACATGAGTTCGTGTTAATTACATCAACACAATTTGTTATATACTTTATAATACTCTTAGTTACATTTTATTGTTTTTTTTATAATTTATTAAATAATGCATATATATTTATATTTCAATAAATAATGTTGGTTATTTCGCATATAATATGCATATAACATAAGTGATATATTAGAACTCTCGTTTGATTTTAGCATACCTATATGAAGCATTAAAATTTTGCTTCAGTTTAATATACGTATTCTCAAGAAATGTTTCTAAGGTTTTTATATAAGTTTTAGTTCAGATTCGTTTCGGATTTATTTTTATAATATATAAATTATTAACTTTACGTTTACAAAGTTGTGTTAAATATTGATATTAAAATGCAGTTGCATTTATTAGTACGTATATATATATTCGTATATATTAAGATTTATTTTATTATCTCATTTATAATTTATTTTATTAGATTTTGGTATAAAAAGATAGGTACAAATTTTTGTTACAATTAGAATCTAAATTAGTAATAAAGTTCAGTAGAAACAATTATTATTACTTTTTCTAATATTAAATTAATGATATACTTTTGAACTTATGAATATATTATATATATATATATATGTATATATATATACATATATACATATGTATTTGTTTCGATATATATGCGTAAGCGAGTCATAAAATAATTAGTGAAAGTGAACTTTGAAAAAAAAAAGATTTGTGCAGTTTCATTTTCATTTTCGTATTCGTAAACTAATTATTTAGGAAAATAATTATGCATAGTTATTCATACAATTATATTAATAATTATATAAAACAAAACTTTTTTAATTATCTGATATAATTAAGCATAATTGTTAGAAAAAAGTAAATTTAAGTTTAGGTGAAGAGGTGAATTTAGTTGAGAATTGAAGCGATACAAATCAGTAACTAATTTGTTATCTTTATAAAAAAATTTCAGAGTGAAATATATTTACTATAAGAAAAAAATTTTTGATCATGTTTAAAACTAACAACAATATCAGAAACAAAAAAAAATTTTTAATAAAAAAAAATAATATTAAAAATAAAATTTTTTTCTTTTAACAGTATATAGAATATATTGCCTACACATCAGTTTGAGAAAGCTTTGCACTTATTCTTTTATACATATATACACAAATACATAATTTTGTAGTTTGAATCAGTAAAACATTTATATAGTGCTTTATAATTTTTATATATGCATATTTAATTTGAATACAATAGACACCGAAATTAGTGCAGTAAATTTCTTTGCAATATTCGTCATTTGTATAATATTTTATATGCAATATCAATTACTTATAAATAAACTACTATAATAATTTATATATTCTGTATAAAATTAGAAAAAGGATTGTGTTTAAAATAAATGGTATTCCTATACTATAGGAATAGCCTATACTATATTTAAAAATGATATTCATTTCGTTGATATAAATTTCAATATTGTTAATTTTATATATAAAAAATCTTATAAAAAGTGGCAAAATATAACACATTATCTATTAAAATTAATTAAATGAAGACTTTGGTTCATTACGGATATGTCGGTAATTTTTTATCTCAGATCTATTAAATCAACCAATTAGAGAGAATATTCTTATAGAATGCTCTGCAATGCAGATTTGCAATTGCTCCAGAACTGATTAGATTCTGACATTCGACATATATAAATTTACTTAAACAGTTCATTTTTTTTCTAAATATTAATAAAATTATATAGTTTTCATTAAAATAGTAATTACTTTGAATAAGTAAACTAGTTTTTGGAAATGGCAAAATACCGGCAGTAATAAATGAACATAATATAGTGGCAATTTACGTCTATGAAACATAAATAAATGTAAGTAATATATAAAAGTTTAACCTTTAGACACGCAATTATATAGTTTAATTTTTTATATCTCCTTTGAAAAAGAATCTTCTTAAAATGCAGATCTTATTTAAGACTGTATTTAGTTAATGGATATGTATATTCTTAATATGTTGTTACTATATGCCAATTTATTGAACTCGTGAATTTATAATAAATTCAAATTTATTTGTTATTATCATTTCAAAGTAGTTTTTTGACTTTTTTTAATACTTTTAGACAACTTAATTTATTTAAATTCGTTTAACTTTGCTCTAAAAATTTAAAAAATTTATTTATGCTAAATATTATAGGAAAACATCGCATTTATGTAGATATGTGTGTAATATACTCGTATATTAAATATGATTCAATATATGTTTATAATTAATAAATTTAGTTTTTAATACTTATATCATACATACGTATATAATTCTTTATTTATATTGTCAAATTTTTATAATTTATAAAATACTTGGTTTAGTACATATAATATTGGGTATAAAGTTACTGTTTGGACTAATGGTTGAATTATTTTTGTAGACGGTTTGGATTGGAGATAGTCACAACAAAATTAGGCTTTCGTTCTGAATAAATGCAGGTAATATTATTTCATTTAAGATACTGTTTATTTATTTATGGTAGGTTTTATGAAAAAAAAAATTTATTTTGTTTAGTTAATTTATGGATATCAGTTGGATGGATAGTGAGAATGCTATAACAATTTGATATATACAAAATTTAGTTTAAAAAAAAATATTAACAAAAATTGACATCGAGTCCTGGTATTGAATGGTTCAATTACTTAAATCAACATGGATATTGACGGTAATATATCACCCTTATGGCAGATATATTACAGAATGCATTATATGCATTATAATGATATGGGAAGGAATGAGATTATAGGTTACTATAACCACTTATGTTAGTACTGGCCACAAAGCCATTGACACGAATTTCTTAATGAATTGCAAAAGGGCGACCCTAAGTAGGAGAAAGCAGGGCACTGTACCAGAAGATGTATTGTTGATATGTTATGGGTATGTAAAAAGTTTTAAACAATGAGTGAATTGGCTATAGGACAAAAAATGTTTATATTTCATAAAATAAGGAAAATCATAAACTAATGAAAGTCATTAGTTGAGGAAATTTCATTTATAATGCATCATTTAAAAATATAGTTAGTTTTTATTTTTTTAAATTGTAGGACTATGAAATATTTTTACTATATTTTACTATTAATAAATAATTTTATTTTGTGTTACTAGTATAGGATTTTGCATATATATAAATTTTTAATTTAAAGAGAGTAGAAAAGGTGGTCCATTTATGATCGTTTTCGTCAGCATGATTAAGTTCAAAATTTTATTAAGTTCGTAAATGTTCTAATATTTATTATATTACTAAAAATCTTCGTTCTTTTCCATATATAATTAGTATATAACTATTTGTTAATACTGTTTTAAATTTGCTATATTATATCATATATTTTGCAATAATCTATTAAATAAATAATTCTAAATTTCTTTCAATTAATCAAAATAATATAAAATGAATTTTTGTTATTGTAGTTCACTACTGTTCGCAAAAACTCTTTATAAATATTTCTTTAAAAATAATTATAAAATATTGAAATTAATAAATAGTGAATTAAAATTAAATGAAATATATTATTTATTTAGTTTTAATGTTTGTTTGTGTGTTATTAGGTTACTTATATTTTTTTAAAACAAAACACATTGGTTCTATTTCATTTATTATTATTTATTAACAAATTCGATACTTGAACCATTTTCGATATTCATCTTCAGAAACTATTTGCCACAACAATAAAATATATAAAAAATTTATTACAATTTTACTAATCTAAATATATAGAATACAATACATAAATATAATAAATTAATATAGCAAATGTATTACTTTATGATAATTACTGTAGAAGAACATATTTTCATATAAGTTATTGATGTAAGTACATAACCACTAAATTAACTTATTGGATTTACTTATTATATCGTATAGTTTTCGTATTAGCAAAATTGTATTCTTATATATAGTACAGCTGTTGTAAATAGTTTCTGAAGTTTTTTATCAAAAATAATCGAATAATTGAAGCTACCATATAATCAATTTAAATAAAATTTATGATTAAATACAACCGCAGTGTTTGTTTTATATGAAAATAAAATAGTAATATTAGTACCTTAATTACCCACAAAAAGACTTTAAAATTAAAATAATTTTTTTGGTTATTAAAATAAACAAATTTACAAAAGAAACACAATAACAAATAGTATATATACAAAACAAAAAACAAAAAAAACTCGAAGCAAAAATTGTTAACAAATTGTTTTAAAATAATTATATTATATGAATATTTAACAAGGCATAAATCAATTAATTTATAAGCATTTTTTAAGTTCATATATATATATATATATTTATTAAAAACAAGAAGACTATTTCACTATATATAATCAAAATGAAAAATATATTTAATTGCTCTAATAGGATAATGATTAAGCTTCCAAACATTGCACATGTCATAAATGCGAATGAAGTGGCAATAGAAATTAAAAATATCGAATAAACGCATTTACTTTCTTATAAAAAATAAAACAATATAAACAAATTTTTTAATAAATTTTTATTCATTATAATTATTTTAAAAAGTAAAACAAATAATATATTTAAACTAAATAAAAATTCAAACAAAATTTTAGATTAAATACCTGTTTAGCTCGTTAACATTTTTAAAATATGGACAAAATTTAATTTTCAAATAATACAAAATATTTAATATATAAAATGTTCAGATATCTAAGTAATTAAACAATAAAAAAATAAAATATTTCTTTTAAAACATTTTGATACAAATATTTATAACATATAAATTTTTATTTACTTCTTTAAAAAATTCAAATTTTTCCATAATAAAAACGAAATCAAATTTTATAATTAATTATAATTTCTTTTACTTTACTTTGAATTTGTATAATAAATTTTTAAACATCATATTTTTTTAACTGCTTCAATATTTTATAATTATACTAATAACATTTTGTTTCTCTATATATATATATATAGATATATATATGTGTGTATTTAATAACTAACATATATGCATAAGTTTTATTACTCAAAGTATGTTTATATTTGTATATTAATTAAGTATATGTATATAATATATGTAATTCTATAAAGTATATAAATATGTATAGTAAATTTGTATATGTTAATATTGCATAATATGTTTTGTTTCAGTTTCATAGATACTTTTTCATTTAACTGCTGCTTTTTCATAATAACTTTTTGCTTAGTTTCACATCAAAGTTTGAATTGAATTTAATTTTTTTCGTTTTTTCAAATTTTCGTTCATATATAGAATGCACTATTTAAATTTCTTATTTAAATTTTAGCTATTAGCTATTGCTAAAAATGATAAAATTATATTTCCAGTTTAGATGTTGACATAAATGGCTTGGTTGTTATTATAGTGGCGTCATACGTGTTCCAGTATATCCAGATCACTGCAATCGACATGGTTTTGAGCCTCCATTGTTTGCTCAATCTCCTGCTCAGTAATAACGGTCACCAGTTCCTCGACAGCGCGCCCAATATCCACTATAAAAAAAATTAAATCATTGAATTAATGGTGCAAATTGGAACTATTTTTTAATATACATTATTTATTGATTTAAAAATTACTATGTTTTATTACAAAAATTACCATTTATGATCTGAGTTTCTGCACTCCAAGTTCGGTCTTGAAAGAACTTATTATCTTTTTGTTTTATTTAAGCAAGATCTAATCATTCATTACGATTAGAGTTGGCACGGTTAAGAGGAGTATGAAGGAGAGAGTAGAAAAGAGAATTTAAAATTATTTATTAGTTCAGGTATTTAAAAATATCAATGCACAACATTCGTGCACAACATTCAGATTTTTCGGAAGCTAGGCAAATTAAAATGGAATTAAATATAGAACATTTGGAAAGAATAAATAATAATACATATTACTTATTTTCTGCAAAAAGTAAAAGTATGAATAAAATTAGTAGATCCTTATACATTGTGTAAATATGTGCATATATTTATAAAACTCGACTCGAAACTATTTTTAAAAATTTATGAACTACATTTCGATGGTAATTTAAAAATCTAATTGACTTCAAATGTGTGAAATAAATTTTATTTTTACACATAGTAACCATAAAGTAAAACTCCTAAAGAGTCGGAATGGCGAAGAAATAAGTTTTTGCATATTGGAGCTATTAACAGTGCCAGAAGCCATGCAAACTTTCTATGTATCTTTGTATAGCACCTCATTATGTTTGGTTGCTACTCCTAATGGTTCGTAGGCTGGTAAAGTCGAATAAAATTAAATTTTTAAAATTTTACTCAATAATTTGACGTAAATAAATGCAGTGATGTTTGTACTGCAGTATGAGTTATGTCAATTTTTCCATCATTTATGTACATTTATTACACATAATTAAGGCTAAGAACGAGATAATATTGAAATGTATGTTTATTTTCTGTCATCGTTTTTGTGTGTTTAAGTACTAACAAGAGTTAGCTCATATAGTATATCGCACACCCTCTTCAAAAGCACAAGCACAATCAAAAGGCAAAATTCTAAATTCGTCAATTTTGAGTTAATGTATGGAACTTACTTATAGTTTACCTATCTATCATTCCACTTTATTTTTATTATTGTTAATTGTCGAAAAAAACAGTTATATCTCTTTTTTGTTAGGAATGACTCTACATTGCAAAACATATTTTGCGTTTTCTGAAAACTGACGAATTTCGAGTTGTCCCTCTTTTGAAGAGGGTGTGCGATATGAATTACCAATAGTAAGGTGATTGTTGAAAAGTTTGCTGTTTTTCTGAGCAAAAGTTTTTACCGTTGGATAATTACTTGAGACCCTATATCTTGCAAAATATTGAAAATGTATATTTTCCTCGTTCTTAATATGTTTAATTTTTTTTTTGATCACGAAATACCTTTTAAAGTAAAAACACTATAAATTTATATAATATTATATATAATAATATTATATTGAATAATTATATATAATATCTATTTCAAGATATATAAAACTTTATTATAGTCTTTTCGTAAGTCCATATATTTCCAAATGCTCTAGGAATCAAAATAAAATTGATTGTAAATTATTTAAAAAAAACAACATATTATTTTGCCAATAAAAATATGCATCAATCACAATATCGATTTTACAATATATTTATTATATATAAACACCAAAGGGTAAAATAAAAAAATAAAAGGAGCAAATTGGCATCGCAAAAAATTTAATAAATTATTTCTAAAACTCAAAATTGTCCACAAACACAAAAACAATAATAATAATAATAATAACAACAACAACAACAACAACAACAACAACAACAATCATAAAGTAGTTTAACAAAGTAATAAAACTACGCATGCAAAGTTGCAATTTTATTTGCAGTCCAACTTAAAAAAGAAAAAAGCATCAACGAAATCAAGTTTTTGCTATTGTTTTTGGAACAAGAGAGCAAAGCAAGCGACAAAAATTAAATTTTTTGAAAATTATAATTAAAAATATTTTAGTTCGAAAAAATGGGAATGAAGCCATTCCTACCGGATAAGTTATGCAGTAAACTTGAGTGCGGTGGTGGTGGCGGACGACCATCATCGCCGATGTAAGCTTGACCAGCAGCGCCACTCAAATCGATGCCGCCGTTTCCTGTTGCGCCGCGTTGTAGCGCGCCCAAAGCAGCACCCAACTGATGTTTACCCATGACCGCGTGCTCTCCACCTACCAAACCGGCCAGCATAATTCCTTCTGCACCATAAACAACAACAACAACAACGAGGACGACAACGAGCACGACGACGAGAACGGCAACGAGTAGTGCATACGGCAATAACATATAGAGGGATTGTCGTTGTTTGTATTCGTCGTTTTTTTTTTTGGTTGTTTATGTTTTTTGTTACGACGTCGGTTGTTTTTTTTTTTATTTTAAAAGTTTCGTATTGTTTTGGTTTGACATTTTTAAATGGCGTTCATAACGGCGGGCGGCAGTGCATAAACAAATACACACACACATGAAAAATTGTTTTGTAGGGTTAGATTGAATGTTGTGTAGAGAAAAAAATAAAGAAAATATTCACATTTAATTAAGTTTTATGCATAAACTAACAATTAATTCATTTACTTTGGCTTAAATATAAATCAAATCAATGTTATCCTCTTAATAATTTATTGAATTTTGTGATAAAATTTAGTAATTTTTTTGTTAGCATAGTTTGTGGAATAATTAATTATTTTATTTATGGCCTAACACAAACTCATGTCAGCGTCCTTTAGTGATTGCAAAATCAACATCAACTCAACATCACTTACTGAAACAATTAAATCGAGCATTGAAAATGTACTCATTTTTAACTCCAGACTCAAGTCCCTTCAACAGTGATTTTTCATTTCTACTTTATGTGTTTTTTTAATTTAAATTTTTTAATTATTATAATTATTTAATTAATTTAATTTAATCAAAAATAAAAATATGTACTCTACAGCTAATTTTGATTTTTACATATATACATATATAAAATATATTCTTAATGACAAGGATAAGTTCTCGATTCATTCTAAATGTAACAAATACTGTATATGAGTTATTCCACATATGGAAATTTATATAAAATACAGAAAAAATGCCAACTAAGCTGACTAACCCAACTAAGTGTAACAATATACACGTTAAAGTACACTTACAATACAAATTCCTATAATACACATGACAACAACGTTTTTGTTGCAAATTTGTTGTAGAGCAGGGATTAGGAATGATATTCATTTAACTATTTCTATTCGTTATAAAAGTTTTTGTTACTAAAATGCGGTGAATAATAGTAACAATTGAAATATTGTTGCAAATATATAGTTACAGAGAAATTATGATGGCTAATAATATGACCTTATTTTTGCATACGAGTGTTTCATGCTTTTGTATAAAGTGGAATACAAGTATGTAGGTACATACAGCATGCAAAGTTAAAAATTGTAATCTACAACTCTCTACTCCACTCGGTTTTCATGTCGAAATGCTCACACAAATTTTTTTCCGATCCTCAATATAGAGTGTATATGTGGCGTAGAATAGAATACTAATAGCTTATTTTGAACTTAAGTATGAAAATCTCTTAAAGACTGAGATACCAACATAAATGAAGAAATGTACACCAGTGGTGTAACGTCCAAATAAGACGATTCCTACTAGCTTATCTTAATATTCAGCATGGTATTTGGGATCAGGAAAAAAAGTTTGTTTTACTTGCAACATATAAAGAGTTCCAAATTTTTGTGTTATTTAAAATTAGATACTTAGAAATAATACTTAATTTAATATGTTCTTTTAACTGTCACTTTTTAACAAAAGTAACAATTTTGTAGCTGAAATAAATCCAAATGTTGGAGAGTATTTTTTCATATATATATACATATATACACCTAAGGGAACAATTTTAGAGGCAGTTATTAAATGGATAAATCATTTAAACAATATTATGTCGGAAATTAGTCGTTACTAAATCATATATTGCTTTAAATATTATTCAAGCCATTGGAAGCTTTGAGGATTTTGATATCCGAGTAAGCAACTGGACTGTGAGACGAACAATATATTGTGTCCAAGTACTTTATGTTACACGTATTTATATAAAACAAAATGAAATTAAATGATATATGCAAATTGGAAATATGACGCTGTCAGAATAGCGCGAACAACTTCGAGCAGCTCGAACATTTTTCAACTTTTAAAAAGTTCAATCCACGTGATTGAATTTAATATTTTGCGAGGAACTCGATCATTGCAATCCTCGGAAACTATGAAGTACTATTACATATACATATTTTGTGTATTCATTAGTTTTAATATTTGACTGCTTAATAATTGATAATAATAATTTATTTAGCTTTTTAATTAGTTTATTTAAATAATTAAATTATAAAGCGATAACAACTCGAAATTGAGAAAGAAAGTATAAAAACAATTCGTTCAATACTTTTAGTACACAGGCAATAATGTATTAAGGTTGCATCTTTCGTTTGTAGAAACAAACGCAACATTTCCACAAACTGCACTGTTGAAGCTCGTCTACATTTTCATTTCTACAAGAAGTTAAAAACTAAGCACATGCAACAAAGTATGTGAACAACAAATGTTTGGGGCAGCATTTGAAGCAATGCAGTGTTGCATGTGAAATTAAATAATAGAAAAACATGTTGCACAAACGCATACGTATTTAAGTGGTGTACATAGATTTGTTTTGACTTACTTGAGTTTTGCTCGTAATGTCCATTTTGTTGATTCATTTTGGCTGGTGAATCAGTATTAAGTTGCGACGCAGTAACGGAACGTGTTTGTAATGTGTTAGGTTTGGAATTCAGCGCTGAACCAGGCACACTTGCACCACCGCTATTAGGTTCATCAAGCAATTGGCGTAAGCGCTGTAATTGTGCCTCCAGCTGTCGGTTGTGATCCTCGAGAATTTGCATGCGAGCCTCCAGTCGACCTTTGTGTTGGCGCAGTAGTTTTGCCTCAGCCATCATATCCTGCAGAAAATTCATACAAGTAATAGAATAGAACATTTAATTTAAATTTTGATTTCAATGTATTTTGCGCTCCAATGTACCTGTCCTTGTTCTCCTTGGCCAATTGCACTTGCGCTGGATGTCAGGCCGCCCATTGCGGAATTAGAATGCTGCATGCCACTCTCATCTGGTGTAGTACTACTTTGCTTGTTGCATAATTGTTGATATTCCGCTTGGAGGTTTGCGTTCTCTTCTTCTAAATCACGTATAATCGCCTCAAGCTCTTCTCGTTGTTCCGCATCCATAGCAGCCATTACTTGAACAGGTGATTTGGGCCCACTACCATTATTGGCTGGCAATGCTTGACAGTACTGTGCAATAAGCTGGTGCTCGTCATCACTATCTGGAGTGGAATTCGAGCCTGTACCATATTCGACTTGTGCCAAACGTGAAGCGTACATTTCTAGGCGAGAGTGCATATCATTCTGCAAGGTATGTGTAGTATGCTGCGGACTCGGCGCTGGACTTTCCAGAGCATCTCCTGTAAAAATATAAACGTGTTTGCATAAACTTGCTGCTAAAGTTGCAAATAATAAAGATAATCACCTTCCAGCACGCTCTGTACAGGTAAATAACCCACACGCGGATGTTTCTTAAAGTATTTACGACTTTTAAATTTATTTTTCAAAGCACGGGTAAAATCTCGCACATCCTCAGTAGAAGTTGTCTGCGAAAAATAAAAGTTGTGAGTATATTAATACAATTTATTTCATTTTATTTTATTTTATTTTCTATAATAAAATTCTCTAAAATTTCTCGTCCTGTCTCCATTCTCATTTCATTAGAATATGTCCAGGGTATTTGGTTTTATTGTTGTTATTCTACTTTCTCCTTTATACTTACTGTTGTGCAATACTCGTGCATTGGATGACTCAATTTGTGGTTCTTGGCATTACGGCCAAAGAAGAAACACTTTTGGCACATGTCAAAGTTGAAGCACTTCAGGCAACGATAACGGAAGCCAACTAACGGATATTCCTTGCAAATGTTACATTTTGCCTGTAATAGAATAGAAACGGCAATACTAGTGAGAAAATCAATTAACGGTGAGTGTGGGGAGGAAGTGCCATATAAACACAGTTCGTTATTCGATAACGAATGGTGTGAAAGCTTAGTTGCCTGGAAATGGCTTGATAATTGTTATTAAAATGGATGGTTGCAAAATAGAAAAATAAGGCGCAATGTCTTGTAAGTAGAGCGCGTATAGTTGTTTGGTCACAAGCCAGCTTTTGGTGTTTTATGGCATTTGTTTCACTTTGAGTTGAAGCTTACCTGATGTCTAGCATTTTCTGCTGCAGCCAAACGGTGCAACACTGGTAGCCACACTAAACTTTGTGGTTCATGCTGCAACCAACTGAGGAAGTGATGAGGTTCAATGGAAATTTCCTGATTAGCATCAATAACTATAAAATCGAAGGTGAAAAAAAATTAAAACGATAAATGTATATATTAGTTAAATACTAAAGTACCCACTGTAAATTGTACTACTCTTTAGTAAAATATTAATAACGTTTTTGGTAGTTGGTATTAAATATAAATATTTTAATAAATTTCAATTGATTATTTCATTTCAGTCAAACTAAGTTTCTTTCCTAATCAGAGAGAAAGCACTTTCAGACTTTAAATTGATTACTTCAATGTGATTGACAACTTCGATCCGAAATAAGTTGATATAAACGGACATCGCTTATTCGATTCCTTTATCAATCCAATTGAGAATCACATATAGAATTAAATTCCTGCTTTTTTAGTTTTAAAGCATTTAAGAAGGAACGGTAGATTGTCGACATTCATTGTTTTAGATCATCTGTACGTTCGACATCTGCAGTCAATAATCGAACCGAAAAACCGAAGGCAACTATTTTTGCCATAAAACTATATAGTTTCAATTTTTGGTTGATATTTGCAAACTTCAGTCTCGTGGGCAGATATCTTGACACAAACTGAATCGCGCTAATGCTGATCTTATATTTTTAGAAAGCATCATAAACAGTATGCAGCCTTTGGTGCAAAAGCCTGACATGTTAACAGTTATAGCAATGTTGAACAAAAAAAAAAGTTAGCATGGAAAGAAGTAATTAAAAATCAGTAAGAAGCAAAATTTAGCCGAGAAAATCTAACCTAACAGATGTCTGTAAAAGCACATTTACACTTTAATAAGGCGTCATTGCATTTGAGATCGGTATTTGAGACTGCATTTAAGGTCAGAACCACAATACTATTAATAGACAAGTGTATTGACTAGATTTTGACCTATAGAATTCTTATATGTTCCCGAAATTAAGATAACGTTCCGCCAGTTCATATTCTGAACAGATTAAAATCATAAAGAGAAATATATGAAAGGTGCTTTAAAGAGATAGATGTCAAATCAATATTAATGAAATTATAAAAATTGTTGGTTTTATTGAACTGTACCTAAAACTGAAATTGAAAAACTTTTCGAAAGCGCTAAAAACTACTGGTACTTATATTACCTTCTTGAGATATACCAGCTCTTTCCAAGCAAGAACGAACAGATGGTTCTATGTTGGATCCACCAAATGCAGCCACTTCTCCCAATTGACGTGGTACCTAAAAATAATGAACAAATAACATATAACAATGAATGTTACAACGAATTTTGTTTTAATTTAAAAAATTTAAATGAAATATTTATATACTTTACCTGAATGCAATCATGCAAAAGCAAACCAAGCTTTCTTTGGTCAACTTTACGTTCTGGATCGGCAATTAGTCGAAAGAGATACCGATATTTTTCTTCTAAATGACCTTTACAGAGCAGCACCAAACCAACCTATGAGCATAATAATTAAAAAACATTTATATAGTACCTATTCATATGAAGTATATAATATAAAAATAATAAAAAGATGAGCTCAAATTAAACTTACCTTAAAACTAAGCACCCGAATCTGTCCAGTACGCTGAGAGTCGTAAACGTTCAGTATCCAGTTTATAGCCAAGTCCAACATCAATGTTAAGTCAATTTTATCGATTGTCACATATAAGGAATGCAATACAGTCGTCATATCGGGTATATCGATTAACTTATCGTTTTGAGCGCGTAATCCATGGCGATCAAATGATTCAATGGCTGTCGACATAGATATGCGATCCAAAGCTAAGCAAAGAACGATTTGAGTTGATTATTAAGACTTTGATTTAAATTATTATTAGCTTACCCAGTCGTTTCTGTACCGCGCGTAATTTCATTGCAGTTCGATAGGCTGAGAAACGAACTTCATTTAGATCAGCAAGACCCTTCATAAGTTCAATCATTTCGGGATGGTCCCAATGTGTGGTTTCTCTTTCGTGACTAAAAATATATGTTAAAAATGAGAATTTCAAACCGTTAAGGATTATTATATTTTCATTTAGTTGATATTATTCAAGTTTTTGTGTATTATAATCGCTTTTAAAAACTATCCGAAACACTCCTAATGTACTAACATACATTATTGCATCAAGTGGAGTAAAATCTTAAGTCCAAGAGTTTCTTCAACTTATTATTTCTTTATCTTTAAACGTTTTATAAATGTAGATTAAAAATGTCAATGGTAGTCTACTTACTCTATATAGTAAGGCACATTGGCTGCTGTCGTTGCTCGTTCCCAAGGTGGTTTAACACTTTGTCCCAAATTTGGTAATGGGCCAATTGTACCACTGTTCGATGTGTTTCGTCCATCTTCACCATTTTCAATTGCGAGATTAGCACCAGAGCTGCAAAGTATTTTTTGACGTTCATCCATAGCAATTTGTAGAAGTTTCATTCTGTAAAAAAATTTGTTTACCATATAAAAGAATAACAATAAAGAGAATTTAAGTGTTTTTCAAAGCAAATTTTAAATGAAGGTATTTCATCCATTTTGCACAATTCAATTCTAAAGTAATTTCAAATAGTTAAACCCAAAACTGGGTTTTTGTGGCATTAAAATTCAGATAGAAAAATGTATTAACCTTGTATTTAAATCTTCCAATTTGGAAAGGCAAATTGCTGGTACCAACACTTGATTAGCAGTGAAGAACGACTGTTGTTCATTGCAGTCATCAAGTAAAGCCCCAGCGGTGGTCATTTTATCACGTAAGCGCTGCAAGTGCTGTATTTGTTCAGTGGCCTCTTGGGTTGTTGCAGGAGGATTCCAGCCCATTTTGGTAGCTTCTGCTGAGGCTACACGCGAACTTAAGTCTTCAAGTATTTTTTGGAATTGACGCATTTTCTAAAATAAATATATAACATTTATTTATTATATAGTTATAATTGTAGTAGGAGAGAGTGGAATTTATTTAAATAAAATATATATTTTAATATAATGTTGCTCTATTTACAAAAACGATTTCCATTGAGGACGAGATTTACTTAATTTATATGTTTTCCCATTGCACATTGAGGTTATTTAGAAAGCATAATTTTAGAGAAATAAACCAGTAGATTACGAAGAAGTCTAAAAATGTATTGCATATGATTGTTTGGTATTAGGCTATAACAACCTCTCTCTCGGTAACCTAAGAACATTATTTATTTTTTCTGCCATTGTAGTTTATGAACCAATTAATCTGAGTGCCCACCATTTAGGTCAGCTTTCGTATATTCTTCCATTCGTCATTGAACTGTTTAAATCTAGAAGATAGAAATACTTGTAATGTGAAGATGATAAGTCACATTTCAAGATTTTTAAAAGTTCCGAGTGTTGTCCAATGGTAGTTGTCTGGTTAGTTTGTATTGTTGTTAGAATTTGAAAATTTTCAGAGCGTCTTGAATTTTTAGTACGATTATTAATTCTATCGGGTCTAAATCGAAAGCTGTCAAAAATATTTAAGGTCTGTACCTGACAATATAGATATTCTCAAAAAGTCGTCATTAATTACCCGTACCACAGTCTGACCACAACAGTAAATAGACCTGATACTATACTAAATAGTGTTCGGGCATCACGCCTTCTCTTTTAATGCGAATATCTGTATAAATTTTTTCGATAATTGTTTATCTAAGAATAAACAATAAATGACCGAAAGTGTTCAATAAATATTGCCATAAAATCAAATAACAAGAAAATGTTAATACTTAAATCCAGGATTTCGAACCGGTACCAAACCGAAAACCGAAAAAAAATCGATGTTTTTGTCGAAGTGAAAACCGGAATCGATCCGATATATTTCTTTTGTTTTGAACAAAAACGGAAAAAATTCAGGGCTTCAAACCGGAACCGAACTGAAAACCGATATTTTTGTCAGAGCGAAAACTGTAACCGAACCGATATATTTTTTTGTTTTGAACCGGAACGGAAAAAATTCAGGGCTTCGCATCAGGACCAAGTTGTAAGAAACCGATATGGTTTTTTTGTTTTGAACCGGAACTGAAAAAATTCCGGTTCGAAGCCCTGCCTAAATCTTTATACCCCAAAAAAGAAAAAGAAAAAAGAACAACAATTTGTTTAAGTTTTCATTTCTTGTTCTTTTGCCGCTTAATAATTGTGCTGCACATACGACGAGTAATGAACAACAGCGAAAACTGCAGCTGCAACACTTTTATTAATAACAGAAAAAACAAACAAAAGGAACACAAAATGAAAGAGAATAAGAGCAATAATGCAATTTATATAAAATAAGCAGAAAATGTAATTTGAAGCCTTAACTTACTTAAGCTTTCACATATACAAATACACAATGAGGCTTAAAGGCAATGCAGCGGTGTATGCCGAACACAAGTGCACCACATTCAATTTGCATTCTGTGCAGTTAATAAACAAATACAAGCCAAAAGCAGACATGTAGTTGCGTTCACTGCGTTGTGTTGTTGCTCTCGCATTGAAGTGTAGTTCTTTTTTAATGTTTTATTGTTTCATTGCATATGAAAGCGTTCCTGTGCATAGGACTATGCAACAATATTGTTGCATAGTTTTAGGTAACAATGGCAATGCTCTTGTATAGTCTATGCAAACTGTGCTTGGAATGTGTAAGTGTGTATGTCTGTATTTGTACATTGTGCATTGTGCATTTAATTAAGTATTTTCTTTAATTATTATTATTGTTGTTGTTGTTTACTGTGTGCTCTTAACATATGAAGAGCACAGCAACAATTTGGTACTAGAAAGTGTAGAAAGACATTGTTGTTGGTGTATTTGCCGTAAATAAAGTCCAGAGAAGGATATTTGCAATTAATTAAACAATTTTTTGAATTTATTTCTTTTTTTGTACATTAACTAGATAAACTGGGTAGGATTAGATTTGTAGTAGCTAAGAAAACTTTCCGTACTTCTCGAAAGCTTCTGCGCTGATTTTTTCTTTCTACAGACCAAAAAATTGTATGTGAGTGTTTCAAAAGTTATCAATAAATTTGTATGTTTCTTGAAAAATTTGCAAAAAATATCAAACATAATTTCCGCATCCACTTAAAAGAACAATGCGCTCTCATCGATATTATATTATTTATATTTAATAAGTTAGAAATTAAGATACTGGGAATTTTTTGGTTCTAGGTTTAATTTATTGGATAGACTTTATCTTTATAACATATACGAGTATCTCCGTAAATATTGAAAATACGCCCAATAGGAATATTTTTCCTTCTTGAAACAAAGAATCAACTCTTGATCTCATTAGAGATAAAGTTTTATCACTAAGGCAGTAGTCTATGATAGCGTAATGCTAGTTTTTATAGTGCTAATCAACAATAAAGCAATTTTATATTTTATTGATAGAAAATTAATAGAAAGGAAAGATAGAAGATATACAATACAATATATTGCAATCAGTTTTTCGCATATAACATTTAAATCAGATTTATTTGATATTTTCTTATACACTATTTTCTTATACCTTGGAATTAAATTATTATGCGTTGTCAAATTTTAAAACTAAACGAATTTATTGTAAAAGGTGTTTAGTTCAGTAAAAAAAAACAATTCTTAATAGGCATCCTTTCCAAACAGATTGCAATTCAATAATAATTTTTAATGCACATATTTTTTGCTGCATTTTCTCACTTTTCATAGTCTCGATTTGCATAAAAGTATAAAAATTTGTTGGTTTTTTAAGCTTGCAATATAGAAAGAAACTATAAGAAAACTATACTTTCTGGAAACAAATATACTATTTCTAATTTTTTTTGGTAGGACTTTGAAAGTAGATTTCGTGCAGATTTCAAGTTGATACACGAGTAAATAAAATATTTAAAATAAATTAATTAAATTAAAATTAATATCCTCGCTCAATTTGGGAAGAAATTTACTCCATAAATAAATTATTGTTTACTGCATATTTTAAAGGTGAAAACATTTCTATTTCATTGCCCATCTTAAGAACAAAAAATATTACATTTTATAAATAAATATTCTTACCTGTTAAATTGATAATAAATAATAAACTTTTACAAAAAAAGGACACAGTATTTTCATAGAGTCAGGAGTTCATTACTAAGTATTAAGACATATGAAGATGGATTCAGACATCGCATGCGTGTTGGACTGAATGTTCTCAATAATAAGCAGTAATAATCAAAAATGCCAAAGTTCATAGTGTGAATATCAGTTAGTACCCCACAATACTTACGGTTGCTGATGCTCTCTATATAAAAAGTGACCGAGGTATTGATTTAAGCTGATAAGTAACAATCATTCGGATTTATGGTATAAAGGCAATAATGCTGATGGAGCACTACGTGCATCAGCGCCTAGAATTTCGAATAAACACTTTTTGCGATGAAATGGGCCAAAGACTATAAGAAAAATGATAAAAATTTATTTTTATATAAGCCGATGTGAACTCAAATTGATAACTGGTTTAGGAAGTGTTATTAGTCAAACACTATTTTTAGCGGAGACGACTTGAACATGCTGATATCTGCAAATTTTCCGAAATGTGGAATGAAATATCCGGCAATGTTTCTAACATCTTAATCTGCTGTAAATGACTTTTTAAGGATTACGAATTAATAGCTTTAATCTTTAGCAAACTTCCAATTATAATTTATTTAAATAGGAGACTGTGAAAGTTCTGCTTGATCGACAAAACTTTATTTAAAATTTTAACAAAAAAGATTATCATTATCAAAATGTTAAAGGGTGATCAAAACAGAGCCAAGATTAAAAAGGAACTTATGAAATTTTTTCTAGATAGCAGGTTATATATTCATACTGTAAGTACAAATCGATACATACATATTAATAATAATAATAAGATTTTAAACAGGGACGTACATAAGGAGATGCTGCACTGCTTTGAAGTATTTTTTAGTATCGGAATATATAAAAATTATGCTAAAGCGAAAAGACCAAATGGATGAATATATGTTTCTTAAGGAAAGTTTATAATCTTGAAGAAGATTAAACAATATTTGTGAAGATGAGTAGTGTAAAAAACTCAATATGAAATTAATATTATAGTTTGCATTTGATTTAAAAAGTAAAACGCAAGCATTTTTTCGAATCCCGATATGTAAGTCTCCAACAATGGGAAGTGATGGCGGTAATTCTAAGAGGTTTTAAATCTTTTGTGGTTTCAAATCAGTAGGATTAAAGAACAAGAAAAAATATCTATTGCCACTTTTTAAAGTTACATTTCATACCTTATCCTGTTTATTTTTTTACCTTTTCCTTTTACGCAAAAGAGAAAAGCAATTTATAATAAGCTCGGAAAAAAAAACATTTAAAGAAGAAGAAACAAAAAACCAGGAAAAATGGAAAAAACTTCTATGGTATCCCGCTATCTTGCACTATTAGCTGAGCAGGGGTTTGAAAGGCTTTGCTGCCTTAACATGATTACTTTATCTCACACTCCCACACTCCCACACTCCCACAACAGAACAGTACGCAGGGGAAACAGTGCAGTGGGCAGTGGGGATTTAAATTGCACAGTGTTGCACTTTTTAATTTCTTTCATTCCCTTAATTTTTTTTGCCTTTTCATTTTTCGTATTCATTCTAAATTTTCATTCCTTATTGTTTGCATTTATGGAGGGATTTCAGCTGTAAAGTAAAGCGGTTGAAGGAGTAAAGGTGTGAGGGAAAAAAGTTTGTAACTGTGAGCAATGATTAAAATGTTTAACGATGGAAAAAATTTTTTTTTTAATTTTTAGCAAAAAAACAAGAAAAAACAATGGAAAAATGAATACAACAACAAGGGAAAATTTAAACTTTTTGCCTTTGGATAGTAAAATAAAACGTTGGTATTAAAAAATGTTTACCATTGGGCAATTTGTACAGAAAGGATAAAGTATTTTTTGTTTTGTTTCTGGAATAAAAGACAAAAAGCGTTAAAATTTGCAAAATATGGAAAAATTGTAGGCAAAGTTAAAAATATGGAAAATTTTGCTGCACTTTTGTTTGGGTAATTTGAGTTCCAAAAAGAGAAATATTATTATCATTCATATTTTTTTTTTGTTTTGGTTAATTATGGGTTAATTAAAATGAATTTGAATTGAGTAAAGTATGTAAGGTCTTAATTAGGAATTCCAGCACTTAAAATGTCTGCGTTGATAATAAATAAAGCAAACAGTCCTTGAAAGAATTTAAATAATTATATAGTTTATTTCAATATCTCTAACTTTAACCAATCATCGTTTAACATTGTAAAATATAAACCTACTTTTACGTTCAGTAAAGCAGTTTACATGAATTGCAGATTCAATAAAGATGAGGCAAAAAAAAAATCCAAATATATATACGCTCAGGATCGCCCTTTGTAGTCCATTTTTATACCTTACTTGCTCTATTGGTAAAATAGTTGAAATGATACAAATAAATTAACAAGATTTATCATAATTTTGGAATAAAGTTGTCTGTAAACTGATGGTACGTTCATACCAAACAAGTATCTATCAAATATACTATTAATGTACTTAAGAAATTGCTAAACTTTTTACACTTCATTCTATCTGTACTTCCAGCAATTTGCCGAATTCCATAGCTCTCGTTTGCAGAATGCACTCAGAGGAGTGTTTAGCTCAAATATGATGTAACATAATTTAAGATACAAAGTGTGGCTTTGTTTCGATTCTAAGATACAAAATGATAATAAGAATTATCATTTTAAGTAGATATTTATACAAAAAATATTTTGAATTTAAGCATGTATAATAAGAGCACAATGTGAACAAAATATAAATCTACGAAAAAACTGAAAACTTGTGTCAATTCCGATATATCTTTGGATCGGACAGGATCAAAAGATATCTAAGTATGATAATTTAATTTTTTTTTTTTTAATTTAACATAATAGGGGTATTCAGGCAACTGATTAGTTGCTTAGTTGATTCAAAAACTTCATATAAAAAAAATTTAGTATTTTGATGTTAATCAGTTGCTTGAACGACCCAAAATGCGTAATCTGATTAGTTTGTTGTGTGTAAATGCCTTGGCAGCACTCGCATCAACTTTGTACTAATCAAATTTGTACTAATCTGAGAATCACCGAAATAGTTGATTCCCTGCTTAGTTTCATTTTTGTGTGCAAATTTTTGTTGTAATCAACTACTAAGCAACTAATCTGTTGCCTGAATACCCCTAATGATAATGTTTTCTTACTATTTTTTCGATCGAGCACCATAAATCTTGTAATCCCATGATGCGACTAACTTTTAGTTACAACAGTTTAGAACACTTATGAAAAGTCATCAGCAGGCGCAGTATGAGAAATTACTAAACTTTAAAAGTGTTAAGAATAAAATATATTTCAGGAATATACCAGGCGTTGAATAATGATCTACTTGCTGCAGTGCTATTGAATGTTAAGTTTAAATACAGGTTTATAATTGTCCTATGTGGTTATGTCGCAGAAGTTGCTGTCGCATGTCTTAACTAAGCAAGTAAAAAACAAAGCGACAAAAAGTGCTCTTTTATCTTAAATGCAGACTAATAAACAGAAAGCATCACTACTGCGTTTCCACTTTATCCATATAAGCTTTCTGGACAAAAATTAAATATTTTATCGAAACACGGAAGGTATAACAGTGTAACATACTGTTTAAATGCGTAATAAATATTAGTTAAAATATGCTGATAAATAATCCTGAGTTTTTATGTTCCAATATTTGTCAAAGGAATTTCTGTTGAGGATGATGACGTCATATAAACAAGTGAGATTTAGGGTTTGTGGAATGAAAAAAACACAAATTACTTACGATATTAATCAGAGTACAAAGTTTAGATCACAAATTCATTTGTAATAATTGATCAGGAATCATTAAATCCCAGGATTTTAACAGGATTTTCCTTGTATAACAAGCTTTTGTAATATGACTTCCATCTATGTTCTCGTAAGTAGATATTGTAAAGAAATTGATTATCTTTCCTCTCCTTGACATTCATTTTTCGATAAGTCTGGGTTTATCAAAGAACGGGGCCGAGTCAAGTAATTACGATTCGTTGCGTTCATTATAAGCAGAATTTACCACATTTTTATAGCACGAATTGAGAAGTACTTCATTAACTATACTACGCTTACTGCTTTATAGTCTATAAGTTATTTACTCAGGTTTCGAAGCTAATTATAATAAAGAGAAAACCTCCATTAAAGTATTCGACGAGATAAGTTCATCAAACTACGGCTGTTTTTCTGAGCATTATCCGTAGATTTGCTCAAGTTTTAGCTATTTTATTAAATGGATAGAATATGCTGAGTACTCATAAATTTTAATTTCTATTTATTCCCTATTTCCATTTATTTTTATTATTTATTTTGAAGCTAACTTTGCAAATTACTAATCGCAAAAGTGAATTAATCTTTTTTGATTTTTAATAGGACAGCATTTCATAAGTTACAAACGAAGTCGAGTGCAGTCTAAGTACCAGGTACAGGCCCACTTCAAATGTCGAAATGTACAGAAAATTTTTCTTTTGATTGAAATTTTTATCTCATTAAGAGCTTACCTTTTAAGCATAAAGCACCAAAAAAAGAATGGAAAAATGCACAAAGAACTTTCACTAGAATTTTATTTTGCTGCCGTATAACAAAAAATATATTTATATACGGAAAACTTCCTTAATAAATAATTCAGAATTGTTAAAAATGTGAGCCATTAAGGAGCGACGTGCGCTTCAAAGGATGCACGCAATGCTAATTGGCTGGATATTTGCATAAATTATTGCATTACAAAGGCACAAATTTTAATGACATATTTTCCATATTGCAAGGCGAAGAAGTTTTATTTGATATGCTTGCAATTGTGCAACTACATAATAATATATATAGATACATAGGTATTGTATATGTGGTGTGTTTTAAATTAAGTCACAACCATAAAGTTTATGGTTAAATATTTCATACTTAATTAGCACGAAAAACTTTCCTTCACCCTTGCATACAGATAGTTTTATATAATTTGCTGGAGAGAAGCATGCCAAAGTCGGCTTACGCCATACTCCTTCACATTGCAGAACTTTCATTATTGGCAAGCAAATAAAGTATCTGCCACACAGCAGCCATTAAATGAGCTTCTTCATGATGCGTTGCATGCCAAGTTGCATCGTCGCCGCATTAAATTACGAAAGTACATAAAACTTTTATTATTTTATTAAATACGTTTTTTATGCAATTATTTTTAATGGAGCTTAAAACTACAATTCTTGCGCTTAAGAGCAATTACTGTCGTAAAAAAGGACAATTTATGTAATTGTCGAAAGAAAGAGTCCTGTCAAACGCTGGAATTGGAATACTCTCAATACGATTGTATGGGAGAAATGTAGTTGTATAGTTCTTACCTCTGAAAACTCATTCAGTAGTATGCAAATTATTTTCTTTGGTATGTAATATAGTATATAGTAATCATTTTATAATGAATGGAAAATAGATGGAACTTACGAATAATAATGATAAATATGAATATTGACTTGACGAAGTGACAAGGTTACTGCTAAAGTATTCAAGTTAATGCTCCATTATAATTATTCTTAAAATAGTACGGACAATGGTATTCTTCGAATTGAAACCCAAATAAAGTTGGTTTATGCAGTTGGATCATTAGGTAAAATAGCGATAAGGGCGGTTGTAAAAAGTTTTAGAATAATATCGCAGAAATACAACGGTACTATTAAAGCTAAACATTGACTATATACTAACAGGTAAGAACTTGCAAAATATCAAAAATGAACTAGGAAATACCTGGAAATATTAACAAAAACAAAAAAAGTTTAATAACAGTTAGTGATTTTGAAATCTAAAGACATCCACAACTTATATCAATCAGATAGTTATTACTAGATGGATAGATAGTTAATAGATAGTTATTAGAAAGATGGAGAAAGCCCGCGAGCCCTTGGAAGCGAGTAAACAAGGCAAGGTGTCCGATTGCATTTAACATGCGAAATGCCAGCGTAAACCTTGTTGTCCACAATCCAAGTTGTCGCACAGCCTCCAAGTGCCACCCTTGGATAGTTTATTTGGCACCGGCTGGGAAATGAACTAATAGTGCGTACGACCCGCTGTCCTCACGACTTTAAATTTGGATTGTGCACAGGGTTTGGCACCCGACATATAAAATCAGCCGCCAATGAAGATCGCAAAAATGCATCGGAACTGGAAACTGATTAACGTTGATGACCAATGTAAACGTTTAAAGGACAATGATTTACGGATATGCACCTGGATATGAACAGTACAAGGCTGCTCCTTGGTTCAAAACGTCCCCCGCGACGATATCAAAGGTACGACGAGGAGTGTCGCTGAACTACTGCTGCAAAGAACGCGGCCTATCAAAGGACCAGCACCTACGCGAACCGTCCGTAAACAAAGGCGGGATATGAGGAAGGTAGAGAAGCGTTTATTCAGACGAAAGAAACGAGATTAAAAAAGATCACAAGATCACCTTCTAGCCATAAGGAAGTGCATGTTGCTATACAGCGACTAAAAAATAACAAAGTGGCAGGCGCAGATGACCCTCCTGCGGAATTGATCAAGGTCGGTAGCGATATGTTGAGTGGGTGCATATATTAGATTATTTGCAGAATATGGTTGTAAAAAATATGAAAAGCCTAGTGAGTACTAAGCTTATGATAAAAACAGTTTTTTTCAGAATTTTTGTTTCTCAAATTTTCAGCTGCTTTTATTGAGATTAAAAAAGTTTATTGATGCATATTCATCAAGTCATATAAAAATCTATATCTATTAAAATTGCGGTTTCGACAATTATTGGTAACCGATAATGATGCGAAGGTGTGACAGATTGCAGTGTACTTTTTATATTCCTCTATGCCCATATAGTTAGATTTAACATTTTGTTTGTTAACCAAAATCAAGCGTAACAGAAAAATAGCATAATCTAGAGTTTGTTATAAATTTAAGAAGTTTTTGAAACACAGTTTAATATCTAGTAATTTATTTATTTATTTGGTCATAACAACCTGTTACAGAGTTTCGGCCTGACGCCGAAAGTCTTTATTTAAAAACAATCATTTTTGAAATATATATATATATATATATATATATATACTAGCTGACCCGGCGAACGTTGTTTCCCCTTGCAATTAATTTTCCTGGCGTTCGTTGCGTTGCTCTAGACTTTCATTAGCACGTGTGATTGTATCCTGGTTTCTTACATCTTCATGGTTTTCTGCCGATCTATTTAACCGACGGTTCTGGAGTAATTGTGAATTCCGAGTCCGTCGACCAATATTTCCTCCTCGTCCACGAAAACGTGGCATTGTACGATATTTATATCTTTATATATAATTCTTCTTTTTTGTGTGTTGAATTTTTGAATTCGCTGGATTTACCAGGAATACCACCACATAACTTAAGATTAAAAATTGGCTCACCTATGATTTAAGTTATGCAACGGCAGTTTTACGATTCATTTTAGAGATTTTAAAGTTTTTAAACAAATCAAAGTAAGCATGAATAAATTTTAAATTTTTAATATAAATGTATATGGATACTAAAAAATTCAAAATTAATTAAAAAGACATTATCTAGTGGGCCAAATTGTGAATCTAAACCTTCCTTGAAGCCACTTGAACACAAACAAAAAATTTCATCAAAATCGGTTTAGCCGTTTAGGAGGAGTTCACTGTCAACACACGTACAGAAGAATTATATATATAAGATATATTATTCATATTCATGTTGATATGAAGTCAGTTTTTCGAACGAAGTGGCTGTAAGCACTCGGTTTCTCTCTCAAGCATGTATGTATTTTTATCAAGAGCTACGTTGATATATGCAAATAAAGTTAAATGTATCTTTTATAATAAAGATAATTGGAGAATACCAAAACAGCAGTTTAATAATTAAATTTATTTGAAACTTTAGCATATTGAAGATAGTTTATAATACCCCATAAGTGAATTTATAAGTCAGTTCATTACACTTCTCTGAGTAGAATCTTTTAAAACGACAGTTTTTCCTTTGGGAATAATTTGCAGAAAATATATATATTTTATTCGGATGTTAAAGGTTGGAAAGGGAATCCATATAATCTAGATTAAATGACTAGAAAAGAATTTTATAACAATTATATGAGCAGTATATAAAGCCGCTTTGGGCTTTTAAATTGTATTATTAACTTATATATAAAAAGCTAATGAGCTAGTCAGTCAATGTACAGAATGAAAGCTACTTCACTCACTTATAGTAGGTGGTTATCTACTATAAGCTAGTTGGTGTGCCTAAGTCAGTTACAATCAAATTTATTTAATTCCACCTTAGTTCAAAATTAATTCAATCAGGTTTAAATATAATACTCATAAAATTGTTGGTAGGTGAAATTATCTACCACCTGCTGTTGGTAGAATCGGCGCCGTTAGCATGTCGTTTATCTCGAGTATTTGACCACTTAATGTTATTAATTATTTTATAATTAAAACAGTATTATCACATGCGATTTCTGAAACCACAGAGTTTATATAAGAACCACAGAGTTTATATAAGAACTCTGATATCCAATGAAAAAAGGATCACGTACAAATTTAGTTTGAATGAACTTACCAATTGAAAATAAGGTTTGATGAATTTTTAATGTATTTAAGAAAAACTCACCTAAAAGAGAAGAAAAATAAACAAAAATTAATATAATTTCAATAATATAATTTTTATAATAATTTTGTTACTGTTAATAAAGTTTTAAATTGAATTAAATGCTAAACAAATTTTAGAAGCATAATAACATTAACAAATTAGCAATAATAAAAAGTAACAAGATTATACTATTGTTGAGATGACGATATAAAAAAAAAATGTTATAGTGTTTCTCATTTTAAAACAGCGGCCCTCATGATCCTGGTCACAAGATCTGCCACTAGCCCAATCTCTGTGGCTGCGTTATAATCCCGCCCCTTACACTACACCGATTATGCCAGCGCAACGCTCATGTTTTCTGGCTTAGATAAACTCAGCTTCTCGCTCACATCTCTCTCCCCTGATTACTGGAATGAAGTTTCCAGTGGTGTGGAAATCTTCTCCATTCATTATTTTTAGTGGGTTTAAGTCTCCCACTGTGGTTTTCGATGTTTTTCACCAAAGGGAAAACAAAAAAAAATTATGACATGAAAAAAATTAAGAGTTTGCAAGCTTTTTGGTCAAAAGGCATTGTGGGGTCAAAAGTGTATATTGTAATAAACAAGATTGTAAAATGTAATATCCAAACCGTTCTATTTCTCTATATTCGCCATATGGGGGACAACAATTATCGGATCTTTGGATATATAGGTTATTTTGGATATAAACTGCCGTGGTTCAAAAGATATATAAGTTTATGCGCCAATTTAATACAGCTTTAACGTACACCACTTATGTGTCCGTGACGTTACCTCCTAGGGTCTTTAGTTACAAAACCTCACCTCCTTCTATTTGGTTTTACAGGCTTATTATAATACGTGTATTTTTGATTCGATAGTTGTGTGTATCATCTTGACCAATTTTCTCTTGAGAGTTTTTCAATATCATATTCTAATAATTTAAAAAATAAAATAATTCAAAAAACGATTTTCTAAAAGTTATACTTCTATTTCTGGGCAAAGTTGATCAACTGTACTATAGATGAGAGCTTGAGACCTCTTTTATAGAATATATGATTATTAAAAGAGATTATTGACCAAGAAGTTGAGATCTAAGGTCATTCGACACTTCTTTGGGAAAATTAAAAGTTTCTTATATAAGTAAAGTGGACGTCTGTAGTCAATTTTATGATATTTAGAGTTTTCACACTTTATTTTCAAAGTTCATAGTTATATAAAATATCTAAATGCGTAAAAAAATTTACCAAAAATTATAGGTGACTTTTTGATAACTTCGTATCCTTCAACTGTATGGAGTGGAAATAAATTTCACACTTAATGTTGTGTTTGAAATGAAGGACTCGTTTTTGTTTTTTTTTTGATGACAATGATTACACATGAAAGTACAAAGGATATTGTATTAAATATTTAAAATTGTTTATTATCAATTGGTGCGAAACGAAGTTGAGAGCGATTTAAAATTAATTACAGTAGCGCAGAGCACGTAGGAAATAGGAAAAAACTTCTCCAATAAATTTGCATTTGTGTGGATGCGGATGAAAAGTTTATGGATGCGTGGATGCATTTTCTACAATAAAAACAAACAAACCAACGGGTGAGTGAGTTAAGTAAGTTTTAAACGATTTCAGTTTCAGTTTAATTTGTTGATTTTGCTGTGAAAACATTGTGCTTTTGTTATTTAATTATGTGATTAAAAATAATTTATTACAAAATGCGAGCAACAACAACTCTTGCGACAACTACAGCACATAATGAGCAATTTAATTATATGCGAACAGATGTGCAACGAAAGAGGTAACGATTTTGTCAGGCAATGCATGTAAATCCACAGAGAAGCAGTTGCACTTCAACTTCTGTCGCGGCGCAGATACAAGTGCATAACTTCGACTGCGCCAGCAACAACGCCGTTACACGCACTTCGAAGCAATTTCATCTCAATTTGACACACAATGGTGCACTTAATTATTTTCATTACAAAACCGATGAGTGCAAAAAAAAAACTACTCTCTTCTACAAAAAGCAAGAGAACAAATTAAATCAATTTAAAATTTTTTAATTTCTTCAATTTAAAAATTTTGCAAATTTCTTTTCCGTGAAAATCGTATGGTTTCAGCATTTTTTATTTATTTTTTTTTTCAACTTCTGAATTCATATCGTAGCTTTTTTGGGGACGTTGAACGTCAATTATTCAATCTTCGCAAACAAAACGAACAACTTAATAGACGTCAAAATTGCGTGGAAGTGGAACGCAACCACGAAACTAGTTACAGCTCCATGGGAATGGGAGACAATTTTAGGTATATCATACCCACTTTTAGTTAGGAAACGCATATAAGCCTTCTCGTACTCGCAAACATTTTTCATAATTAAATTAAAATTCAGAGAGAAAACTGAAAAAATCTTTTCAAATTTTGTATAACAAAACCGCAACGTTGAGGTAATTGCGTTCTGATATTATTTGCAATTGTCGAAATACGTTCATTATTTATGGAATTATAAATTATTTATTTTCAAATTTATGCGATTGAGGAAAAAATAATAATTTAATCCTCTTCTCATTGCCAACAAATTTTGTTGCTTATCAAAATAACAATATAAATCAGTATTATCGAGAATTAAAAGATAAAAACTTAATATTAATTAAATAAGATTAATAAATTTTGAATCTGAAAAATATTGAATTATATAATACCCTCAAGCACTGCGTATACATTTTGGATAGTAAAAATTTTTGATGATCCATTTTATATTAATTAAATTGAAAGCAATTAATTTGTTTTTAAAATCAATGAATTTTACATATAAACATAGTTGTTAATGACTATAAATCTGTATTAAAAATCTTAAGGAAAATCGATAAATTTTATTTTATTCATTTTTTAACAGTAAATATTATTTATTATTTATTAACCGCTGCTACTACATATGCCGTTATTAATTCGTGATGAGTATATGAGTACAGAGTTGTGTATAAATGGACCAACAAATGACATTGTTGTATGCAGTTACACACTTCTGTAGTAAATGCAGATGTCTTGCAAACAAATGCCGATAGTGAGGCAAAATATGCTGACGAAACAACTATTATAGTAAGAAGCAGGGTTCGTATTTGCTCACTCATGAGCAGCTCAGGCTCACGAGCAAGAGCCAATTTTTATGTGAGCCCAAAATTGGCTCATATTTAAGAGCTGCTAACCAGCGTGAGCTTTCAAGTTGCTCATATTGAAGAGCTACTCATGAGGTCTCATGAGCCGAGAGCTCACGAGCTCAACTGTTTAATAAAAAGCAATTTATTAGTTTATTTGCTTTATGTAGTTTTATAAATGTTATACACTTAGCAGAAAAACTCTGCGTACAGAAAGTAAATTTTGTTTCAACAATAAAAAAATTATTAAATAAATAGATTTTTTAAATCAGTTTTATTTTTTATTTGTACTTTATTTCGATATCTTCATTTTAAGCTAAAACTTATTTCTAACAGATTAGTAGAAAAATTATAATAATTAAAAATATTAAAAATCAGCGCTATCGGTGGCAGAAAAAGTCTGCGTACAAGAGTTTAAAAAGCGTCGAAATATATTATTTTTTTAAAGATTTTACGTTTTTAGTAACTTGTTGGATAACCTTTCCTTTTTATGACCTCCATAAGTCGTTTTGGTATCGAATTGACCAGTTTCGCAGTCTCATCGTTGCTTATTTTGCCCCATTCCGCGTCTCTCATGTTCTTCAGCATTTCTTTGGAGGTTATATTGTATTCACGTACCCAACGCTACAGTAAATCCTACAAATTTTCTATAGAATTCAAATATGGCGATTATGGTGACGTTTTGATTTGCTTGGGGACATTTTAAAGCAACCAAAGCTTTACAACTTCTGCAGTGTGCTTTGGGTCGATAACTTGTTAAAGTAAGTAATTATTCTGTAACCCCAACTTCTCGGCACTGCTCTTTAAACTGCGTTTTAAAACATTTAAATAATCAACTTTATTCGTTATCGACTCAATAAATTTCATTTTTCCCACTCCATTACTCGCCATACACCCCCGCACTATTACTCCTCCACTACCGTGTTTTATTGTTGGATGCAAATCTTTATTATTAAAGGCAGTACCCGGGTTTCGCCATATAATCGTTCGATCTTTAATGCTAAAGAGACAAAATATGCTTTCGTCTGAAAAAATTATGGGTTTCCAAAATTCTGGAGACTTTTTTAAATACTCCCTTGCGAATGCTAAACGCTTCATTCTAATAGTTTTGGAGATAAGCGGCTTGCTTCGTGCAAACCAGCCATGGTAGTGGTATTTTTTTAATATTTTGTGTACAGTATCCACGTGAATTTACTTCTGGAATGTCTGGTCAATATATTTATATAACAGAAGTCCAGTTAGACGAGGTTTATCTTTCACTGAATTAATAATGCTGTGGGTTTCTCTTCTTGACAGCTTGGATGGACGCCTAAATCGCAACCTCGAGGTCAATAATATTGTTTAGCTGTAGTTGTTTACTACTCTTTAGATAGAAGAATGTGATCGCTTAACGATTTGACCAATTTCACGATACATTTTCCTTTTTTTCCATAGATCAATAATAATACTGCTCTTACTAATAATAATTTTTTCCCTTTATTTGTCATTATAAATTTAATTACTTTTTAATCATTTAATTATAAAATAAGTGCTTGGGATTGTGTATAATGACATACCGGTTCAATAAAATATAAGGGACGCCAAAGTTCTACTTTTAAAACTTCGGGAATTCCCCTTTATATGTTTTGTACGCAGACTTTTTCTGCCACCGATAGCGCTGATTTTTTACATTTTTAATTATTATAGTTTTTCTACTAATCTGTTAGAAATAAGTTTTAGCTTAAAATGAAGATAACGCATTAAAGTACAAATAAAAAATAAAATTGATTTAAAAAATCTATTTATTTAATAATTTTTTTATTGTTGAAACAAAATTTACTTTCTGTACGCAGAGTTTTTCTGCTAAGTGTATGTGAAAATATATAATTTGAAATTAACTTAGCTTATTATTATTTATATTAAAACAATATAATGAAAAAATAATTTGAATTTGAAAAACAAATTTATAAAATATTATTATTTTCCACAAATAAATACAAATAGATTTATTGTTTATTTTAAGAACTTTGATTATTTCCATATTATAGTTTGTTCAAGATTATTAATATTTTAAATCTTTTTTAATGACATATTTTCACAAAAAAAAATAATAATAAAATCTTAAATTGGGCGTATGAGACCTTATGAGGCGCAGCTCATACTCTTGCTCACGAGCGTGAGCCCATTTATAACCTAATGGCGGCTCTTGTCGTGAGCGTGAGCCCTATAGTTGGGCTCGCTCGTGAGCGTGAGCCATCGTATGAAAAGAGTTTTTATCCGGCTCATGAACCGTGAGCAGAATGAGCCAAAATGAGCTGCTCATGGGTACGCAAATACGAACTCTGGTAAGAAGTTTATGAAATACTCTTAGTAAATAAATACTCTAAGCTCAGTCTGGTCGAAGCCTAGATTTATACTCCCTAAACGTGAGATTAGCTCATAGTGTTGTTTAAAAACTCCTCATGGCATGTCAGTGTAGTATCTCGGCATGCCTCTAAATTCTAGATTGACATGGAAGAATAACATAAAGGTTTATCCCCAAAAAAGCCGTACTAAAATCTGCGTGGACGGGTGTTATACAATTGTGTGACAATACTAACATTTACGTTTTTCAATGTTACTGGTCAAGACCACTTCAAACTATAGTAAATATTCAGTATCACGTTTCTTATGCATATACACATAAAGATTCCAATAGTGCACAGAGATTGGTAAGCCTTAAACCTTACAAGAATATATTAATAATGAGAAGACTAAGAAGGTTGGTTTGGCTGGGTTTAGTGGCGTCACAGCTACTTTATCTCTCCAAGTAGCGCATAGACGTCGTTTTTGTTACCATACAATTGGTCATGAAAATCTAAGTTTTAAGATTTTTCAAAGGTTTTCTAAAAACGATTTCATTTGAAAAAAAAAAAAAAAAAATAACAGATTCTATATCATTTTGAAGTTCCAGAACTTTATGAATTAATTTTAATATAAATCAATTATTAAATGCTTTTATTGCAATATATGTATGTCGAGTGAACTCGTTCATTGGAAAAAGCTTATATATTTCAATAACGATTAATACATAATATAATACGGTATGTTTATATTCATAGTATATGTATATATAATATAGTCATTTCACGTTAAATAAAAACAAACCTCATTCTCATCACGCAATATGCCGACTACTTGCAAAAACATACGCTCGGCATCATTTTTTGGATCATAATTCGAGTACGTATCATCCACCAGTGTAATATTACCACAATAGAAATTTTCCTCAGTAAAGGACTCGTCCAAGTCCTCAATAGAAATAGCAAAACTAGTATCATCAGCATTCTGTGTGACATCATCAACCACATCCTCATCTACATCAATTGTGACACGCGGCTTGCATAATTGCCTATGTCGCGGCATTAACATGTCTGCACTGTCAGCAGCTGGCTGTTGAGATTCCTCACCACTGCTACTGTTACGGCTGTTGCTGCCGTTACTGCCGCTGCTGGCGGTGCTGCTCAGTTGCGAATAACTTAAACTTAATTGACTGCTCTCGGCCGCCGATGTTCGACTACACTCTTGTTCTAGTTCAGTGCCACCAGTGCCGCTATCACCACTCTGTGAACTTGTTGAATGCTTGTGTTGTTGCCGTTGATGTTGTTGTTGTTGTTGTTGTTGCTGTTGCTGTTGCATGATGTTGGATGTAGCTGCCTTCGTTGCTTCGTTGTCAGTACTATTCTCATTTGTATGAAATGCTATTGCAAAATCATGCGTTTCACAACGACTGCCAGCACCGCTGCTACTACTGCTACGACTGCGTCTTTTCAAGGATTTGAAGGGCGAAAGAAATCGTCGCCTCGTATTCAAATTTGGTGTTAATGTTTGCACTGTGGCGAGTGTGTGTGGTGGTCGCATGTAACGTTCGAGTGACCTTGACTTTATGGCATCACTGCAGCTACTGTTGCTGTCAGTAAACACGCCAGTTGTGTTGAGTTGTTGTTGTTGTTGCTTGTATTTTTTATTCTTGTTGCTGTGTGTGTTGTTGTTGCTGCTGCCGCCGCTGCTGCTGCAGTAGTCGTTGTGGCTTCCAGCATTTCTATATAATTTCGTATCTAAATCAAGTAATTGTTCTCCGCCCATTACGTGTGAGTTCTGTATGATGTTGTGAGTGTGAGTGTGAGTATGAGTCGTATGATTATAATTGTTAATGGCATCAATCGAAGATGCTTCTGTGGTTGTTGTTGTAGTTGCAAATAAACGCATCTTTTGCAGCAGTTAATTACGTTTGATGTTCTTTGTTTTTCGTTTTATTTTTTTTTGTGGTTATTGAGTCTTTGAGTTAAGTTGGCGCTCTGTAATTTAGCGCCACTTAAGGTTCGCTTATCTTTTGCACTGCAAACTTGTTTATATCTTAAGTCACATATTTTTTAACACTTTTGCTTTAAGTTCTTTTTTAAAAAAAAATTCCATTGCAATTTTAATTTAAAACTTTGGCTTGGTACATTTGGTTAAAGTCATGTTTTATTGTATATGTACCTATAAAATACATATTTACTTAATTTGTTGTTTGGCGTTTTAACTGTGATACAAGTTTAAAAGTTGAATTAATCTACATAATAATTGAGTATAATTATATATTTACTTGGTCTCACTTGAATATCGTTGTTACATAACATAATATCTTGGAAAACCTTTTCTTAAGATACATTAAGTAATACATTGTAAAATGGATATGAACTATTTGCTTGTAATTTGCTTGTAAGTGTCCAAAATACAAATTGGAACTATAAATCAATATGTTTGTGTAAAAATATTTTACTTTATTTTTATCTTTCCCATGTTAACAAAAAACTTCAAGTACAAGTGTAACCAGATACAAACCACAAAGTAACTAATTAGAGACTCGTTACGACGTATGTGGCGGTAGGA
The DNA here is from genome assembly GCF_002237135.1 of Teleopsis dalmanni. Classification (NCBI taxonomy): domain Eukaryota; kingdom Metazoa; phylum Arthropoda; class Insecta; order Diptera; family Diopsidae; genus Teleopsis; species Teleopsis dalmanni. The sequence continues at coordinate 111,828,290 of NC_051847.1, read as the reverse complement.
AACCGTTAAGAATGTCATTACCTTTTCAGTTGCGGTTATGTTGTGCTAACCATAATTTTGCAAATAGAATTTTAATGAGTTCTACGTCGTGGAGCACAAAATTTGAGATTTTGTCAGATCGTAAGTAGCTGAGAGTTTTACTACTTTTTGGGTACTTTAATTTATATTCATCGACTGTGGTAAGTAAGCATGGAAGATGGGAGTAGCGCATAGCTAAGCTTATTGCCAGCGACAGTGTCGTCTGCAATTTTCCTCAATTAACAAAATGACATTACAACTTTAACCGGATAATATCAATTAAAATCTGAGGTTAAAGACAATACAGAAAACGGGAGGAAATTAAATAATAAACAAATATGAAGCAAAGTGCGAAAATATTGTTGTTCAGTAAATAAAATGCGCTTAACTATTCCAAAAACTTAATGAAAATAATAATAAAATTTATGAAATTTTATATAAACAATTCTGATGATACAAACAAATACAGAAAATTGAGAAAAAGCTCAACAACTTTGTGAGGGGGGAACAGAGAAATTGACATATCAAACACTTGATCATTGTACATTTATAAACAATGAATGAAATGTAGCACACATTATCATAACTTCAAATCTGTCTGAATGAACTGCCGCTAACTCAAACTCTAAAATTTTTGAACAGGTGGCAACTCTACGTTTATATTTTGCCTAATGACGACAGATTTTATTATTAACAAACGCGCCAAAATTTGAAAATCTGTTTGTTTATGATGAAACATGGCCAGAAAACTACAAGTAGTTATTGTTAAAGGCGACCAACTTAAGTGACTAAATCTTTCATGGCGCGAAACAAATCATATATTGACCAAACGGATAGTGAAGCGAAATGCTATGGAAGCTACGGAAGCTCAGCTATAGAAGACAAATACTTGCACAACTGAACATATCAAAAACTATCACATAAAGAAAAGATAAAAGGACATAAAGTAACACAAAAATGGAAATATATGTATGACCATAAGTAGAAAAGAGCCCATCGGTAGGGATGGTTTAGGTAGCAAGTGAGCGCAACGGTCGGTAATCGCTCTTTGTTAAAATTGGATCGTGGCGTTAAAATCATTGAGAACGTCTCTCGCGAAAAAGCTTTGGATGGTGCTTTGATAATATTTCGCTGAGAGTGTGAGGACGTTTCAAAGAAATTCTGCACCGTCTTCACAGTCACTAAATGGAAACCTATTCCATTTTCGGTATGAGGTTACAAATTAAGGCAAGTACAAAAAAGATATGAGAGAGTTCATGTGCCGAAGAAATTTCAAATATAATGTAAATTTACTGAAATACAATGTTTGGAAAAATTGCAGTTCAATTGGGCTTCCCTGTTGACATACCATACTTACATGAATGTGTATTGTAGGTACAACTGAAAAGAATGCGTATTGAATAGCGTACATGGAGTTCGTTAAATCAACGTAAACTGGTACAATTGAGTTTTATGAAGTATGTGTTATTAGCATTTTGAAAGAACAATACATTCACATTTTTTTATTGCGGTCATATGGTAGACTTTTTCACGCATAGATGTTAATGACTGCAACGTTAAGTACAGTACTTAAAGCATTTAAATTGATATGATAATTTATGGATTTAGTTCCCATGACGTGAAAGAGACTATTTCGATAGTGTGTTGACAAATGCTTACATTTGTAACACTACTTTTTTATTAGAAAGGAACTGTTTACATTCAATTATAAGCTTCACTAGTATGAAAAGTTAACAACTCTATTCAGTGATTAAGTGAGAGTAGATACTTCACTGTTTTATTAGGAATTCAAATATTTATGTATGAAATCAATTCTTTATTTCAACTTCTGGGAACTTTATTTTTTTTACATTATTTATTATACAATTTCGAAAAAGGCATAACATGTGAATTTATAATCTACGAGAGAAAGGATAGTTAATATATATCCTAACCAACAAATTGTCATCGTGAGACACATATGTTAAGTAAAACCAATTGATAGAGAAAATTAGATGCTGAGAATGAATATATCAGAAAAATGGAAAATAAAATTTTGACAGCTCGGTTGCTTCGCTAGATTTGTGATAAAAAAATTAAGATAACAATATCCTTGCACATTTTCATAAAGCCCTATTATGCATTCCATATACCAAATACGCAGTTGTTATGCGTTCTCCTACGACGTACTAAGATCAAAATCTTCATAACCATCATAACAATTTTACTCTTTGGTTTGGAGACTGGAACTTCGCATTATGCATTCGATGTAAATTCTAAATATATATTTATATTTATATATAAATAAGTACTAAAATCACACACATAATATTTTCTGGTCAAGAATTATCTTTAAATAATCTGTGAAAATCGAGATCAGAACACAAAAATTGATTCTCTTACAAAAGAGGCCACAAGAGTACAAAACTGTACTCTTTATGGCCGTCTTAAAGAACTAGTAGATCTAGTCATCCTCGTATTCTCGCGAATTTTGGTAAGATGAGCTGTACTCCTAGTAGAAAAATATTTATAGAAATAGGAATCAAGTATTTTGAATTGAATGCAATGATTTATCGTTTCATGTACTCGTTTTAAAAAAGCATTAAATTACAATTTAACTGAAAAATTAAATTTCAAAAAAAAAGTTGTTGCATCTGTTGTTGCATATGTATTGTTCTTGAGTCAGTAGGAGAAATGAAAACAAAAAAAAAATTACTAAATAATACGAAGATAAATATGATAATAAAATACATTTGATTATTTTGCATTGCGTATTATAGACTCAATGATACTCAACAGTTCTGAGAAAGAAAAATATTCAAGACTTTAAGGGCTCTGAATTTGGTAGTTACTCCAACTGTCTATAATAGTGATTACGATTACCATAGATCTTTATTAAGGAGAAGAAGGAAAAGTCTTTAAATCTCATAACACAATATTTTGTCAACAACTCAAGACGTTAAATAGAATTAAGTTAAGATACACAGTAATCAACTGCCGCATAAAAATCGAGGTTGTCAGTCAAATTTTGATAGATCATGAGAAGAAACTATTATGGTTGCGCTACTATAGGTATAATGGCATAAGTTTTTCTCTCGTTTTTTAATGTGGACTTTATCCAGATGATATTGTTAGTAGGTCATAATGATTACTCGCGAATAGGTTCATAGATCTTGGAGTAATGTAAATACGTTGATAAAAATTAAATTGTGTTTAATATTTATATTTTTTAATGACCTAACAATCATAAAGTCTTAATTTTGTTTTAGGTCATTATATGACTAATATTGAAAATATCTTGAAGGGGAATTTGTGGAACGCAGAGGAATTTTTAACACACGCAAAATGCATACAAATGAGTTGGTTGTCGGTTACATGGTAACCGTAAAAATCTACAGAATTATGTTAATTTCCAAGCTTAAAAAATTACATTAAAAATATAAATAAACAGAGCGAGACGACGAGGGTCAGAAAACAAAAAATATTTATGTAATTTGAGTAGATTTTAAATAAAATAAAAAAAGCAATATTAAATATATTCGAAATAAAATTTAAATAATATAAAATCTTTGCTAAAGAAAATCTAAAATGAAATGACCCAACTTTTTCGTGCCACTAATTTACATTTACAAACGGGCGGCGGCATGCGGTGGCATGTGCATGCAGTGCCAGTTGAATGCACTCGGGTAATTTTTTTCACATAAAATTCGTACTTTTCTTTGTTTGGATTGACAGATGCAAATGAATTGAAATGAAAATGTATCTTTTAAACCAAATCATGTATTTGCGCAGGCGCGTCGTTATCGCGATACTTTACTACGAATTCAAATTTTATCCGCTCACACACGCCGCCGCATATTAAATCGAAAACCTGAGTTTGCTATTCTTCACTGTCATTTGCTTTGCTGACATCTCATCCGTTTCTCATTTCACAAGATAATTTCTAATTTTATTGGAAATGCATTCAAGATATATTTTTTGGTTTTTTTGTTTCTTTTTTTTTAATTTTATTGATTACCATAATTGTTGTTGTTACAAACAAATTTCATGTCAAAATTTGTCAAATTGTTTACTTAATAATTGACAAAGAGAAAACAATATTTAATAGATATTCTTAAAATACAAAAAAAAAAACATAAAAAAATAATTGTCAATCTTTATTTTAAGTGTTTACACACGTTCCTAACTTTCGGATATGTTTAAAAAATGCCAAATGTGTTTCAATGTTAATTGCTATTGTTATTCTGCTATCTTTACTGAATTCGAAATGTTTGCCAAAAGCTTTTAATATGTTCAGTACGTTTCCTATGCGTGTGCATTTGTACATAAATATGTTGTATTTGCAATATCCATACAGATAAGAACTGCTGTATCTAAAAGTAATAGGTTGCGAATATTAATAGACATCGTATATTCAATAATACAAAGCATATAGGAATATTCGATTTCTGTAAGATTAGATAAGATTCTCAATAATAGCAGGAAAAGAAAAACCTTTATATCCTATTTATAAGATTTATTTTAAGAAAAACTTTGCTTTAAACTTGTATCAATATGAGTCTGTTAATCTGTCGATACAAACTTTCTGGCCTCCTATATTTTCAGAAAACTTCAGAAAATCAGCTACTTTTTCGATGACGATTGCATAAATAAAATATAATTCCATATATTGTTTATTAAAGTAAGTTAAAAAATTATGTCCCCATTATTTTCAAACTCTTTAAACAATTCAGAATAAAGCGAATATAATTTATGTTCAGACGCTTGTAACAGAGTAAAGCAGATACTGGAGATATACAGATATATATAAATGATCAAAAACACTCGACAAATTGATTTAGTTAGGCCTGATCATTTCTTTATCTGCGCAGTTATGTTAGAGATCCCACATTAATCAATTAAAACTGAATGTGCGAATAGATCCGTAAGTTGTGAGTTTTTGGTTTATTTAAACCGAATATCTTAAGAATACAATGCTGATTAAAAACTAACATGTTTATGCTTGATACTCTATATATATTTAATTTTAATATGGTTAAAAGAACAGAAACGCTGTAAACTGCATAGCATGAAGTTGATTGAACTAACTAACAAAATATATCTATAATATATATATTACATGTGTTTAACCAATAACTATATGTCAGGAATACAAACATCATAATAAAAAAAAACATTCTCATGTATTTATAATGGCAATGACCAATAAGTTGATAAACTTGATGCCAAAAATAGTGAACTTGTATTTCGTTGATGTCATGCTGAACTGAGAACTATGCAGGGGAATTAACTGCTCTACCATTATACGTCCTAATCAATTCTGGTATAGAAGTTTTGATTTGGTGTGAGCTTTTTAGAATGGTTGGGTCTTCTCACTACAGAGGATACTCAACCAAAGACAGTATTGTAAGAGATACTTAAGCTTGTTTTCAAAAATACGAAATTATTTTTTTTAATATTATTTACTACCTACTTTTTTATGAAAATGCAGATTACAAATCAGTGTAAAGTACAAATTAATATTTTTATCATCTTAATCTTTATCATTTTAAATAACTTAAGAAATCAATAATAGAAAATTAATTGGGGTACATGTGATCCAATTGGAGAATGATCTTTTCTTTTATTTATAGACTATAATATAAATTTATATTACAGTATACAGTTTGTGTAATTGTTCTTGAAGTTTGCAAATAAAATGCTGTTAATTTTTCAGTTCTCTACCAAAAGTAAACCTTAATATCTTATTAACATATGTAAAACAGCAGTCTTACATGTGTTACTCTAGTTGAAATATAAGACTATACATTTCTCTTCAAGCGCGTGCTTTCTTGTTATCTTGTTTTACAAAATGTGAGAGTTAAATGTACATTTTCAAGATCTTCTTAGAAAAATTGTAATGAAAGCACTTCTAAAATGCCATCCAGTTTGTCAGAACTGTAGTACTAACTTACCAAACAGAAGAATTGAATGATCTATGGTAACAGGAAATTTAAATTTATATTTAAAACGCAAGTTAATAGCTTTGAGGAAAAGTTAGTAAATTCTTAAAAAAACATAAAGTACATATTTTCTCATTGACTACATTATTTATTTCTAATAAGAATATTTGCTCTTGAAAGAGAAAATATTTCATTAGAATACTAAACTACATTTGTTCTTATTTTTTAAAAAATTCAATGATTGTTTAAAGAGTTCCACAGTTGGCAGCGAAAATATGGTACCTATCAAGAAAATAATATCACATCACACTATGGGAGCCGATTGATAAGTTTTATACTAATTTGTTGACAAAGCTCAAGCAAAACTTAAAATATTTTTATTTTATGTGTAAGCCCTTCCGCAGTAATTAGTCACGATTATGCACTTCAGGCGCTTTTTGGTAGCAAGCAGGGCGTTACCTTTTATGCAAATATGAACATTTACTGCATAATAATCAAGTTAGAAATTTTAGAATTTTTTATTCAATTCTAAACTATTAACTACTGAGTTTGTGACTCAAGGCCCCTAATGTATGAAAATTACATAAGTGAACAAAGATAAGAAAATAAGTATAAGTTACGAAAGCCATGGTGTAGACTAATATCCAGGTTCTGGTACAAGAAATATGGAAAAATATAAAACGAACACAAAAAATAAGAATTTTAGATAAGTAAAGCTTATTACTAAATTCTCAATTTTTGGAAATAGTCATCATGATCATGCAATTTGATTCCCTAAAATTATTTTTAGGAACGTGTTAATACTAATCGATATATTAGCAGTTACTCATTAGATACTGTAAAATGTTTTAAAACTAATATTTGAATGACGTTGTAATCCCAGCTGACGACAAAACGTTATTGTTTGATTCTAAAACGGATAATCATTATAATTAAAATTATTATTAAAAATCAAAAAAAAAGTGAGTAAGTGCTAAGATTATATTGAATTAAAAAGAGGGGAAGAGGTTGCTAATTTTGGCAAGGTATTTTCATTTTAATGGCTTAACTGAATTTCTTAATTTGCATTGCTGATTTTTTCAAATTAATTTAATGTGTTTTGTTTTAGCTAAAGATCAGTATGCGGTACACCTACCTATTATAAACAATCCGATGCATATCTTTAAAAATAGAAATCATATTTGAAATAATTAGTTTTATATACCTATGTGAGCCCACACATTTCTGGTAAAATATCGTACCTTCTTCACTTCTTTATGTTAATATTTGTTTTCATCCAAATAATTATCAAGATTATTCCACTAAAGTGGAATATTTAGAAAATTTTTAAATTTCAATTTCAATTAATAAGATAATTCTCTGTATTGTCTCTATATTTTTTATTTTCTTGTGGCACGAAAAAAAGTTAGCTATCTAATAGATTAAAATATCATATCAGTAACATATAAAAGATTTAAGATCAAATATTGTGTGATTGGTTTTACCTGCAGATAGATAAATATTTAAAAAAATTAAAATTAGATGTATTAATCATACGGTTTTCTTTCCTCACTTGTTATAATCGGCTAGGAAATATAATTTTAAGTAGAGAGAATAAAAAAAATACTCAAAACCTAAATAAATCTAGTAGAACAAATCGCATTGAATTAGAGAAAGATAGGGAGGAAAGTAATTCGCAAACTTCGTTTTAAATTCCTTAATTGATACAACACTATCCAGTCCTGATACCAAAATCAAGGTTTGAACCTTTTATAAACTTATCAACAATACTTTCGGAACGTGGCATACGATTACATAAAAACTACGCTAACTGATCAATTAAGTTGACTAAACTTAGTAATATCATAAGAGATTAATAAATTGTTAGGATTAAATTTGTACATATTTAGATATTTATACTTTTGTTTGATTAATCAATGCAAATGTATTTATCGTTATATTAAGAGTATTTATTTCGAAATGGAACTTTAGACTGAAGGCCTTTCTAGAATACATGATTATTTTCTGCCGTTAAGCTATCAGTCATTTACGATTCAGTAATTTAGGTTTGACCATAGTGTTATCCTTGTCTTACTAAATAAGATGCAGTTTCAGGACATGGCATTTCCAATTTAAGTTGATTCTGAGAAGTATTTATTGAAGAATGAAATAATTTTCTTTTATAGTAAATGACTTCGTCTACATTTTAATATGTTTTTTAAAAACCAAACTAAGTTATTCTGTTTTGACAAAATTTAATTAAAATCATTTTTGTAGTGCGTTTATTTGTGCTTTAAAAAGAACAGTCTTACCATAAATGCCTATATTGGCTCACTTTTATGGACTGCCAAAGCAACTTACTTACATGAACGACATGAAAACAATCCAATCACGAAGGTATCTTATTAATTTAAATTATTTAATCTTGTTACAGCAAAAGTGCGCCCATTCCACACCGTAGGGCACGTTCCACTGTAATTTTTCACAGAATTTATGTGAAGGTCTGGTCTTTTGCGGTTTTTATGCCATCGCAAATCGAAACAAAAAGTGTAAATGCTGTCATGTAAGAGGTAACGCAACGCCAGAATCGTGTAGGAAAAGTATTTTATAAAAAATAATAGTAATTTTTCATAATGAACTTATTTTATTAAATAAAAAGCGCACGAAAACAAAGTTCGCTGAATGATAATTCTGCTGACACGGCCTACATTAATCAAGCCAACTTAAAACGAAGCAAAACGTGAATAATGAAATACAATGCATCACAACAAAAAAAGATATTTTATTGAATGCAAAACTACAAACATACAAAGAATGTATGTTGAGAAGAAAAGGTGCTTTTAATTAATGACTGCCATAAATGATAAGGGAACACAGAAAAGTTCAAGTCCAGTAGCCCCGTTCTGGCGATGGTCAACATAAATATTACAATTTTACAAGGAAAACTATCTATGAAAAAGACCCAAAGCTTGATAAAAGGTGCATATAAGTTAACTTAAGTGTTGCATCGAGTTCTGCAGATACAAATTTGCGTAAAGCTTAAATGCAGCCACGTACCGATTTTAATCTTGACCTTCGCTTAAACTCTACACTGGCGGAACGTTTATCCAAGATCATGCCTATCTACACATCTCATCTTTTAACCACGTTCTGCAGTTTTTATTGAAGTATAAAACTCGTTTGCTGCAATTTTTCAGGCAAGCAGAAAAAAATGCATTTCGGCTGAAAAACCTTCACTTTTAATCCGGAACAAATTCATATGCTGAATTTCATATGTATATTAAGTTCATGGCATCGGTTTTGACTTTCGGACATGTGCTAAAAATAACCTAAAACTCTAACAGTCGTTGGGCAGCTTAATGTGATAACATATACATTCTGTTGCTGCGATTTGTTTACATGAACTTCTTTTGTACGCTATTTTCAGTCTTTAAGTTACGTAGAACTTGTCGCATATCAAGAAAGGATTAAAAAATTTACACATGATTGATAACAACTGCAGTTTAGTCCAAGAGATATGATGGAATGGAGCATTCCGACCATTCGATCTTTAATACTGAAAAATTTTATATATTCTAAAATGAATTGAATTTTAAAAGTCAAACCTGGCATCTATTTCACTCTAGTAGCTTTCTGCACTTTAGTGAAGAAATTGTGCATATGTATATAAATAAGTTGTAAGTTGTTGGAGATTAATTTTGATGAGTGGATTTATATAAACGATTAGCTGGAATCGTAACATATATTATTAATATTTGAGAGGAAAAACTGAATAATTAAGGCTGAAATATCTTCTGAAATGAAGACTACAAATAAGACTTAATTAATTTTATAGGACGTTGTCTAATATTTTATAACTTTAGCAAACTACCACATTAATACCACCAAAATATCATTCTATACTGAATAACTACGGAATACCCATTTTGTGGTTATATATCAGGTTCAGAAAGGATCTAATCTATACTCAACATTTTTATTATTTGTACTGCATAAATTTCTATTGTTTGCAAATATTATGAGAGGAACATTCATTTCAAATTCTTAACAACTTACGGATTCACTAAATGTTTCAAAACCAAGAGTATCTAATTCTAAAGTTAAATTTACCAAATTTAATAATATACAAACAGAAAGAGAGAAAAACTGAATATAACAATACATCTATAAAGTATTCTTTAAAAACTAGTGATGAAAAGTGGATATAGTATATTGTATGTAGAAAAGGATAAACCCCTGAATACTACTCTTCCAAGATAAATCAATATGAATAACAGCAAAATAATTAATTTTAAAATGGTTCTATTTTGAAATCCACAGTGTAAATAACTGTGAAGTAACGACAAAACCATACTGAACATTCGAATAACTATAATAATAATAGCAAAGCTTTATCTTAAACTTCAATGCGACTTCGTCAATCCTACAACTATGTTACTGTTCATCAGTTCATCAATATCTACAATTTGTATTAGGTACAATTAGATTGATTACGAATTTCATCAAATTTTTAGCAAAATTTTAATAAATCATTTATTTGTTACTTTATAGTAAAATTTTGGTATCTTTGCGTTACTTTCCATTTAAGATGAGGCATTCAGTTCATTAGCTCAAGAGCTCAACTTCCAAAATTCAACAAAGGCTGACTTTTGAATTTTGTTTTGAATGGATTTAGATGTCAAGTGATCGCTGGTAGCTCGAAGCTCTAAAATTTCTTTTGACAATAAATATTTTCTTTAGTAATTAATTTCTGATGAATTAAAAATTGTAAAAAATAACATTTACTTCACTTCTTTATACTTTGCGACAAAAACCAAGTCATTTTCAATTTTGATTTTGATTTCGATCTTTAATAGTAATAAATACCAGTTAATTAAACGAAATATCAACTACGTCGACATAAACACTCGAAAATGCTTTCGGTAGTTTTACATGAGCGCATACAGCAGCTTGAAATGCTAAGCTTTTCAACCGCAGCTCAAATCAAGAGCAACAATCACAAAACCTACAATTGCACACAAATTTTGTTAACAATTAGATTTAATTTTTTGTTCATTATTTGATTTAAAAGTGTTTTCCTATTTGAGTTTACTTTCAAGACGAACTATATAATAGTCCGATAAAATCTGACAGCAATTCAATTAAGAATTCAGATCATACACGGTGATCGATCACAAACATTTGATCTCTCGAAAAGCGCTATTCTGTAGTGCCAGTCCGTCTTAACTGTTACTGAGACTTGATTTTAATGGGAAAACGTGAAAGTCATTCTCATTTCTATTATAAAATCAAATAAAATACCGCAGTATTTCATTCGCATTACAAAAAGTCAATAATTGTGTTCTCCTGAAGAGCAGATCGATGAAAGTTTTTAGTGAGGTTTGGAAGATAGTGAATGATATTTGGGTTTGTTTTTATAAGAAAATATTGCATGAAGATAACAAAAAGACGGGGATTTTATTTAAAAAAATTGTGATTTTGTTGTAAATGAATTCATACGACACTTTTATTTCTCTCCGTCATTCTCAAAAACTTGATCAATGTTTTCAAACATTATTCAAGGATTTAATACTACAATGATTTTTGCATTTAAACAGTAAATTTAGGATATATACTGTTTATTATAAAATCGCATATGTTTTTGGTTTCACTTAAAAACAATTTATTTCACAAAGATCTCGGAAGCACTTCCGATATTTTATGGTCTTTGTTTGACACAACTCTCATGTTGATATTTATCAAACTCAACCATAAGCCTCCAGCACACTAGTGGACTTCACAACGAAATACTCGCAATATTAAATTTCAGTTGGGTCGAATTGATTTGCATATGTCGGTTAACTGCATCGATACGAGTACAAAAATTCAAAAATTCTGAAATATTTCATTTATCAAAGTGCATAATATTAGTGTAGCAAGTTCAAATGCTGAAAACTGATACATAACTTAAGGCCAGAATGGTATAAATTCGAATGTTCAGTTATGAATGAAGTATGTCAAAATTCGAAAGTAAATACAGAGCAAAAAACACTACCATGGAGCTCAACAAATAAAGTATCGCGTTTCGTCAAATCACTCAAAAATGCTAGAGAAAAATGGCAAACCAAATCGAAAGCAAACAACTTAACATTTTGGAACACCTGAGATACAAAGGCGGTAGCGAATATGTCAGTTACACGAATTGCATGAACTGTCATAGAAATTTGAAAACCCGGCGAACATGCAATAGAGCTCGGGGAAGAGGTCAAAAGTGTATGAGCGCAATGCCTGCAGATTTGGATAAGTTTCACAATGTATTGCTTTTCGCAACATTATTTTCGAATATTAAATTTTCATTATTTTTGCTTATAAAACGTAGTTTCTGATTTCTTTGACTTTGACTTCTCCGTGCAAAACTGCGATATTAGGAAATTTATGCAACCACAAGTTGCAGATACAAAATTTTATGCAGCAAATATGTTCAAAAAATAATTTGAATATTTTTAGTAAAAAGTATTTGAGTGCAAAGTGTAAGGACAGAGCACGACTCCTTCCTCAGATGAGACACACATGGATGCACAATCCACCGCGCGGTTTCTGCTGCTCACAATCTCTTACACTTTCAAAAACATCTACATCCTTTATATTTGTACGGGAATAATAAAAAGCTATGATGAAAATAAAAACCAAAATATATGAAAATATGAAAATAAGATGAAATTAGAGAAACATAAACTGACGTTATTTTTCAGAAAAATTCTAACTATTTATGCGAAAAAGTGTGTGGTAAAACGCGAGTGCGGAGCTCGTAAATTGTGTCACAAAATTTGAAAATCTTTTGCCTGGAAGATTTTCTCAGTTTTCACTATAATCATGTTCCCTTGGAAAATTTATCTTTTCTTCTCCATGGTATAACGGTAGTAACTGTCAGCATTTTTTTCTCTTATCCTGAAAACTGACATACCACACTGTGGCTGATTTCTGTTTGTTTTGCTATTTTAATTTATTTAAATTTGATTGATTTATAAACTTGTACTCTCCGGTCAGTCACTAAAGTGAGTACTGCAAATATTCGTTAATTCAGTAAATTCGATAAATTCATACAAATTGCATATTTGCACTTTTGCTTGTTTCTGGCTAACAGAACAACGCTTTGCATTTTCAATTAAATTTCTATATTTCTGTATTTCTGTATTTGTGCAATTTTGAGTTATTAAAATTTGAAATTGCATATTTATGCTCAATAACAAAAGTGCACAACATTCCAAGTTGTGCAACTTAATTGAAATTCTTGCTACCACAAATACAAGATACCAGATACCAGACAGCAGATACAAGATACTGCAATATACATATGCGGTGGAGTATTTGTTGTAGGATTTTACACATCCAATACTTTAGCAGAAACTAAACAAAATTCAAGCGATGAATTTCTACTTCAACTTACGTTGCATTGGGAAATGTTTGCATTTGTCAATGTAAAATGCAAAATGTTCTTAACATTTTTATTGAGTTAATGCTTTTGTTATTTATTTATTTATGCACGTGAGAGGATACTGAAATTTGGATAGAATGCAGTAATTGATTAGAGAAAATATTTAGCTGTGGATCGAATTTGGCATCTAACTACACAAGTACTACACAGGCAAGTATACAGTAGAGAGTCAGAGTAACAGAAACAGCAAGACTTTTATTTCTGGGGCGCCCCGATTTGACAACGGATTTAATTAAACTCGTCTATTTTGCGTAAATTTTTCACTAAGCCATATGTCAATATAGCACTATGAAAAGCATATAGCTAGGTATTTTTTAGCTATTATTCTGATTGTACAAAAATCGGAAAAAAATTGCTACTATTTCTGTATAAGGAACGCACTATTCGCAGCAGGTCAGAGTCCCAGCCTGTGCTATGCAATCAACAAAATCTGACTTTTTGATTTGATAGAATATCGTCTGTTTGGTTAATGACTATCTGACTTTTCTGTGTGCCAAAAAGATAGTATTCGTATAAAAGAATCTTGCTTTTGATCATAAAACTATTATAAATAATTTATTAAACATTTTTTTAATTTTATTGTGGTCTTAATACATGACTACAACAATTTGTTATTTAGAAGGAAAATTTTCACATTAGAAAAATATAAAAAAGATAGACACAAAAAGTAGAATCAACTTCTATAATACTTCTATTGACAGAAAATGCAATTAGTAATAAACTATGCATTTGCATACTAAAGCTTATTAAGCACAATCGAATTTTTCAAGTAGTTGCAACCATTTCCCATCGAGCGGTAGAAAGTCACATATCTCATTCAACAAGGTTTTTACATTATCTAAGTTAAAGAATGAGAACTCCACAATCTCCGAATATCGCATTAAATGTTACATAAAAAGTTAGCAATTCAGATTTTAGTAAGCAATTCCACTTTTCAGATGTTTTGCTCTTAATTTTTTTCTTTTAGATTTAATTCATATTCGTAATTCAAAGAAATTAAACACAAAAAGATACGAGTATCTCAAATGTATGCTGTGCCTTAAGTCGCAAACAAAACTGCAGCAATTGTTTTTCTTTTCAAGAAAGTTTTCATATTTTGCAAAACTCAAAGCTTTAGACCTCAAACTGAATTTCTAACTACATTTAGCGGTAGATTCATCAAAACGATTTTCTGCAACTGCAACAGATCCTTTTGCAAATTTGCCAACTTCGCCGCTTGGCAACTCAACTTCACAAATAGATGCATAATATTGTACGAAGAGACCTAAACTCAAGCGTACCAACCCACCGTGCATCTCTTATAAATGGCAAGAGCTGTAAAGCGGATGCAGCTTGGTGGTGTCTGCAACATATGTCTTTACTGCTGCCAACTTCGATGCCAAGCAGTAATGCAATTACAAGCAAAGTAAGTGGCAAGGCAGCAGCTTGCTTGTGCCAGTCAGGAAAGGACAACTTCAGCAGAAAAAATGCATAGAATAAAAAGGCTTTTAGCAAGTAAAACGAATTTTCGTATCAATTCTCATAGCAGAAGTGCGGCAGAATGAAATCAATTGTTGCACTTGCATTCTGGAAGAGTGTGTTCAGAATATTTACCGAGGCGAAAAAGCGTTAAATTTACAAGATAATTTTATTTGCTATATTTTTGTGATTTTTTTCTCTTTTCTCGACTTATATCCATGTAAAAAGAAATGGCCATGTGCATAAACATCTTGTGGGCTTTTTGTTATTTAGCTGCAAAATAAAATATTTTTTATGATAAATAAATTTTTTAACCGTTATATCCCCAGGATATAAACGTAAGCCAACCATGGCTATTTACATTTTTTCATAAATTTCTCAAAAATTCACCACGCGTTCTAAGTTTAGAACTAGTTTGAATCTTAATATCAAGAAGAGGTACTTTTTTATGTGTAGAGCAAATAAAAATTGAGTTCATATAAATTTTTCTTATTTACACATTCACTTTCAAGTTAATTTAATTCAATCCAACATCCGTACTGTTACTATTGTGCCTGGAGAAAATTATTGATATATTCTATCTCATTTCAGTACTGCGTCTAGATCATTTCTTTTCCTCTTGCTTATGTTATAAATGCGTAATTATTTCAATCACTCAAACTAAAAATACCTATTGTAATCGGAAAAAATATATATAAACAATATTGTTTTTAAAATTTAAGAATATATCGACCACCAGATTGGGTATCTTTTTTTAAGGGCACGGAATACGCAGTCGTACTGCATGATACTGTGTTCTTACTGCCAAAGACCATTTCAATGTAATATATTCTTATGTATTTCACCGAAACCTATGCATAACAAAACGTTATGAATATTATTATCTACATATATATAATTTCTTATCGTTTAGGAGAAAAATACCATGGAATACAAAGGTTTGATAAATAAATCCGACTATATTTTTTTAGGCTTTAGGCTTACATATTTATGGAAATTTACAATTTAAATTTAAACATATCCATCCACAGCTACTAGTACTTTCCATACAAAATACCTAAAACACTATATAATTTAAACGCATTTCGGCATTCAAACATTGGAAACATTTAAGTTACTTATATTGACGAAATGTACCAACTGTCATGCCTTATTCCCACATATTGAAATTGAAAATCAGAATACATACATATTTCGAAATAAATAAACTTTACATATATATATATTAATTTTATATATTATATTTCGAACGAAGATGCATCGGAATGGAGAGCAAGATCTTTATGTACTGATTATTCAAATCCATTTCAATGTAAAATATTCTTCATATAAGAAGAGGAAAAGTCATATTGCATTTTCGTCTTCAGAGCTGCTGTAAACAGAAATTTGAGTGAAACAAGAGTATTATGAAAGAATTTTTCCTACCTTTTTTCGCAAAAAGGTAGTGAAAATAATACTAAACATATGTACAACAGCTACAATTTCAGAAGATTTAGTCGTTGATGCATATTAACTCGCGTAGTGTAAAGCGCATATAAGTTAGGTTAGGTTAGATTAAGATGGCTACTCATTATCACTTCAACTGAAGTTCAAGTGGTGAACATTAAATTCATTCAGGATCATTAAATCTTTTGGTAATCGAAAGATGTAAGGAATGCGAATTGAGTCATTTTTAAGTTCTTAAATTCAATGTAAAATCATACTATTGGAACAGGTAGAACTAAAAAAGTTCCTAATCAATATTTCATTCGACATGGCTAAATTGATGTGTGCTGCCATTCTGAAAGAGTATATATATGTATGATATACGTTTATATGGTCTGCGGTGAATAGTTTCCCGCGTTACAAATTTCTTGACAAACTTAATATAACTTGTAATCAAAAAAGTGTGAAAAATTCAAAAAGGTTTCTAACTGTTATTCAGGACCGGTGATACGCTTCATCGCTTTTTTAACACTAGTTAAAGGCATAGGCATCAACATGACGCAGAACCAATTCAACAAATTTAATAAAATTCTCTTATATTGTTGGTAAAATTTTATTTGAAAGTTGATTTCAATGCAAGTCAAAAGAATTTCGCCTCTATAGATTGACAATCAAATGGCAACGCGTGAGTAAGCATAGTTTTAATGCATGAAAACGCAAAACTTTAAAATGTGGGTGTGTCCAGATATGCACAGATACAGATACAGATACAGATAAAGGTACAAGGTACAGATATTGTAACCAGTAGTAAACAATAATAAAACTAAAAAGTTAAACTGCACAACTGAATAAAATTTGAATAATCACATATAGTTGCCCCATTTAAGGATTGAAACAAGGCCAGAATTAAGTAAGCGAGTAAAAACATTATCTTTCTTGTTCAATGAACTCGAATTTGAAGTTATTTTTGATGAGAATATAAAAGGCAACCATAGCATGACTGTTTGTTCGGCAATCAATAGTTTTGTTAAAAAATCTGTCACTTTACACTTTGTTTAGACCAAGTCATGCTGCCATAAATTAGTAAATATGCAAACCAAGGGAAAAATTCTATTGAAATTTTCGACCTGTTCATGAAAATACCATACCTTACACTTGAAGCAGATTTCTAATAGAAACAAAAATTGCCAATAAACAATTCATACGTAGGGGGGTAGGAGAAACGAAGACGCCAAATTTTCTCTATAACTGTTGACAGCAAAATGGACAAAATTGTTCGCAAGTTGGTTGCTGTCCTGCATAGTTGGTCCTTACTTTTAGCTATTTTGTTGCCTTCAATACATTTGAAGACATATCTTTAAAATGTTCAACCCTTTAAGTTTCTCTTCATTGCTTCATTCTCTTTCATTAGTTTCTTTAATGTCAATCATCTAAAATGTTTATGGTAGGTTGCTACTATTCTAACTGTTTCGGTGTATTAGTTCGGTTAAGATGTAATGGTAAAACTAGAGATCCACATAGTTTTATAGGGAAAAAATACTATCATGTACTTTGTTAAAATAAATTCAGTTAGTGGGTAGCATTTATAAAACTATAATAATTATTATAATTACATTAACTATATTTTGATGGATACATCATCATATCCATGGATTATATGGCTAAAATAACATTATTTTCCCACAACTACACACAATCAGAGTTCTAGAATTCTTATAGTAAATTTAAGGTTATAAAGAATGGGTGAGGCACGCGTTCTCGACATTCTGTATTCATCGAACTTGACTACATAGCTATTGCGATTTAACTGGAATTGCCAAAAATTTAGATACCTATTAATACCATATGAACAACTATATGACAAGAAAAACGTAAAGACAAATATTTGTGAAGAAGCTCCGTATTGAGAATTGATGTACTGCAGTTGATAATACTTTAGCATCCATTGTACCCAAATATGTAATTGCAGCAGTCTATTCTTTGACAATTAATAGGAAGAAAAAGTAATCAAATACTTTCGTTCTTATCCAACAAATGGTAGAAAAGTTTCAGTCAGTATATATCAACTGAGAGAACATTTACTAAATGATTAATATTGTTAATATTGTAGAATATTATGTTAAATATAATTCACAACCACAAATTGAAGATAAATCATGTTTTCTTTAATGCCTTAGTATTACTTAACTGAATCCAGGTTTTAGCATGGCATTTATATCTAATTAATATATCAATATTATTTTTTCTCCACTGAAGAAATATTTTATTTGAATGAATTATTTAAGGATTTTAAATATTTAATGTTATCTTTTTCGCCTTAATTTATTTTGAACGTTTCTAGTGTAAGATTTTAATGGTTCATTTTTATTTTAAATGTAAAATAGTAAATCAAATTTCATTTCAATGTAAATTATAATTAAAAATAAAAAGTCACTGAAGAACTCACAGTCTATTCAAATGCTCGGCACCCAAACGTTCAATACCCAAGAGGGTTACCTGGCTCAAATGTGAACTTTAAAGTCGTAAAAAGTACATGGCACATGATAAAGCGCCACCCATTCGCCAATTTGCTTAATAAACCGCGAAAATACTTAACCTAAAATTCTGTCGAAAACAAATAAAAGTAAGAGTTTGCCGTTCGCAAATAAGTCAACGTTTGAAAGCAAATAATCCGGAGCGGTGGGTAAATAAAGTGGTTTCCGCCCGCATTAAGTACGAATTAAAAATCCAGAACGAGGGCAGAAGAACCGTTGAAAAAGTAAAAGTAAAAGTTAAAGTAATGATAGGGAAATCAAGAAGAAAGAAATGCTTTAGCGCCCATTAAAATTGTTATTAGCTTTTCTGGCAAGGATCGGAAGTGTTTAGGTTGTTATCAGTTAAAAGCAGCAGTTATAACGACTAAAAATAATATTTATGAAAATATTTTTGCCTTGTCTTACGAGAAGTAAGTAGGAGAAGTGGATGCACAATTCCAACTTGAACGGTGTCAAAAATTTAAGTAAGAAACTGTCGTAAAAATTTGAATAAATTGAAAAAACTGAACAGAAAGTTTTTATTACCAAAAAGATCAGAAAATTAATTAATCACATCAATTGAAAATATTAAATTAATTTATTTCAAAACTTTCACATTTTTCGATGTCATATTTGAATCTTATAACTTTACTGTACTGTAACTACTATAATTCCCTAGGCACTACTATATATGCTTAAGTTAATCTTAAGGTATAAGATATACTTTAACTTATCTTAACTAGTAATAAATATATTTGCACCTAATAAATGTCGTTTGAATTATGTTATAGGACAGAACAATTGACTTAGTCAGTGATTCAAGTTAGGCACACTTGAAGTAATTTGCAATCGAAAGCAAATTTGCCAATTCTGTCAAAACCAATAATTCACCAGAAACCACAGACTAACATTAACCCAATGGCACATTGACATCTACTGATTACTTGACGCAGAAATAAAACTATGTACATTGTACACACACCGGTTCAGTTCGGCTATGCTTCCCTCAACAACTTCACCCGTCTTGAATCAAACAACAGATACAATTAAACGACAAGTCTGATTGAAAGTAGTACGAGGTATCCGATGTTGCAAGATCAGAGTTAAATGTCCACCGTATGCCTTTGGAATGATTGACGGATAAATATGGGACTGAATTAGTGGAATGGAAGCAAGTAGAATCGAACACACGGAAAGTTGAATGCAAAATAAGTAGATAAAAAGTAGATAAGTAGATACGAAGTAGTTCGAATAAATTGCAAAAATTTCAGTTTTACATTTATATACTTATCTAAACTTTAAATGTTTAGTAAATTAATTTGTAAATTTAACTCTAACATATCGATTAAATTTTTATTAAAACAATGTTTAAGTAAGTTGTGGATTAGAATAGGCAAATTAGGTATTATAAAATGAAATACGAGTATAGAAGTTACTATTCTAAGTTGATAAATGTATCGTAAATGCAATATACCTAGGTATAAAAGTAATCAACCCGTACCAAGAACTTAAATTAATGTACCCTTAAAAAGAGGTCTTTAGCCGCTATATGGTATTTCTATTCTGCAATTTATATCAATTATAAATATGAAATAAATATTATTAATAAATTGTTAGTGTATGAATAAAAAATAGGAATTTCAAAAATAAATACAGAAAAAAATGTGCAGATAATTGAGGCAAAATGTTCCATTTTTTTTACCGGATTAAAGAGAACTTCAATGAAAATTGTGTTCGAAAATCGCAGTTACGCGGTTAATTTGTGTCCAGTATTTAGATTATCTATGACATACTACATTAAAAACTAAAATATAATTTAAACAATATCACCCCCTATGGCACAACAAAATCGCTGACGCCCATTTAATGTGGGGCCCCAATCAAGTTTACCCCTTATTATATCGCCTTTGATATTGACATACATATGTTCTTTTCTCATAAATTTATGCCACCAATATTATTTTATCTAATTTCTTTGTATCTCAAATTACTTGATGTTAAATTGTTTGTTTTTTCGTGTTCGATTTCAATTAATTTATGGCGCAGGAGATAAGCCAAACGCCACTTAAAAAATTGCATTACAATCGAACAGCTAAACGCCAAACCAATTGCATCCAAAGTGGTGTCAAAGCAGGCCGTGCTGGGCCAAGCCAACTCATTCCATATTTATTGAATTGAACTATATTTTCCGGTTTGTGGCGCGTTTCTGCATAAATAACTACAACTTTTATCTGCAGTATGTCTGTTGTGCGTATCTAGGTGGAGCAGAGCCGGAGCGAAACAGATGCTTACACGCTGTACTTTTTGGGTCGTTTTCCTTTTTCTGGTCTTTTTTTTTCCTATTCAAAAGCATTTAATTTTGGGTTTGTTATGTTACACCAACGCAATTGGGGTACTAACTGAAATACATCATAAATTTCAGGGCGCTACTCACACAGTAGCGGGGCTGGTAGAAATGGAACTCACAGCATTAGTAGATAGTTGACTATTTAGTATTTGATACACCAACTGCGCTTTAGATTTAATTATGTTCATTCCTTATGTGTGAATGTGGAGTGGAGTAGAATGGAGTAGAAAGAGTGGAGAGTGGAGTAGAAATGGATTCTTTATTCTATTAAATACAGCGACATTGCAGCGAGTAATGTAATCTACAAGAGCAGTAACAAAATGTATCAAGTAAGGAAACTTGATTATTAGTGTTAAAAAAATTAGAAATGCAGTCAATTCGTTCAGCTGCTAAAAGTAAAAAAATTTGTTGATGTTTGCTTTAGAAATATTTACTTTACATAAATTTTTTTAAAGGTACTAAAAACAAAAGTCCCTAACTATGCAACAGCTGGTTAATGAAGTAAGTTTTTTAGTTTGCATATCTGAGATTTCTTAACACTATAGGGGTTATACAATTACCAACAGTGATGAGAAGGCGTTAGGAGCATTCGAGAGAAAAATTCTTCGGAAGATCTATGGTCCCTTACGCGTTGGCGACGAGTATCGAATTAGATGGAACAATGAGCTGTATGAGCTATACCGCGACATTGACATAGTTAAGCGCATAAAAATTCAGCGGCTACGCTGGTTTGGTCATGTCGTGCGAATGGAAGAAAGTGCTCCGGCTAGAAAGGTATTTGGTTCGATACCTCCAGGTGGAAAACGCGGTAGAGGACGTCCGCATCTTCGGTGGAAGGACCAGGTGACCAACGATTTGGGGGCGCTCGGTACTACCAACTGGCGTCAGAAGGCAACTAATCGGGCTGACTGGCGGAGGCTACTCGACGCGGCCAAAGACGACACACGTCTGTAATGGCCAACTAAGAAGAAGAAGATAGGGGTATTTACTTTGGTTTGTAAGCTCATTGCATGGTGTACGAAAGGCACAGATAGTGCTTACAATAGACAACAACAAAATGCACCCTCAAAGTTTTTTGCAGTTGCTTACAATGTTACTATACCTAAATCCATGTATATATGCTTGCAACGAAACAAAAAATAAAAAAACAGCTGTTTTGGCAGCTGTTGCTTCTCATGTGTATGTAGTATGCTGCAAAAACAGCTGTTTTATTTTGATGTTATAATTCTGCAACAGACGTGTTCTTGCACTCTTGCTATTTTAGTATACCTAGCATTCTTACATTTCGTGCACCTTGCAATGACTTTGCAAGACAGAGTGAATACCCCTTATATTACATCTATCTAACTTCAGATCGTATAGATTATTGCCACATCCACGAGTCTATGACATACTTTTGAATGAAATGTAACATACATTGGATGTATACTATCACTTTAACACATTATTATAGTATATAATAGTGTTGTGCATATCATTTAAACTATTTGATATTTAAGATATTTGCGCAAATGCCAACATAATAGACTCTCAATACAACAACAATTTTCAAAAATTTTTGTGATTTTGAAAGAATTTGAAATGCAATTTCTGTTGCTTTAGAGAACGTTTCTGGTATGTTTTTTATTCACAAGTATTTCATCGTTCGTTATTTTGAGGGCTTGTAATATTGGATATTCACCTCACCAAGAGTTTATTGTATGCGAAATATTTAGTAAATTTTAATTATTTGAAAACGAAGAACTATTTTACCTACAACTAATTTTTTAAAATACAAACGTAGACCATAAATGACAGCAGCCTTACAATATTGTTACATTAACTTGAATATATCAGTCAGTCCTTTTTTAGGCTCTAAACACATCTTCGCAACGTCTTCCTTATTTCGATGTAAAGACGATATCTTCTGATTATATGAGATCGTATAAGTGTATTAGGAGGTGAGTTCCTATCAACATCAGAAATGTAAACTAGTGGCACTAAAAAGATGTTATGATTAAACAGATTAAATTTGTTTATCAATAAATAATTAACAAGATTAGGTTAGAAGAGACAAAAGTTTCATTACAGCCGAATATGCTTTATAAATAGCTTAAGGTTTAATGACTGTCATTATGAAGTCACATTTACTGTTCAAATATGAGTCCTACGTGATTAAATAAAGATTTGTGATCCGTGGTGGTGAAGCCGTCTGATATCGTTTTGACAGATCTGAATGGATTAACCTCATATGAATTATCAATTATTATCATTTTTCTTATTAAGTTTCTTAAAGGACTTAAAGAAGCAACAATTATCTGGTTATATTAACGTATTAGTTGGATGGATCAAACAGGGGCTATATAAATAGAATAGTGGTTCTGTTACATACAGATACCCTTTAAGTTATTTTCACCCCCTTTAAGTGATTCGAACATGGCGAACGTATTGGCATGATTATGTATAGGCAGTCATATTTAGCAATTTGTTCTGATTGTGTTGTAATAATTTGTATTTTTGTTAACATAGTAAATGAGCCAAACTAAATTTTCGAATAATTTATAAATATAATTTTCAATTGAAAAAAACATTTTATATACTTCTTTGTTATAACTATCACAGAAATAGTTTTTTGCTAACCTCCCTGTATTGCTTTCTGGCAACGCCTACGCATATTCAACAGGCGTCCTCTGTTGAAGCCTGAGTCGCTAGATGTCTATGGCGTATGTCATTGGCGTATTTCACAGTTTATCCGACGTATTGAACTATTTATGTAATTCGTGTATGTATATTAATTTACTATATGAGAGTGATTCTGTTAATGTTAACTCACACGGATTTAATGTAAGTGCAACGAACAATTTCACTTGGCGCTTTGATAATTCCAAATTTATGTTTCGCATTGCAAAAGCAGCAACTTTCGAAGTGTGAAAGTCTTTTATTTTAATGTGTAACATTTTTTTTACAACTTCACCTCACGTATATCTTAAGTGTGCAGGAAATACGTAGACTTACGATACTTGTATTGAATATGGATAGTAAGACATTTTATTATCAAATTGGAAACACTTAAATAAATGAAAATTTAGGAAAACTATATATGGTAAGTCACAGAAAATAGTTTCAATTACATATGTATATATAATATCAAAAACATTAATTTCTAATGCATTTTAAAAGCGAATAATGCTAGATATATTATTCCAAATACATTATCTCAATTAATGTAGTTTCTCAGTCACTAATTGAGTACCAATTAGTCGTATATCTCAGGCAGACTTATTCACAATAATTGAATAATTGAAATTTCTAAGGTGAACTTTGTTATTCAAATTTTTAACAAATTCCGAAAATTTCAAATGTTTAAACAAATTCAAATTATTTTCATGTTATTTAACATAAACTTAAAAGCAGATCAAGATTATGAAGAAATGAGAAAAAAAATAGCGAAGGAAAAGGCTTTCCGACTAAATCGACATAAAAGTGGTAAAAGTGGATATATTGATCGAGGCAACGCAAAAAATTATATCCAAAAGGATGGATTTTTAGTATTAACTAAAATAAATAGGGGAAGAAATGTCTATGACTAAAATTGAAAAAAGTGGTAAGAAAGAAATATGTATGGCATGGGTTCACATCTAGTTATTCAAATTTTTTTTTTTACTATTTATGATATCAACTGATGATATATTACGATATAATATCATATTATAATATTTATGAAGTTCGGTAACTTCAAACTTTTGTGACAATTGTAATTTTATTCAATTGTTACTTTGCATCGATATGTGTAAATCCAGTTGCCGTTGTGTAAACGCTTCCGGAATTATCATTAATTGTAGTGTCTTAATTTTGAAGTGTAAACATAGCATAATAGACAAGTAATTATAATTTTGTTCGTTCGGATGGTTTTCTTTTAAAACTGTTTACACAGCAAATTATTTATAATATCGCAATACAATTGCACAATTGCTTATCACGAACTTTATTTAAGTTAATTTTGTATAACTTACAATCTAATCGTTATTTTGAGTGTCGAGTTTTCGGATGGATTCAGGTTGTAATTTTAATTGATTTTCTGATGAGGTGAGTTGATTGACTAAAATCAAAAATATATTAACTTATCCCGTGTGAATAGGCTTTAAGTCTTAATGGAGAAATTAAATATTTTATAAGAACAATTAGAACATTATTAAATTTGACAAAAAAATTGATATTTTTGGGATGAAATAATATTTGCTAATGACGCTTATTTTTTGTTAATTAATATAAGTTCGTACTTAAGCAAAATTGTCTACTATTGGGTGAAAAAGTCCAGGAATAATTAGAAATGGGTTTGTAGTGGCTTATGTTTTTTTTTTTTGGAACTCGGATTTGATAAAAACGTAGGCAACTAATATATATAAACTGATATAAAACAATGACAACTGATTTTATTTAGAATAAAATAAACATTGTCGAGATTCAGATGATTAGATGGTCGCCTGGGTTTTACAACATAAACTAACTTGATATATATATATATATATATTTGACGCTAAGAAGTTGTAATATAACAGCATTGAACTTCTATTCTTGAGTGCGTTCCAAGAGCAAAATTATCATCAATAATCTGAAGAAAACTGCACAGTTTAAAAGAAATTGAATATTTATGTACATTTCAATGTTCAAATTTATATTAAATGAAACAAATTGTTTTTCATACACAATAAAAGCACATACAAATGTACAAACAAATGTAGTAAAACACGACCGAAATCCTAATGCCACATTTACCTAACTAATTACCACAAAAAAAAAAAATTAAACTAAAATCAATAAAAAATTATTTATATATTCATAAATCTTATAATTCCATAAATAAATTTGTGTTGTGGCAGTTTTCAATGCCGAGACCATATAAAAATCACTAAATATTCGTAACGACAAGGTACGGATTTTATAGAATGAAATTTCAATTTGTTTACACCATTTAAAAGGCAATTAAAAACAATTTAAATGAAGAGTTTTTGTAAAATGTGGCAACCTTGACATCGCAGTTCTGCCGTGTAAAAGGCCTGCTGGTTTATAAAACTTTGCACATAAACTGCGTAAATATTTAGGAAAAAATTATTTTTTTTAATAAATATAAGAATGTAAAAATGATTGGAACTGTTTGGGAAAACGTGCTTATTTATTTTAAAGAGTAAACAAAACTCATTTGTAGATAAATAAAATAACAGTGAAAGAAAGATTGGCAAAAGAGTGAATATTGATTCAGCAAAAAATTCTTTAAATTTTATTTTCAATTCTTTTTTCTTTAATTATTTAAATTTCTTTTAAAGTAAAGAAAAAAATGTTGAATATACAAATAAAAAAGCTTGAGATTTGTTTACTTTACGAATTTAAGTCAAAGATATTGAGAGCATTGCACCAATCGTTATGCGAAAGAAAAATATTAAATGCTGTTTGTATTCATATAAATATGATAAATATATTCAGAAATATATTTTTATATAGTATCATTAAGTTATTTCATTTATTTAATGTTAATGTATATTTGTATGATCGCTAAAAGTTGAATAAAGTTAATGAAGTCTCAATCAAACACTCAACGCCAAATGCCGTTGCGTGGCGCAATTAGCAGGAATGACTCTTCTTAAAATTAGATTATTCTATATATGAAAATTCAATGACGTATACTTTTTACAAGCACCTAAGCTGCTTAAACTGAGCTACTTCAGAGCAGCTGTTGCCACATTACTCGAGTTGAGTGGAAAATATTTTAAAATCGTTAAAACTTGCAACAAACAGAGAAATCGGCTACCTAACTATTCCGTTACGCAAAGCCAACCATCAGTGGATCTGTAAATTGCTGAAACATGACTAAGTTATGAGAAACTGAAAATCTAAACTCCGCCGCCGGGAATCGATGACGGACGCAATTAATTTATGAGCATAATCAAAATGTCATTAAAAGTAAAGCTGAAATGCCATCAAATTGACATTAATCTTTCGTATATATATATATATATATATGTATATAAATGTGTGTGCGTGTGCGTGTGTTAGTAAGAAGGAATTAGACTAACAGAACAGGAAAGCAGTATTAGTACCAAAGTAGACAATAAAGTACGAGCAGGCATAGGTGAGACCGTATTGCAAGTTGGCGATTGGGGATACGCTTATTAGGGCAACAGCGTTCGCATTTATTAGCACCACTGCCACACTGCTATTCCGCCACACAAAATTTAGGCCAATACTTGATGAGTGGCGCTAGAAAGGCTGAACCTTACCAGCATTTTAAAGTCAAAGCAACGGCTCGAAAAAATACTCTTGCCTTGCACATGTGAAAGAAATTGTTATAAATAGAATAAAATTATTCAAATTTTGTATTGAGTTAAATAAAACCTATGAGTTGTGACTTCATAATATTGTTACAATATCAAGAAAATAGAGCTATATTATTAGAAAATAATTTAATTAATTATATAGTGTCGTAATGTATGTACAATAATAGGTTTTGAATTATTCAGATAGTGTGGTGTGAGAATTACGAACTAGTCAATACTTTTAAAATAACCATTTTACTAACTTTCACTAGATCCGTATTACTATATAACAGTGAAAAAAGCAATGAGAGACTATAAAACAGCGGTCAAGGTCAAAGTCTCACTTATTCTAATCCTTGTTGAAGCATTCGATCCTATCATTTATAATATCTCTATATAATATAATATTGTTGCGAATTTAACCATATCAGCAATGGAAAGCTTGAAAATAATTTGATTATGTCAGTTCGTATTTGAGTTAGTTAGAATTTTCAGTTAAGAGTTCAGTTTCGGATAATTCCTCCGAATAAAACACTATTATTATCAAATAACATACTACTGTTGAATAAAGCGTATAGATTTTGAAGTCAAAAAGTTTATTTCATTTTACAAAATCCAGTGATTCGGATATTTATATAGATATTATATATCTATATGTCTTATAGATTTAATCATTTATATAGTGTTCTCGATAGTTATTGCAGTTCAAAATCACCTACATTAAGACCGAAAAGTTTTCGGAAATTCTCATTTAAAATTCGCGCGCTGTATATTTTCCGATATTTTAAGTTTATGTAGTTTGGCAGCACTGTCCTTAATTACTATGCCAAAAATGAGCGCGATCTGTCAGACAGTTCGTTTACGGCAGCTGTTGAAACCAGTTCACCTCAGTAGGGCGTTGCGAAAAAAACAATGGAAAAAAATATTGAACAAAGAGTTTGCATCAAATTTTGTGTTTCGAACGAAATTTCGTGTGCAGAATCGTTGCGAATGCTACAAAAGGCTTATGGGGAATCAGTTTTATCGAAAACTCAAGTTTATGAGTGGTACAAAGCCTTCCAGGACGGTCGTACGACCGTCGAAGACATTTCGCAACGCACTACTGAGGTGAACTGGTTTCAACAGCTGCCGTAAACGAACTGTCTGACAGATCGAGCTCATTTTTGGCATAGTAATTAAGGACAGTGCTGCCAAACTACATAAACTTAAAATATCGAAAAATATACAGCGCGCGAATTTTAAATGAGAATTTCCGAAAACTTTTCAGTCTTAATGTAAAATGAAATTACATACAATATTTATTTTTTGTGCCTACATTTATGTATAGCTGCATTATACCAGAATGGTTTCTGCTTACATAAGTACAAGTCTATTTCTTGATCAACACATAATGATTAATCAATCAATCAATCAGTTTCATGGACAAGAGCGTTATTAGTTGTAGTCAACTAAACATATGTTAGAGAAGTGAATTATATCCAAAAGATTTTGTTATCTGCGCTACGTTCAGACCTCTCTCCTATTACAATTAAGTTTAAGCTGATTGGCTGGTAATCTCAAGGATTACCATTTCTCGCACTTTCATCTTAAGAAAATGGTTCTGTATGTAAGGCAATATATTATATTAGCTTTGTTTAAGGAGAGTCCACTTTTCATATTTATTATGACTGTTCATTTTAATTTAAAGATAATAGTTACATTAATATATACTAACACCTGCGTTTCCTTTTCGCTTCCAATTATGTCATTAAACTCTATTATTGCAGAGATTCACTACCTAGAAGATACCCCTAAAAGAAGTCTTCATTGTCTTAAAGCAAATAAGAGAATTACTTAATCTAATACAATGAATACATAACTGGTAGGTGGTTACAACGACCTCTTTGGAGATCACTTATTTCCAATAGGCATTGAACAGTAATGGCGAGTCTTTCAATTCTAATAATAAGTTTCAGTATTAATATGCAAAATACAACTCAATGGAATTATGCAATTATCTATAATAAAATCACTGCGCTGACAAGCAGGAAGACAGGCAGGCCGGCCGGTAAGGCAGATAGCCTCGATGGCAGAAGCTTGAACTAATATTGAATGTGTGAATAAATAAATTAAAATCCCAATTCACACAATTCTGATGCGTATTAACGTGTCAAATCAAAAGAACAAATGTCACGGAATGAATCGCATGTTAATTGTGGCAAAACGCTTGCACATGAGTCTGCAAAGGCAATCCAGTGCATGCGATTGCAAAGTGCAATGCGAAGACAGCTCATTTTTATGCAGAAAAGCATAAAAATGCATAAAAGTGCATAAAAACAAAAATGCAGTAGGCAAATGAAGACGAATGGAAAAACATATTTAAAAATATATAGAAGAGAAGGAAAATATTATTTTGAAAAAGTTTCATAAAAAACAAACGAGGCGTCACCGGCAATGTTTGCTATTCTTGCGTTAAGTTTCCATGTCGCAAAAGCGCCATCTCAAAAAGTGCATTTACCGCATAGATTCAAAGAATATTTTTTTTTAAGTGAAAAAAGAAAAAAGTGCAAAATTCCTTGGAAGGCGACAGTTTGTCGTGCTAATCGTCGTCGCCTTTGTTAATTCTTACAAGAATTTCTTTCTGATTTGTTTTTAAATTTATATATTTTATATATAGTTTTGCTTGGCATTAATGTTCGTGCCCGGCCTAGACCAACCTATGATTTTTGTTGAATGACAGAGCTAAAATGGTTTGTGATATGTAATCTCTAAAATAAATGAAAATTGTATGCATGCAAGATAGTTTCCCTATTTACTGGTAGATATGGTATATAGCCAGTACTGATAGATGTGCACCTTCTGCAAAAATCCGTAGCAGTTTCGCATACAATTTACGCACCTACAATTCGCGTGATATTCACTGCATTCGATACGCAAAATTAACATAAATTATATCTGTTTTTCAATTGCAATTGATAAGCAATTTGCCATTAAAATAAAGCCAAATTGCCGTGCAATTTATGATCGCAATTTTCGTATGCGAATATGCAAACAAATGTGTGTGGCTTTGTATATGCAAATGAGCTCAGCGCAGGAAACTGCTTCCAGAGTTCACTAAAGCGAAATACTCTTCATGATTTCGTTTACGTTTTGGATTTGGAACTCTTATTGCTCAAAGGAATCAGCGAGCATTAATACAAATATTCGCATAAATTTCGAATCAATCAATCAAGTGTAAAAATGAACTCAAGGTAATTTTGACAAACAAAATGTGAGATATACTTAAAAGATTATAAATTGCATTTTCTCCGTACAAAAATGTAAATTTGTGTCTCAACATTTATTACTTTGTTTGTTATAATTACTAAAAATTATAGTCGTTATTTTTATATGAATTACTATATTATATAGGTAGTACCCATTTTGGAGCATCCAAAAGAATGAACTGATTTATATGAATAACACTGAGAAATGTTTGTCTTAAAGTGTAGTTTCGTTCTGCTTTCAATTACAAATCGCAAGTTTTCAATTAAGACGTGCCAATTAAGGCGTACCACTTCTCATGGATAATGTACCACATTCATTCATCTGCTGAAGAACTAATATCAAATGATAAAAGCGCATTTCTGTGTACTTGACATACCATATAGATTTTAAGTAATTCATTAGTGAAGGATCTGATAACCTAACGCTACATTGCCAATTGATAACCTCACTCCGAGTACATATTTTTAAGAAGTCCTATTTCCTTTGGACTCTACCTTATAGTGCAATATAAACGTCCACTTGTACACAAAATGAATTTCAATCAACATTCGGGGATATTTGAATACAATTGAAATGGGAGCAAGGTTTATTTAGACTTCATAACATAGAGTCATTGTGTGTTATAATTACAATAGATATTTGAGCAGGCACCGAAGGGAGAGAATGTGATAGCTTTTTAATGAACTCTAAGTATTGGCAGAGTAGGTAAATGGCCGCAATAGCTTCAAAACCTATAATCGAATGAGATTTGATCTTATGAGCTACTAGTTGTTTATAAGATTACGTGTGTAGTTGATGTTCAGTTCGTATAACCAGTATTACTGAGGTTAGATATTCTCACTTCATTTCAAACTTAAAAACAACATTAAGAAGCATATTTTGTTCTAGGAATAAAATTCTGTTTATTCATCAAATAAATTTGTTGTGTTTTACAAACCGCTTTCTATACGATAAAACTTGTCTTTACGCCAACTCGAGATCAAACCAAATCAGTTATAAATTGCAATCCTTTCTCAATGCAGGAGATGAAATTGTTCATACAACAAAAGTACTCGTAAATTCTTGTAGCTTTCATGCTCGATCAACGTCATTTGACATCAAATTAATTAAGTCAAAGCAAAAAATTGTCATATGAGTACGAACAGTGCAACTTGCAAATCCACACTTAATATTCCAAGTTTTGATTAATTTTCACTTAAAAGCTGGTTTCTTCAAAGCGAGTTTGCGGATAAGCTTAGTGGCAGGGAGCGAATGTGAGGCAAGGTTTAAAAATGCACTTAACGATGCCGTGCATAAAATAAAGGGAAAATGCGTGTTATAGATAATAGCTGAGCTATGACGCTCGGCTCGTTGAATGACACTTAGATAGTATATATATTTGTATCTCTCTGCACCGCTCACTGCCTATACTTCCAGATACTGGAAGTGACGTCGTGCGTGCAACGGTCAAAAACCAATTTACCGCGCAGGCGTATATCTAATGAAACTAATATCAAACATTTTTTAATAGAAATAATAATAAAAATAGATGGTCATTAAACAAAAAAAAAGTCAAAAAATGTTCCTTTTTTCTGTTATTGATTTTATTGAGTACTGCAGCTGTGCTTGTTGTTGTTGTTGTTGTTGTTGCAATTGTAAAAGCGGTACATATATTATAATCCATTATCTGTACAACTTATAATAAAAACTTCGATGTTCTTGTTGTGATTGTTGTTGTTAGTGCTGGAGAGGTTATTTTGCATCTTCTAAAAATCTGTAAAATTGTAATATTTACTTATGGGTATCTATGCATCTCAGTCCGAACTCAACTGTATGTTCAATGCTATGTGTCTGTGTGCATTGTATCTTCTGCATTCGAAATTCATTGTTGGTATGCGTAAGATTTTTTTTCGATGGTGTACTGCATAATTCTCAGTTGCAGCATCTTGAAGTTTATGTTCTTTTTTTATTTGTTTTTTATTTTTCAGAATATTGTCTTTTTATAATCAGACACTTGAGATACTTGATTAATTCTTTTGATGTGTTTATTGGATGCAGTCGAACGCAATACACTGCTTTCCTTAAGTATTTACTTTTAGATCTTTTTTGAGGGTGCGTTTTTTTTCGTGAAGTAAATGAATTTTAATTTTTTTCAATTTTAAAATTGTGAAAATTGTTACAGGAAGTGTTTGCTTTAAAAAAACATTAAGACCCTCTGCTGTATAAAAGAAATTGCTCTTACATTATAGGCAGCAAGTTTAGAAAACTAAACATGTGGATTTATTTTAGGACTTTAGATAATGAGTTCAGATAAAATTGAATAAATTGAACAATAATTAGGTTAATGCTATTTGAAGTTGACCTTATTACTTGAACTCTACCAAATATTTACATATAGTGGTTCAAACACCTGAAAATATCCGTTTTGAGAATAATATATTAATATGGATTTCAATTATTTCTAATATATAAATATGAACGCAAAAACTAAATCGAGATTTATTTAAGAATTTTTAAGTATTTATTTATTCTTGAATAATTGGATAGGTAAGTGTAATTGCCTATTTGTACTTTTCAAAATACTTGTGAATGCCATCGGAGGACAGACATAAAGGGGAAGGAATAAATAAATAGAATAAAATTAATACATATAAACAAAGAAGTTTAGGCGATTACAGTCTAAACTGAACTGAGCAGAACTGAGTCATAACTTGCAACAAAAGGTTGGACTTCAGGTTGGAAACTAATAGTGTTTAATTTATGAAAGAGCACTGAATAAAAAATAATTACACACCGAAATTTGTTCAAAATAGTATTATTTGCTTTAACCATCGTTTTTGATCTAGAGTAGTGGTTCCCAACGGGTGATCCGCGAGATAGTTAAAAATAGTCAAAGCAACGAATTTCACAGGTATGGATACATAGCTTGTAACATAGTTTATCCAGTAAGAACTCGCTTATTAGAAAACAAGCACAAAAAATTTCCTAGTAATTGTAAATCTATTTTATATCCTATATAATGTACATATGCACTTACACAATTCATTTAACATTATACCAGAGATGTATTAAGTATATTAAAATAATCATACAGTGTTGGTTCCTACTAAAGATAAAAATATCATAGTGATCCTTGGTCAGAAAAAGTTTAGGAACCACTGATCTACAGTTTTAGTTTTTTTAGTTAACTAACCTCTGTGGAAATAGGGAAACTTTTGTTTTCTGTAATTGTAAATCGTTATTCATGTAGTTTTATTTTCAGTAATTCATAACGACCTCAACTTTTCTAATATGAAACTAAAAGCCATAATTAAAATATTAAAATACATAAAATACTTTTTTTTTACTTTCA
This sequence comes from Teleopsis dalmanni, assembly GCF_002237135.1. Lineage (NCBI taxonomy): Eukaryota > Metazoa > Arthropoda > Insecta > Diptera > Diopsidae > Teleopsis > Teleopsis dalmanni. The sequence goes on along the minus strand of NC_051847.1, from coordinate 111,794,288 downwards.
TTTACTGTTGTCGTATTGTACGATATCTGGTATCTACGTCCTTAATAGTTGCTTGGTACAACAGAAACAATGCCTGCTTATGTACTTCATGGATGACGGACAAATGTTGTCTGTTGAGTGACAACATTTGTGTTTATTGTTCTGATGCCTTACAACTCATAAATGTTGATGTTTATTTTGTATCTGAATTTACTCTTTGCACTGCTGCGAAGCTTAAGCAAAACAAAAACAAAGAATGAAAATGCTTGTCAAGAATTTTTGCACCCCTTTTAATAATTAAAGAAACTCATTTCACTTTATACATATACATATATAGTATATAAAAACACATTTATATTTGTATGTAAAACAGGGGCCGATACCATATTAAATATTTCCATAAAATAGCCAACATTGAAGATTGGCATATTTTGCAACTGCTCGCAGCAGTTTTGATGGAGTATTAGCAATTCCATCTGATATTTTTATTATTTTTATTTTAAAATTTACTGCCTCTTTTGATTGTTTTATAAATAAACAATTTTCAAGAGATTTTATATCCTTGAAAAATAAAAAACTTAAGTAAAAAAATTAAGTCTCCGAAAGAATTATTGTATTCTTATAATTTATTTTTATAGAAGAGCCCGACATGAAGCACATGAAGCGCATATGTAAGTGATTGATTGATGTGTTAATAACAATAAATTTCATGTATGAAGATACTTTTTGAAACAAATGTAGAGATTTGGTTCTAGGACTAAAAAGGAATGCAACATAAAAAAGAAATGTGATTATTCGTAAATAAAAAAAATGTTAAAAATATTATATAGAAGCGAAGACGCAGCTTAGAATATGTAAAACCTAAACGCATCTATTCTGATATATCAAAAGAATTACTTAAAAATTGGTTTTAATTGATATTCTACTTTTGTACTTATGTCAAGCTGTTGACGACACAGTGTTGGCGTCAATGGAATTGCTTTCGAAGACAGTACAGACTGCGCAAAGTATAAATGGAACTCAGTCCTAAGTTGGGATCATTGTCACAATGTCACATCTCAGCAACCATAAACATAGCAATAAAGGTCCTAAAAATATATTTCTTCATATATTAGACGAGAAATGATGATAAGAAACAGTAGCGGTGCTATGCGTTGCGCACAGGGGCATCGTAAAAAATTGTACCTATTTCATAGAACTTTAACTCCACTTAACCAGAAAAAAAATGATTTTGTTTGTCTCTTATTACGTGAATTTCTTAATCATTAAGCAAACTAAAAGGAACTGTAATAACGTTTCTCGAATTTATCAATAAAATCTATTTGTTTTTTTCAACGCCGAGTCGACCTTAGAATCTCTCTCTGAAACAAGATAGAACAGTAGAATCGAAGCAGTAAAAATGATATTTTTGCAATTTGATGACGTTATTGTATGCGTGAAGGACCTGATAAATAAAACTGATGAGTTGGCAGTCCTGAATGATATGCTAACTTTCGAATTCAATACGAGTGAAAAATATAAATAAAGTATGGCAATCGACTGAAGTAAACTTATAAAAAGGCTATCGTAGGACTGGATTTGAAAAAAACGTTGAACAAGCCCAATTGTTTGTAGAAAAAATTAGTTAGGAACCGGATTTTGTTTTGTTATTGAAAGAAATCATTCAGCTCTGAATTGTGGGTTTATGGAGTTGGTAAAAGTTAGAACTTGGTAACTGTCATTTGATTAACATTGGGTAAATCTGGCAATCTATATCACTTTTATTGTGAAACGCTTTTTTTTTGTTAAAATTGGGTGGAGCTTACCATCTTTTTTCTTATACAACTTAGACATTTTAATCACGAAATTGCACTTAAATTTAAACAAAAAAAGAATAGCGAAGACGCAACGATTGTTCAGTAATGACCATATTATGACTTATATAATCCGTTCAAACACGGTAAAGAGTACATTTTTTTACCACAATGAATAGAAGCTATCTTAATTGATACCGACTGTCGATTCTTAAAGGTTGAAGCTTCTCGAAGTTAAAATTGATTAAGATCTACTTGAGAAATACGATGAGTCAAGAGAGTCTATCTGTTTGGGCAATTCTATCAGTTGAAGCGAAAATTGAAGCTGTTGCAAATTTAAGGCTAGAAGCAGGAAAATTCATTGGTCTAGCTCCGCCACTGATAATGAATAGCGCATAATACTTTTTGTAATAAAAATTTTTCACTGGTAAAAATCAAAATATGTTTCGATTTGAAAAAAATACTAATGTTTCTGTTTTATTGTATATTTTCATTTTTTTTATTTATTTATTTTAATTGATATTGAATATGGAACGTATTCATATAAATATCATTATCATCCTCAATTTAACAAAAAAATATTTATGTCAATATATGCTAATCAGTATTCTTATTAAGTATTAAGTGCTTAACAAGTAACATTAAGGATATGCGAGAATAAAAATTATCTTATGAAATAAGATGTATTTTACTAGGAAAGCATAGTTATTTCTAAAATATTGAATGCAAAGCTGTACTAGAACATAGTTAGTCAACTAGTTGTAATGTTCTTATTATCTCAAATACATATTAAACTTATATAAAGTACAACGAATACGCTGTGAAAAAAAATGTACGTACTTCACAAATGATTAAAATTTTTTCAAACTGAATCATTTTGGAAGGAATTTTTTTTCACCTACTGTTTACTTCTGACTAATTTGGCAAAAACTAGATAAAACCTAAATAAATCTCATTTTAAATAAATTCACTCACTACAAATTGCCAAATTGCGAGCATAAATATTTATAAATGATTTCAAAAATGTTCACTATAGTAAACATAATAAATTATATTAAATTAGAAATCTCTGTTTCTAAAATAGATATAATTTTGCTTTGATTAGATAAAATGTTAAGATTTATAAAAAAATTTTGTAATTGCTTTTAAATATCTGAGCCTTTTAAATCTGTCTACAGCCTTTCGTTGAATGTTAAATACAGAAGCATCTAATTCGATTTTTTTATTAATGGAAAGTATCTATTAATTGCTAAAATCTTTTGCTGTGCCACAATTTGATTAAGTCATGCCTTTTCGTAGAATTCGTACAGCAGATGTGCATTTTTGGGTTGAAGTTTAACTCTTCGAATGATACAATTTTCGAAATAATTGTTTGAATTCTTTGTATCTTAATTAAAACAGTAGTGTTCATTGTGCTTTTTATATATGTATATGTACTTGTGTAAATAAGTAGACTATATGAGAGTATGTCAAAGATATTTATTTGTTTTGTATCTACACAAATTCACTTTAAATGCATATGTATTGTCACTTCAATTGCAAGTTTGTATCTTTTTTGAAGTATCTTGAATGGAATTCGTTGCAAATGCAAAACTTTCTTGATTTAAGACGCGCAAAAGCAAAAATATTATTTTTTTTTTGGATTTTTGAGTAGAAAAATTTGCTTATCAGGCGGATTTTTTATCTTTCTCTCTGGTTAAATTGTCAGTTTTATGTACTCTTTCGACTTATAATGACAATAAAGTGAATAAGAGAGCATGAAGCAAAAGTTTATTATCTGAACAGAAGTTGAATGATAAATATATAAAAATAAAGCACTTCAAACAAATATCTGACTGAAAGACTGATATGAAAGCTAATTGTGCAAAGCGCTAAATATGTTAAATGAGCCAAAAACCAAATAAATAAAAAAAAGGTATAATATGAGATATAAAATATAACAATATGTGTAAAAGCATGAAAATATAATATTTGGAATCTCCCTTCAAGAGACAAAGAAATTAGAATAATTTCCAAATAAAAACTTTTATGATTCCAAGAAATGCAAATTAAAGTTAATTGCATTTTAAACTTCGAAATTGAATGCAATATTCTGTGGATTTTAATTCAGCTGGACCAGTGACTAAGAAAACATATTAGGTCTTCACATTCAACTTACAATCTTACTGCGTAAAAATCAGAGTAACTATATATAAGTTATATAGCGCAAGCTAACTATATATATCAGGAAGTTGTATACTAGACTTTTGAAGAACTAGCCTTGTTTCCAGTTTTTTAATATTGCAAGTTTTCGATATATTTTAATAAAAACTATTTTCAACGAAAAGCGGAACACATTAGTTTTTTGAAGTAATATTCTAGACTGTACTGCCTCTTACACTTGATCGATTTGAGTGCTGCAAAAACTAGTAATAGGCTAAATTGCATATTACTCAGAATATTCTAAAAATTCCTTTTTTAAATTATTAAATAAATAAATGTCAAACAATTTAGGCGATTCTACTGCTTTCAAATGATTTCTACCCACAAACATGCAAATTTCTCAAAACGTCAATAATACAAAAACAATTATATGAATTATTGCTTTTGAAAATTACCAACAAAAACCTATGTACATATCAGGCAATAATTTATCCGTTTCTGTCCCCATATTTGAAAAGAATGCCGTCAGTATTGAAGCAGGATATAGTAGAGCGAATGGTACAAATATGATGCTCAGCGCAATTCTATAGTTACTTGATCCTTTCACCTCGAACATTTTGTTGGAGATATTTTCTGAGATATGAATAAACTGAATAAATAATCACTGTAGGTTTGTATGTACAATTAGTTTAACTTGTGTAGTTAATCATTAATAATGTTTGTTAGATCATGAACTCTGTACAGAGATCAGATCTAAGATAAAACAACAGGGATGTGTGGCTATTTTTAATCGATTATGAAAGTTTGAGTGTATCGTGTGTATGGCATATAAGGATGCAGCTTAAGTAGGTTAAATAGCATTGACCTCATTTCTGAAGGAAGATTAAATACAAGTCTAATACAAGTCTACACATATAATAAGTTGAAAAGTATCTACGTCAAGTCTATAGTCAGTTCGAGATCTATAACACTCATCGATTAATGTATCACATAAATAGGTTGAATGCACAACGAAAAGTAGGCAGATTAAAAATTAGAATCTATGTATTTTAAAGTTATAGAAATAAATTCATATAGTAACAAAAAAAAAAAAAATAAAGAAGCGTATAATAAACAAATGAAGAAGAAATGAAGTGTAACATAAGTTCTCAATCCAATTTATTCAGCATTTTATAAGAATTGAATTATAATATAACAAATATTTTACAACTTTTTTTGCAAGACATTTGAAATGTGAGATTTTTAAACATTCATTTATAGTCTGAGTTCCATAAAGATTCTAAAAGTAGTCGGTTGTTGACTTCTGATGAATTATTTATTCTCAATTAATCTTAATTATGATTTTTATTAATACGTGATAAATTTCCAGTGTTCCAGTGATTTGAAAAATTATGCATAGACAGTTGCAGCCACAATTTTTTTTATATCTAGAACTCATTGGATTGATTTATGAAATTCGGAAACCAAAATATAATTCAAGAAACTCTTAAAAAAAAATTGTTCCTTCTATAAAGAGAAAATAATGTGTAAATAGTTGTGCATGTAATATGCAATGCACATTTAAAAATATTCGAAAGTTTGTATAAACCATACAGTTAACACTCTAGAAACGTCACTATATAATTTTTTTACCCAGAACTAAAGATAGCGCCACTATTTTAGCAAAATGGTGTGCAAATCCATTATATGGTATTCGTTTGCTAAGTTTAACCATGGTCTTACAGGCATTAGTAATGCTGAATGCTCTGGATTGCTTTGAAAACCGTTAAAGGAAAAATATTAAATAGTTTTAATTGGTTAAAGTGAAAGTAGAGTGAAGATAGATGGCAACTTTTCGACATCAGAGCAAGCAATGAACACTAGTTTGCACAAATATCTGTCGATAAAAACGCAATGTTTAAAATGGGTAATGCTTCTGTTTAGATATTTTGAAATATTTTGAATTGTTTTAACGCAATAAAAAATTATTTGTTTAAGTCGTGTAGAGATTCATTAATATACATATTCCAGAGGTAAAATAGCTATTAATCTAGTGGACAGAGATTGGTAAAAACCGACCAAAGCCATATAAGAACTGAAATGTCAGCTGGTATGAATTTTATCACCCTATGTTATGGTACTCATCGATGGCTTTGGGAAATGAAGAACAATAAAAACTTTATATTACATAGAGTTGTAAGTATATTTGAAGGATGAAATTAATACGTTCCCAAATGTGTAAGTAAAATGTGCTTAAGGCATCAGGTCACAAGTCGATTATAACAATGCTAAATTCTGGGCATCGCAATTTAATTTCCTTTCCAATTCGTTTTCTGGATCTGATTCCCGGGTTGGAAATTAAAAAAGAATGTTCCAAAAAAATAAAATTGTCTTCATTCTTCAATTTTAAAGTAAATGGTTAGCCTATGCACTTATCGAATCATATATAACTAAGATTTTAATGAAATACGCTGTCGATGAGGATAATACATTAATATGAAAAGAATGATTTTATTAAATTTATATCTTTTCAATGCAATCACTTTAATGACCTTCATTATAAGGTCTTAGTCATTTTTAAATATACAATACTTAATAATAAAAGCCAAAACAAAACAAAAAAAAAGAAAAAGGAGAATAAAAACGTAAGTGATATACACAGATACATTAATATTGAATTGGATAGCCTAAAACAATTAATAAAAATTATATATACGAAGCTTCAGATACTGTGCTTTCGTGTGGAGAAACAAAGGATAAAGTGTCAAAAAGATATGTTGACAACGTTGGGAAGTGTAGTTGCAGACGCTGCAAAAACAGACAGAAAATGAAAAAAAACTTCAATGTAGAGTCAAAATATCATTAAACAAACAAGGCGAATTATTTCGTATAAGCAAACTGCGTTCGTGCTCTACTGTAGATAAATGTACATATGTAGTTATGCATTCATTTAAAAAATTATACGAAAATTATAAAAAATATTTTATATTATTTAAGCAATTTATTTTGGGTTTCAAACGTATGTGTAGTCAGCAAAAATTTCTGCTCAAAACTGTCGCCATATCTTTTTTCAAATTTTTAAAATAAAAGAACGAATTTCTTGTTTAATATTAAGCAGACAACCTGCTGACCTTATTTGGATAAATTTAAAAATATTTTATAAAACACTCTAAACTTTATTAAAACGCCAAACATCAAATTAGTATTTATATTTATGAGATTGTAGAAGCTCACAAATATGCATTCATTCTATTATGTTTTTAGAAAACCACTTCACTTATTAATAATTAATAAATAATTTTTTTTGTACTATTTATTCATATACATTTTATATCACAAAAACAAGCGCCTAATTTATGTAATTTTTTTAAGGTGGTTAAATAATTTTTTGTACGAAAATATACACAATTTAGCACTTTTCTTTGTTGCTTTCAAACATTTTTAATACATTTTACTTTTTCATTTTATTTTTATGACTTAACACAAGACGTTCGAAGCAACAAGTTGCTAACAAAGCCTAAACTGTGCTTGGAATTTTGTATCCTGCAGACATAAATTTTTTGTGGTGCTTTGTTGTTGCTCTTGTTGTAGATATTTTAAGTGATCAATTTGGTTCCAGTTTGCGCGCATGAATCATGCAACATAAATTACACAGAATAAAACATTTTTTATGTTGATATTTTTTATTTTATTTTTGATATATTGTACATATTATATAGTATATCGTAACATACTTTAAATCACTTTTTGCGAGGTTAGAATTGCATATTAAAATTTAAAATGATTTTTTATAGTTAATATTAAATAAAAATATTGGTTTTAATATTATTTAATATTAAAAATCACTTGAAATGTTGAATTTAAAAATATTAAATCATTTCTAGTTAATTACTTGAAATAAACAATATTTAATTAACCCGTCGACGACCGCAAACTCAACCATCTCACGCGCCAACGTTTTAAATACTGCGCCACATTTGACCAATAAGCAAATATTAAACCGACACCGACACCGACATCGACACTAACAGCAAATAAGTTCTGCCAGCAAGCATAGCGCTAAGCTACTTCACTAGCATACTGGAGCGGCTCTTGAGTTTTGTATAGACGCTCAACAGAGAAAGACACGGCTGTATTATGTATTCTGTCAGAGTTAGTAAGCAGCGCAGTTTATGTTATTAACAGATTGCGTTTTCAAACACAAAAGACAATTGTTTGTTTCCAGCAAGACCTGCTAAGCGCAAACATTCTGTATGTTAAAGTGCAGAGCACTTGTGTTTGTTTTTACATGCAGAGCAAATTACGCAGCCTTAGTAAGCAGAAAAAACGCAGCTTTCGTAAAAAAAAGCGTCTTTGCGTTACACATCGGCAGCGCAATCAACTAGATACACGTAGGAGGAGGAACTCAAGTTATGTTCATCGGCATAAACATAAACAAACTGCATGGCACTCAATTACAACTGTTGGAATATTCTTCACTTTTCAAGACATTAGCAGCATTGAGAACTTGACGGTTTGTTTTGGTGTGTTCTGTGTGTTTTGTTTTGCTGTTTTTAACAGCACTTGTGCAAAGCACTTCCATACTCCATTTCATTTAACATTACCACAAAAGCGGATTTAACATTCATTTTTATGTTTAAACAACAGTTGGAAAAATACACCGGTTTAAGCCGAAAATTATTTAAGATTAAATAAAGCCAAAGCATTTAAAGAAGAATTTACTCGGCAATATTTATAAACACAACTTTTATATCTTATTTACGATTTTCGTTTCGTTCCGTTCCGATTATTTGTCAATGTTTAACATTAACATTTAAAAATTTGACTGAAAAAGATTTGCTGAAGTTTGTTCCACACGTCTTCGTTATAGTTAACATGACTTTGAATCCGGCACATCTATTTTTATACATAAGATATTGAAATTTAATGCTTTTGACTAATGTGAATTATGCGATTTCTGATTTAATGCGACGCCAAAGCATATTATATACTTAACACTAACTTTACTCCTTACTGATTTTCTAAAATCCTTGTAAGGTCGTTTCATCTCAAAAAGTTGTGAAGTGTGCACGAAATATTAGTTACGCCGGAAACAGCTTAAGTTATGGTTTCTGGTCCTATCATCACAGCAGACAAAACTGCATAAACGTACCGGCAAATTTTCGTGCCAATTGAATAGAATCTCGTTATTTTTTTTAATTTGAAATAATTGGAATTACTTATATATATTACGTTATCTAAGACCAATCAATAGATAATAATATCCTAATGACCTAATGTTGAATGACAAAAAGTTCTGTCTTTACTTTACATTTATAGTCAATGGATTCACAAGTATAATAATATGGACGATCAATTTTTCAACTATCCATTTTTTTCTAATTGTGAAACATATTTCAACAAATCAAGTAAAAGCCTGCAGCTTTCTTCTAATTTACCTATTTACTTAGCTAAAATGAACTTGAATTAAGACCACAAGTTATGAAGATTTGTATGTACTGATAACTTAACTAATTCTTTAAAAGTTATTGTAAACGTTAAGCTGTTAATTGGAGTCCAATATAATATATAAAGTTTCGACACATCCAAAATTAATTTACTTACACAATTAAAAAAAAAAAAACAGAAATGTATATGAAAAACAGAGAAATGTTATTTAATAATTTCATTCACATATGCTCTCTCATACTTTACGATATTTAAAAAATATTAAAAACTCTTTAATAACTATAAATAATTATTATTATTAATTACTTATTATTTAATTACGATAAATTACTTTGAAAAATATTTTACTAAATTATATATGACATTTCATTTCCTCCTCTGTTATTAACAGTGAGAGACACAAGAGCTTCTTTAAGTTTATTTGGTTTGATCGATATTTGGACAAAAACAGAAATGTTTTTGACAGTATAACATTAACACTGCGATTAACAGCACGTTTTAACTTTTATTTTCCGCAGTTTTTTTAGTTTTTTTAATATCAATTACTTCTTAATTAACTTCAATGTTAATTCATTGTAATTGTAATTATTTATAATACATATGTAAATATATATATAAACAACTTAAATTATATGAAAGTAGTAGAAAATAAATATGTACGTTCTATCTGTAAATAGAAGGAATCTATTTCTAAATAATTTAAATCCCTTTTTAGTTTTTAAAGATAAATTTAAGTGCCTAATTTGACAGTTTACTTCATTTTTTGCTTAATTCATTTTATTTCATTTCATTATATTAATTATTATTTGTATACATTACATACAAATGTAATATATATAAAATTTTTCCTTGATGAGTCTACTTTATTTGACAATTTTGATATTGTTATAATTTTGAATTTTAATTAAAATAAAATATTTTTAAACCAAACAATATGCAATATTTAAATTTTTCAAGAGTCAATCATAGAAACAAATTTTTGATTAATGACTCAAGCCTTGACTGCAGCAGATTTGTTTTATTTTGTATTAAATTTTGTTTAATTAATTATTTTATGAGATGCAGAAGCAAAGGCAGGGGCAAAGTAATAGTATACAATAAGGTCTACACAGAGCTTAAGGGTATGGGTATATAACAAATAATATAAAAGAAGAAAACTGAAATTTATGTAATTAATAAAACTATAAATATGAAATTAATTTATTATTACTGTCAAAAAATTCACACAAAATCACAAAAATTTATTCTCATTAAAAAATAATTTATACTGTAGAAATATACAAACGAAGTAACAAAAAATCAGTAAAAATTTAGTAAAAAAACTTGATCAACGATTAAATAATTAAATCTACACCTACAAATCTAAATCTATACAAGTAAAGTTTTGCACGCGCCCAAGAAGTTTGAAATCCCTACCTTATCATTTACTTTCACGGGAAACAACATATATTTTTTTGTCTGACAGTAAATCAGCACACCTAGCACTATGCTCACCTCGAGTAAACTCAAAACTAGTGTGGGAATGCGTTCTACTTATCAAAGACCTTGCTAAAAGGGATAGGGTTCACTTAATATGGACACCAGGGCACAGCGGATTTGACGGAAACGAAAAAGTAGATGAAAAACTTGAATTTAATGAGTGCCTGGAAAGAGCAGCTCAGAATAATTGGGATAATGCAATTGCCTGCAGACATGCTAAAGATTACATGCCGTATCAATCAAAAGCCAGGGAGCTACTAGGGAGCTAGGGAGCTACTTATGCTAAACAGTAGTGGCATCCGACTTGTCATAGGATTTCTGACCGGGTATTGCGGAGTTAAAAAGCATCTATCGAACCTAGGTATTACTAGAAACGATAGCCGCAGAACAGCTTCTGTGTCACTATGATAGTCTCGCTAGACTCAGATTTCGGTATTTATCCACTGTCTATCCACTTATAACGGAATTAGGCAACATCTCTTCAAAGGACATATTGGCGTTCTTAATTGCTGCTCGTCTATGAAACTGAAGTGGGTATGTCACAATAATCCTCAAAGGATGCAGTGACATGGTGACAAGTTCCTAACTCATCTTAAAATCTAATCTAATCTACCTCTACCATTATATATGGTTAAATATATGTATTGTATGTACGGGAAATAATAATGAAGTAGTGTAAGTAGTAGTAGAGGTAATAGTAATAATTATAAAAACAACAATTTTATTGTATAAGAAATCTCAGATTCTCACTTTGGAATTGAATATATACATGTCAGTCAGTAAACAAATATGTAACTATATGATATTTGATTTTATAGAAATAAGTAAGTTTTATCACACTTTTATTTTAATTTTAATACAATAACAAAACATTTGCTATCATTAAATCAAGCACCCTGTAATAAAAATAAAAAATTATTACACAGCTTTCAGTTTCTGACTTGTAATAACAATTTTTAATCAAAACTAATCATTAATCAATCAAATAATTAATTTTTATTGCAACTATGACATGTTTTGAATTTTAATTAAATCAAAATAATTCTTAATTTTTGTTTATTTTTACATATAAATTTATGCAAATTAATAAAACTTCGTTTTAGCGCTATTCCGTAACACTTTTTGCTGAGTTAATTACATAACTTTAAGCAGCACACCCTCATGCGCTAATCCTTTTGTAAGTATCTTCGAGGTGTTAAAATTGCAATAAACTTCCTTTCTTTTTGTTGTCTTTTAATAGATCTGCCTACGGTTGGAGATATACTATATGCAAATCAAAATTAATGTCATTCAGAAATTTCAAAAATAAATAAATAAAAATCTTTTAAGCGAGTTCTTTGGTGAATGCAAATTTGAAGCAAAATGTATCTGATGTTGTGCAGTATCTGTAGCACAACTCCGGAGATTAAAAGAAAAGTCTTCAGAAAACGTGTGATTCCGATTTTGACGGAGAATATCTTTTTTTTAATTACTGAGTAACTTCAAATGACAAAATAAATGTAAAATGACGAATTTACAGAACAAATTATATTTAATTACGTTTTATTAGTATATTTTTAAAATATTATAATTAAAAATTATTTTTGTCAACAAAAAAAAAAAAATATTTAAATATCTTACATATTTTAAAAATATTTCAAATATACTTAAATATAATTTTAAAAATAAATGTTTGGAGTGAAATAAAATATTACTATTATTAAAAAATTAAACGTTTCGATTTGATTTTGATATTGCAGCGGATAATATTATAGTTGATATATTTTGTTAGTGAATTCTTAATCAGATTAAATTTATATCTATACTGATACTACGACAGTTCTACATTATCAAAAGTAACTTAAACAAACAGACAGTATTTGTACTTGATTTCGTTTTTCTTTACTTTTTCAAAGACTCGCAAAAACAAAAATGTTGCTAAGGCGCATTCAGCAACATGAGCGCACTCAACGATGTTGCAGCGCAGTAGCGACATAATCAGCAGTTATTTACACATTTATGCCAGTGTTGACACTTTGCTGCATTGCTGCATTGCTCCAATAGTTGCTTGCATTGGAAAATCTTTTTAGCCTAAGTATCTTGTAGATTTATTGTAAGTAGAAAACTAATAAATTTTCAAATGAACTTTGCAACATGCGTAATTCTTGGAAGTGCAGCAAATATAAATAATATCAAAAGAAATTATTGAGTAAAATTAAATTTATAACCAATTATTTGTGAGTTTTCGAATGTGACCTGCAGGTTAGAAATGTTTGGGCTTTCAGCTATATTGGACTCCAAGTTATTTTGGGAAATAATTTATATGAAAATTAACAAAACATATTTACAATTTATTAGTTATGGAACTTAATTATTATGAAGAATAATAATTCAATGTATTATTGAAGTAGGTTATGTATATCTACAATTTATCTATTATTCTTGTAAATAGGATTTTGCTCAGTACAGCAGTATAAATACTGTTATGACTTTTCCTAAATTTTCAAATTTTCAAGGTGCTATTGTTGCTTATTTCCACCTATTTTGTTTATAAATATCTTATTTCCCATACGGCGAAAAGAATTTATTGTAAATAAGGATAAAAAAGAGTTTAGTGGTTGGGTTCTGATAATAACAACCAACTCCATGTGCCAATAAATGTGAGTGATACCAGTCAGTCTAATAAGTGGACTTTAAGAGAACTGGAGTCTCATGTAAAATGGTAACATTTGGTTGGACTGTGAAGTTTGGAAAACACAAACAATTTTTAATGTGAATAAATATTTTTCTAAATAGTTGTCTGAAGCAAGTGTTTTAATATCACTTAAGTATTAAGATTAAATATTGTTTGTATTATTTAAATTTATTTATATCTGTTTAAAAAATTAGTTTTACACAATAGTAACATTTTTTAATAATAAATCTTAATAAATTGAAATTAAAATTTTGATTGTCGACGATGTCATATCTGCAGCATATGTTGCAGAATAAAAATGTTTATATACATTATTGATATTAACACAACAATTGGTTTGTGTACAAGCTACACAATAGGAAATTTGAAAATAATAAATAATTATTTATTTTAATCATTATTATAATATATAGCTATTTTTAATATAAAATGATTATTATAATCATAATGTTTATTGATTTAAATTAAATTGATTGGAAGTATCCATTATTTTAGGATATTGTAAAATTATTTCAAAGTTTAAATGCAGTCTTTGCAAAGTAATTATTATATTTTACACAAAAAAACAAATGTGTGTGTTTTACAACATACGACAGTACATATTTTTCAACTTTTGAAACGACCTTATCGAGTTAAATTGATGAATAAGGGCTTTCCAATATTAGTTTTACACAACTTGGGTTATGTTAGGTTTAAGGGCGAATCCGTATTTTAGACTCCACAAAGACCGGCTATGGGTTTGTTGAGGTACTGTAGGACTCTTAATAAGTTGTCCTAATCTTGATAATTATTTTTATTAAAAATATGGTTTCTGTAAAGAGTGTATTCCTAGTCCAAGAACTTCCTACATCACTTTAATATAACTAAGTAATTTTCTTTCAGAATTTTTGACGCTTTCGATATCAATTTTTGATAGATCTACCTTGTTTTCATACAAGGGTTTTCAATGAATTCTAGTGTACTCAGATTACTATTTTTAAGTAATTTCATGAAAAAAACTTACCAATTTATAATTGTAGTAAATTATTTGAAAACTTACCTGAAAGGAAAAGAAAAAAAGTTATAGTAAATGTAAATATATTAACATTTTTATTCTAATTTCTAATTTTTAAATATTTCATCTAACGTGTGCATCTAGACTGGCGTTTTGGCATCGATTTGACATCAAATCTTAGTATATCTTGGTAGCATTTGGCATTAATCTTGATATAGACTTTTTCATTTTCTGTTCGAGCTTCCATTATCCATAAAAGTTTGTTCGGGGGAAATAAAATGTTTCGCTTATGGAGAGTCAAACATTATTAACTTCATCTGATCTGTCAAGGTAGTGCAGATATATATATTTTTAACTGCTATTAGCAGTACCTATATGTTTATAGACAATCATAATGTTTCTTTGCTAATAATTGGGGTAAATATCACAATAGAGATATGCAGTATATACGAACAATCCTAATCCATTGAAACAAAATATTAAAATTTATGTTCAAATCATATCTATCCTCTATGTATACTCCTTAAACATAAAAATCTAAGAGTCTGAGAAATCTAAGAAATCTAAGTAATTGACCAGAGACAAGCAAACCCTGAATGCAGATATTCGTATATAGCAACAAGTATAACAAAAACAAAAGAAGAACAGGAAGAAGTGGGTTGTCCATCTATGATCTATATTCATTATACCATATATCAAACTTAAACCAAATATCAATCGATGGTCAAATTCCGTGGATATATCTTACGCGTTTAACTTCAATCTTAAAAAGATAGTAAAAGGAAAAACCAAATACAAGGAACATGCTTTATTTTTGCATCCATTTTGCTATTGTAATATCACAATAAAATAAAAAATATCTTTATAATTGAGCATTAAGCGACATTTCCTTTTAACGCATTAGTAAGAGAGTCCGCAAATCCCACTGAAAACTGAATTTTTCTGTCTTAATTGGTCTTAAGGCACATAAATCTGTCAGTTACTTTCTGTACATTTACAAGCACGCAACCGGCAAAAGACAATGTTGCTCTAATGTACATTTTTTATTTACTAAAAAGAAAAGTTAAAGAATTCCACTTTAAAACTATATTTTTTCCCGAGGAGAAAACAAAATTTGTAATAAAAAATAACAAATCCTGAAAAACACAAACCAGGAAAGGACAATGTTTTTGCTACGACTTGTAAACAAAACGACTAAGTATTTTGTACGTTTTTTAAGTTGAATGTCCGCAATAAAGTATCTCACATGTACACACTGCCCGCAAACCCGTACAAACACATGTAGTGACAAATTTTAGTAGATTTTGAGGAAGTCGCAATTGCAGCAAAAAATTCAATTGTTTTTGTTGTGATGCGTTTGTGTTGTTGTTGTAAGGAATTCTTCTTTTTAGGGTACCAAACTCTCTAGCCTGAAGTGCAAAACATTCAGAGTACATATTTATCCTGTCCTGTGCTGTCCTGTGATATCTGCAATTGTACTGTGTATGTGGTCCACAACCACACAATCGAACAAAAAGACGTACATAATAACATTTTGGTAAGAAAAACAATTTATTTAAACCTAATAAAAGGCAGGAGAGTGTTTACAAACAAAATGTAGGTATCTTATACAAATAAACAGACAGAACCACTCAAACCATATTAGTTTGGTAACACATGACCCAACATACATACCCTCGCACAACAAGAATTCCGGCTCAGCTTCATTATTTCTGTTATTTCAGTTCAAGCACCACAAATATTTCGGTTGATTTATATTGTGTCACTGCACAAAAATTACACAAAACATACACAAACAGAATGATTTAATTTTGTACTGTAATTTGGTTTCTTACATTTTTTAAACATATACAGTATGGAGTCCGTATTTTACCCCAGTCATCAAAGCATCAAATTATAAAAGAACTTTAATATCCTCAAAGGAAATTCTAAAAATAAATGTAGTTTCCAGACCTCTATAAGACATGGAATCAATTTTTCAAAATCGCCACATAGTTTATAGAACGAAAAAAATATTTCAAAACAGTAGTTTTGATTCAGCCAAGAACATAGTACAATTGAGTAGTAATCTGATATCGAAGCTACATTATCGATAAGGATTGAATTCGAATGATATATAAATACACTTAATTTAGGTGTGATCAAGATTAGAAAGGTCTCACCATATGCGAAGCTTTAATATCAATGAAATGCAAGCAATTAGGCGGCATATCATAGTAATGCAATCTGAAAAGATATTTCATCATCAACTCAACGGTAGCACACAGATTTTTAATCAACAAAATATATTATATTTACATCAAAATAACTATGGGTCTAAGGGTCTCAAAGAGACAACTATCAAAGATCTTGTTATACAATTAATTGATTTTGTAATTAACATTTTAGTTTTAGCTTTAAATTATTATGTTGAAGCTATTTGAGCCAGTGCACTTGAACACTTTTACTCTTTCTTAATTCGAGGTATTTTTAAAACCCCTCTTTATGCCTTGACTGGATTATTGTTAATCACTTCATCAGGAACCATTCTGAGATTTAATAACGCGGTGTTGGTAAGTCTGTCAGTTTTCGCAAATAATTTCAGGGGTCTATCTTTTATGTATTTTTTGATAAGATTAATCTTGAGGTCCCTGAGGATGTCATTCGTCCTAATGTACCATGGTACTTTGAAAAGTCTTCTCAAAGCCTGGCTTTGTGCAATTTCTAGCTGGCGGATAGTAGTGTTTGAAGCTTTGCTAAACGCTACACAACCATATAGAAGTGACGGACCAATTATTTGGTTATATATCAGCTTCCTGTTATTAGCATTGAGATTTTTATTTTTGAATAGCGGTTGGAGGTGAAGAAGAATTTTGGCTCAGCTAGTTATTTTCAGTTGAACATGTTTAAGCCATGTGAATCGTTTGTCCAGTGTGATACCGAGATATTTAACGTTATCCTCCCAGTTTATTACCATATCACCCACTCTCAATTTCGACGGACTCTGTCTCCATTTCTGGAAATACTCCAGAATGAGGTTTATATGCTCTTGAAGTGTGTTGGTTATGTTGAGAGAACATGTAACGCTAGAGTCGATGGGCCTAACATTGGAATATCAGATTTATAAATGTTGTAGAGAGTGGGGGAAAGTGGCGAGGAACTCCTGCTTTTTATGTTTCCTAGTATTCGTTTTCTATTTCTGTATATAATAATAATATTATATATTAATGCGCTGATTCGAAATCAAGTAAGATGTTAATAATAAGACAAATATTGTATTGTAATCAATTAACGGGTACGATTTTGATATTAAGGGCATGCTTAACATATTTGGACATGGATTTTACTATTAATTTTTCAACTATTTAGTACGATAATTTTGACAGACAGACCAATTTGACAATGGAGTTAGTTATTTTGTTGGTAGTTACATATTTGGATCAATTTTTTCTACAATTGTGTATGAGAACATAATTTAGTTTTTGATACATCAGACATTAAAATTTGACTTTTAGATGAAAACAATTAACAAGTATAAACTCTATCTGTCGCATCTATTTGTGGTTACCGGTTTTTTGTGTTATCAATGAAAAAATTTCGGATATTAGTTGCCACTAGATGGTACGTGTGGTGTGTGGAACAGCTTAAAATAACTATTCACCAAAATCCGTTGTCAAATTGGAGGAGGGCCTGGGAAGGTAGTTAACGTTATGTTATATGATTTATTAATTGCATATTAAATAATAAAAGAAATTTAAAAAGAAAATAAAGGAAGTAAAATTTGTTTTGACTACAGAGCTTCATTTTATTATAATAAGGAATATCTATTTTTTGGCGATTGTTTTCCTCACAAGCTTTTGATGCACGACATGTACATATGTTTCATTTCTGAATGTTGTATATTGTTGTACATTATATATTCATTTCATATACATTTTTATTTATAATGTACATATGAAGACAGACAAACGTATACATGTATTTTTCAGGTTGCATTGCCAATCGCGCTGCCACAATTATTAATTAATATTTGACTATAAATTTCACAATATTTTCGAAAGTAAACTGCAACAAATAAAAAGCAAATATTAATAAATAAATTTAATACACAAATATTTTAAATGAAAGACAATATACAGCCCCAATGCAGTGTTGTACGGTTTTGGGGCCAGTGCCCAGGCCGTCTGCTGGCCATTAATTTATGGTTGCATTTTCGCCAATATTTGCTTACAATTTGCTAAAATGGCATGCAGTGCAATTCCTGTTGCAAACACGAAGTTGCCACACTTTTTGTCACACTATAAACTACGTGTGTTTGAATGTGTGGATTTGTGGTGGCACAGCAATGGCAAGCAGGACCTCTTTAGACGCAGCAATCAATTGATTTCCCAAGCGAAAACTTTTAACAATTTTCACTTTGTTTTATTTTTTGTTAAAATTTTTTTCGTTGTTCCTTTTAATTTGTTTGCTTTTTCGCAATTGATTTGTTGCCATATTTTTTAATCAATGTTTAAACATTTTGTGTTGACTCCTACCCACATATGGCTTATACGACGCTTTCCCTAGAATGCACTATTTTCTTTACACGCATATATCCCATGCGTATGTACGGTGCATACATACTCAATACTATGCATTGACATGGCTGGTCATAAAATATAAAATACATTATAAATGATGGTATCGACATACCATATTGTTATATTGACATCAATAAAATAAAAAAAAATATATAACCTATAAAAGCCGAAAAATACTTTCGAGTTTGTACTTCTTTTTTAATTTAATTATATAGTATATTGGACAACTGCTTGCTTGTCACTTTACATGGACTTGCTGCCTGCTGCGGTCAATCTCTATTTATCAGTCTTTAAACGGGAATTGTGCGATTACTCCAGAAATGTTATTGATATTCGGGATGTGCCATGCTTCCGAAAATAATTGGTATGAACTGATAAATTTCTAAGACATTCAAGCAATTCGTGCAGTTATTGGTCATTTTCGTTTTAATATTACGCTTCTCGATTCGAAACTATCAACGTGCGTACCGAAGAGAATATTCCTGCTGTAGCACGGAGTGTTAAAGAAGTCGTCGAAATCGTAGAAATCGTAGATTTACCACTGTTCTCAATTTGTTGGCCTTCGTTCTTCGACTACGCAGAAAATTTTACGTAAGGATCTTGGTTCTCATGCCCATAAAAAACAGCTCGTCAAAAATTGAAGACAAAAGATCATCGATTGCGTCGCATTTTAGCTGATTGGGCTCACACTGGTCGAAGGTGAGCATTTTTATCGGAGAATTGTGTTTAATTAGATGATAGCGTAGTTATTATTAAAAAAATGTGTTTATTTTTTAGTAAAATCATACTCAGTTTCAGTACAGTTGTTTAAAATATCCTTCAATTTATGGATCCTAGAACGTCCATAAAGTACTTTTCTACTTCAGCTATAACCTCTTTATTTGATTAAAATTTTTTCCCATGAAAGTATTTTCTGAGGTGTGAGAAGAGTTAGAAGTCAGCCGAAGCTACACCTGGATCTGGCAAATAGACTAATTTTTGCGGCAACGCGAACTTGTATTCACTAGGGCATCGATTCAACGGAACCAGGGTTCGGTTCCGGTTTTTGCTCCGGCTAAAATATCGGTTTCTTCGGTTTTCGGTTCGGTTTTAATAAAAAATAAATTGCTACGGATCCATTTTAAGAAGTTCTGCATCTAATTGGTGTTGAAGCGATAATAATAATATTTTTGCTGTAATAATTTACTGTATTACAAAAGTTTTGAGTTTACGTATTACCAACATTAATTTTGCATCCTGGCTAATTTCTTTATACGAATTCGCTTTGGAGCCGAAGAGTCGATATGCACCACTTCTTAGTACCGTGCTTTCATTCAGGATCATACAGGTACATCAAGACCTCATTTATAGTGGTGAAACGATCAGTGAAATAATTTATATTTTTTCATAAACGGTTCAAATTTATGTGAAACATATACATACAAATATTGCATTCGTATGTGTTCGAATGCATTCGTAGCATGGTTAGTCAATATATCATCTATCCATGAAGATAGTTTTTAAACCTAAAACTTGACAAAAAACATTGCTCTCTGCGCTTTAAGCCATGCTTAGAGTTCCTACAGATTTTGTATTTTGTTTATTTTTGTCTTTTATTTAATAGACAGTTTTTCAAAGCTATGTTCTTTATCATATTCAAGATTTGTAGAACAGCTCACAAATCATTACTTTTGTAGGAGCACACTCATTAAATACATTTAACATTTGTCGACGACCTTTTATTAATAATGTTAAACTTATTTCGCTTTTAGAAAATAAAGTGACCAGTCAAACAAATCTCTTGAAAACAGTAAATGCGTTGACAGATCGAAAAGAAATTATGGATATGTTCAAGAAAAGATGAAATATCAAAGTAGGCTTAAAGTTATTAGATACACAGCAATCCATTTAGATTTGTTATGCCAACCACGATGGTTTAGAATATGTTCTTACAAGAAATGTACTTTTTTACTTGTAAATATATTTTTATCAAATTCTCACTGTAAGATCGTACAGTTAGTTATTTATTTCTATTTGAAACTATAACAAGTAACAACTCACCTACTGTTGCTACATAGGTAATGGGTCCGATTAAATATGAACTTCATAATCAAACCGATTTTTGTCTTTTTCACTTTTTAATATAATTTATTCATATTTAGATTCGCAATAATATATATAGTAATTTGATATTAGACATGATTTTTAACATCAGTTATAATGAAAAAAAATATTTTCTTAAAATAAAATGTAAAATTCAATTAATCAAAAACAATAAACTTGTGTTGTTGCAATTCACTACTGTTCGAAAAACCTCTACAACATGTACCTATTAACTTGATTTGTATAAAGGGTATTCAAATTTCAACAATGCCAAAGCTAATATGTTTATTTGCTTTTTTATTAAATCTTTCCGCACTTGTTTTGCTTCGACACAACCAAAGCAATGTAGGGAGGCAAACTATTATTGTTTAAAATTGCTGTTTCGCGACAGTAACTAGAAAAATCCAAGCAAATCAAGTTGCCATTTGTAATAAATATGTTCCGTTATTTTCTTCGCCATTTTGTTCAAGTAGAAGAAAGCAACAAGGACTATGGGCTATGGGGCGAAGAAAGTTGCAGGAATGCTTGAGTGTCGTGTCGGTAGAGCACAAATAATTGTTAGCGAAGAAATGCATTGAATAGTTTGCATTCCCGGTGAATTGTCGTAATACCAAGCAGCGCCGATTTATTTATTTGTTGCATGGACATAGTAAAATGGATGAAATGCCGGATATATAGCGAACAGCGCTGTGTATTCTAAGTTGTGGAAATGGAAAAGGAATTATAAAAATGTAGCAACTTGAAAAATATCGAATATTGTGTAGGTATGTACACTATAAATAACAAGCTTGAAATTCAATTGAAAAGTGGTATTTAGTTTCAGGTTCAAGCTGCAGCTAAGTGCTTTCCTTTCAACATAAATGCCAATTGAAAGCATACTTTCAGGCGCAATAGCGCAATAGGAAGCACTGTGGTTACATTTACAATTCCATTTAAATATACATACTTATATATTTATCGATATAAGAAGTATGTTACTAAGAAAATACGGTTAATGCTTGCACTGCTCCTGCAGCTCTATAAACTAATAAGTAATGAGGAAATGGAGCAATTTTGCAAAATCGTACACATAAATGTTGTACTTATATAACATGAAATCTATAAAATGCTCTAGCTTGTGCACTTTTAGGTTTTAGTTCAATATATGGACGTAGTTAATACAAAAAGAAGTTTTCGATTTATTTTAGAGTGCTGCAATGTAGCGTTTTTTTATGCTTCCACTTACTATTTAGTAATTGTTGTAACGAAAATCATGTAAGCACTTATAAATGATTTTACAACAATTGGTTCTGCACTTCTTAATAGATTTGCCAAAATATTTTCTTACTGTATTCTCCCAAAAATCATAAAAGAATTTATATTGAATTCGTCCCATAATCATAGACACATTAGATATGTGTGTATGTGTCTATCATTATATGTTAGAAGTAATATGCTTATTTATGTGGATTACATATATTTTTCTATGTTTGTTGCCTCAAGCACACACACTCAAGCACATTTCATTGTATTTTTTGTTATCCACTGACGGAAAATATTGAACATTGGCTGACTAGGTTAACGTTTAGTATCAAAATGATTGTGTGTAATATAATAAATACATATAGAATTTCGTATAAGTACAGTTGTTATTCTATCTTTTTTTTGAGATTATTTTCGGACAGCACAGACGAACTATTTAGGCTTGAGCAAACATTTAAAATATGCACATACGCATATTTGAATGCAAGTTATTTCACTATCTTCTACTCTCAGTGCGCATTACGATTTGAATAATAAAGAATATATCATTTCTTAAATGGTAGTAGTTGTACTGCAAATTATAATCGATCAATTCCCTAATGTCATTCAATAAGCAATTTTATGAAGCTCTAGCGTTTGCCAGTGTTCTCAATACTAAGGATATAAGTTATATTTTATAAATTACATACGTCCGACTTTGATTATGAAATATATATAGAATGTTACTACTAGTGGAAGTGCTTTTACATCAGCCTATTTAAGCTTTAGGGAAATATTTAGAAGCTAACTCAGCACAATAGACGAGGTCTATCCTAATGAAGATGAGGTTCACTTGGATCTTATGAAAGAGGCTCATAAGCCTACACATATTCCAACATAATACATTATTAAATTATTTAATGCACCAATTAAGCTGCGGCTAAGACTGGCGTTAAAAACCATTGTTTGTCAATTTCAATTCCAATTTATGTTTATTTTATTACATTTACAGTGGTTGGATTTTTTCTTGTTGTTCAGTTTGCGGTACGTAAAGTGCCCATCGACATAAAACGTTAAAAAAGGGTAACAGGGCGGAACAGTGGGCGTAAGATAATGGCCAGCCATGCTTTGCTTAGAATGTACACATTTGTATAGCAAGTTTTTTTCTTCGACATTCTTTGTGCGCTCTATGGGTTACTCCTTTTTCTGTTTTCTGTTTTCTGTTTTTTTTTGTGTTTTGTGTTTTGGTAATATTTTTCACTTCTGTGGTCAGCGGAAGAAATCAATGAAAACGATTTTCAATTCAATTGCTACGCTTGCCGCCGATGTATGCCTTGTGCCTGGGTCTGCTACTCGTAGTATGTGCAGTGTGGACGTGTGGCATTTGTGGTGCTTTTGGTTCTGAAGTTGTTGGTCGGTGACATTTGAGTATGTGACTGACTATGTGATTGAGTACACAAGTGGCTTGTGCTGTGTGGCAATGTCGACACGAGTGCCACACATGACAATTTGCGGTTAAATTGTGTTTAAACTTCAGTGCATGAAATTCCAACAATCATCAATAAGACACAGATAAACATTGTGACACACTATCTACCAGTCGTCATCATTGCAGGGAAAAGTAAAAATTCTTTTATTGCCGATAGATGTATACATAGAAAGGGAAATTTATGCATTGTGTTCAGTTTAAGTCCTCAGATGCTAAACTACTTGTTTCAGATAAGTGACAATATAGTTGGAGTTAGAGTTAAAATTACTTACACACATATGGTCATAAAATGTTTGGTAATACTTAATTGGTAATTTTTTTATCCCGATAAAGTGGCAACTCTGTACTTAATAAATATATTAGTTATCACGATTATTAAGTAAAGAGTATTTCTCATATTAATCATGGTTTTTTTGTAAGCATCCAAACATCAGAACTGCCGGAAGAATTGTTACTGCGTTCCCCACTACTCCAACCAGAAGTGAGACTACCTACAATATCCACTGTGCAGTAATAACGCCATTTTTCATAAGAACGTTGTTAATGCATGCCATCAAAAGCTAACAAATAAAGTTTAATCGATAATTGTGCGGTGCATTCAATATGCTAAATTGATCGATCTCGACGTCAAACCGCATCGTATAATACAAAATCATGAACGTCCTTGGTTTCTCCATCCAACATCTTTTGTAATCGATTTGCAAACCTATGGAAAAAGTAACACGACCACCGAAATGTATAGACAGCTGCTTGCAGAAGTTTCTGATAGCTATCTGAAAAACCATTGGACTCTATTGTACACAGACGGGTCAAAAACTGAAAATCATGTCATATTTGCAATTACACAACAAAACGGCTCTATTATCACGACTGGACTAGTTGCATCACATTGTTCCATCTTTACTACAGAGGTCCTCGCTTTAAAACTTGCTACCGACCGCGCAACATAGAACAAAGGCAAATTGCTGATATGTACAGACAAATCTATAATTGAAGCTATAAAATATATGAATAATAATAGCGAACTTATTTGCGCTTCCAAAATTAAAATTATATGGGTTCCTGGGCACGCAGGAATCAAAGAAAACGAAATAGTAGATCAATCTGCTTCTACTACCATTCGCTTGTTCTTATTCAATATATCCGAAAATAAGACATTTTAAACTTTATAAATAAACTTATGGAAGACGAGTCGATCAATACCAGTGGATTAAAAGCAATATATCCACAATCATGCACTCGTCAACGTCAAATTTTTATTCGATTGCGTATGGGACATTCAAAACTTTTTCATTAACACCATCTGAGTGGCGATCAGTCATGAAACTGTCCATTTTGTAATAGCACACCATCCATAGATCATATACTTAACGACTTTTCTTTTTTTGATTCTATTCGTAGTAATATCTTTCTAACAATCTTACCCACCAGCCTATTAAAAACAATTACTTTAAAAAATATACTTTTAATATATAAATATATAACCTAAAGCCTGTTTTCTAGTCGATAAAATTTAATTTATTAAATCCGAGCTGAAGGCCCTGACAGCTCGCGCTCGGTTTTTCTATCTTATTTATAAGATTTTGTATTTTGTAATTTATTATAATAAATTATAATAAAATAAATAATAAAATAAACGTTATTATTATGTTAATTACTAGAAGATTTTTGATTTTTACTAAATTATTCATATATATCAAAAACTGAAAAAATTCAAAAACCCCATGTACTGGTTGTTGAATGATCAAATATCCGAAATGGAAGTATCGAATTTGTATGTGTTTAAAGAAAATATTCCGATAATGATAACCGCAAACACGTAACAACTTTAAAGTAGAGTTCGATATCGATCAATTTGTACGTGGATGTGATTTTCAGCAGTGTCATAGATTCCTTAAATCAATAAGCGAAAAAAGAGTTACGAAAAGCATCAGAAATTATAGAACTCATTTGACGTTGACTTGAGGAAAAAAGACAAATTTGGTTAGAATAACATTGCTCTTTTATCAAGGAAATGTACGCGGCGCGTATGTGAATATAAGACCGTACTTTACAGATCAAGTACTTAATGATTATGTTTTTTGTTTCCAGATCTGGGATCATGGTACGTAGAAAGTATATATTTCGAGGATTTCAATAAATCTTAAGTTAAACATTGAAAATGTCCCCACTTTTTTTTCTTATCTAATTTCACTTTCTCAATTGTGAAAAAAAATCAATATCAATTATACAAGTATAAAATATACAGATATTATTAAAACCATTTTTGACGATAAATTCCAACAGAGTCCTTTATTCATTGATTTGATAATTTTATCTGCATAGTTTAGAGTAAAAATAACGATATTAATGAATACGTTTACCTCGTAGTTTTGATCAAGAATAATATTAGCTTTTCTTTTATCTACTTTACCATTATGATTTCCAAATAGAAGATATAAAACTAAGAAAAGTTATTTAAAGATTGGGTATTCAGTAGTATAAGGATGTTGAGCAGAAACTTCACTGCCTTTAAAACTCCTTCCTATTAGTAAAGTAACAGCAACAACTGATTCTGATGTATGTAAATCTTTTATTATAATAACACCGATAAAAACAGTCCCAAATAAAAATATATATAGTAATATCCTTCCTGTGCTAAAGAATTCTTGGTCCAATGATCAGCAAATACGGTGTGGATATAGTTCATATTGTGTAGTGGCAGGTGAAACTACACATAACTGCTTTATGCTAGCGGAATATGGCAATTGTAGAAGGCATCTCAAGTGAATAAATATTTTCTTTGAAAGTCCTTATAAAGTAAGCATTTCCTCTCCATTGGAAGAAAGCAAGGGCAATTATGCATTTTCTTGACGTCCTTTGTTGCAATTCGAACAAAACGCGCATTGCATGCCATCGAAGGATGTAAAGGAAGCCTGGTTGGCTACAAGCGAAATATTTTCCTTTTGATATAAAGTGAAAAACTTTGTTATTCTTGGCTTTTTGTTGTTGTTATTGTTAGTTTCTTCCTTTTGAGCTGCTCTTCCCTGTTCTCTTCCCTGTTTTATTGGTTTTATTGCATTTTGTGTATTATTTTTTACTGCAAAGGCACAACTAGAACAACAAGAAACTTTTAGCAAAGCAACTATATTTTTATCCCATCTTTAGCCCTTTTTGCGCCATTTTATTGATTTTTTTTGCCATCGTTCACTATCGGTTTTTGCTTTTATAAATTCTTTTTATTATTTATTTATTCATTTTTCAATTTCTTTTGCTGTTTTACTTTTTGTTCCCACTTTGCCATTGTAACTTAGGCGGAAAAGGGGTTCCTGCAGTTTATGTTTCTGTGCTGTTTTAGTATTTTCGATACATTTTCCGTTTCCGTTTGGATTTATTGCAACTGTTTTTAAATGTTTGGCTTTTTTCCCTTTGCCATTTATTTTGCCATTTCTACTTATGACAATTTTATGATCAAATAAAGCTTTTATTTTCAGTATTTAGAATGAAGGGTCCAAAAAACAAAAACACATCGAATATTGTCCAACTCTAAACGTAATACGTTTTTTCCCCTTTTTTTCACTTTAATACCATAAAATACACACTTGCATTTATGAGTATTTCACTCCTTTTTGTGGGTTAGTAGTATTTTAAGTATTATATTTGGTTTTTCTATTATTATTTTACTACTAGAAAAATATTGTTCTATTGGCCTATTTCGAATAAAAATATTTGTAAACAAAACAATCACAGACTACGAGCGAGTACGTGCATTTAGTTAAAGAGTTGTCGTAATCAATGCATCAGCGGTTTACTCTGTAGTACTATATTGGGATCTTATGATGGAACAGATTCATACGTCTAAGTAAATTCCTTTTAACCGAAATCAGTGCTTTCTAAAATAATCAATAACTTTATCAACTTAGCGAAGTACATTCTAAATACAATTATGGTATAATGACAAATAGAGTGATGTTACTAAAATTAGTGTAGTCTCCAAGTAAACTAGGTGACGAATATTAAATATGAGATAACTTTTCAGTTGAGTATTGGAATACATACAAGATATTTACTTTTGATAATTTTTTCAAAAACGACTACTAACATTGACGTTCACTGATTCAATAAACACTGATTCAGTTCAAAAAACCCATCGAGATTGTTATATATTCGTAACATATACTTAAATTTCAATTTCGCACCTTACCTTGTTCACTTGTTCTATTGTATCACTACACACTTAAATTTGAGCCCGTTCGGGGTGTGATTCTGTTTCTCAACGAACTTGAATCCACAAACAATCAATAAAGAAATTAATAGAAACGTCTGAAAAATTTTTTTGTGAAACCAAAGGCCTATCTTCACTTCTACTATTTCTGATGCTAATAATAATAATATCTATAGCTAATGGTTATGTACTATCGCTGAAGAGTCTCTAAGTTGGACAAATTAAAATTATTGAGAATTCATAATATTTCTTAATTCAAGATATCGGTCCACATTCGATTCAATGAAAGTTGTGTGGAAGTACATGCCTCGTTTTCTGGCATTTACAAGACGTGACGTGCATACACAATATCAACCGATTTTTAGCATGTACTCCTTGAAAATTCTAATTACATTGAGAGTCTTTAATATTATATTAAATTCTTCAATTTTGCATATTGTAAAATATGTGGATAAAAAATAAGTACTTACAAAAAATAAGTATTTATGGATTTTTTTTGTACTTTTCTCCTCACTATCTGCCTCTAATCTACATTAATTAAATTTGAATTAAAATTGAAATTTTCATGATAATTATAATTGTTACATTTATTATTAAATGTTCTTTTAATTTGCATTTAATTTTATACTTTAATGAAATCCTGTTTAATGATCGAAGTGGTCGACTCCATTTCAACCACAAATTTGCTAAAATAAATTTGGAAAGCTTTTTACACTCGACAAACTTCAGAACTCTTTCGAAGATTGTTGTAATGCACAATTAACAGCAATCACGGATATCAAAGTAAAAATTAATGAATCCTGCCAAATACAATTAAGAAGAGGAGAAATAGAAGAAAGAGAAAAACGAAGGAAATAGAAATCAAAGCCAAAAATTCCTCAACATAGTTCACTAAAGTAATTAAGTTAGACATTGAAAATGTCCTTACTGTTTTTTCTTTTTTAATTTCAATTTTTCAATTGTAAAAAAAAATCAATATCAATTGCATATGAACTTACTAACTATAACTTACGCAGAAATTTTCAATATTAAATTAGACGCTAAATTAGCTTTTCTTCTATCTACTATACCCCTACGATCTTCAAATAGAAGATATAAAAGTAAAAACTAAATTGCTATTTAATCATATACATAGTGCATATATCACAGCAACAATATCACAGGGAATGGCAATAATAATTTGTTGTGTGCTTCATGTTATTGACAGAGCACCAGATAAATACTTATTTACTTAATTAAGATGAATGAATTCTACAATTTAAGAAATGTTTTTAAAGCTAAAAAATTCTCCAATTATTTCTACAAATTTATAAAATATTTTTCAATCTACCAAATATTAAGTAATGTATATTATATAGTAGTAGGATAACACAGCAGTGGCATTGGAGGCGGGCGTGATTTAAGAACGCTTAGCAAGAAATGAAGGGGAACTACACCCCGAATAAAATAGATATTCCTCCATTACATATTCTAACTTCATATTATTAACATATACACATTCACAAAAACTTGCCATCTGACAGAATTCTTTTAGTTCCATAAAGATATTATATTTTCGACTGGGAAAAATCGGGAGCACAGTAACATTCACTGGCATTTCTAAAATCGACACTGTACATAACATATATTACAATTTATATATATATATTATATATATTATATATATATATTACATATATTACAAACATTACAATTTTATAAAGTTTTTTGTAGCTCTGGTAACTATGTATTAAAATCGAATGCCTAATATTATCACATTATTTTCAATTGTTGATTTGTAGCAAATCATTAGATCATTGCAATTAAGCAGTATATAATAGTTTTTGCAATAATCGCATCTGTTGACCAAACGAGAGGTTTTCTTAAAAATGTGTCTTTCAAATGATATATTGTTTGCCAACTCAAGAAAACTGATTTATTATATGAATAGTACTTCAAGTAGGGCTGACATTCATGAAATTCGTTATAACTGGGGATAAGGCATGATTAACAAGTTAACCGCTAATAGCATAGACCATAAAAGAGACACGGGATTAATATATGCTAAAATCATTCAAAATAAAAATAAAAATAAAATTTTCTTAATTGAGTGAATTTGTGTGAGACGTAAAAGATGCATACATCTCATTCGGCCACACTTGTATAAAAACCATTTAAGAAATGGTAAGTTTTGATAAGTTTTTCAATAAAATATAGAAATATTTAAACAAAATAATATATGTGTCTTAAGAGTTCTTTTGAAGCGTGTGCCTTAACATTGAAAAAGTTATATACTTTATTTTGATTTCTGTTTATTGTTTGCAAATATTATTAAACATTTAGCAATAATTGTTCCAAGGACCTTAACACAATAATGAATTCAAAACTTTTAAATCAGTTGATGTGCAACCAAATGAAATGAACTAAAATGAAAACTCTAATAAATATGAATTTTTACAGCAGCAGCTGTCAGAAATGTATCTGGCAACAAAATTCGGAGTAAAATAAAACAAATTAACAAAGCTTAAAATAATTTTGAAGCGAAACTTTTACAATAACTACAATTTCAATTATAAGAAAAATTCTAACAAGCAAATTTGCTCGCAAAACCGGCACACACAGCACATTTGCACTTTGCACAATGGAGAACAAATTACACAATAAAAGACACAACACAACACAGAGCAATACAGAGCAACACAGTATGGTATAGTTTGAGACAGTGCAGCTCAAAGTTTTTAACCTCAACGCTCAAACCATTTCTGATTACATTAATTAAAATGTAAAATGTAAAATTGAATTTCAATTTCAATTAACTCCGACTAAAAAGTTTTTAAGTGAAATTTATGCAGCACTCACTCTACACTCTCGGCAGTCGTTAGCACACATAATCGTTAAAAATATCGGAATACTGGAGCGCAACACTGTAGCTTCTGTACGAAGGGAACAACTCTTTATAAAAAGCAATATTAACTTTTGTAACTATTTAATTATCACACACAGAACATCACATAAAACATAATACAAACAAAAAAAAAACGCGTGATTATCACTAATAAAAGTAACAAAAGGAAGAAGAAGAATGAAAACTCTCAACACCATTTAGAAGAGTAATTAAGTTATGCATTGGATTCGTCTATTAAATTGAATATCAGTTACAAAGTCAACCACTACCATTTCGCTCACACCCAAGCTCAAGAACATACGTTACAATAAAGAAAAGTACACAAACTATCAAAAGCATCACAAAAAGTGACCATATTGTATACAAAAGTGCAAGGTAATAGCACTAAAGAGACGTTAGAAAATATGAGAGAGGAAATGACATGAAATAATTTCACAAACAAGTTCTATGGAACAAAGGTTCAAAACATTTTCAATGAAAATGTTTGTAATATTAATAATAATATATAATAATATATGTTATATAATTGTATTATAAAGGAAAGTAACAGAAATATTTAAAAACTAACGAAAATGTATTTATCTTCCACATGGATAATTATTTTCAATATGAAATATAATGCAATTTATTTCAGACAGTTTTTATTTTTGCTTGGGATATTTAAGTTACTTTAGTTTGGAAGGTTGTAGATAACCACTAAGGGCCATGTTATGCAGAGTGTCTCGGGCACGGCATGAGTAAAATTGTTGTTGCAATGCAAATTATAAAATTGAGATTGAGAGAAAAAACTATATGTCGGTTCAAATTCCGGCGTGAGAGCCAGCGTATTTGTGCCCCGACATTAAGGCAAAACAGTGTTGTTTAGTAATAAATTTCAGAATTTGCGCCTTTTAGGATCAAATTACGCCAATTTCAGTACGTTTTGGAAAAAGAATGGCAGTCTATTAAACACAGTCTATTTTATAAAGTGCTAATAATTTAATTCACACTCTCCGATTTTAAGGAAAGGCGTAAGTACTGTTAAGTACTGTTAACAATTATTGTAAGATAATATAATAATAAATTAACACAGTATTATAGCCTCTATGAAATTTTTCATTCTGGTTATTCTCTTTGGGCTTTATTATAGCCCAAAGAGAACGCAACATAAAGATTACCACTTTTGATGTTAAGTGGTCTAAGAGACTTTTCTTACTTTCTACGAAACACACCAACGAGAAGGTAAGATGCATTTCAAAAGAGCATTTATTATCTGTTACTTTAGTACTGACTAGATATTTTAGAAAGAATGAAATAAAGGATCAATGACTTTTGTAGCTCAGTACGGTGCTACTCTATCATTGTGGCTTAGTCTTTCTGCCAAATGATAAAATCATAATAAACAATATCAATATAATAATAAATATCAAGAAACTTATATTTTTTAATGTATATATGTTTAGAACTTCAAAGGTATGAAGTTTAATGCCTTATTAGCAAGTTAGGAATATCTAACCTAATATTATAGAAAGATAGAAAAAAATTGTTCTAATTAAATTTTATTTTTCATTTCTTTTAATATCCGACGTAAAATTTTTATTTTTCCATAACAATAAAAATGGAATACAACAAAAAATTGGAGTTAATTAAAATTTTTCGTCCAATCAATCTTGTCAATAAGTAAAGTTTACGTCTCTTTCTTCGGTAAGTGTTATTAAGATTCTCTTCTTTACAGATATACATATACAGGCGCTGTATAAACATTAATGACGTTCAATGTACTAATCACTAAAGATGAATTTGATTTGATAAATATAAGTTGGGTGATATAGCTGATACTTTTAAGATATCGGAAAGCAGCTTATTCACTATTTGCCAAATGTATTTCCGCTTTTAAAAAAGTGGAAACGCTTACATCAAAAAGGATGCGTCAACGATTTACAATACAATATATGTTAAAAATTTTGTATGCCAAACTGATTATCGGTTGAGTGGATATTAGTCGGTTAAACCTGCTTAAGTTGAATCCCCACATTATAGCTCCGACAAAGGGCATTATTGATTAAATGAATTGACAAAAAGAAAAAATTATAGCAAAGAACCTATGTCGTTATTGGTACGTTTAAGCAAAGAATTCAGACAAGAAATTGGGAACATCTTTGAAGAAGGAGAAAAGTGATCTTTTACACGGCAAAGTACCGTATCACAACTAGATGATCACATTAGCAAGGTTTTACTATTTGCACCTCAAAATAGTTCATTGTCCACTCAAAATTAGACTCTCCAAAAACACACGTTTAGTTTTTCTGAAGCCTATTTTCAAGTCAATGAAAAATCGTTTTAAGTCGGCAATATGTTAGAAATGAATATATCACTCTTGAAAAAGATTATCTTCAAAGGTTGTAGTTTTTTTTTCATCCCAGGAGCTAAAACGGTGATGGATATAAGTGAGAAAAATTCATGAATTATGTTGAGATGTCTATCAGTCTATCTTTTTTTAAGAAACACTGATTTCCTATCTATCTACCTACCTACCTAGTATAGTATGCAGCTGAGATCGCATATGCAATTCATTTAAATTGAATTTAGTATATTTACCAAATTATATTTGGATGAAATTAATTTGTTGTTTAGGATTTTTATATATAGTAATTCTTTAAACTTCAGTTTTAATTTAAAGCTAAAACCCTCCGCATACATACGAATTGGAATTTGTCCATTTTGCCACGTATGTAAACACACTTGTAGCCAGGGTTCGTATGGATTTGTACATGGATTCATTTGCTTAACTCTGATTTAAAAATGTGTTTCTATATCTCAAACGGATACACAAAATAAGAGCAAAACTATATAGGAAGGTTATGAGTTTCGTATGTCCTCCAACGTGCCCACCTCCCACTTTATTGTATTTTTCTATTGCTGTAGCTTCTTTGAAAAGAAATACGTTTGGCAAATAACAATTTTTTTATTGTGTGCATCGTTTATTTCTCTACTTTATTAATTTAAGTTTTTATGCTGCAATTTTTTTAGACGAGTTGTCATACAGAAAATATCTGTAAAAAAGTCATTAAATTGAGTGCAACCACACTGCAAATGGCAGCTCTGGCGGAAGTTGTTACTAACTCGACGTGTGCAGTTTAGTTTCCAACAAATTCCAACAATTTTTTGATAACTCAAGCTGCCATAAAATGAAAATGCTTTTAGTAAAAAATTGTGGTTCAGATGATTTATCGCTCATTAAAGTTGAAATTTTGTTCTAAATGTATGTCAAATGCTGTGTTCCATGTTCCATGCAGGAAAAAACGAACATTTACTAAAAAAAACATTTCTGACTATATTAATGGACCAGCTTCGACTAAGTAATAATGAATTTCAAGTAAATAATAGAATATTCCTCAACAATAATTTATAAAATTTCATATCATTCTTCTTTTTCTTCTTCTTTTTAAAAGAAGTGGTGTTGTATAGCAACACCAATATTTTTGAAGTTCATATTTTTGATGCCCTTACACCCCCATAAGATGTTTGAAAGTAGACAAAAGTAGGCTGTCTGCTCTTTAAGTACAATATTCGAGTATTTATTCTCATGCTTATGGAACCTTGAGTATTGGAGAGCACAACGTTATTACTATTGTATTGGAGAGCAAATATATTAAAATACTATAAGTAGTTACGAGGGAGGAAGTTGAATGGCATTATTGTCAACATTAATTATCATTAAAACTGTTTGAACTTCAAGATGATTTCATTTTTTCCACATGTGCTTTATTACTAATAAGCACCAACCAAAGTAATTGTAGAGAATTTTAGAACTGACTGCACAGATGTTTCTAGTATGACTAAATACTTGTCATCAGCGCCAGGCTTAGAAGTTTGCTTCTGTCAACTTAGAAACAAACGAGCCAAAACTGATCAATAAAGCTGATTGCAATATTGATAAGCAGTAGCTTATAAGCTTATTCTTTTTAACAAATGCTAAAGCTAAGCGCTATTTAGCCCTAGCAACTTTAGATGCTCTTTTCAGAAAAACTACAAAAAAAAGAAAAAAACAATAAAAAAAAATTTGCAGTTTTTTGGAAGTTTTTTTCGTCTTGATTTATTTTAAAAAATTAAATTTAAAATTATATTGAATACGATAATTATGAATATTTTATTAGTTCTCATAAAATATTTGACAAAACCAAAATATATAATATGTAATAAATTTTCCTAAATCGATGGTAGTTTTTTAAATTTGGTGTTGAATAAATTTTGCTTGGTTATAAGAATTTAATTATTGCAACATTTTATATTTTGATTTAATTATTGAATTGCATTCTGGTTTAAATTGCTTTCATATTTGTATTGCCTTGATTTTGAATTTTGTTCAATCTGCTGAAGTTTTCCAGCTAAGATAAAACCACTTTAAAATAATAAATTGATATATAAATAATTAATATTGCCAAAAACAACACAAATACAAAAAAATAATAGTTTACCCATTAATGTTATTCGTTCTCTTCAGGTTTTTCTTTTTTAGCAAATATTTGGGTCAATTCATGGTCGAGATACTTTATCCAGCCAGCCTTAAAGAGGCAAGAGATTTGCTGTGTAATTTGTGCATTAAGATTTTGTGTATTAAAATTTCATTAAATAAATGCGTTTTCAACTTTTGTTTAAATTCTTTTTTGCACTTTTGCATTTTTGCATCAAATTGAAGAAATAAAATCCTTTTATGATTTTAATGAAAATATGATTTTAACTAACGAAATCATCAGCATCAGAAATGTGTAATTTGAAAAGGATTTTTGCTTGTTCAAGACTTTTGCCGCCCACTTTTACTTTGGGGACCGTTGCGGCGCGTCGTGAAAAGCATAAAAATACAAAAATCACAGCAACGGAAAAGGAAATTTATCTTTTATTGCCGTCAGGAGTCACCCATATTACGTGCACCCAACGTAGTCTCACACACACCGCCATGCAAACATATGTGCAGCGTGTCTATAAGAAAGTAATGCAGATACAATGTAGACACCTTCTACCAGGGAAACGGCATTAAAACAATAAAATTCATATTTCCGCGCTGCCAACTCCTACCGAAAAACGCTTCGCTACGGCGTAGGAGTGAAGTTTTTCCCATTCAATTTGTGTGAATATTTGCTGCTTTATTTTTATAATATGATGACTTACCGTCATGTACTCATCCAAACGGTGTTTCCAACTGTCGGATCTATCGATTAGATTATTCCATTGCTCCGAAAGTTTGTTAACTTCGCGGCGTATGCTCCGTGTCAGCTCCCGGCTTTGCTCCTCGGCGGACATGTAACGTGAATCGGAATCGTGCGCTGCTAAATAGAAAAGAAATACAAGAGAATATTAAAATATTTGTAAGGAACTGCCAGGATTCAGATGAGTACATGCAAAGTTATGAATAAAAAATGGTGTACAAGATGTCAAGTAATGCCTTTGATTACACTGATTGCAAGTGATTAAATTTAAAGTGGATTTGTTGAAAATTGAAATTTGAATGCTGCGCAAAAATGTGGAGGAAAAGTAAAATCGTACAGAGAAATAGATGAAGGATGGAAAAGGCAATGGCAATACAAAGAACTGAACTGAGTAAACACTTAAGCAAATACTTACAGGAACTCAATTTTGCATTGAATTGCAGATTTTAGAGAGGGTGAGATTAAAAGTAAAAAAGGAAAATATGAGGTGATGTTTAGTACACTTACAAATACGAGTACCCGTACTAGCGAAAAGCAAAAAAGTTGTTTCAGAAAACATTATAGACTACAAATCGCAGCTAAAGTAAATTTAAATGATTCATTGCTATTGCAACTAAAATATTCTAGAAAGAAACGAAGTGAAGTTTAGCAGTTTAAAATGTAAAAGTGAATAGTACATTTATCAGTCTCGTGATATTATATTGCATAGGTTACATAGGTGTTATGCTCTGGGCGTGTGATGATGCTATTAAATTAATGGTAGTAACAATCGCGCGTATTCTCAAAGCTAATAAAGAAATTCCTTATGATTGGATCTATAGAGATATAAGAAAAAATAAAGCACCTTTTATCGTTAAATACACCTTCATAGCGATGGGGATCAAGATAATTGTCGATAGAAACCAGGATTAATTCTAGCAATAAAATTAGAATTGATTTCAAGGGAATATGCATGTTGGCACGGATGTTACGACAAATTTAACAGATAATTGAAAAATTAAGCCCCCTTTCGACGAACAAAACTACTTCTGTACAACTCGCTAACAGCGCAGAAATACAGACTATGAAGGATAACGATGATCGGTCCTTAGAATTTTTTAGTGGAAAAATTTCCGCACATACCTTTGGTCGTATTAACATCTTTAATACCTATATATCATTTTCGATGGAACGGAGAGCTGTTTAAGCTGTAAAACGTCTAAATATTCGCAGCTATGTTGGCGCAGAAAAATCGCAAAAAAAAAAACCACTTTTAAGATAGAAGGTAAGATAGACAGTTTGATATATTTAACTGGCCTTAGAGCGTCAAACAAAAAGGCGACCGAAGCAGGATACTGGCAGTGATCAAGATCGAAATACGGCTATAGATTACAATTTCAGTAAGTAAATGAATAAAATTTATATGTAAAATATACTTATACAATACAGTAAATTGTATATTTCAAATGGAGTCTTTTGCCATATTTTGAGCAAAAGTGACAAATATGCCAAAATCATATCTTAAAGATTTCAAAATAACATTTTCTATTTTTAGTAAATAAAATTGCAGTAAAGTTGACTGCTTGAACTTTACATAAAATGCGGCATCAGTTTTCGTCCCACTTACAAAATTGGATTACACTGTGAACTCAAAAAAAAAAGAAAGAATTTATATTTCAAACTTGCATAACAAATTATTATGTAGCAAAATTTTGTAAATTAAAAAAAAATAAAAAATAAATAAATAAAATGAAGTAAAAAATGTAATAAAAGTTCACAAAAACATCTATTCCATTCCCTACCAAACGAAAATGTTAAAAAGCGTGTGAAATTCATTTTTTACGCTAAATAAGTTCAGTAACTTATACGCCCTGAGGGTATTTAGATAGCAATTTGGGCCGCCTACTACTGAGTAACAGTACACAAATTCTCACTTCTAATAAAATTTAAGTGAAAAGTAAGAAAGTAAGAGAAAAGATTGTGGCAGAATTAAATTCCTCGAATTGAGTTATTTTTAAATAATTTCCTTGAGCATCACTTAAAATTAAATTAAAGAACTTAATTGGGAATTGCGACTGCAAAACTCAGCAATGTTTAATGGAATTTCAGTTCCAAAGTAATTGATAAACAGTTTCTGGCACTCTAGTTTGGGTACTGGGTCTTAACTAATATACGATTATTGAGGATCTTTACGAAATATTTACGAAGTGAAATATTGTTATAACTTTAAACAACGGCTGTATTATTCTTTTAATAGTGTTAACATTCTTGAATAACTACATTTTTAAGTATTATTTATTATGTTAAAAATTACAGATTAGTAATAGTTTACTTGGGTTGCCTTAAAAGATAAAAAATTTATTGTTCAAAACGAATTATGCTTATTAATCGGGTGGATATGAAAGTCTTGCTGACTTTAATTACTTTGGAAAAACTATGTTCATTGAATTGCATCCAATATATTCTCAGCTAAAGCTAATAACAGAGTAGAGATTATAAGAAATTCAATTAAATCAAATTCAATATAATCTCCAAAGCAATTCTGGCAACTATCTTTCAGTTCACCACAGTTTTTCGCAGCACAAAAATCT
This sequence comes from Teleopsis dalmanni, assembly GCF_002237135.1. NCBI lineage: Eukaryota > Metazoa > Arthropoda > Insecta > Diptera > Diopsidae > Teleopsis > Teleopsis dalmanni. The sequence goes on along the minus strand of NC_051847.1, from coordinate 111,755,605 downwards.
TTCAACAGATGTGTGGTATTCTGTCAGAATTCTGCCTTCTTAAAAGCTCTTTCCTGTCTTTCAGAAGACAATATGAAAGATGTGCTATTGACCATATCACTCGATTGTCAGCTAAGATTTGGTTTGTATTTTTCGTTTATAAAATTTTATTAATATGAAATAAAATACATAAATTAAAATAAAGATTAGTAATTTCAATTAATTAAAATTTGTAAAAATGTAATTATTATTATATTATTTATAAAACATTGAAGTATTGATTTATTGTCTTTATTATACTTTTTATGCATACAAATTTTAATATTTATTTAATATAAATATTTATATATTTTTAAACTATAATTTTAAAGTTAATAGTCTTTTTTAACCACTACTGTCATTTCTTTAATGACAACACTTAAATTAAGTAAGTTATTATTTATGTATAAATAATAACGTAGCACACCAGCTTTATATGAGAGTAGAGCATAAGAGAGTGGTGTTAGATAATAGTTAAATTAGTGTTTTAAGTTTTAATTACATAAATATAAGTCCGTCTGTTTATTAACTCAAGCGTGTGAACACTATATATAATAACCACATTCGTATTGAAATGAAATTGTTCGGTCACATGTGGTAGTGATTGACAGTTGTTTTTGATTTCCCTACGAACGCAATTGCACAAAATGGCTTTTTATCACCAATTACAAATGAGAAAACTATTTTCTGAAAGACTTTTGTGCCATAATATCAAAAATCTTTCAAACTAGGTTTCGTTCAGTCTTTTAAACATCATTCGAAAGACTTCTACTTATGTTTGCCAGAGTTGCCTGTTAAACTAACGAATACTTATATTCAGAAATTGTGTAGTGTACTTTTAGGGGCACACAAAAATTCCAAATTTTTAGTGAAAACTGAAAATAATTTTTAATTTAGGTACAATTTTAAATATTAATCCAAATATTATTCCATTCTTTTATGAAATTACAAATTTTTCAACCTTTAATCTTTATTGCTATATAATAAAACTTCAGGGTTTTATTTTTGCAAAACTGACGCTTACAATTTCACATTTTTCTGTTCATCACAATTTAAAGTCACTCAGATCTTTTCGATTATGGTTCGGTTTTGTTTTAGCATTTTTGATATGATATACATGAAATACTCTTCTTCTTATTAATTTAAGCCTCCATTTCAACTTTTCGTTTTAACCCCAATAATGACTTATCGTGGATAAACGAATCAATTGTGTCTTGTTATGGATGTATAACATCATCTTTTTTGTCGTCAATACCCGCTTTGCCATTATTTGTAAAACTATTTTCATATAACTTTATCGAAAGTGATTCACTTTACATCATATGTTATCAAATATTTTAAAAATGGCTAGATTTCGATTTAATAATAATTCAATTACAGATAATCATTTACTAATAAACATCATTATGATTTTTGAAATAATAACAACTTTTACAAAATGGTTTCGGAAAAATTAAAATTTTTTCTGATAGTTGTCAGTACTTTATGGGCGGTCCTATCACATTAAAAATCTAAAAAATTAAAAAAAGTGTAAAAATAATATTTTTCATCTGCACTTTTTTGACTATAGCAGCTAAACTAATTAAGTATCTTCGACACAATGTATTTTCAAATATTCGTCTATTTGCAGCTCTTATACGAGATATAATATTATATGTAGTAACTCCACACAAAAGAAGTTTGGGGGCATATGCAGAGTGATGTTTGGAGACAACCCAAAATAACTGTTTTTTGCAAATAACAGTAATACAGAAAAGAACTGAATATATAATTTCGCTAACAAATTTCACTGAAAATTTTACTATAGAAAATATTGGTCTTGGCGTTGGAAATTTTTAGCTGTAAACTAGAGTAATTACTTGATTACTGAATGCACTTGGAATAGTAATTAGTAGTATATTGATGCTAGTTAAGTCAATGCAATTGAGCACTTTTATTCTCTACTAACTGCGACGTTTCTTCATAACCCCTCTCTACGCCTTGATTGGATTATTGCTTATCACTTCATCTGACTAAGCAATAGTCAATACTCAGAGATTTTTATTATATTTCTATTGTAAAGCAGAATACGTATATGATTATCACATGACAAATTGGGAGTTATGTATATGACTGAGAGTAATTTAGGTCAGAGTTCCACATTCCCCTATTAATTCTCTATAGTATGTCCTATCTCTACAACTTCATTATTAAATAAAATTAATTAAGAAACATTTGCTAGCAATAACAATGATTTATAAATAACGTGCTGCCTTTAGTTGCTTCTATCGCCAAAATCTCATTGGCTCGCAATCCTAGAACAATTTAAAACAATTTGCTGGACTTAAAATAATCCCAAATTAATTGCTCCAATTACCAGAAGGCATTGGTAGTCGCCGAGGAAGTGCAGCACACACAACAGTATGTGCAGCTTTTGTTCGGTATATTTTCTCCTCCTCTGTATGCGTGTTCCGTAGCACTCAATAAACTGAAGTATTAGAAAAACTAAAACTAAGAAAAACGTTGGAGTCTCAATCACATATGCGCATACAAAAGTACACAAACTGGCACACATATGCACATACATGCAAACATAAACACCATTACAGAAACGAGTTAAACGTTCTTGCCGCACACTCTGATATGTGTTGAGGATGTGTACATAGTTTATATGTGTGGGCAGCTATTAACATTATACTTAATGTGCCACAAATTGCCCAAAAGTTGAAGAAAAAAAAAACCAAAAAAAATATACACTAACACTAAAAAAATTGCATTTGTGTGTCATTCCCGAATCAATTGCAGAGCGACAAACTCTTGTATGTGTTAAAGGATTTAAGGCATTTCTGATTATTACGAGTGTGTTAGTGTGTTAGTGGATAGGTATGATTTCTTTTACAGTTTTTTGCACTTAAGTCAGACATCACGTATTTGAACACATACGAAATTACTTAAGCCTGACATAAGCCATAAGCCATAAGCCATGTGCGGCATAACAGCTAGCATTTCTTACCTTCGGTATCGCTGTTGTCCGAAACAGGTGGCTCACTGGCAATATATTGACGTCCGCTCAGTAAATTGCTCTCGACAATCGGACGTTTATCCTCCAATTGACGGCGGAAAGCTTTATGGTCGTCCTGCAAAATAAAATCGCAAATAGAAAAATGAAAAATAAATTTTAGAAGTAAAAAAACTTTATGAAAACTTAAGAAAACAGCACTTCAAACTTTATATCGAATAAACTTTATTGTTGTTGCTTTCATTTTATCGACAACGCTTATTCGCCCACTTTTTATTGCCAGTAAAAAATTTATAGTGGCATCGTAAAATAAATATATGTATATATCTCATGGCATACATTCCTTTTATTATATGAAAAATGTTAACGCTTTTTAGTTGATAATAAATTTGGGATTTTATTGGTGGTGATAATGACAGCAAGATATTTTAACTATTTTCAGGCATTCACTGTTTTCTTTACTAGATTTAACATACAAGAATAAAATTATTGCAAAATACTCGAGATAAACAAAACCTTTAAATAATAAATCTATGTAAAGTTCATTTTAAACTAATGTTACGAAATCCATTGAACATGACACATGCCACATTTGAGAAAAATTGAGGATTAAAATTAGTTTTTATAAAGTATTTACTGCCTTTAGTAGATTGAAATATTACTCATGCTTTGATGCTGTTGAAGAGGTGATGAAGCCAATATATGCACAATATTTTGCATCCTTTATTTTTTGATATTTTCTCTATTACATTTACAGGGGTATTTTATTTTCAATGCCACGCCAGAACGCAACACTTAACTGTGAATGTTATAAATTCATGTGTAATTTCCGATTTGATTTCCCATACACACCCACAACCAAGCAGGGTTCAAGTATATGAATTTTCAAACTGCAGAAGTCATCCACCAATATTAATCCTTAAAATGTAAACAAGTGTGGTATGGGCCAATAACATAATTAGACAGCAATTAATTCTTTTTCTAATTGTTATAAAAAAGAGACTTTTCAAGTAAGAGACTTTTTTAATATATTTTTGTTATTTAATCTTTAAAAACGTACCCTTACTTTGAAATTAGAAAAAATATATTCGAAGAAAAAAACAATCATTTTGATGTTCGATATAAAATGTATAAATAAATTTTCAATATATTAAAAATGAACCATTTTGTCCAACAACCTCATACTTTCTAACTGGCGAATAGTTTTGCCGCAAGCAAAAATCATTTTCTCTAATACACTGTCCAACCACACAAGCTGGGGCAAGGACACTGACAAAGTAGAGGAGCAGCTTTGCCCAGTACTTACTCCTTCATACATTTAGCTACTTTATGTCAAGACAACCCAGTAAAACAGCAAAGAAGTTAGTCAGGCTTGTGGTCATTTTCTGTGCACGCTGCAGTAATTCCAAGCGTAACATCCTTTTTCGCAGGCACTTGACTGTAAGTACTACTTTAGCCACATCACTAGTACCGATAATCTAAATGTAAATGTCCGGCAGACCAGAAATTTGCGGACCAAGCATTGCCTGAAAAATGACAGAATATGGGAGGAAACTAAAGTGGCTGTGTGTGGTGAATTGCATGTAGTATAAACCTTTAAGTGATTTCCTTTGTATATTATTAAAATAGTTTATGTTATGGAGGAATCTGAAAGCCATTTGTGTAAATGTATGCTTATACGTGGCTGTCGGTGTAGCACTTGCCTGGTTTGTGGCATGGCAAGGGTCATTAAACAATTACTTACGAAAATATAAGCACAAAAATATCTTTCCCTTATGTGGAAACGAGTAGGCATATAGTGAAATAATAGTTTTTTCAAAAAAAGCCTAGCCCACGAAGTGAAAAGAAATCAAATTTTTTAAAGTATATTCGTGAGTTCATTTGGTGTCAAAATATCATTTTAAAATTGTCCATAAAATATATATTTTATTTAAATGGTTTAAAAAAAATTCGAAAGTTATCCATAAAATGGCAAAAAAGAGAAAACTTCAAATCTTTGGAAATTTGAAAGTAATAATAAAGAATTAACAACCACTGATTTGATAACTATTCCTACTCATTCAACATTTTTGGGGCTAATAGACATAATAAATTTGAATAAAACTGCTTTTATTCCTTGAACATAAGCATTTTGCAAATCATCAAAATGGATAATAAGTACACTTTCCATACATTTCTGTTTTATAATAATGATTTTAGTTAATTAAAGGCTCAGTTACTGTCGTCTAGTACCATTTCTATCCACATGGGCCGCGGCTTTCTTCGATATCTTGTTCTAAAGGAATTCTGTATAGACGTTTCACTACATGACTGCAACATAGAATTTAGATAGAATTAAAACTATTCGCTGCTAATCGCGAAACTTTTTCATAAACATTTATAGGTTTACTCTTCTTCGGCTGTACTTATAGAATAGCAACTTTAATTTTAACTGGGCTTCATATTTAAGTGTTTCTGTGTATTGCACCTGTAGGGTCAAAATCAAGGGAATAACAATATCGTTATCGTAGTATAGATTTAATGAGTTTCGTTTATTCTCTAGAAGGTTCGTTTCCTTTTCTAAACAATAGGAATGCAAGTAAGTATTCTAGTTTCGAATTACGAAATGATTTGATACTAAAATTCAATTTTGTTTTATTCCAACGGATATATATCATCCTTTATCATCCTGCGCAATAATTATAATTTTCGGCAGAATAGCTCATTTCTCCAAATCTTTTCAGGTATATTTTTTTTATTTCGTTAAATTTCTTTTAGGTATAATTACAAAAATTATTATAATTATAATAAATACGACTTATTAATAATCACTTCTGTTCAAGGCACAATGTACAAGTCAAATGAACTTTCAAATGCGAAAGGTAAGACACGTGTTCTAAACTTTACGAAACTTCTTAACAGAGACCTACTTAATCAATGAACTTGAAATAATTTCTTATATGTAATTATTCGTAAATAATTCGACTGCAAGTACTAAGGCTTGAACTCGTACTCTGCCAAATTTGCAGATTTAAGCTCAGGGTCAGTGTTCATTAGCCAACTGACCCAAAACTTGGCTTGCATATGCATTAGCGAATTCACTTGTTGTACGAAATCATAAACCAGCTGTAGAATAATTAAATCAATTAATTATTTTTTTATTTTTTTAATTGCTAAATTTCAATGCAATTTTTTTTTGTAGAGGCATTATTTATTGTATGATTTTATTAGTCTTTCTTGAGTATAGAACTAGCAACTAATATCATAAACTGTTTGAATATTCAAGATATTATTAGACTATTTATATAGGGCTTAAGATTGTTGTGGTGGGCAACTCTCTAACATTGAATATTTCGAACTCAGAATTATTTGAGTAAATGCCAGTCTTGCATTATTCGATTCCTAATCGAGTACTATTCGATTGACATTCGAGTGGATGTTTCAGTACTGGCTTCGGTTTTTCATGGCTTAATTATGTATGAAATATCCGAACATATATCAATGTACATGTGTACTAGTACTAGGTTGTTCAGTAAGTTTATGGATTTTTATTAGTAATAATGCCTTCAATTTATAATATATCTCTCTAAACTTTAATATAATTACTTTAACGGTACTACTTTTTATGGATATAGTTTCTGTAGTGGTATCGATTTAGTGTCTATAACACATATTATCCCTTTGCTTGATGAAAATGGTTCTGGAAGAAATAGTTTTAAATTGTGAATATGGGTTTAAATCACAGGGAGTATAATTTTGCGAAAAGTTTGGTTGTAGCTACAATTTGCACCTTAATTCATTGCACTTAGCACTGGTTTTATCAGCTTTATCGATAAAAAAGACGTATTTTATTTTCTGTAAATTGCATCATGAATTTTTTTTTATCGAATTGGTTGTTAGTACATAGTCCTTGTCGACGCATTCAGCAGTTCTTTTCGGTATGGCTTACGAGAAGGTATTCCATCGCATTGTGAGTTGTTTATAAATTATTTATTACTTATTTATTTATTATACATTAAGATTGTTTAATATATTTTAAATAAAACCCTTTAACGCTACTGTTAGCTAGCTTGGTAGTGTAGCTTCATCGATTTTATGTATATTTAATCTTTATACTTATATCAATTTTCAAGAGTCTTGTTATTCAGTTCTTCAAATGGATTATTTTCTCTTCTGGCCTTATTTCGATACGACATAACACATTCCAATGTATGGTAGCGCTAGTCTAAGCAGCTGAACAACAAAATTTTGCTTATAGAAATTCCATGCAAAAACTATCTTAATCATTTTATGTAATATTTTTTACTAAAATAGTAACAAAAGCATCAATTGTCTTCATAAAGTGTTATTAACTGCTTTTATCACTTCGCAACATGGTCAACCCGACTGCTAAGTGGCACATTTGACCTCTTTAAATTGACAAAAGGGAACATAAAAGAGATAAAAATCCCATATATATACAAATCATCACATTAAGGATATGCGAAATTTGCAACAATGCCAGTGAAAGTGCTGGTGAAATTTAACAAAAGCAACGATTACAAATAATTGTATTGAGGGTACTCTATGCTTAATGAGCTTCTATAGGAAACTGCTACACACCTTCATCCACCAATTACAATTGGACTCACTTCATAGACCATTAAATCTTTAGAAAGAAAAGGGGAAAACATGTTGCTTATGCAGATATTTCGAAGAGCACCACTGCAAGAGGTCTTCAAAGATATCTAGTGAATTATACCGCTGCAGTCATGCAGTCAGTTTCCACGCAATTACATTCACAAGTCACTTAAAATCAGTGTAGCAATTTTTTAACGCAAATTTACGGCTTCACTTTAAGCGCAATTGAGAGTCCTGAAAGTGAGGCAATCTAGCCACACTAAGCAGTGCGGAAAATAACAAATGTGTGCTACATGCGCTTACCAAACTGACTTTTAAAAAGGATCCTACGTCTATTTTAGAAGTTTTTTTGAGACCCAGTTAAGTGATTTCTTTCCTTTTTTGTTAAAGAACACAATTGCGCTTTTTGTCATTGTAACATTGTAAGCTTCCTCCTGTTTCTGTCATAATATTCGCAAGGGTTAAAAGGATTTCCCTCAAGAACTTTTTTTTTTTATTTGTGTTTTTGTAAATTTTAAACATTTACTGCTTTGATGCGACCTTGGCTGTTCTAGATTTTTGTTTTTGTCATAACAGTTGTCGGCACTTACCAATTGTTTCTGTAAGCTTGCTGCATCACCACGCACTGGCCCCATGCCAAGTGTTGACAATTCTGTGTCCTTGCGTATAACCCATTCAGTCAACTCACGCAACGATAAAAGCAAGGCATTCCAATGTTCTGAATTGGATTCCAGACGATTTCTGAAAGGGGAGGAAAAAAATAAAGTTATTTATCTAAAACTCTGCACTATATTATATTATTCTAAATAGCGAATTAAAGAAATTAATTTTAATTATGAAACACTATTCCTTATATACAAAATATATATTTGAGATAAAATTTAGTTTCAAGTAAAGTCGAAACCTTTCCGCTTGGGATTTTGGTAACACCAAATAAGCTCACAAATCAAGTAATATTTAAATTTTGACAGATTAAAAGTACATCTATAGATTATAAGTAAAACACCTAAAATGTATTGATAATCATAACTTTGGATTCGGCATTAAAGCGACATAGAAAATAAATAAATTTATTTAGTAAGTGAGTAGGGTATTGATACTTCAGCTAATCCAAAATTAAGTTTTTTCTTGGTTTTTTTATTGCTGATGATATATAGCATTTGTTGTTACTATTATTATTCGAATTATTGTTGTTTGTTGCAGTTACTTGAACTGACATAAACAAGGACATCTTTTTAGTTGCAAATTTTTCATTAAAATAAACAAGTCAGTTAGATATTCTGCTTGCATTTCTAGTCACTAACTCGCCAGATTGGTATGTGCGCTTTGAGCACTTTTTTCTTTTAACGTGTTGGCATAAGCCAAGTCTTTTACTACTTAAAAATATAGTTCAACAGTTCCACAGCTCAACAGTTCAGTAACACTGAACCACCTCTCTCTCGAGTGTCGCATTCCTCCTTAAAGTGCTGCAGTCGAGGCAGCGTAATTACAGACGCTGAATATATTGTAGAGTTTACAGATGTCATGCTCCTTCAACGACTACTAAAAGGACAATAACAACAACAACAACAACAACAACAACAACAACAACAACAACAACAGCACATTGTCTTTGGAATTGTACGTACGTTTGTCGTCGTATGAAAATCTTAAAATTTTTTATCCACAACAGTCTTTTGTTGTTTTTGTGTTCCTATTTTGTATGGTCGCATACGGTTCCACTCGTTGTAGTAGAAAGCAGCACAGGAATGTCACGAGAAGCCGGAAGCGTACAAAAGGATATTGCGTTTCTATTGTTTGTTTATTATGAGAAATGTTTTCCGCTTAAGTGCAATTGTACGAAGCTTCAAGCTGTAATTAAGGGAAAAATAATAATTGAAATTCCCGTGAATGAAACAGTTTTTTCAGATGATTTCATCTTAAGGTCTTTTTGGGCTTCAATCGTGTCGAGAAATAAAAATGTGCTTGGCAAGGAAGTAACAAGAAAATTTTTGATGAAAAATTGCGAAAATTTTTCTTTGTGTTTAGCAAAAAACCAAATTCTCGCAGGAAAAGCGAAAATGTTCATATTTTCATATACACAATAAAGAAAGTAGCTTAAATGAAATATCTGAAGTATTCAATCTGGATTAAAGAAAAAATTACACCATTTTAGAGCAGAAGAAAGACATAACAGCTTCTAATTAAAACATTTGGTGTCTTAAAATACAAAATTTAGATGAAAAATTGCAGTATTAAGAAATCATAATTAAATATATGTCTAATGGTCTATATCCGAAACGAAGATATTCTTCAATGTGTTAGCACATGTAGGTGGAACGTTTAAGGAAGCATAAAAAAACAAGACAACATTATTGTGTATTTCAGGCTAGTGAATGTATATCCAGTCACAGACCTTTCAGTAGGCCTGAGGTTATTCACGCAATTAAAAGTATTTAAAAGAGAAACCCTTTTTAAATTAATAATAAAGAAAAATAAAGAATTATTAAAATGCGATCCAGATCATAAATATCCATACATTTTATGGTAGGTCTTAGGTTTTCGAGGCCATAAAAATATTTAAATACAATGAAAACATCAAATATCGAAATATTAGAATACAATCTAGGCATGCAAAAATTTTGAGAAGTGAAATCTGGTACGACATTATTTTACTGAGTGCAATAATTTTAGAAGTTTCACATTACTCTCCATACGAAGTAATATATCGCAATTTATGTGATTATCTTGAATAGTGATAGTTGAACTAGCCTGGACTAATGACGGTTTAGGAAACTACATCCGAATTGTGTTATCGACATTAAGAACACATATATTTTTCAAATAGACACCTTTTTTTTAGGAAGTATTACTCTAAAGAGGGTTGGTTTGCCTTTGATACACTGAATATTTAAATGCCTACTTAATTAATAGTGTGATAGGATAAGTGAACATTTTGTTGAGAAACATTAGTCCCAAATATACTGCCTACAAGAGTAGGGAAAATTCAAATTTAGAATACTAAACATTAGTGAACAAGAGTGTTTTTCTCTACTGTATGATTGATACTAGTCTTTGATGAATTCCTAGAAACGACTTTCATAGAACACAATGCTCATCTTTTAGAAAATCTCGATTACGCCTACAAATCACAGAATATGTAATTCGCTAAAGATTTTTAAATTATGTAAACAACTACAATCGAAACGCTTGTGACGTTAGTTTGGACAAACAAAGACGGCAGTCATATATTCCATCAAGTTAAAAATGAAAATAACGTTGTAGAGATACTGGGTCACATAATGAACAAATATGTGCATATATAATATAAATATATGTTATGTACTGTATAAGGAAAAATATACGTTCGGTCAACTTAATAACATTTGAAGATATAGTGATACTTAAATATTTGCATGTAAGACGGTTGGGTTTGAAAGTACTCTAAACTGTTAGTCTTATATCTAAGGTTTTATCTTTGAGTACTTTCAGCAAACTCCAAAAATTGTTGACCCAAAAAGAATCACCATCGTTAAATTTTAGAAATAGGAAGCTTATTAAATGAAAAATTTCAAATACAAAGGACTATAATGGTAATAGCTGGAACTCATGTCGCAAAAATAAATTGAAAAATTGCGAAGCAAGGCTTTGAATGGAGTTCATAGAGCAGTCATTGAATTTAAATTAGCTCTACTAAATATCCAAATGTGTTTTAGTCCACTAGATGGAGTCATATGTGTACACCAGCGCCAGGTTCTATACTCTGCCATGCCCTGTTTCTTATGAAGACTATAAATTTACTATTTTTGAAAACATCTTTTAAATTTTGAAAACTTTTCTTAATTCATACTTCCTTTTTGCGAAGATATCCTCTAAAAATGTTTTCTACCCATTGTTAAACTATTTTATTTTTACACTAAATTGCATTGCTTAAATAGAAAATATATCGGCGAATTCAGAAACCCTATGTATATATATATTTAATCACGCAAAACTATACTATCTATTCAATTTTGAAAAATATTGTACGTATTTTAAAACTTTATTGTGATTCACAGCATAGAGCTTTTTAAATGAAATTTATTTTTATAGATAATAAAAGACTTAGATTCTGCAGTTTTGAACTAGGCCAACATATGTCTTCCACCAAACAAAAATAAGTAATGATAGAAGCAAAATAAATGGTATTTGGTTGTCTTGCCCATCGGAAGGCAGGAAAGCGTTTGAATCCGCACTTCACATTTCCGCAGCTTATGAAAACACAAACAAAGCTGCAAAAATTGTTTCGGTGGCTTAAGTAAACAAAAGCTGTGAAAAGTTGTTGAACGGCAACATAATCAGAAGCGTTATGAGCAACGTCAGTCAACATTTGAATCGCAAGCGACAGGCAGCTTCATAATCAGAAACGAAGATGAGTGGCTATGAAAGTGATGGACTGAATGGATAGGCAGCAGGAACTCAAGCCGAAATATTTTACGAGTTGCTTAAACAAAACTCCTCTAACTCCTCAAAGTGCAGTTCGTAGATGCGAAAACACATTCGAAGGCAATGTAAACAAGTCACACGCACCTATTCACAGGCTACAGGACTGCCTATGCTGGCGAATGTGTGTAGGGCAATGGCTCATGTTTATTTTCTTAGATTAAGGATTGCAGCAGCGAACAAACAATAACGTTCATTGGATCATTGGTTAGTTGGGGACTGGTTGCTGGTTTGCTGCTTCTCGGGTCTCATTTGTCAATATCAGGATACAAATTCAATAAAAATGCTTTTCTGTGCAGGTTTACGAGATGAAATGAAATTAATGAATTTTATGATGGCAAATAAAATGAATGAAAAATTCCTTGCCACAAGTTTTTACAGCTTCAGTGGCTTTTGTTTAATATTTGATTTATAGCAAAACAATAGAAGGTACGATTGGGTGAAAAGACGTGGACAAAAGAAATTAATTACTGAAAATATGATTAATTCATACCATTTAATAATTAAAAATGCTTCAACTATTATATTATTAATCAATTTTGGTTGTGTGCTATGCTTTGCAATTCCTTAGAGCACATGATGAGAATAGAGTCACGTTGGAAGAATAATTATGTTAGAATACTAGAATCACAGAATCAATTAAATTACAGAACTATTTCTCAAAATTTGTTGGAGATTACTACTGCATGTGTAGCGATGAGAATAAGATTCATCGTACATATATCCTTAAAGAACCATGTACCGAATACGGTGCGGAATATGATATACACCTCTCCAAAAACAAGATGGTGTCTTGTACTTCAAAGTAAGCTATTATTAATACATGCAACATATGTATAGATTAGTGGAAGAAATACTAATTAAAAATATAACTATGATAGGGTTAAAATCCATTAACCATCCTAGTCACTTGGTCCTTAATTCTATTTGAATTTGAATAAGTAGCTCTAATTGGTTCTGAATATATGCTTCATTATATATGCATCATTGGTTCTGAATATATGCTTAAACTAAGTATCTCATTTAACAAAAGTATTGATATTTTTAAAATTATTTTAGTCTTTATAATGTTGCTATAATCTTACTAGGTATTGCTTTGTATGTATAACCATTAGATATGTGATATGTGAAATAGCTTCGTTCTTACGTGGCCTATCCAAATAACTAACATTGAAAGAATCCAATCTATAGTGTAGAGTGACAAAAATATATAAATGACCGAATTAATTTCTTTTAAATATTCTATTCCAAATTGCTAAGGCCATTTCGAAAATTCAAAAATATTTTATCTACTATATGAAGATGAAAAAAAACTGGGTAAAATAATTTAATGTGTTATATGCGCATTTCCATTAAACGATGGCATACACGAGTGGTAAGTCGTAACGGCTATGAAAATTAGTTCCCATTCATGTAGCCCACCATGGATGGAGTGAATGGATCTTTATGCCAACATAATATAAGGCCACTGTCAATTTAAACCACGTCCAAGGCATGCACATAACACAAATTGCTATTAAAAGTTTTAAATGCTCCAGGCTCCAAGTTCCATTGTTGTGTATTGTACAGTCAATGGTGCCTGTGCTGCTGGTGCGGCATTGGTTTATTGGTATATTGATGCAAAATGGCAGCCGAGTTGCATTGGCATGCGTGTGCACATTGCCTCTGCCATGTCCAGGAAATTACGTTAAAAAGGACGTGTATGTTGTGTGCAATTGTGCGCCTCGTCCTGTATTCCTTTTTGTTTTTTAATTTGGCATTGTTTGTCAATGTCCGTGCAGTTCGATCGTTATAGCTTTTGAGCGATAATTGTTCGTATTTTTCACTTTTTCTGGATATGTTATCGGGAATTTTATTGTTCTTTCACGCACATAATCGGAAGCACTTTTTATGCTGTTATTAAGGACATTTAAAGAGAAGTGTTTTTTGTTTGTTATGTTTAAAGGAAAATTAAATGGGAAATGGCTATACGAATTACGGAAACAAAGAAAGCATAATTCATTTTCAAAGAAAAGTTTCGGTGTATCACTTATAGTTAATATGAAAACAGTCTTAGTCTTAATGTGTGACTAAAGCAAAATTTATATTAAATCGTCAATTTATTATTTTACACGCGTGCACTACACGTAATTGTAGAATCCGGTAAAAAACGCAATAAAAAACTTTTTAATAAGTTAAAAAAGTTTTAAAATGCATCAATAAAGGTTAAATTTGAAATTCAGTTAACTGAACACGTAAAAGTAAAAAGTTTCAGGGCTCTTCAAATACATGCAGAAAAAACCAACTTCCGCATTTGCATATATTTTATTATTTTAATATTTTGTTGTTTTATTTTGTACTACGCGAAGAGAACTGATTTAATGTATTTTCTGTTTTTTTTTTCTTTTTGTTTTGAATTAACTTTAACAACTCTTACCTGATGGCAATACTTTTGGACTTCAAATTATTCCAACGTTGATTCATTTCATCTAACCGCCGTTGTAACATAACCGCATCCTCTTGTGAGGTGAGTGAACCCAAAAGTTTGCGGCCGGTGCCATCGAGCCGATCATAAACCACACGATGTGTTTCAATTTCCGATTGTAAGTCCTGTAAAAAATCAGAAAAAATATAAGCCATGAGTGAGCGCATAAAAAGTGGTATAGAATTACTGGGATTTATTCAAAACTCCTGTAAACAAGGATAACAGCTCAGCTGTGCTTTTTTGTTAACAAAAAATTTTTCAACTCTACATAAAATTGTCAACACGCGTACTAAATGTAGGCAAGCGAAGGGGGCACATCAAATGGAAAGCCCTTAAAAGTATGCAAATACATTTTTACGCTGTGATGCGTATAAGACAATTTTATTGTAAGAAAAAATTGAAATTATATATTCCCATATATGCTGCTAGGCGCTCTCAAAAGAATTTAGTCCACAGTTCTTAAGTAAGGAAATCATACAATAAAAATGGCATTGCATACAAAGTGGCTAATATCTTTCAATTTTACTGCAACATATGACATGGATTTTTCAACACTGCTTAAGTTTACAAAAGTCAAACTGCCAGCTAACAGCATCAATAAACTGACATTATTAAATAGAAATGAATATTCAAGATGCTTGTTAATTGTATACAAAAAAATGTGAAATAAACGTTAAATAATATTTCTGTAGAAAATCTGCAAATTAATTTCAAACTTTTTTACTTTCCATATACCATATTTTCAATTATTAAGAATTTGGTGATTTAGTGTAGTCATTGGCAATTAATTGTGTACCTCAATATTTTAGTGTCAGATTTTAATATGCTTTTTTGGACGCTTTACAAATGGTTTGTCTCTGGGCAAATTTCGGTATGCCGTGACACCACCTTTTGCCTAAAGAGTCCTATTTTAACATTACATTCATAATATTCGAAATCTCCGAATTTACTATTCATACCAACTCTTCATTTGATATAGTCCACTGCTGCAATATTTTGTAAACATATTACGTGGGCAGCGGTTGTTATTTAAGTGGACTAACTAGATTTCCAAGCCATAAACTAGTATTTGTTCTACACAGACATTATCAATATGTATTTTTGTTTTAAGCAAACGGATATGGCGGATGCTTTCCAAATATAATAAAATTCTAACGCTCTGAATACATAATTATTATCTTGAGTTTTTCATTGCTCGTGTTTCAGTTTCATCACTGCTTTTGCCTGAACCGATATTAACTTTTACAGTTACTAGATCTTATTCAATCTCTGTGAACAAAATGTTTTATACAGCTTGTACACTAAGTCTTGATAAGTCTTACAATTTTGTGGAAACTACTTACGTGTCGCGATCTAGAATTGCGATCGATCAAAGCTTTCGTAAAGGTGACGGAGACGTATGATTTGATAGTGGTCAACAATAATTTATTTCCTAAAGAAAAGCAATAAAAAATAAAAACAGCAAAACCATTTTTTTGAAAAAGTAAGTTAATAAGTTACTTAGTCTTTCGGTTTATTGAAATTAATGTTGCAGCATTCCACAGCTACGAGTCCATTGCCATCAAGGACAACGTATAAAAATGTGCACAACGTTGACTTCAATTATAATTCAAATTGCAAACAATATCTGACAGCAGTGCAAATATTTTTGCACCCATATCCATAGCCACATACATCCACATAGAACCAACAATGGTGTATTTGTTTCGTCCCGCCAGCTCACATAGAATAGTCAACATTTTGAACTATTCTAGCTGCGGTAATGGAGGACACATCGCCACAAAAAACGCAGAAAGGCTTTGTCCCGATCACAGAACACCTTTGTTGGGGTTTGTTACGACGCGTAAAACTGTCATGTCAGCTTTAATAAGCTGTCATATGTAGGTAAGTCCTCGGACAAAAACTTAAAATATTAACGTAATATCAATAAATGTCCTTTTTGTCAAGTGACACTGTAGCATTTTCTGAGTGACAATGAGAAAGTACAAAAACCGACAAAATTGTTAAATACCAGATGCAATGGCAGGAGTAAATGTGTTTATTTTAATTTACAAAGTTGTTAGGAGCTTTTCATCCTTGCAGTGTAAACAGGCGCAAATAGACACACGAACGACACACGAACAGACAAACAGGATATACCGACAGGCATTGGTATTAGCGGGCTTAGGTTTTCTAGTGTGCATATGATTCAGTCAAAAAATCGCAGCAAATATTCTGAACGTTTTATTTGGTTTCTTTTTTGGGGGCGTTTGCAAAATATTTTAAACAAAGTTAATAAACCCAGACCAGGTGTGCCACTCAAGCAGCAGGATTAAGGGTCTCAAAAATTCACAATAAATAAGCCTGCCAGAACTTTAAGCATTTTAGAAATTTTTCCAAGTGCTTCGTAAACAAGCAGTGGAGCGTTTCTGAAATTATAAAATTTTATTTGCAGACAAAAGTGCTGGCAAACAGCAATAACTGCGAAGTCATCGATGTGTGGGCAAATGCTTAGCAAATAAAAGTAAATTTTTAAATTGTTAAATTGTTTTATAATTTTTTATTCCTTCTTAAAACTTCACAATCAAGGTAGATTTGGCATTAGTCTATGTTATCCAGTTTTCACTTTAATTTCGCTATAAATGTGTAATGTTGCAGGCAGGCAGTGTAGCAGTTATGTACATATGCCGTATTCCGGAGTATTTTGCTTCTTGCAACATTTTTACACAACACGAGGCTGTTCGTGTTGTTTATTTAAATATTTGTCCCTTACGACACACAAATATTGAATATGTTTTTGAAGTGTGCGGTGGGAATTTCAAATATTTATCAACAAAAACGGCAAATGTTAATTTCAAAATACTAGGCGGTTATGTTGCCATGGGCTAGGAAAACAGGCTTAAAGGCTAATAGAGTCTTTATTGATATTCCCAGAGCTTGTACCGAAATGTTGTAGTAATTTTTCAACAAGTTTGTTGTGGTTGTCATAACTATTTAAATCCTTTGAGAAATATCAATTTTAGTTAATAAAAATAAATTAAAATGTTTTGCATATTTTAGGGATATTAAGCGCTGTGTAGAATTTACTAAAATTTCCAAAAGTGGAAAATAATTTTAACTTCGCTTTTATATGTTAAAAGCGTAAATTATAACGACAAAATATTATTTACGCTTTATTTATTATTATAAACTTCTTCTGTTCTCTTTAAGAAAATTTGGTAATGAAAATATTAACAATAATACAAATATAAAATTAATAAAATGAAGTTTTCTCCAAAAGAGAAATTAAAACTGTAAAAGGTTTGTGGTCATGACCAGAAAGACCGCAAAACTGCCTTGAGAATTCGTCATATGACTGTTTGTCCATTTCGTGTAGAGAGCTGAGATGTTAGAAAAATGATGTTAGAAAAAATTGGAAACATGAACAAATAATTCAAATCCAATCACAAATTTTGAATATTGTGAAGACGTACAAATCTGTTGATATGATTGTGCTTGGTCAATATGTTGATTTAAATTCAAAAATTTAAGGACAAAGTATAAAGAAAAATTTGTCTATGTTCACACATATTAAGCCTTTTCTTTTGTAAGCATATTGCAAAAAAAACAACCGCTTATTTTAAAAATAACATATGAAACAACAACATTGCTGGCCTTTTTAATCCAATTTTTTTGAAACCGCTTAATTAATAAGCAGTTAACACTGCACGGTTGCGATCTTAATTTTTTGTTATATTAACTTATATTTACTCATAATCCAATATTAACATATTTATTACTCCTAAATTTAATGAAAAATTTTTTTTTGTGCTTTGCAAATGTGTATATTTGTATATTTTCATATATAAGCCTATAAGATATCAAGATAAAAATGTCTAGTTTTTCCAGAGTTGCCATCGTAGTGATTATCGTGTGATTGTTTTTTTTTTGCGACATGTTTACAAAAGACAAGGTCTTTTGTCACGAATATTATTTTTTTTAACAGTAAATTAAAAAAAGGTTGAGTAAAGTATTAAAAGTATTACTTCATTTCTTATAATAAAAAAACGAAAGCTTTATTAAAATAAAAACACCTGCAAATTCATTAATATAGTCATAGTTACAATCTCATTTTCGATACTTATTTTGTATCTATTCACTTTTATCTATTCTTTGAGTTTATTTATCAGAAGTTAAGAGAACTCAGTCTACAAATCACCAGTCAGGTCAATTGCCTTAAAAATTAAGGGGCTAGTTTTACATATAAACTATTTTAGGGCCGATATTCATACAAATAAGCCGGCAGACAGTCAACAGACTAGTTAATCAACAGAAAAACGAATGTCTTAATTTAACTGAATCCTGTAATTCTAATGTAATTTGATAAATTTTATATGCCTTTCTCTAACCATACGGGAAAGGGTATTATGAAACTAAAACCAAAACAGTTTTCTTGGACAACATTGCGCAATGACGTTAACCTTTCGCACCGCTTCACTTTATGTTGCTTCGCTATTTATTTTTTTTTCAGTGTTCAGAGGACCCTGACAAGTACTGATAATACAATGAATGTAAGCAGTAGAGCAGTTGTCTAGATTCAGATTCAAAAAGACACATCAACATCAGAACATCGAAAATGAAATCAACAACTACAACAATAAGAAGCAATTCACACCTACACTGACGTGTCACCAACACCATCAACACACAAAACGGGAGCAGAAGAGCATATGTATGAGTAGAGGCTTGCAGGTTATTTGCGCATTGCCGTACTGCCGCACAATGCAAGTCACCCATTAAAGTGCGTTGTCCCTGCAGTAAAAGATTTCAGCTTTGTTTATGATTTTTTTCTGTTTTTCTGTCTTTGTTATAATTTGCATGCACCTCAACCTCAAACATGCGGACTCTGTACGAGGGTAACTGGGAAGCCATAACCTAAGCATTTCTATTGTTTTACACGTCTGTGATTGTCGCAAGGTGTTTGCACTGTTTGATTTAAGAGAGTTGCCATTTATCCATATGTACTACGAGTACAACTAAAAGTACATATCTACTGCTGTCATTTTAGGTTAGACCCAAGCGCTACACTTTTTGTAGGCGTGTAAAGAAAATAACTATGGTTAGATTTACAAATACAATTCTTTGATGGCATTAGATTATTATTGTAAACGTTTCCCCAAACACGCATCTCAACCGGCCACGTATACATTTTAGACAAAATTTAAAACCTTTATCAGGAAAATATGTTCTGGGGAAAGTTCATGAAATCAGCAATAATCAGATACAAAATTTCCATTTAACCGTTTGCTAAATTGATAGGACTTTTGCATATCCTTGTGCATGTAACATACACTACACTGAGCACTGCTTTGCAAGTATGCCAGCACAAGGTTTTGTTTTTTATTTCTCGGTTTCAATTGCATTTTCAGATTGTCATTGCATTTTTCACTGAGGTGCGTTCAAGAAGTTGTTGCTGTAATGATGAAGTGCGTGCACGTTTTATTTCCGGTTTTAACGCTTCATACGCTTGAAGCCAATAACCCAATTTTTTGAAGTGGCATTTCAGGTATTTTAAACAAGTCTTCATAATTTCATATAGATGATATTTGTGTTGCATTGAGCTTAGCTTTAAAGTATTAGAATAATCTAACATATATTGTTTTGTTCGAAGGCACTGCAATAATTTTATTGATAGTGTGCTTTGTGAGATCCAGTTAATAGCGTTAACAACAAAAAGTATGGGTTTTCGAATTAAGACTAACTACAAACGTGATTTCATTGATTCATAACGTAATGACATATTCAAATATTTATGACAAATCAAAAAACGGCATTTACTTTACTTAATCCTTGGCGGTGGTATATCATATTCTCATAAATCTGCTAGTTAATACCCTCCAACAAACAAACTTATAAGCGAATATGCCAAAAAAATTGAAAAATAAATAAGGACGCAACACCATACAGACATAAACGTGAAGTGCAAAGTAAACAAAAATTTTTAAAAATAGATATTTTTAGAGAGGCCTTAATTAGGTACATGTGTTGATAAGATACCATATATACTTCAATGATATACTCTCAGTTTTAAATGAATGAATACAAGAGGAGTTATTTCATCTGAAGTGATATGATAAGAAGAAATGATAAGAAGAAAAATAGAGAAAAGTCGCAGAGTGGCATACGTGAGGAATGGAGTGGTTGCTGCACTGTAATGATGTTATGGGTTGTCACGAATTGTTAGATGAGCCACAAAATTTCGGAACAAATTTTATTACCACTCGTTTCTATCCAATATTTTTCATAAAATTGTTTCGCATGAGACGTATGTCATTTCTATTCCTTTAGTAATCTCCTTAACAGTAATTATTTTTTTAACCAATCAATTTTTCCATTTCATCATTGTTAGACTTGCAAACTGAGAGCCATTTTTATGTCCCATTATCTTTAATCGGCTCGATTAAAAGATCGCTTTCGCTAAATTCAAGTTGACAGATAGACTAACGAAATATGGCAGTGATCCAAAGTTTGGAACTTACAAACTAAGCAATCCGAACTGATTGCTTTTGTTTATTCATGAGATGCGGGATGTGGATATAAGAACTTAGGCTTCTGCTCGCAAATACTTTTGTCAGCTTATTTTCCATTACTTAGTGTGAAGGGTACTTAAAAGTCCGCAATGCTGAAGCCGATTTAATATAATTAAATAAATTTTTTAAATTTGTTTATTCATACTACAGAATGTTCATTGTTAACAACTTTGTGATTGTTTTCGATTTGGTAAAGAAAAATATATTTTTTCACGCCCGGAGTAATTATTCCGCATAAATAGCGTAAAATATATGCTTTATTCAACCTAATATAAATTGATTTTACACATCATTAGACAACAATGGATATTCGCAAATAAATTAATAAACGTTTTTTCCTTCTGTGCGCTGTGCGCTGAGCCTATTCGCTTGCCGTTTCCCGGAAAGGATGTTGGGATGCTGAGGTTTTGATGCAAAAAATGTAACAGACAATCAATCTTTTTTGTTCGCCTCTGAAAGGAATATATTTGTTAAACGTTATGTTAATATTTGAGTGAAAAAATGTAGCAACTGTGAATGTTAAGCAAATGTTGATATAGTGAATAAAATTTGTTTTAATTCTAAAAAAAAAAAATTGATTTTATTAAAAATATATATGGAAGCATGTACGATTAAACAACAATTACTTGTGAATAGTTGTTCATTTCTTTCAGTGAGTAGAAGTTATCATATGTTATCGATTAATGATAACGCTAAACTTATTTTTATATTTACATTTGTTTAATAACCTAAATTGAATATTTAACTAGATTTGGCACAAACTTGACAGGTTCTTAACTTAGAATTGGGCCAAAACCAAGGGTATTAGTGCTGGTTTATAATTTGGTAACAATAACCAACCGTTTATAGTGAGCGGAATTAAGTATAGTATAATGGATTATATGTCACCTTATTAAGAAAAATTATATGTGGATCAGTTTCCGTTTCTTCACACCTTTAATAAGAAAATACTGAAGTAAAAAACAATTATGTA
This sequence comes from Teleopsis dalmanni, assembly GCF_002237135.1. Lineage (NCBI taxonomy): Eukaryota > Metazoa > Arthropoda > Insecta > Diptera > Diopsidae > Teleopsis > Teleopsis dalmanni. Next base: position 111,733,544 of record NC_051847.1, on the reverse strand, counting down.
TAAAAGCGTAATTATTATATGATTAAACAAAATAAATTAAAACAATATTTTATTTATTGCATAATCTTTTAATATAAAAGAAATTTGAAAGAAAAAGCAGCAGCTGTCGGTAAAAGTTGACCGAAAAGACCTTAACTTGTCTTAAATTTCAAAAGTTTTGTTTCAAAAAAAAAAAAAACAAATTCAGATATTTCAAATATTTTTCATTTAATTTATTAAAAATGTGAAATTTATAGTAATATTATTACTTTATATATATTAGTACTATATAGTACTTTATTCATAGTACTTTATGAATAACGCAAATGTCTTCTTAAAAGCCATTAGACAACTAAAGTCAATAGTTTGTTTCCTTGACCTCCTGACATTTGTCAGGCAACGACTACTGCAAAAATGTAAATAGGATATAAAACGTAGCTTGATATGTAGGCATAACCGCACTAAATAAATTTAAAAATGTATTTGAAATATTTTTTATATGAATTAAAAATATTTTAATAGTTAAGTTTCGGAAGCTACTTTTCTTAAAATATACCCACTATAATTGTTGTCGTATACTAACTAAAGATGCTCAGTGGGCAGACCAAATGACGTAAAAATTCATTATAAAGAATGCAAAACATATCATCTTGCAGGAGAATTTGTATAAGAATAATCTGTAAGTAAATTGGGTTCAAGAACATTTCATATATATTATGATATATATTAGTCTTAGAATAATAGTTTCCGTGCTATAATGGTAGAAATCTAGCTTCAGAAAACTTAGGACAAAAAAGCATACTACTAATTTTGAATAGTTCAGCAGATATTAAACAAACTCTTCATTGATTTGAAACCTACAAGGAAGTAAGTAATTTTTTACTGGATACCTTCGGTCAATTGTTTTGAAGAGAACAAAGGCAGCTACCTCAAGTCAAGCATATGGGCCATGGTCACACATCAATTTAAAAACGGTTCATACTTTTCTAGATATAACTGAAGTGAAAGAAATTTTCAGTGATTATAGGTAAGGCAAAATACACTAGTCGAACAATAGACGAATAGTCATGGATAACCGATGTTCAAGCCCATATAAATATACTTTCAATACTTTCAAGCAATATTTTTTCACATTACAGTATAATTAACTGTATAAGTACACAGTAGTATACAAGTATACAACTATGTTAGTATATAAACGTGTAAGACTTAGAACTTGAAAACTGTGATTATTGTAACGAACCAAATTTGTAAAAAATTGTTTGTTGTTCGAATTTCATGTTTATTGTTAATTTTTTCTAATTTGATGATGTTGATCCTTTTTTTTCCGAGTCAACGCAACTGGGCACTTTTAATCTTTGATAGCTGAGGGTACTACATGGTCCCACCCATCTCATTGACTAATTTTTGTATTGCTTATAGGCTTCATGATTATTCATTGATTGATCTAAGATCTGCGTACCTCCCCGTGCGGAGAGTGATTACTCAAAGATTAGATAGTGGTAAGTAGGATAGCATGTCAATTTTCGCATATAATTTCAGGGCTCTATCCCTTATGTATTTTTTTCTAATTTGAAATAACAACCAAAGCATTTGTTGTAGATTCCAACTGGACCACACTTAATAATATTTTTTAAAAAAATTTATGCAGCTTTGCTCAGTTTGACATAACAGGACTAACTAAAAAAATTGCGGTTTTCTTTGTCGATTTACAAAAATTTTTTTAAAACTAAACTCAATCGGTCTCTACACATCTTATCTGATCTATTTCTGTTATTTAATCTTATAAAAAAACTCCGCCAGCTTTAAAAATAAGTGATTCCAGTTAGAATTAGTTTCGGGGTGCTTCGTCGAATTAAAGCAGTATCTGCATTAAAACATGACACAATTTGTTTTTATTATATCCATATATGCTGTTTTGCAGTGATACTTAAACTTCTATTGATAGAGTTACCATTTTAGTTTTATGGTGATTTTATACAATTATAAAATTACTTAATTCGAGAATATTTTTATGTATAAAAGTTAGGTACCAACTGAAAGTAGCAGTTATATTAAACTAATTATATATAGCAGAAGTCTTCAGGTTTTTTAAAATGTATGCTATATTATTTTGAAAATCAGTGATAATACTTATTATAAATTTGTTTGATTGTCGATTTAGAAAATTTCAAAATTTGAAGGAAATTAAGTGAAACTTCACTTTTAAAAATATTGGGAAAAAAGAAAGAAATGCAGTATGAAAATAATAAAATATTATTAATTTTAACCGAAATTAGTCTATATTATTAAAATATTCAAAATTAAAAAAGTAGATATGATTTGGCTAAAAGCAAAATGAAAGATACTTTTTTATATTCATAAGCTAGAAACAAAAAAAAATCTTAATACACAACGTCACCCTAAATCAAAAAGTTAAAATTAGAAGAATATACTCTCCTAATATTATTAAACCTTTATCAATAATACAAAAGGTCACAAATGTGCTAACTTGCTGCCAAATAAGTGCCATTCTCAACACCCACTTATTGGCAGATATTCAAAAATTATTCACACCATTTTTATCTCGGCAACTGGCAGTACGCGAAGGGCGTGTTTTAAAATGGCACAGCGGGGCGGCACACATCCGTATAAATTCTATATATTCATTCTACCGTACGTTACAGTCCTTGCCTGTTGTATTGTTGTATTATTGTAGACAAAAAAAAAAATCGAAACACTTTATTTGCTTAAAGGCTGTCTGCCTAGCAATCAAAGATAACATACGAGTATCTGTATCTGTAACCAATTCATTGTATTTCAATGCGTTTGCTAAAATAAATGTTTTTTATATGAATTCAAATTTTTTTTGGGGATAAATTCTTCTTCTTCTACAATTTTGTGTACATAAAAATTTGTGAAAGTAACGCGTTTGCTGATGTGTTCATAACGTTTTAAAACGCTCTGAAGTGCTTCCTTCGAATTGAATTTGTTTTGATTCATGACGTATGAGTATCTTTATTTATTCTGCATGTCATGCCGCAATCAAGAGAACAATATGTTTACGTTTTCTGCGAAATGGGCCATGGGAAATGTAAGCCTGCTTTAGGTATGCGTATTTTTATTTTTTTTTAAAATATTACTGCTTATAAATATAATCGAATCACAATATTATATATTAAAATAATGCTGCCAAATAATGCGAAATTCTACACTCCTTTCTACATTATGAAATATTTTTTTTTCGTTAAATTGATCAATATTATAACATTGTTATATAAATAGGAAAATGTATGTTTTCATTTTCTCGCTTATGTAAACGCTAACAGCTATTCGGGCCAACACATCAATTTCATATTCTTTCTATTTTTTTAACACTAATACCACAGAATATGATGGTTTAGTTAAAATCATTCATCATTTCCACTTACAACCTGCATTATGAAATACGTATTCGTATACAAAAATATGGTTTAGTTGGTTTGAGTGGCGCTAGAACTTCTGTTCAAGTAGTACATATGCATCATTTTGTTTCCAACATGAGGTCATAAAAACAGAGGTACATACTATTTGAGAAATAGAATCATGAATCCTCTTCTATTTCAAGCTAAAAGTGATTTCTAATTCGCTGACATTTTCGATTTCTTTTGTATCTTTTAAGCAAGACATCATAATCTTATTTAAAACATTTTTTTTTTGTCAAAAAATGAAAAGAATTACAAAAGAATGTAATTTTTTCGAAAGTTTTGTACGAACTTCTTTTAATATAAGGTTGTTATATGACTAAGTTACTAACCTTTACATATATACATTCATCGGTATATGTATTGAACTATAGTATCCACACAATTCTTTTAATTGTCAGTGATAAATAGGTATACTTGCTCACATATTCGTTATTAAATTCTCAAATGTCTATACATACATAAAATTGAAACTATGTTATATGTAATTGCGACAGAGAAAACGTAAGTTCAGCTCAATAAATGAATTTTAAGTGACCAATTTTACTGGATGCATAATTCACCATGGAACCCTTTTATTGGCTCATCATTAAAAGTAGACCACCTAGTCGCTTTGTTCATCAAACTAATTGCGTTCACGCTTTACTAATTCAATTAATTAGAAATTGTTTATTTCCTAATAAAAATCAAATGGCCAATAATAAACAACGCCGAACTCACCGCCAGTTCGGGTTCTTGCCTTAACTTAATAACTTTTTTTAGGCTTAATTAAAACGTAGTAACAGGAAATAAACGCAATTAATGGCGGCGTTAAATAAACAAATACATAAATACATATAAGGACTACAAATGAGCACGTACCAGGATGTGAGCATAAACATGTACTGCGCTTATTTCGTGTTCTTTTGTTTTGGGAAAGGACGCTGTAATGATGGAAAAGGCTCCTACATGTAGTCCCCTCACTGGGCGTATGTAATTAAGCAAATTTAAATGTTCGTTTTTTAAACTAACTTTAACATCAGTCTCCTGCATTTATGTGAACCGGGATTTGTACGAGTTGCGGTAGGCGGGAGTGTATTATATGAGTATTACAAAAGCTTACAAGCTTATAGAAACATGTTTCTTTGTTGCTTCAACATTATTAAAAGGCGATTATGTTAATTAAAATGAGTTGCACAACAAAATGACAGCAAGAAAACTGAAGTAAAATAATGAAAAAAATTAATTTTATTAAATTTGCGTGATTAAGAACTTAAATATCTCATATTAGCTCAAAAGCAGTTTAATTTGATTAAAAAGAAAAATGTCATATACGTACGTAAAGTAGCAACAACGCAACATGCTACAGCGTCAAGGCATTGGCCGCAGAGATTGAACGTCGACTCTACAAGCAATATTTTTTCATAAGTTGTCCGTCTCTTATTTTTTAGCGATTTCTCGTTCAGGCAATTAAAACCCTTTTTTCTATGTTTTCCACATAACCCTATTACGTAATTTGAGAAAGCAATCGTTTTACTCTCCACTTATCCCTGACCCGTCACCATCAACATCACCTTTTGCTGCTGTTGTTCGTTGGCGCAAACAGCAGGACATCGTGCGTATTACACAAACAAACGTGCCTGCCAACCAACTGTGCCAAGTTGTACTTTTTACATCCCCACATACTTTAAATGCTGTTGGGATTTGATTCTCTCTCTAGGAGGGCTATTCTTTCAGCCTTTCTCGCAGCAACAGCAACAGCAACAGCAAAAACAACAAAAAACTAACAACACTCACTGTCCGCCATATTTAATCGCCAATTAAGAAAAATTACGTTGCTAGAAACTTGTTTTGTACGTGAGCCTCGTACGAGGGACCCACAATAATTACAGCACAAAGGCGACTTATGTACGTGGAAAATAATAAATTGGCAGTAAGAACTGCAAAAAGGATAGCAAACAAGCTGATTGCAGGAAAATGTGTGTAAAAAATTAATTTAAGTTATAAATTTTAGTACATATGTGACACTGCAAGATAACTGATTTTTTATCTTGCTTAGAAATAATTGCTTTATACAACAATTCTTTTATTTTGTTTTTCCACTCACAGAGTGCAATTTGAAAGAGCCACACAAACCATTTATGATATGTTAGTTTGCAATGTTTCAAGAACGTGAGTTTCCCATATCGCAAATAGTTATATTCAAAATATAAAACCCATACAAACTTTTCTACAGATTTCTACAGAAATGTAAGTTGGAAAGGATATAGAAACGTTTGAAAAACGTTATACATTGTAGTTCAATATTAAGCGAAAGGATTTGGATAAGTAAATATATATTTTCTGATATAATAGTTGTCGTTAATTCGACTCTGATAACGAAATATAAAACGCAAGAATTTTAAACTTTATGTTAAAGAAACCCGTTGTATATATAACACATCAGTCAATAAGACATGTGACTAACTTAGAAAAACAAATTTTTTCTGCCAAAAATCGATTTTACTCATCAATATAATCTCCTTAAAGGGCAATACAATTATTTCAATGTTTCTGTAACTTCTTGATGCCGTGCTGGAAGGGTTTGTCTTTTACCTTAAAATAGGCTTCAGTTGCAGCAATTACTTCTTTATTTGAGTTGAGTTTCTTATCGGCGAGCATTTTTTTGAGATCAGTGAATAGCCAGTAGTCGCTGGGGCCAGATCTAGACTATACGGTGGATGAAGTAGCAATTCGAAGTGTAATTCGTGCAATTTTGCCATCGTTTTTATTGACTTGTGATATTATGCATGGTTAAATGTTCATGCATTTTTAATGTTTTCTGGAGGTACCATCTTAATTGGACGACCAGAACGTTCACAATCGTCGGTGTCTGTACAACCACATTTAAATTCAGCACACCAATAACAAATGGTTCTTTTCGATGGAGCAGAGTCCGGATAACACTTTTGTAGCCATTGCTGAGCTTGTACAGTACTTTTTTTCATCAAGAAGCAATAATAAATTAACACATGAAATTGTTTTGAATCCATTGTTTTGAAAATAAAAGTAATTTCACTTTATTGGCTGTCAATTTTTCCTGACTAATCGAAATGTCCTGAAATTTTACACATAGTTTTTTGAAGTTAGTATTTAGGTTGGTACTTCATAAACGTCATATGGATTTGACAATGGCAGCGCCATCTGTGTGTCAGTCACACGATTTATTGACTAATGTATTACATATGTGTGCGTATATATGTATACACGGAATAAGTATCAAATATGATACTATTTTGGAGATATGTAAAAACTTCTTGCAAATCTTTTTTTTTTATGCCGATCTAACCGTATAAATCTGAAACTTTGTTTTTTATCCAGATAAAACGAATCAGTATATCTGCACTCTTTCTTAACGTTCTCTTTAATATTGAAATGAATAGTGCAGTCTTCATAGTATGATTATACCATTTTGGGTTTTGGATGGTGTTTTTGCTGCATTTTCATACAAACAAATTTAATGATGCGGTTAATTTAGAAGTACACAATCGTCTCTAGATAGATTAAGTTAACTGGATTAAATGCTGTTCTTAAACTGAGTGTGTGGGAAGTTCAAATATTTGCATTTTCTTCTATTTGTTCTGAAACAGCTAGTCAAATGTATTCAGAAGTCTCACCAGGACGTTTGAATTTAATTTAATGGTGGATGTACTAATAAATTCATGAATTTAAGCAGATAAGCATTTAAGAATAACATAGTCACTAATAAAATATATAGATTTGGTTGTTTTGATAGACTGCACTAAATGTATGAGTTAAATTTAATTATTTACTTCCAACAAATGGCTCCAGACTTTAAAAGGTCACAAACACGTTTACATAGGTTGATTGGAGTATATAAATGGGAAGCGTGTCTACATTCTAGCGATTTTACTTATAAACCTGAAAATAATCTAACTAAATACAAATTATTGTGTTGTATTTAGTATTATATTGTTGTATTATACTGTTATGTATTGCTTTTAAGAATATTGTATTCGGTGTAGTTTAAGCAGAAATCATATTATAAGGCAATATTTTGATTGTAGTTTATAAAGGACAACATGTTTGAGTCTCTGATTTTCTTGTATCCTATTTAGATCAGAAAAAAAGATGAGAAAATGAATTGAAAACTTGATCAAATTGAGAGAAGTAAGGTGAACTATTTGTATTGAGAACTATTGACAAAAATGTATTTCTTGTTCAAAATTAATAAATTTTTTTTGACTTGTTGGCTTAGACGTGATAATTAGTGTGAACGACGTCCCGATATAAAACTTTGTACGAATCGAATAAGGATATGCGTATTTCTGTTTATAATAATATGACATAACAAGATATGTTTTTGAATAAAAGTTTAATGATAACAATATGGTATTGTAAAATTTTCGCATATGTTTTTATGAGTCGGGTGAAACTTCCAGAAGGACACGAAATAGTAAGTTGCATATATTTTATTAAATATGTTTTCATAGTAAAACAAATAACTATGACTTTCTTGGAGTCAGTTATAGGAACGACTAATATATATAGATAATAATTAAAGTTAGAAGGAACCATTTTTTGTTGTTACAACTTTTATTGAAAGTGGAATATTTCTAAAACACAGACACGTACTATTTAAATTAAATAAATTATTTTACTTAACTATATTTTTGTTATTTAGGTTGCAATATATTCACCGTAGTGTAAACATATTAAGCCGTAATACATTTTTAATATTTATTCTTAAAAAGTTGTGTTGAAGTCTTAGAGTAAATCTTTAAAGTTTCTCAAGTAAACTTTCTCTTTTAATTTCGATTTCAAAACTTCAAAATATAATCTTCTAGAAGATTAGTGGCATTTACTTGTTTTATATAGGAGTTATTTACCTTTACAGGCTTAACCCTTAAGGTAATTCACTTAACTGCAGTTCAAAATCTAACCACAACTAAATTGATTCCTTATACCGATAAGGAATTACGTCATTTGTTGACCTTTGCAGTTTACCTAAGTTGAAACCAAAGTATTTGACTTTTTCAGAAATTGCTTATCTTTGCTTTTCCTTTTACTTAATATACATAGAACTTGACTCAACTCAACCGAACTCAAAGCAGGTAAGTTGTAGAAGGAATTTCAACAGATTTTACGTTTAACTTTGTAGAGTGAAGGCATGTGTATCCTGCGAAATGATTTACTTGACATACATTAATGCTGTGTGTATCTGCATGTGTGAGTTAAGGTAGGAAAGAAATAAAGAAATTTTAAAAAATTCCAAAATAATGTGTGTACAGTACAGAGAAGGGAAGAAAAAAAATTAAATTTTTAGAAAAAGCACAAAAACCTCAACCAAAAAGGGTACTAACTTCCGATAATGTATCCTTTTCGTTGGCAACGTGAAAAGCAAAAAAAAATTGCTTAACGCTAAAATACTTAACGGTCTCGTAAATGTTAAGCCAAAATTCAGTTTCAAGTACTTTATGTCAAGCACACACACACACACACACACACACGCACACACTTATGCAAAGAAATGTTTGGTATCTGAACGTTAGACAGTATCTGTGTACGTATGTGAGCTTACCTAATGTGACGTTCGGCGTACGTTGAACAACTTCCACTTCATCGCCACGATTTCACAGATAATCCACAAGGAGAATCTCTGAAGGCAGCAGCACAAACAAATATTATGTGCGATGCAGCTAGGATAATAATGTGCTACACGAATAATAATAATAAGCATGACGACATATGTTTCTGGTGAGATTGTTCTTTATTTCTACGTAGTGACATAAACGTACGTAGTGAGTGTTGTTCCTTCTCTGTTTTTGAAGTGCTATGTAGTACACAATCACAAATAAACTCGCAACTAAAACTCATAAATCGACTAAAGTAAGTAAATAAAAGATTTTATTTGTAAGGATTATTCTTATGACATTTTTGGGTTTGTTTTTGTCTTTATGTCACATATGAATTATGTTCATTTTTATTGGCATTGTTAGACTAATAACCAAGATCAAGTATAATATGAATTTTATTTGTATGACATTTTTTGTAAATGTACTACACTTATATGATATATGATTGCTCTTCAAGCACTTCAGCACATTCAAATATGGATTATAATGGGATGGAGTATTTTGAAATCATCACGCAGATAAAGAGAACCTTATTAAAGACTACAAATTAATATAAATCAAAAAATAAGATATTTAAAATTTTATTTTTCTAAATATACGCAAAAAAATAATATAATGGCAATACATATTTTTTAAGGAGCTTGAAACTTTCTTTTGAATACTCGTTTTATACTAATTTATATTAAAATCTGAATTGCCTCTCCAAAGATCCTTTGCCAACTATTCATGCAATCTTTACTTTTGTTCTTACACAATTTATATGCCATTTATTGACGACATTCGAAATGACATTTATATCCAATTAACGAAGTGGATTACATTATTATTATTTTTTTATACGCTGTATTTGCACTTAAATTTAGCATAAAGTCGATATGCAAAGATATCTATTTTAATATCCTTAAGGATTTAAGTACTTTTAATGTACTTTTTACTTTGTTGTATTGAACGTAATCAATTTAATAATGAAACTTTATAACTCAACAGTTTTATCTGCCTTTCTTCATTTTATCTACTGACACAGAAACATGTTGTGTAATAAAATTGGAGTATCAATTTCGGTAATGTCCAGAGCATAACAGAAATTGAAGATGGACAATGAGCATCGCATCGCATGAGTAACAAAAACTGAAAAATAAAATTTAATTCATTTAATGGTCCATACTTATTTGAAAGACCTTTTGAATATGAACATTTTTATTCTACTTTTATTGCTTATTTTGAATATTAAAATTTTTTTGCGAAAGATTTTCTACTAGAAATTAGCAAGCCTAACGGCACTCTAATAAAATCATTCTTTTTCGTATTCATAGTGTTAATATTATTGTTATTAAACATTAAATCTTCGACTAAATGTATTACCAATTTAATTTGGTGATGATATTAAGATTTCATGTCCAAATGTTTGCTCTTTTAAGAATTAAATATTTTATTTTATGTTTTCAAGAATAATATATATAATCCATATTTATTATTGTTGGAATGTTTGTTTGAGTATCGAATAAATGAAGTAGGCTAGGTTACGTTTAAGGGCAAATCTGCGACAAAATCTATGGAATTCTATGCATTTATCGCATTATCCCAAGGCATTTGTTTCACGATTCACTCCATCAATGCGCATAATTTTGCATTTAGAGTTATCTGTACCATCTTGACCAATTTATATTTTTTTAAAGAAGTTTGTGTTCCTTCGATGCAAGTTTCTGATTGCTTGTCAGGATCTGCAAAAATTGGTTCTCCGAAAATTGCAGCTTTGCGCTTTAGAAAGACAACTGTATAATTAGAAAAGGCTTTAGTGCTATTATTAGTGCTATTATTAATGTAAGTTCATCCTAATTAAGTTCATCAATTTTTTTGTTTTGGTGCAAGTGGTTTTATTTTGCTATGTCATTTGTGAATTTTGCAGGAAAAAAAGAATATATAAACGATTTATAGTTTGCTATATAAATGTCTGTGGACAATAATAATATAAGGTGCGGTCACATATTTCAGCCCCTTGAATAATTATAACTGAGGGATCACAGTTGGGCACGAAAAGCAAAGTATAAACTACAAAAGTATTTCTGCGATAATTTTATTTTTGAACGGCAAGTGAAGAGATCAGAGTTTTTTTAGCAATCTTACAGTAATATAAATAGTAAACCCTAATGCCCTAATTTACTAATTTTAATATAATTAATAATAATATGATTGTAATTAAACTTACATATATATATTATTAAAAATATATGTACTTAAGTTGCTCTAACAAGTTATAATGCTATGTTTAAATTATTGTACTTAGCCATTGTTGTACCTGCCAAAATAAATCGAAGGACTATATACATTATGACTTAACTGAATATTAAACAAAAGTGCAGTCGCTACAGCTTTTTGTGTGAAACATTTCCTGAATATTGTTTGATTCTACATTTAATAGAACTGCTGACATCAGTCTATTTTCGTCCTACTTTTGTAAGTTGGTGATTAAAATGCGTGTGCCCAATTAGAAACTAGTGATTTATTTGAGTTCAGGATCTCTTCAAACTAAAAGCCGATCAGTACTTTGTTGTTTATCTGAATTAGATTGAATTAGATTCGCTTTTATAATAGTGGAACTGTTTTATAAGTCAACTCCTTGCTACTATAATAATCTATCAGTACATTTAGATTGCAAAAATCTGTGGAATTACATCCGCACAAACGACATGCTAAGAGAGCTTAGAATAGACCCGATTAAAAAATACATAAGGGACAGAACCCTGAAGTGATATGCGAAAATTGATAGGTTATCCTACTTACCACTATCTAATCTTAGAGTAATCACTCTCCGCACGGGGAGGTACACAGATTTTAGATCAAACACTGAATAATCATGAAGCAATACATATATTAGTCAATGAGATGGGTGGGACCCTGTAGTACCCCAGCTATCAAAGAGCAAAAGTGCCCAGTTGTGCTGACTCGAAAAAAGGATCAACATATAATCTGTGAAAAATTTAGAACTGATGAATTGTACTATTAGGAATAATCCGTTAAGCGATTTTTAATCATTTTTAATCATGAAAACGAACTGCAAACTTCGTCGTAACATACACATTTGGTTTCGTATTTCGGTTGATTGCAAAAGTTTGTGAACTAAAAAAGACAAATTTAAATTTCGTTAAAACAAATAAACTATTTATTTTTCCGTAATTTCAAGGAAACATGCGTTAATTCTGCCAAAAGCGACAAAAATGTTGTTTCAAAGAAGTTTACGAGCTTATTTTGCAGAGCGAGCATGTAATTAATTTTTTTACCTGTTGTATGTGTGTAAATATAATTTAATAAAACTGTGAGAGCGAAGTACTTCCTGCTATGCCAGCACTTCGTATCCTTTTCTACTTAAGTTTTTATTTTTTTCTGGATTGTTGTATTTTTGTGTTTTTGGTGAGTGATGATACTTTTACGAGTACAAGTTCTGTTTGCATAAACATGGAACGACGTCATCAGTTTGTGCATATACCCTCTCGACTTTATTATCATCAACCTCATTAGCATCGGTCTCAGCTCTTCCTGGCTTTTTGTTTTAACCACACAGTGAAATTCAAGTGTGCCAAGCCACTTAAGGATACAACTTTATCACACTCAAGAAGATTGTGTACCACCAACAACCACAAATGTCTGCTATCTGTGCGCTGACATGCAACACTCCTCTGATTTTTTTAGATGAGATATTTTTTATATGTAATTTAAGTTTGCAAGCAACAACGAAGTATGAAAAGTGGCTCACTTTTTCACTTTTACAAAAAAAAGACGGCAAGGAAAATTGTTTTGTGACACTTTTTCACAAATATAAAAATGAAGAAAAAAAAAAAATTGAGTTAAGTGGTACACTGGCGCCGGTATTGTGGACTATTAGGTTATTAGTTAAACGCACTTTGACGATGACTTCGATATACATTAGGTAAGGGTACTTCCTGAAATCGATAAAAGGACTAACATTTTTTCGAAATTGTTGAACTTCTAAATTTGTTTTCTATATTTTCTTTGATATATCACTGGTACAGACTGAATCTATCTTAAGTTACACCTAAGCAGTACGTCAATTTTAAAAATATCTTTACGAAAAAACCAAATTAAATAAGAAACTTAAGCTTCAATTGGGTGTTACAATATAAATTAAATATTTATCCTAAAAAGTAGCGCCGAAAAACTTTCCTACAGAACTTGGCAACTATAATGTTCTTGTTACACTGAGTACTTAACGACTAAATTTACATTTTATCACTTACTACTAAGAGAGATGAGTATTAACCATAATAAGGTTACCTTATAATATATTTTTAGATTAAGGTGACCATATTACAATACCCCCCCTTTACAATTGTTTCATGTTATCTTTAAATTTACGTGTTCTCAAATTATACTTGTAATTAATTTTTTCTTTCTGATCTACAATATTTTCTTCCACATTTTGACTTACAATATCTTTTGCCTTACTACCAATATTTTCCTCAACTATTGGTTCTTTAAATAATTTAGACCTATTTTCTTCCTCCTGAAAATTGTTCTTACAACCAATCATTTGATTTGCATGTCTTTTCCAGTTTTTTCCATTTTCAGTTTTAACTATATATATCTGTCTTCCTAACTTTTTAGATACATAGCCTTTTGCCCAACTTACTCGGCCTGGTATGGAATAATCTTTTACCATCACGGCCTCATTTTCTTTGAACCTATTGTTCCTCGATCCATAATATTTCTTTTGCTTGTTTTGACTTTCTTCTACTATTTTGTTAACATTTACATTTATTTCAACTTTTCTATGTGGATTAAATAAATCTAGTTTTGTCCGCAACTGCCGACCAAACATTAACGTAGCTGACGCAATACCTGTACTACAGTGTTTAGTATTACGATAATCAAACAAAAATTTATTTAATACTACATTAAAATGTCCTGAATCAACATTAAGTAGACTTCGCTTTAACGCGTTTTTTACGGTTTTAACCGCATTTTCTGCCTGACCATTAGTTGCAGGATACCCTACCGGAGTTGTGAAATGCTTAATACCACAATTCTTTAAATATATTTTAAACTCGTTGGATACAAATGCAGTTCCATTATCAGACACTAATTCATGTGGCAGTCCAAAACGTGCAAAAACATCCTGCAATTTTTCTATTACTGCCTTACTAGTTGTATTTCTACCCATGTCAATACATTCAATCCACTTGGTATGTGCATCAATTATAATTAAACACCATCGCTTAAAACATGGTCCAAAAAAATCAATGTGCACCCTACTCCAAGGTTTGTCTGGCCACTTCCATACTTTTAATTCCTGCTTAGGTGGATCTGCCCTTGTTTTAAGACATGGCTCACAACCTTTAACTGCTATTTCTAAATCATTAGTTTGTTTTGGCCACCAAGAACATTCTCTTGCCCTAGACTTCATTTTCACTATTCCCATGTGTGATGAGTGTAATAATTCCACTACCTTATGTTGTAAGCTTTTAGGAATTACAATTCGATAAGCCCAGAAAACACAATTTTGCTCATAAGATAGTTCATTCTTCTTCCTAAAATATTGTTCCATATCTACATCTGTGCATTTGCTTGGCCAACCCTTAAGGATATACTCTTTAACTTTTTGTAGCACCTTATCTTTTTCAGTCTCTTTTTTTACTAACTCTAAATCTAACTGAATTTTGTTGCTTTCTTTAACATAGTTAAAATACACATCAGACTCTAACCATTTATTTTCACAGTAGATTTTGGACGGAAATCTTGAAAAGTAATCTGCTACATTTTGTGTTGATCTGATATGCTCAACCTGAAAATTGTAACCCGACAATGCTAACGCAATACGTTGTAATCTGTTTGCCGCCATCTGCGGTATACCTTTTTTAGGATTAAAAATATACTGTAAGGGTTTATTATCTGTCACAAGTATAAATTTACGTCCATATAGATATTGGTGAAACTTGGTAACACCAAACAAAATAGCTACTGCCTCCCTATCCAATTGAGAGTACTTTCTTTCTACTGGCTTCAAAATTCTTGAAGCAAATTCGATTGGCTTTTCAACACCGTCTGGCGCTACCTGTGAAAGTACTGCTCCCACGCCAATCGGACTTGCATCTACTGTTAACTTTGTTCCAAACTCCGGATTAAAATGTGTCAGACATTTATCCGCTATTACTAAATTCTTTAATTTATCTATTGCTTTAGAACATTCGTTTGTCCAGACAAACTGACTATCTCCCTTCATTAAGTCATACAATGGAGAAGCTATATTTGCCAGATTTGGTAAAAAGCGTCTATAAAAATTTATCATTCCCAAAAATGCTTGAAGCTCTTTCAGATTTTTTGGATAAGCAATATCTTTGATCATCTTAATTTTTTCAGGGTTAGTATGTAACCCCTCTTTATCGATAATATGACCTAAATATTCCACTTTTTTACAGAAAAAATTACACTTTTCTAGGGATAATGAAAATCCTGCATCTTGTAAAACACTTAACACTTGTTTTACTCGTTTAACGTGTTCAACTCTATTCCCTGCTGTGATCAGTATATCATCAATAAAAACAACTACTCCCTCAATTTTTAGCAACAAATTTTCCATAATTTTTTGGAAAATTGCCGGAGCGGATGCCAACCCGTAGACTAAACGTTTATATTGAAACAACCCTTTAGTTGTTGAAATGGTGGTCAATTTTCTTGAATCTTCATCCAACTCCATCTGTTGATATGCCATGGTAAGATCTAATTTAGTGAATTCATCACCTCCCTGTAACTTTGCAAATAATTCTTCAATACGTGGCAAAGGATATTTGTCCACAATTAGGACTGGATTTACTGTTACTTTGAAGTCTCCACAAATCCTCACCTGACCGTTCTTTTTTAATACAGGTACTATCGGCGTTGCCCATTCACTAAACTCTATCGGTTCTAACACATCCATATTTACTAAATCCTTTATTTGCTTTTCTACTTTATCTTTAATTGCCAATGGCACCGGCCTGGGTTTAAAAAATTTTGGAACCGACCCTGCTTTTACTGACAACTTAACTTGTCCTTTTGTGAAACATCCTAGTTTACTGTCGAATAGCTTTGCAAACTGATTTCTTAATTCTTCACTTAATTTGTCAACAGTAACATAATTTAATTTTTTAAAATCAATTTCAAAAACATTTAAAAAATTTCTGCCTAGCAAGGCTGGACCCTCACCTTGTACTATCAAAAATCTCACTACTCTGCACAATTCTTTGTACGTTACCTGCACGTCCACAACTCCCACAGGGTTTAATTCTACACCATTATAGGTCTTCAAAATTATATTAGTCTTCTTTAGTTGATTCATATTAAAAAATTTTTTAAAATCATTTAATGAAAAAATACTAAACTGCGAACCCGTGTCCAGTTGCATACAAAACTCTCGATTTTCCACATTCACATTTATATAAATTGGATCGTCAATTTGTTTTTCTTTATTCACCAACGGAAAAAAATTTGATTCAAAAAAATTAAAATCTTTTCTATTTAGCAAACACATTTTTTTTAAATGCCCTTTCCTATTGCATTTTTTGCATTTATAATCTTTATATTTACATACACTGCTTTTATGGTTATTATACCCACACACTTCGCACTTTTTTACTTCTTCTTTTTGCATCTGCTGTCTCTCATTATCATGCTGCCATTTCTCACTGCGCTGCTGACCATGTCGTCGCTGCGGCTGCGCTGCACTGTATCGCCCGTTATTTGATGTGTTGTTTCGCATGTAAAATATTTCCTCTTTAACTGCTGCTTCTAACGGCTGTTGGCTATATTCCGCTGCTTTCGCCATTTGTACCGCTTTTTCAAAAGTTAATGTTTCTACTGACTCTAACATTAACTTGTCCTTGACTATACTTCTTTCAAGGCCCATTATAAACTTATCTCTTAACGCCATTTCAAGGTGTTCACCGAAATTGCATTGTGTAGCTAAATTTCGCAGTTTTATTGCCCAATCGTTTACCGATTCTTGTTGCTGTTTACTGGCGCCATAAAATCTGCACCTCTCAGCAAAACCAATTGTCACTGGCTTGAAATGTGCTTCCAATACCTTTACACATTGTTCATAAGTGACTTCTACTGCGTCCACCAATTTTGGACTCAATAGATTCTGTAACAGCATAAAACTCCTCTCCTCCAATGACGTAACCAGCATTGCTTTTTTTTGAATTTCGTTTGTCACTTGGTTGCAGATCAAGAACTGCTGCAACTTCGACTTATAAATACTCCACGAACCATTTTCGTGGTCAAAACTAGGTAATTTACCCAAAATTTGATTTTTTTCCACTGTGGCCATTTTTACTGGATTTTGTTTTTTTTCTCCTCGTCGCCACTATAATGTTCTTGTTACACTGAGTACTTAACGACTAAATTTACATTTTATCACTTACTACTAAGAGAGATGAGTATTAACCATAATAAGGTTACCTTATAATATATTTTTAGATTAAGGTGACCATATTACAGCAACAAAACACTTAAAAGCGCTTAGGTATTACCAAAATGGAAAAAGTTTTATACTCTCTTTGACTTGCAGACGACGTACATTCACTTCGGCTTTGTCGATTTAAAAATCAAAATCCAGCTTAGCAGCGCTTTTGTTTTATTAACATAATTGATTACTTGATTTGTTTAAGCTAAAAGCAAAGTAGGAACAAACGCAGCTGATGTTTCGCGAAGAACGCAAAAAGGCGCTTCAAGAAAAAGAATTTAAATAATAAAAAATTATAATAATAATGATGCAAGGATACAAATAAATATGTGAAATTTGATCAGCGTAATGAGATTTCCTCCTTCATCCTTATTCAAATCATGGTCTTGTTAAGCGGATGAACAAGGCACAGTTACTACGTGCCTCAACACAAAAAATAATTGCAATACACAGCGCCAACGGAGAAAGCGTTGAAAGCTTAGCATACCACGCCCACTAAAAGTATTTTATGCCCGCGTATTATTAAGTGATTTCTTGAGCCAGGAGAGGAAAACGGAAAACATTTTGAACAGGCACAGAGTAATGATTGATGAGCCTTTCATACAAAATTTAAGGAAAAGTGGAGCAATGGGGCTTATCATAATGTGCAATAAAAAATCTTAAACGAACAAAATAAATGAATATTATTATTAAGCAAATGCAAGGATTTCTTTATTGGCATCAATTTGCTAACCAATAATAATTTCTTCTAGTGAATAATCCAAAAAAATCTAAGCGATACTAGCTACTGTTAAATTAACGATCGAAGTGGCAAGCTAGCGTTCTTTCTAATGATTCATCGGAAGAACTTTGTTTTTCTTTTTTTTGTGTTTGATGTGGTCATATTCCAATTACCGTCTTCCAGTCATTAATGGAAATAAGTTTATTATAAAACTTATAAATAATAACGTACAATTTTACTCTTTAACTGATATGCTCCAATTAGAACAAACAGCAGGACATTAGGACTGATAGGTTTCAGTTTGACGGCTACTATTATTGGGGATTTTATAAAACCATTTACCTTAAATTCAAATAGTAGTTATATTTTAATTTGTTGTTGTGAGAATCATTGATCTATTTGTCATTATAGATGCATATTAGTTGTAAACATATGCATGCACTCATAGAAATACGAGTCACTAGTTTAGACAACAGTGCACTTGTTTTATTTTACTGTACAGACCGCAGCAGCGTGACACGGGTGTGGGATCCTCTGGCAAATGATCATTCAAACACTGGTTATCGAATGAACTAAAGTTTAGTTATGTTCACTATTACGGCAACGAAATGATATGTGCACAACAGTGGCGTAATTGGGATTGTACCAAGGAGGGTCTTTACAACTAAATATTTTCTCTGGCAGTGCTCTTGCAATATATTATCTGTACATTATATTGTCAAGAGCGGCTTTGTCCTATAATCTCTGCATTGATGAAACAGGACGTTTAAGATACTAATTTGGTATTAAAATTTCGAATATTATTAGTATTAGAATAACATTGTTAAAAACTATAATTTTCATTCACTGAGAAGTGGATCTTCGACGAAATGTCACGAGTTTTCTAGGCTAAAGCGCAATTGCATTATATTTACATTGAGCATATAGGATTTCTTTTGGAAGGAGTATTAATGTTCTTTACACTGCATTTAAACACTTAACGCTGCTATGATCAGTAATTGGAGCGAAATATAGGAATAATGGGACGCAACTGAAGGAATTTCTGTAATAATCATGCAATAATGCTTGTGAAACACATTTTTAAATAAAAATGAAATATAAAAACTCTGTAATAATAACGTAATATCTACTTCACACTATATATGCATAAAAGGTTTATTATGGTAGGCGTCTTAAGTGTCTATCCACAATCATATTTGCTCTTAGAAATTTAGAAATTAGGAGTGATGCAACCTAATAATGAGAAGCAACTCTTGCCATATGGGAATTTTTGCAATAATTTTAAATTAATACGAGTGAGCACAAAGAAAAAAACTAAAAAAAATTAGAGTAAAAATATAAGAGGCTGCTTCTTATCTTCTTTTGAAGCAATAAGCGAGATATGGAGATAAAGTAAGAGAGTTTGGAAACAACAAACAACTGAGCGACTGCTACGGCTTGGGAAGACTCAGTATTTGAAGAACATTAAGCGCAGTGAAGACTATTATTTTTGAGTGTCAGTCAGGAGAGAATGAATGACACTCAAAAATGATTGTCTGCACTTTTGAATGACACGCAACCAACATGTTGGCGTGTTCACCAAAATTTTGGTGAGCACATCATTCAACTTTTCGAAAATATGTTGTGAATGCTAGTCTATAGCCCAAAAACTTTCATTCGCAAGAGCATATTTTTGTATGGTTGCACTAAGGCATTTACACAGTCACAGCATGCGTAAACACCCTTATTCTTCAAAAATTTCGCTTCAATGACGTCTCTTGAATGTGAGCATATTTAAGTTCGGTCGCTAGAATCAATTTGAGCAATAGAGAGCGCAACTTAAATGATATTCAAAAATGTTAGTCTGCACCGCGCTTTAACTCGCAAAGTGTGATAGATATGTTAGATGTTTTGGGGTAAGATGGCAAATATTTTAATTTGGATTTATATTGTAAACTTTTAAAATATGTCTTATACAAAAATAAATAAAAGTTGAAATACCAAACCATCACGTTCTATTGTGATACTAAAGGAGTACGCATTATTCCTGTTTTCGAAAAGAGGAGGTACGTAAATAATTTCGAACTCATTTTGCTCCGACACCACCGCCACTTGTCTTGTTTACTTTTTTCTTTTTTTCTTGCTAAAAAAATATTAGAAAGTTAACTAAACAAAAATGCTAACTTGAACCTGTCAAATGCAAAGAGAAAGTCAAGAAAATTCTGAGTATGAAAAAAAAACTTAAATAAGAAAATCTGTACAAGATATTGCGAAGGAAGCAAAGCTGGAAAAGGAAATTAAAATTATGTGTAGAATAGGAGAGAGAAACCTTTTAAAATGATTGTAGGAAATTTTATCAAAAAGGGCACAAAGTCAAAATTAATGCAAAAAGTCTGTTAGGAATAATTGTGCCAATGACGAAGTACAGAAGAAACTGATAAAAAGATATCAGAAAAAAGGACAAAAAGCTGAAACTCAAGAAATTGGTACACAATCTGATTTAATTTTTGGTAATGTAATTGCAGTCATCATTTCTCAGAAGGTTTGTAGATGTGCACAATAACAAAATTAATGTCACTTCATTCCGATGTGCCTACAGTCAAAAACGCAGCCATCAACAGAAATTTAAAGGGAAGTAAGTAGGTGAGTATGGAAATTTTGAAAAAATTGTTTTCGTATTGTTTAAGACTACAAATGAAATAATAATAGAAAAAATCGCACAGCGATGTACAATGTAGCAAAAGGTCAATGATGTTCAAATTTCCTAAATCGTGCGTAAAATCGTTAAAACTACACAAAATTTGAGCAAACAAGCACTAAAATTTGTTCAAAGTTACTTAGGGAGGGTCGGGATACAGAGTAGGGGAGAAATACCATACCAAGAAGAATGGTCTCCTTTGTACAATTTTTCTTACCACAAAATGCGAATTTGTGTTAGGAAAATTTTTTAAAAATATTTTAATGTTGTATAAAAAATAAACAATATATAAAATAGAGGATAGCAAAACCCTTTTCACGTAATCCCGCATTCCGCGTACTGAAATGTGTGACAGGAAATCATTTTGTTTTGCTTACAAAATTTCGTACATTTGTACAAAATGGCACTTAAGATACCCAAATGCGCATTTAACTTAATCAAGATTTTAATATTTAAAAATCTATATAAATATCGTATTTATTTGAAGTCTTAATATTGCGCAGATACATACATCCACAATTTAAACAATGTCTGCAACCACAACTATCTGTGTTGGTTTTGAAAGGATATTTGTTGTTGTTATCCTTTAAGATTATCTTGTTGCTGGCTTTGCTAAGCCACTACAAAAATCTATTTCAAGCACGAAAAAGTAAAAATACAAATACGAAAAGATTATCTGCTCATCGTAAAACATTGTCAAGCTCACAGGACCTTTTCATTCTCAATCCAAAAATAAGCAAAAATGTTTGGCTTTAAATCGAAACGAGTGATGCCTTTGCCTTTGTATTGTCCGATTTAAGGACATTTTATGATGGTGGCCTCTGAGTTGGTTTCATAATAGTATTTAGTATTCATACTTATTTAAATGAGTTTATATAGATTGAAATGCGAACATTTCAAATAAGTAGTTTGCGAAAATTAATTCAAATCTTTTGAATTCAAATGAAACACAAAAAATGGATTCACTTAAATGAATGATAAAATGTTTTCTATTTTGCTAAAAACAAATTATTTATTATATATTTATAGAATTTTGCATCAATTCATTTGTCAGATTATTCATATTACTTAAATTTAAATGCATATTTAAATCTATTATAATTTTTTTATAAATTTAATATAGTTTAGTTTAGTTTTAAATAATCGCTGAGTAATTAAATCCACTAAAATCGAAAATGTGAAGGAAATTATTTGCGATAATTATAATTTCAGTTTAAAAAGATCGATTGCGGTCTTAGTAACATTCACGTATCTAGTAGATTAGTTTACTTGCCTTCGAAAATTTTATTGTGAGTAGATCAATTTTTAGATATATTCAATCGTGCAAATTCTGATCGCACATTTGTATTGTAGAATTCATTATAATTACACACAAATTAGTTCTAAAATATAACATAAGATTTCAGTAAAATTTCATGTTTGTATTTATTTATTTATAGAAACATTTATGTTTGTATTTTTGTAAGAAATACATCAACATCATCATCGTAACAACTTATAATATGAAAGGTCAAATATGTACTTAAATTATAACATATTCCTTTACAATAATTTTGCATATTCTCACAAGTGTCTCGAATAATCACAATATCAACATCTCTAAAATCATAGTTACAGTTTTTGATATTCCCGTTCAATTCAGCCAATCAATAAAAATTTACCAACTCTGTTAATATGTTAATAAATTAGTACAAAGCTTATACAGACTTCCTTAAATAAAAGATACATTGGCGAAATGCAAACATAATCACTGGAAACTGCAAAGTTTTCTGACGCTTCAGTAAAATTAAGAAGAATTGCATAAACATTTGTTCTGGTGCGATTATTATTTGGTTGCATTAAAAGCAAGTGCATGAGAAAATCTATTGAAAAGGCCAATTTTCTGGAAGAACAATTAATGGATTCCACACGATGTTTATGCGTC
Organism: Teleopsis dalmanni; assembly: GCF_002237135.1. NCBI lineage: Eukaryota > Metazoa > Arthropoda > Insecta > Diptera > Diopsidae > Teleopsis > Teleopsis dalmanni. The sequence continues at coordinate 111,710,730 of NC_051847.1, read as the reverse complement.
AGTGAATGGAGCAGTAATTGCGATTGAGAGGACGATGCCAAAAACATCAAATTTATTTCATTTTAAAAGACATTTCCTAATAAATAAATAGACAAATAATTTATATACACAAATAAACATTTCCAGTGCCCCCAACAAAAAGACATGATCAACCTTAAGAATATGAGTATTTAATAAAATTCTTAGTACTATATATAACCCACAACAAGTAGGTTTAGTATTCGGGGAATAAAATAATTTCCTTTATATATATTTGACCAAAACATATCAAAAAAATATTTTTTTAGTGATGATTACAATGCAACACAAATATTACTTATATTAATAACATTTGTGTTCCATGAAATTGATAGAGTAACATATAAATCAATATATGTAACTGTTATTATTAAGTATTTAACTGTTTCAAAAAATTTCAATAATATATTCTTACTATCACACTTACATACTCATGTGATAGAAACAGTTACAGTGAATGTAAACAGATTCAATTCGTAACTTCCATCCCAATATTTCAATCGTTGAGCTATAATTTTACCCCGGACACTATCTATCTTGCAATATTCGTCCAATTTCATGTTTGGTGTGGTTTTACGCATTAGCATAACTATTTGCTAAAACAGTGCAATTCAGAATGAGATAAGCAAATTACACCAAACAAATAATTCGAAATTAATTATTGCAGAGCACATTAATTCCGAGCCCATAATGCACACTAATCACAATTAAACGCCCAAAATTATGCAACGCGCAGCACAGAGTAAGTTCGATTCATTTTGTTTGATTAATTCCACTTCATGCGCTGGCATTCAAATTCAATAAACTTAATTAAACAATAACAATGCAAATATTGTATCTTGTAAACTTTAATTGCTCTGGCAGGACTTTCACAGCAGCTCCTGCAGATGGAGTTGCTCGTACAACGAATGAAATTAATATGCAATGAAATGAAATAACCGAAAAATGGCAATAATTAAATGAAATGTGCGAGTTGAAATGCTGAGCCCGGGAGCAGACGGAAAGCTGGAAGTGATTGTGAGGAAAAAATCACGTAGCACTTCACTTCTGACTTTTCCGATATTGGCAGTGGAGAAAATTCTACAAAAAGAAAACTCTGACAACAGCAAAGTTGAAAGGACAATTGCAACACAGGCACGTAGCTGTCAAAAAAATTAAAGAAACGTTAACTACATTAAGGCTACTTAGTGGATAATCAAGAGTAAGCGAATGAAAAAATAAATGTTAAAAGGAACTTTGAAGCTGCAGTAAAAAATTAATCCAAAATGTAAGTAATCAGCGAAAAAACTTCATTCTGTTGAATTGAAAATAATAATTACGTATGTGCAACAGTAATAAATTGTCAGAGCCATTGCATTGATTAATGTAGATTTGAAAAAATAGTTAATCTGAAATAATATCAACTTTCAACTTTCTGAATGGAATTTAAAAAATTTAACTTAATTCACTCTAAATGAGATACTTATTCACATAATCATCAACCAGTTAAGAATCTTGTCTTGTAAGACAATGTCATCGATGCGTCATCAATGACATGGCGGCATCGATGAAAAATTTTGTTTTGAATATAAATCATAATAGAGATGTTATTTTGATGTTTTTCAGATTTAATATTTCACTATTTGAATATATGTTATATATTTCACTTGATATTATATATATATATATATATAAATATATTCTCTTAGCAAAGAAACTATTTATTTTTGATATCATTTAATAATTTTCGTTTTGTCGCATGTTGTATTCAACTGAATAGAAGAAAACCTATCAGCAAGCAATGTTGAATGAAAACATCAGGACATAGACATTTTCTCATTTTCTTTGACTTTCCATAAAAAATTTTCAAAATTAATTCATTTTAACTGCAAACACGTAAAAAGTGCCATGTTATGATGTGCCATTTGGCACGAAAATGAAAGAAATTCATTTTACATTTTCGTTTTCATATCCTTTAGATATAATCTGTAAATAACTATTGTAGTCTTCAAAAATATATATTGTACAAAGGCCCTAAGTAATAATTTAAATAAAGTCTTCAATAGTAATCGTGTAGATGTGTTGATACTTTCGTGATAATCTAAACCAGTTCGGAATGTTTTCACATTTTACGTGATTCCAAGACGTTTAAGTGCAGTTTTAAGTTAATTAAAATTTTAAAATTGTTTTCCTTAGTTTTGTCTGCAAACTTCTAAACGAATTGAGTCTGCTGGCAATAAAACACGTACTGAGTCCTATAGACGCACATTTCCACATACTGCTTAAAACCACTTCCATTTGCTTAACTGAAATTGTGAACTTTGAAGTCAAATTTGCAGCGGAAAACTTAAAGATTTTATTGCTTGTGCTGTAGACGTGTAAAGAAATGGGCTATTCCAACAGCATCATCATAATTCAGATAAATTAAGTTCAACATTAATATATTTGTGACTATTTTTGCTTCATTAACTTAACGAAAATTATTTTTCTCAACTCCAAATCTTGATAAAGTTATTAAAATACAAAAAAATGCATGTTTCCAGATGTTTAAACTACATTACAATCTTTTCCCATAACTGCATTTATTGTAACAGAAAGTTACCTATTTAACTTTTGCTCAATGATATATCTATCCAACGTTTCTTGATATATAACGTATATTTTAGTTTTTTTTTTTTTTTTTTTTTTTTTAAACTTCATTTTATTAAATACAATCTATTCTATTCATGAATAATAAGTACTACTTATGGCAATAACAATATATGATTGCCATATACGGGACTACCCAATGGTAATCATCGCCTTATGAAGAATTACAATTTCTAGAATCTGCTCGGCAAATCAGAAGTTGCGAAGCGTATTAATCTACGAATGTTAAAAGTATTCCTCGTTAGGCCTGCGGCAAGAGGGTTAGGATGAACTACCAGTCGTGAGTGATAGTTGCTGCTTATCTGCTGTATTGACTCGTACACAGTAGGGATGCCAAGATCATGATGTAGGACGTTATTCGGGATAAACCATGGGGCGTTGGCGCAGATACGTAGTATTTTTGATTGAAACCTCTGAATCATATCTAGGTTTGACTTCGCTGCTATACCCCAGATGGGTATACCGTACGTCCAGATTGGCTTTAAGACGACCTTGTATAAAAGTATTTTATTTTGTAGCGATAATTTGGATTTGGGATTAAGTAGCCAGTAAAGTGAGCGTAGCTTTAGTCCTAACTGCTTCCGTTTTGTAAAGATGTGGTGACGCCAATTTAGACGGCGATCAAAATGTACACCTAGATATTTGGCGTTTTCAGCTTGCGGCAATTCACTGCCATTCAGTCTAACGGAAGGGCAGGTACCGTGGCGGAGTGTAAAAGTAGTTTGAACTGATTTGTTATCGTTAGCTTCAATGTGCCAAATGTCTAGCCATGCGTTGACATCGTACAGATTACTTTGCAAAAGTTGTGAAGCTACTACAGGATCTGCGTGTTTCGCCATCACTACAGTATCATCCGCAAATGTTGCAGTGTATGTTTTAGCGCTGAGTGGGAGATCTGCTGTGAACAGAGTATATAGAGTAGGACCCAACACACTTCCTTGGGGAACTCCAGCCTCTATTTGAAAAAGTTCAGTGTGACAGCTATTCATTTTAACCATAAAGTGCCGATCTAGTATATATGATTTTAAGACGGAGAAGTAGCTATGCGGGAGTTGTAACTTTAATTTGTAGAGAAGTCCAGTGTGCCATACTTTATCGAATGCTTGTGTTATGTCGATAAAGGCTGCTGTGCAGTATTCTTTATTTTCCAATGCAAGTCTTGCAAAGTTGTATACTCTATTTACTTGTTCAATGGTAGAGTGATGTTCGCGAAACCCGAATTGGTGGTTGGGAATCAGACATCTATTTTCGATAACTGGCTTTAGACGTTTTAGGAATACTCTCTCAAATACTTTTGACAACACAGGAAGTAAGCTGATCGGTCTGTAAGATGTTGCAAGTTCGACGGGCTTACCGGGTTTTGGAATTAATATAATTTGAGCGACTTTCCATTGAGCTGGGTAGTGTTCACAGGTGCAAATTGCATTGAACAATTGGTTTATGAATTTAAAACCCACATCTGGTAGCTCATGTAGCACCTTTCCGGTTATCAGATCATATCCTGGAGCTTTTCTGGTTTTAATTTTGTTTTTATGACCCACTTTAATTCACGAGTCAAAGACCTAGGAATAGGAAAGTCTAATTGATGCGGTGTGTGAAGAAAAGCTTCAACTTCAGAGTCTTTCAGATTATTTTTTGAGCAGCGTGGCTGAAAGACTTTACCAAGATGCACTGCAAAAGTTTTCGCTTTATCAGCATCAGTTTTAGCCCATTGCCCATTACTCATCTTTATTGGTGGTATATGCGATGTTGGTGCATTAAGTATGCGTGTGGCTTTCCACAAAGAGTACTCAGTGGCCTCAGAGGGAGACAAGCTTGCTAAGTAAGTTGCAATGCTTGCATTTTTTCTTGCCTCTAGATTTATTTTGAGTTTTTTAGTGGCTACATTCAGGCGCCTCTTATCGTTAGGATCTCTCGTCATCTGCCAAACCCTACGTAATTTACGTTTTTCAAGTAGTTGTTCTTTGATATCCTTGTCTAGATGTACAGTCCTACAATTCTGTGTAGACGGAGTTGCAGACCAAGCTGCCTTTTGTACAATTTTGTTGAATTGTTCTACTGCGGCTTCAATGTCATGATTAGTTTTAAGAGGAATATGTGTCGAGAGGTGTTCGCTAATGTAACTACGGAAAATAGCCCAATCAGTTCTTTTATTGTGAAGTCTAAGTTCTGGAGTTTTTAAAACGATATTCGAATGAATTTCTAACAGAAGAGGAGAGTGGTCAGACGAAAGATCTAACGACGACCGCAAGTATATTTTAGTGATTGTTATTTATTTTCCTAATCGGAACGAAGACACAATCGTGTGTTTATTACTATACTTCCTATTCTCCTAACAATTATGTACTCATTGAACTTAAAAGTTATATATATAAATGTTACATACAAATTTTTGTACTTTAGTTTTAAAAATCCTAAATTAATAGTGTAGTCGTCTATAGTATCTAGTATAGTATATAGTGTAGTATAATTATTTCTATAATTATATTATTATTATATAATTACATATGGTATAAGAAAAATATAACATGGCAACTTTTGTTAAGTGTGACTTTTAACACACATATGTGTGCCATGTAAATTTAAGGAGAATAAATGAGTTAGTATATTGCTGACAAGCAAAAGGAACAGTACATTTTAATTCCGTTCTGAGCCGCTCGATCACAATAGTATGATATATAAATATAAAGCTACCTGATCAGAGGCTTGTTGTTGCCAGTTGGTAGTATCGAGCGCCCTCAAATTGTAGTTCTCCCACAGAATATGCTGCCGTCCTCTACCATGTCTTCCACCTGCACATATCGAATCAAACACTTTTCTAGCCCGAGCACTTTCTTCCATTCCATTCGCTTGATAAGCCAGCAAAACTGCTATGTTTTTATGCGCTTAACTATGTCAATATTGCGGTGTAGCTCATACAGCTCGTCGTTCTATCTAATTCGATATAATCTATCTAATCGACCGAAGAATGTTCCTCTCGAATATTTCCAATGTCTTCCTATTACTGTTACTAATTGCCTAATATTCTGCACCACATAGCAGGACAGGCATTATAAGAGAGGACAGACATTTGTAGAGCGTGATTTTTGTATGTCGAGAGAGAGCTTTATATCTCAATTGTCTATTTAGCCCGTAGTAACATCTGTTGGTGAGAGTAACTCTTCGTTAAATTTCTAGGCAGACATCATTTGTGGTGTTTACACTGGTTTCTAAATAAACAAAGTCTTTCACAACTTCGAACTTATACTTGTCAACAGCAACGTGGATTTCAAGACACTCAGGAGATTCGTTTGTGGACAGAAAACACTTTGTTTTGCAACACTAATATTGAACTTAAACCACATCAAGCGTTTTATAAATTCAAATTAATATTTGAAATAGTTTCTATTTTAGAAGAAATCACTTCTCACTATTTTTAGATTGTAAGTACATAAATTTATGAAACAAAGTGTCGATTTAGAAAAACAGAGATCATTAGACAATTGCAATGTTGTCAGAAGCAAAACACAACTTTTTGTTGTAATCGATGTGAAAAAATTTCTTCAACACTATTTAACTGAATATCTTTCAATCCTTTAAATCGTTTCAAATACCATGCAACATATGGAAAAGTGAAATCTGCATTTGCTGGAAGTAGGAGCACATTTTTGAGCACACATGCCCTACTTCCTCCCGTCCTTCTAAGAGATGCGTAGAGCTTATTTTGCACTAAGCTGCATGCCCGAGACTACTGGAGATGTAGCGACTGCGAGTTTACATGCGCCTTGAACTTGCAACAAACTGTAACCACCTGGCAGGCTATTACCAATGACAACTACTCACACTTTGGTTAGCTGACGTTGACGATGAGTTGTGGCAACGTTGCCAACAACACCTTTGAGGTAATTAAATTGTGTAAATATATGGTGAGTGCAGAATAAAGAAATGTTTGAATGAAATTAACTAAAAACAAGTACACGTCGTCGCGGGACTACACAAACACGTATTCAAGAGAACGCAAACAATATCAGCAAAACCAACAACAACAATGGCAACAGAAACAACAATAAAAGTTGAAGAAAATGAAAAATTCGAGTTTTCCATTTCACAGAAACTTTAAAGAAATTTTCTTAATGAAAATGTGCGGAGCAAGTAGATATTTTGCAAAAGGTGTGAAACACTTGCATTTTATATTCGCAGACTTAAAAATTTCATGGCAAAACTGCTTCCGCCCCCATAACTTTTATTTAAGTTAATAAACCGCACTTCAGCAGTGTTAAGCATTTAAAATGCGCTTGCTAGGAATCTAGTTAAGAAATGAAATATATCCTCGAGTGCCGAAACTTTATAAATACGCAGGACTAAAGGATATTTTTTATGTTTGCAAATTATGTTTCACTTAAAACATTCGTTCAGCTCCCTTCAGCCTTGCTCTTGTCTGCAATTGATATGCAACGGATGCGGAAGTAAGCGTCTGCTTATGAGAACCGCCTTTATAGTTGCGTGCTTAGATGCGGCATATTTTCTTTTAGTTCCTCGAATGCTTGTAACCGTAACAACCGAGGAGGACGGTGAGAAGTGCTATAGAAAAAAGCCTCGTAAAGAGTGTCAGGAAACTTTAATTAGCTGATAAAAGTGAAAAATTAAATTTAAGTCATATTTTAAAAACACAATTTCCAAGCAAGGAATATACATCTTGAATGTGGTATTAAAATTGCACAAGGATAAACTAAATTATAGTAGCATTAAAAAAAAAAAATAAAAATAATTAAATTCACAGAAGATGAAAATTAATGTTGATAGATATTAAAAATCATAAATTAAATGTTATATTGTTTCATTAAATATTTTTTAATTTCAATAAATTTTATAATCTTATAAACATTTATTTATTGACAATAGATGTATTTTCGTGACATCGAGTGCGTGCTAAAATAGCAATTCAGTTAGTACTGGGTAAGACGTATATTGTGATCATTTTTCTTTTGTTGGTTGGACTAGAATACGTCTATTACAGTTAAGTTGAAATGCAATTTATATTAGTAGTCGCAACTTGAAAATTCTTAAAAAATATTGTTGTAAATGCAAATTCTCAAAAATCAAGAAAAAAAGTAAATAATTAAAAAGTAATAAAAAAAACTTGTGAACCTCAATAACTTTTAACTCTTATTAGTTATCTTTATAAGACTATTGTTGTTGTTATAAGATTATTATTGATAATGAAAACAAGAGGTATAACAGGATAATGAGTGTAATATTTCCATCAGCTAATGGACGTTCCATAGCCATTGGAGCATTCAACCTACATAATGAAAATGTAGTCTGTGCATTCAATTCCGTAAAAGTTCGTTCTATATGAATATCTTGATTATGAACACCTTGATCATAAATATCTTGATTAAAAGAAAGTGTGATTGATTAAAATATACAAAAACAAACCGACCAAAATAAATTACTTCACTAACGTCGATAACGTCCAAATCGCTTAGCAACACCATAACGATAATTCTTTCTAAAAGTTAAAAAGAATCGACCGTCGGTTGTTAAAAAGTTTCACGTTAGATTCCCACATTTATTACTGAATTCTAATTGTAAAAATCTTTTAAAACTACCATCTTAGGCCAGCTTTGATAATAATAAATATCATATTTTTCAATTAAGGTTTTTACATATATTGTACATCCACATTGTTCAATCATGAACATGAATTTATATATTTAATTATTATAGTTTATTATTATAAATCCATTATCACATAAATTCTTAGAAATAGTAACATTTTTGATTATCACATTAAAATAAATTCATAAAAACAATAGGAGGAAAATCCCTAGTGTTGGGACTTCCGTCCTTTTTTAACCTTTTTTTACAAACAATAACAAAATAAAATCATTTTAACCTTGATGTAGAAATTAGTCTTAAGATAATTTTGTATAAAAACACAACATTGTTTTAAATAAGATCAGTAACTAAAAAATACCCAAACAATGTTCATCTACATCAATAACAGTACATTTTGGTCCTTCGAGCCGGATATAGCAAAAGTGCTATATCAGTGTACTTCAATAATACAACAGTACATTTTGGTCCTTCGAGCCGGATATAGCAAAAGTGCTATAACAGTGTACATCATTAATATAATAGTACACACATAGAAGTACACATCTTAACTCCTTCAACACCTCATATCATAACTATAGACGTTATTATTTTCATTTTTATGAAGTAGTTTTTGGCTGCACTTTTATTACTATTCAAATAGAATACTTCTATGACTCTTGGCAGTATTATAATTAAATGATACTCATACGCCCTGTGTAACTTTAAATAAGAAACCATTTTAAGTGGCTTCGGCTTAAACGTTCAAAAAATAATTTTAAAAGAATTTCTGTGTTTATTGCAGTTTAAACTTACAAATTTCGAATTCTGCATTACCACAAAACACAAGTGCTTCAAAAGTTTTCTCATATTTACTTTTTAAACAGTTTTAAATTATTCCACATGTGAGAAACAGCCGTGCAGACAGACTTCATTCTTTCAGGCTTTCGTCAATTTGCTTAGCTTAGTTTTAATAAGAAAACCTAAAGATGAAGGCTTGAATTGACTTAAAGCAGTAAAAGTGCAGGAAGCTCCGTTTCTAGCACAAAAAAGTTTGTTTTATATTTGCATCTCATACTTGTCTAACTGAAAATCTGCATGGAGCGAAAATGTGTGTACTTCTCATTGTGTTTGCTTAAACTCAATACTTTGTTAATTAATTAAATTCTTCCTATGAACTTTGCAAACACTTAAATAAGTCCAACACATGAATTGGTGTAGAGATAAATTGTTAATATAAGTAAATATAATTTAAAACAGGATCAAAGTGTAATATCAGAATAAACACCAACTCAGCATAATGTGTTTGGTTAAACCAATTTTATACAAACACCCTAAAGTGCAAGATAGAACACTGTTTTGAAAACAGAAAAGTTCAGATATGTATGCATAATGCATAATTATATATATACAATCTGTATTTAAAGTAGTTGAGATCAAAAAATTCGTTTAGTAGAGTTTTAACGCTTCGTCTAAAGTGAAATCAATTTCAATTACAATTTTTAAATATTTCACAAAATTCTTCATTAATTATTTGAAAATATTCTATTTACACTTTATTAACTGTGCAAAAGACTTTAGTATTTACTGTATTGGATCAAGCATTGAGTCTCGTCGCTTGAGGGAATTAAAATGCTTAATTTGATTTATTAAAAAGTTTACTTTCAATGTTTTCATAATGAGCTTGTTAAAGCCCAAGAACAAGTCATTTCTTGCACAAACAGCCAAACACCCTAGACATAGAAAATTCACAGCACAGACAAGAGTAACTAAAATAGCCGTGAAATATTTTTCTTTCAAGAAGATACAGCGGCGAAGATCAAATTTAGGCAAAGCTGTTAAAAAAATTTTTAACTTTCACAACAACAAAAAAAAAACAAAAGTTTATATATTGCAATATACACATAGCCAATAAAGTCTGCGTACACCTTACGCAGACTTTATGGGGCCTATATTTACATGCAGGGACACTTTTATCCCGTTATCTCAAGATGGAACACACGAATACAATTTTTGTCTTTTGCTATTTAAACTTAAGATTTCAAAGAATAAATATAATAAATATATGTAAAAATTTAAATATAAAATATTTAATTATGTTGTGTTTCTTTATCACATTTCAAAATTCGTAAGGTGTACGCAGACTTTATTGGCTGTGTGTATATATCTATATGCGGACATAGCGGGCAGAGTATGCATAAGACCGCGGCAAATATGGTAACCGAAATGAAAGTATCCCTTTTACTTCAGGCAGAATACGGCGTTACTTACTATGCATAAATTTAAACTTCAAATCATTGTGCATGTCGTGGTGCATAATTAAAGAGCAGAGAATCAAGGAAGATTCGAGTGAGTTTCAAAGAATGTAGTTAGTTCGTATATCTCAGAGACACATACAATAACTTATGAATTAAAATTAAAAGTGTACCGCCGGGATGAATTTTAATGAACTGCGCACATATTGGCTGGAAGTGCCTATTGCAGCTGAAAGAGCAGCAGTGAGTCCTGCAACACAATTTAGCAACCAAACAGAGACGAAAGCATAAAAGTTGGGTTCCTTTGAAATGTTTTTAATTTCAAATGCAAACAAGTGGAGTAAGCTCAACTAAATTCTTAAATAAATATTCTGGATAAAGATACAAACCTGTCCATACCACACGTTTTTGTATTTGAACGGCAAGAGCACTGTAGAATAACTTTGTTCTAACAGTCGCCGTGGGCAACAAAGTTTCAGGGAACATGAAAGGACTAGACATTGAAGTTGGAGGAAGATAGGCAGTTGAGTGCGTGTTTAGATAACTTTTCGAACTTTTTTGTAAGTACATTTATAAGAATATTGCCTTTCACTCAAGTGTAAATGTAAAAATTTCAATGCGAAATAATGAATTTTGTATTAATCCCAAATACTATGATTAACAAATTGCTAGGCATACTCCTCTACAGGATATGTATGGAGATTTGGTTATCGTATATCTTATTCTTCTTTTTTGTTTTTACCACAATAAACTGTTTAATGGTCAAGAGTGATTTGTATTTTTAAATGCCCAAAGGATTTTTAGACAATTTGGAATTAATTCGTGTTTGTATTTGTATTTGCATGATTGATTTTCAGTGATGAAACCCAGCCCTAAAGAATGATTAAAAAAAATTATTAAAAATTTGCATTTATTACATTGCATTTATTTTTAAACTAAATGTTTATATCTTAAGTTTTAAGAGTATATATTTTTCATCACAATGTAAGTATCAGAAAAATTTTGTATAATGAAGTGGACTGTTTCTCTGACTGTCTATATGAGTCGGATGGAATTTTGCAGGAATTCAGAATGTGCTATTTATCGAAAGGGGCAATAATGTATCTAATATTAGATCGTTAATTCTTTCTGGTAATAAAAACGTGGTTTGAAATACAGTGAATTTTGAAAAATGTTAAAAAAATTAACCTTAAAGCTGTCGAAGTGTCAATATTTTTATTAATTTTTTTTTTTTGTAGTATAATTTATTATATTAAACATTTTTGAACTTTCAGCTCGAAAAGTATTTAATCTTTTACAGACAGACAGGTCTTATGGGTTACAAAATCAAATACAATCTTATATACCCATTGTACTATTATATTATTGACGTACACTGATTGAGTATTTTGTTGTTACTGATTTTGTTTAAAGCAATGTTCTATATTTATACAAAATTATCTTAAGACTAATTTTACATCAAGGTTAAAATAATGTGATTTTAATGGACTGTATTACATTTTGTTATTGTTTGCAAAAAAAGGTTAAAAAAGAACGGAAGTCTCAACACTAGGGATTTTCCTCCTATTGTTTTTACGAATATATTTTATTGTAATAATTAGATACGAATGCTCAAAAATGTTACTATTACCTATATTTTTCCTTAGTACATTATTCTAAGAATTTAGGTGATAATGGATTTAGAATAATAAACTATAATAATAAAATATATAAATTCATGTTCATAATTGAACATTCTGCCGGGGGCCATATTTCATGTTCATGATTGAACACCCATTAATTCTTTTAATTATTACAGAACACTTTTCCAAATTGCACATATTAATGGATAATGAATTTTTATTAATTTTAATTTTTAAAGTCAATTATGACGAAAGAAATTATTTTCTTAATGGATACTATTTTTATTAAAAATGTAAATAAAAATATTTGAATTTTTGACTGATCATACAGATGTTTCGAATATGGTCAAATACCCATCATCAATAGACTTTTTAGAAATATTTCTTATATTGAATTATTCATTAACAGGTTTTTGTGATTGCAAGTACCACGGGTTGAAATCGTACTCTGCCAAAATAAAAGCTTAGAGTCAGTGTTAATTGGTCACTAGACCCAAAGCCGTACTTGAATTTTATGTTCCAATTCGGGGTTTTGTAAATTTACTATTAAAGTTTGAATCCTGATTATTAAACCTGTACTATTATTTTCGTGGAGACACTTACTTTACTTAAGAGACATTACTTAATAGATATATGCTAAGATATTATTCAAATGAATAAACTAAATAATTTATAATCATTAGTTAATAAATTTAAAATTTGTAGGGGTTAAAATCACTCCTAGCACTCTATGACCTATTCACTTACCACTGTATTGGGAAATGTTTTAATAAATGAATTTTTACCTTTACCTGTAAAAAAAGAAACAATTTGATTCGTTAAAAATTTTTTACAACTCATAAATAATTTTAAAAATAAATTTAAATTGCGTTACAAATATTTTTCAGCGCTTTTCGGCGCTTTTAAATGGTATTCAAGCACGCATATTTCATAAAAATGTTTTCATTAAAATTCTTTTATGCTCTTTTATGTTTTTTTATTTTTTATTTTAAACTTTAACAATACATTAAAACGGGAAAAAACAACAAAAAACCCCCAAATGTCATGTGCAATGAACTTTATTCATAAACGAAATGCGCTGTCAAAAATGAAGTAAATCTAATTTTTCTTCTGAATGACGACGGCATTTACCTTTATCGTATAGCATTAAGAGGGAAATATTTTCAGAATTTAAAGAACATTTACTCAGAAATGTAAGATGTAAAAATAAGTGGAATCTTATATTGTCGTTGATGATAGCCCCGCTACTATAGCTTTATTAATCCAGTAATAGCTCATTTTAAGTGTTTTACTGACGTCTACATCCCATTTTCTAATTAAAGGCTACTACCAAAGGATTTTATTAAATGCGAAAAAATTGGTGTGTTATAATGGATTAAAAATACGGAAAAAAATAAACAATAATAGACTAACGGACAACTTAATCTGACTGGAATAACCATATATGGTGATTGTACTTCTTGATAAAAATATTGCAAATAAACTATTAAGTAAATTATTATTTTTTAAAGCAATATTATTTCATTTTCCACAATTTTCCGCTGTTTAAAATTACTCTTTCAACTAATAACAAACGAAAGGAATTTTAATAAATTAAACAGATTAGAAATTACAAGGTTAAACGCCTGAGGCGTAGAAAAAATATACATGGAAATTCATAATGAAGCTCATATTTTAAGTCATTTTTCTACTTTCCAACATTTCTTTGTTAGAATCTTTTCAATAAGCTGGGAAAGTTAGCGGGAAAATGCCAACAAAACTTCCTTTAATGTTTGTGCAGTCCGCAATGAGCACTCATACGCACAGGGGTACTCTTAATACATATCAGACCACAACCAAACAAACCGCAAAAACGGAAAAAGTATGCAAAAGAGCAGAGAAGCAGAAAAGCAGAAAGGCGGAAAAAAGTAGCTCAAAGCAAAATCTACTATCAACGACAATACTGGTGCTGCCAACTTCAAGAAAATGTGTGAAAAAAACAATGAAAGGCCTTTGGTGGTTTGGTTTACATCCTTTTCATGAGCTTCACATCTTTTCTGCTTCCAAAAAGGACTATGCAAATAACGATGGCAGCGAGTTACATTACCCCCTCTCGCCCCGAACAAATAAAATGCAAACAACACAAATAGCCTACAAAAGGATTTCCATTAAAACTTTCTTTTGTTTTTTTTTTTCTGTGATTTTTTACAACTTTAATACATAACGAATAAAAAGAGAAAGCTCAACAAAAATAGCGTTAAAATGACAAGCGTGGGAAAAAATTAAGAATTTTGGGTCACTACGTAAAGGTTGAATTTAGCGTAAAGTAAGGTAATGGAAAGTAACAACAACAACAACAACAACAAGAGTAACAGCAGCAACATTACGGAAACTTCACATATGCAACGAAAGAAAAAATTGTAAGCAGAAAATAGGCTGTGTAAACAGAACAATAAAATCACACAAAAAAAAAAGGTTAAGGGAGGAGTGAAAGCTTATAATACTGCTATATTCACAAATTAAAAATAAAGAAAAATAAAAATAAAGATAGATATTAAAAATGTTGATAAAGTAGGCTTGGCCCTGGTATAATGCGGGCATTTGCATCTGCATTTGCATCTGTATTTAATATTTGATGCTAATAAAAGGTGAAATCTCCAACATTTTTAATATGCACTCAGTAAATTGGGGCGAATTTTCACGTTTCCATTGCACGTTAATGCAACTTGTATTGCATATTTTGAGGCTAATAGGTTCATTTTTTTTTAAACATTTTTCTCCTTGTTTTCTCGTTACTATCAATTAAGGCCAGTAAAACTGCAACTATCACCGAAGCGGTATATGCGATAAAAGAAAGTTTGCAATCCCCATTTTATAAAACCATGTCAAAATTTTGTCATATAAATATTTTCTATAATAGATTCATTCAGATTTTTTTAATAATCAAATATGTAGAACATATATTATATATAATATATTAAATTAAGATCATACAACATAAAGGTGGGGCTTTTTCTGACACGATTATCTTTTCTGCATACTCGACTAAAAGATATCAAGCTTATAAGCTCCCTAAGTGAATATTTTTCTTTTAACTGTATTTATTACTGATAATCATAAAAACGCTCACTATGCTCTCTATTTCAGATACATTCTCATAATATGTACACTTTTTCTCAACTCAAAATGTTTGTAAAATAACCAAGATCGATTCGAGGTGTCAGTCACCTCAGTCAGATAGGTCATCTTCTTTAGTTTTCGTTGTTTTATTTGCCAAAACTGCATAAACTCGTCAAATTTTAAAACACTATTAATAGTATTATTACTTATACTGTGATTATATTTATGATTTTGTTAAGTGCATCAGATATCAATTTGCAATTTTGTGTAATGACTTTGTTTATTTTTAAATTTTTTTTAAGAGCTACCATTATTAGCTCTTTTCTACTGATATCATATAGCAATTTAAGTCGTTTACTCAATACTTGCCATTCTTTATTTCTTTAAAACTCTATATTACTTTCATCTATATTACTTTCATCGTAAATAAATAAGTCCGCAATAAAACTCCAATTGAAGTGAAACTTAAAGTTTAAAGAAATTATAACAAAATAAGGTCAACACACTTTCCCAACTTGCGTTTATGACAGGAGCAGAGCAGAGCACACAAAACAAACACGAAACCAAGTTGTGCCATATTCGCTAACTCTTTAAATAAATCAACTCCTTAAAATATGCAACTAATGATGCTGCTGACACTCAGAAACTATAAGCAGCAGCAAGCACACTCTCACTCCAACTTCAACTCCAACTCACACTCGCACACACACACACTCTACACCCACCGTTCCGTACATAGTGCGCCGTCTGCACTCACAAATAAAGCCACATAAAACTAATGAACTCGGGACGGTAGGTGAGGACGGTAAGGATGGTAAGGATATCAGCGTTAGCCAAGCGTGAATTTAACATTTTAAAATATATTAAAGTGATGTGCGTTTATGTGTTTACATGTGTGCGAATAGATTTAGAGTTTAAGTGTGTATTTGGTGTATTTGTCACATACGAGTGAGCTGATAACAGACTTTAGCAGTGCCAAAGTCGAACGTGAAAAATGCCAAGACTATTAGTTTAAAATGTGCAAAAACTCAAAAGAAAATAAATAAAATAAAATACAACGTAAAATAAATAATAAAATATAGAAACAGAAAATTACTTTAACAACGAAGCGTCATTAAATGAAAATGGGGAAAAAATAAATTGTAAAACATGAAACGTGATTTGGTTTCTCAACTTTATATTAAAATATACACACATAAGAATGCTGGAATGAAAAAAATTATTAAAAAAATACCAAAAAAATACTAAACTTTTAAATTCATAGTCAAAAAAAAAACTTTAATGATTTCATGTTCCGAAACTAAGTGGAACTGTTTCTTTTTTTTTTTTTTGAATTTTTATAATTTTTTTTATAGCGTTAACAACAGTGAGTTCAAAAGTTTTACGGCACCACATATCTAAAAGATGGTGTCTCGACTTTGACTTAATATGTACGAATGTATATACACAATGATACATGTTCACAATGTTATATGGAATATTCATAAATATAAGCACATACTTATTCTGTCATATAAACTCTGATGCTTACATCACTATTATTTTAAAATAACGGACATTAACAACCACACTAATAGCAGAGGTTGTAGAAAAACCATGAACGACAGTAGAAATATCAACGTAACACATCCTACTCTGTAACAAAACAACAACAACAATAAGAATACATCACCATAAGCACATATCAAGGATGAAGTAAAAATAGTCTCAGTTCCATAAATACTCGTACATACGTACATATGCTTTCACTACCTTACACAATGTAACAGTCGTCAGTCAAGCACTCAGGCAGTCAGACAGTCAGACAGTCAGGCAGTCAGTCCATCCGTCCAAGTGATGTACAGAGTGAGCTGAGTGTGTCATGTATTTTTTACAACTGTTCGAATAAATGTGTACGCGTGCTTGTAATTTTAAAAACGAGCTAAAATTAGCATAGTTATAGGGGCAGAGCAATGCGCACACAAGTGAGGCAGCGAGGCAGTGAGGCAGCTAAGCAGGATTGGATGCAGATTCTCGCAACTGCCATAGATGAAAATATTCATATTTTATACAAATATTTCTGCACTACATTCTTCCGCTTTTGTCTCTACGTAATGACGTGTGAGTGGAACGATCCCAAACGAAATTAATGAAATATTTTTGAGGTTAGTATACTTGGCTTGAGATAAATATTCGTACGTTGAAATAAAATATGCTTAATGATGTTACTTGTTTATCTTTATTGTTTAATTTATTTGCACAACTGATATCTCAGTTGTGGAATATTTTTGACTTAACAGCTATTTCAGATTTTCATAGTAAACAAATTAAATAAATTAATTTTAAAACTATTTTCAAGTTTCATCAAAATTTCTTACTTTAACTTTATTATTTATTTAATGAACTCATAAATACTTCAAATATGCTGAAATCTACAAATTACGTTTGGAGTATAAAAGTAGTCATGAATATTTAAAATAATATAATAATATTTATGAACATTTTGGTTCTTAAATATTAAAAGTTGTTGATTTATTATATACACATTAAGCATTTCCAATAACTTTGATCATAATACCCTAACAACATTCTTTACTTCCTTCGGCTACTGCAATAAATTAAATTACATAAGCAATTAAAATAGTAAAATGCAAAAGAATGGGAAATAAAGTACAATAATACAATAAAAATATAAATACAATCATGCATCATTTGGTTCTGAATAAGACGTATAGCTTTAATTCTTTAATTCACTAAGAAAACAACAGCCGTTTTATGTGCTTATATTAAAAGTCTTATAGTTAAAACTAAGTACGTATAAGTTTTAAAGGATCGATGCTAAAAATATTTCTAATATAAACAAGAGACTTTAGAAGAACTCTTGAAACTCTTAACGAAGCCAGGTACATCACTGTCCATTTATCTATTTAAGATCCTTTTGCTTTGAAAGATTTGATATCATATAGTTGACTTGTATTAAAAATAAATTTATATTTATGTGTGGTGCATGTCACATACCTACTAAATGCAGTAATTTAAACTTTTTGAATAATTTTTTATTTTACTACTTTTAATTAACAAAAGTTTCTCACAACAAACATCATTAACTATAAGTCTACAGTACTGAAGAATAATGAAATATTTGCAAGTATAGAGTGGTCTCTTACCTCAACCTATATAAAAGAGTGTTTCTTACAATAAATCTTAATATCAATAAAAATAATAATGCCATCAGTTATTGAATAAAAATATTGAAATACCTGATCTGAAATCTATAATAAATCAACACTGCAATACAAAGGGAGACTTCAGAACGCTGGCAAGCATGAAACTGACTGAGAAATTATGTTCTCTGTACACATTTGCATAAAGCGTAATACTCACGCATACTACACAGCCTTTATGAATGGTCTGAGTGCCAAGAGTTAAGTGGGTTTTTATATTAATTAAAAATTGATACATAAGCACTTGAGAGTAGCTGATGTAATTAAAAACGAGAAGGAGGAAAGCCTACGCTGGTGTACAATTTTAATATTTCTTGAAAACTGCTCTGTCTGTAGCTAAGAGCCAAAAAATAAAAAATTATTCACACACGTACATAATGAGCCTTTGGACACACACCCGAATACGTAAATTCCGTATTCATATATACTGCATTCCTGCCCCGAAAAGCATGCTTCGTTTGTACGAGTATTCACTCTTCATGCGAAAACAAAATTTCTGTTCAATTTTGAAGCTTCCAGCGCGATGTATTAATTAATTTGAGCGGTAATGCGTGGCAGCAGTGTAATGCAAAGTAATACTGCAACTGCAATTCGTGTTGCATAATAAATATTCACTTGGTTTCTGAAACAAAATTTTTCAATTGCAAAGCAAAAGTTCATTATGAATATTGAATCATGGTAGATTGGTGTTGCAGGTATTTTGTGGGAACTGAGAGATGAAATTTGGGTGGCAATGTGTTATAATGTGCACATTTGAGTACTTTTCTTTATATATAACAAAACTCATAACAAAAATCATAAATAAAAGTTTGATGATTAATTAATTTCTAGCAATGGCGGTTTAAATGCAATGCAGGCTCCTGTTAGTTTGCCATGTAGTACAAAGTTTGGTCCAGTTGCGAGCTTATTTTGCACTTGCTAGCAACTGAAAGAAAGAGTCTTGTCAACTATTACAAAAATTTAAAGAAGTATAAATCCATACTTATATAAGGAAACCTGCACTCAAAAATAAAAATATATTTTTTATATACCACGAAAATTAAAAATCTTTAAATTGCAAAAGTGCTAAATAAATCTTACACAATAGTCTAACGTTTCAACTAATTTTAAAGTAGTTACGTCTTACGTTTCAGCTTATTTTGAAGTAGTTACCTACTAACAATTGAGAGCTGACAGATAGTAAATTAAATATCTCGGCATTACGTTGGACAAACGATTCACATGGCTTAAACATGTTCAACTGAAAAGAATCAGCTGTGCCAAAATTCTATATCACCTTCAATCGCTATTCAAAAATGAAAATCTCAGTGCTAAAAACAAGAAGTTGATATATAACCAAATAATTCGTCCGTCACTTCTATGTGGATGTGAAGCGTTTCGCCAGCTAGAAATTGCACAATGTTAGGCTCTGAGAAGACTTTTTAAGGTACCATGGTACATTAGGACAAATGACATCCTCAGGGACCTCAAGGTTGATGCGTTAAAAAAACACATAAAAGATAAGGTCGAAATACATAATGGATTTACAAAAACTGACAGACTTACTAACACCGCGTTATCGAATCTCGAATCTCAGAATGGTTTCAGGCACCTCGGGGAAGTATGCATATCTGAGGTTAATTATTGCTTAGCCTGATGAAGTAATAAACAATAATCCAGTCAAGGCGTGGAGAGCGGTTTTGAAGGAACCTCGAAGTTAATAGAGAGTAAAAGTGCTCAAGTGCACTGACTCAACTAGCTTCAACATAATGATTCTTTTGACAATAACTATAATGCATTGCTCACATGTTTCAGTTTTGTATAATTAGTGGATATGAAAATTGAACACAGTGGATATGACAATTGAACACATTATCCCGTTGCATAAATATCGCACCTAAATACGACGGTTATATTATACATTGTGTATTTAGTTTATTTCTATTAAATATATTAGATTTAAAAAAATATTGTGTTCTGCTGTGTTTAGGACTTTATCCGCCGATAGTAAATGGAGTTTAAATATGTGCAGATTACTGGGACCATGAAAATGTATATCATTTGAATGATTTTCAAATGGGTGGAGAAATTTTTGAAAACTATTGCCGTAGTAAGCAAAAAAAAATAAAATTCAATTAAATGTGTGTTTGCTATTGTCGTATTTGGAACGAATCAAATACTTTGATAAACTTTTTTTGAAGAAAATTTAACGAATACCGCAAATTCTGGAAAATATATATACAAATTTTTTCTCACATTATTGTCATTCATAACGTACGTGTTTTGCTGAAAATAACTACCATATGTCATGCCATGTCAATATCTTTTCATACCAAATGGAAACATTCAGTTTCTGTATGCAGTAACTCTATTAAGTAGTACATCAGGGTAAGCAACACAGATTCAGCTCATTATAAAGTGTGGAAAAATTGTGTCAATTTTCATTTCTATCCGTTCCGTGTTTAAATGAAACTTATGGCAGCAACGCAAATATGCACATGTGTAGGTAGGTTTTTACAGGTTGTAGTATCAAAAAAAATGCCCCCCAAAAAAGTGCAAATGTCTTGATAAGATAGTAACTGTAACGTGCAATGCTGATGTTAGATGTTTATGCAGATACATAGGTATATCAAATTAGAAGATATGTCTACAAATTTAGTGCAAGAAGCTACTTACTACTTAAACTTCATGAGCATGTTTTCTCTTCATTAAGAAAGTTATTTATATTTTCACACAAAAGAAGAAATTCTAATGCGATTTTTATATTTTTTATTAAAGCTTATTTTATAATGTAACACACAAAATTAAAAAATAAATTAACAGAACTAGATTTTTAAGCACAAAGGGAAAAAAATAAATTTAATAGGCCTCTTAACATAGGTAACTGGGATAATTTTACCGTATTCTTATTATCAGTTAGGCATACTTCAACTCACATACAAATATAAACTGCTACACTCAACTGACTCTATAAATCGGTATACCATTGAATAAATAATCATGGATAGCGTTGCCAGCAACTGCGAATTTACAGTGCGCAGAGTTGCATTTTGTCTCCAGCAACGTATGTGTATGTATATGTGTGAATATATAATTTATATAAATAACCAATGTCATCCAAGCATTTCTGTATATATTCATAAACCCCATTTCCATTTCTGAGTTTTACTTTTTTAAGTAATACTTGCTTTACAGAGATATTCGCTTAGATACGTGTACATCCTACAAAGACTTGGAAATGCACTTCGTCAAAGTTTAACCAAATGTTAATAAAATAATTTTAAATACGGATGTTTTATTAGTCACAGTTTGTTAAGTAAATATATAGATGTAAATGGAAACAGTGCCAAAGAGATAAGTACCATTTGTGAAGAAAGTGTGTTGAAATAAAAATTTATAATTGTACAACGGAAGATACTAACAGAAATGAAATGCAAGTCAATTTTTCTTAGAGTTATTATTGATTATAATATCAAGAACTTAGTTCATAAACAGTTGATTGGTATAATTAAAAACTTATTGTCAAATTACTGCTAGTCTTTCAGATATCACATAATTATATGTATAAGATGTCTACTTTTATTGCGTAGTTCAGCAAGGACTTACCTCTTCAATTCAATATAAGCGACAATATTGATCCTCATCGATATATTAAGTTTATAATATCAAATTTTCATTGCGTTGTTGAGATTATACCTAACAATCGCATTACACTATTTTTCTGAATAAGGTAAGTAAGTGACCTTAGTAAACAAATAGAACAAAGGACATAAAATTCTTATTAATCAATACAAACATTTTCAAATAAATATGACTTCACAAATCACGGATTACATGCTTGCTACGCACAGTTTTCAGTGGATCCACTTTCCGGACACACTATAAGGCTACATTAAGGCTATTATTAAGTAAAATAAATTTCAGTAAAGGATGACAGTGAAATTGTAAGTTTAGGTTAGGCAATTGAGCGGATCCTAAGTTGAATCTCAAACATAGGCATAACCATAAGGTGAAAATCGAATAACAATAATTACGCATTATACTTCACCAAGGATAGATTCAAGAGATTGTACCCGAACAATGATTTCCTATAAATATGTAACTGGAAAAAAACAAAAAAAATTCTTTCCACTAATTGCAGATAAATGTTATACTCGTATTAAAAGTATTTCAAAAGTGCGAATTCATAATTCAAATGCAATTCGTTCAAATGCAATAAGTATTACAAAATAAACCTCAAATGCATCCGACGCATGGACGCAGTTCCACTCCTCTTTTTCATTTGTAGGCACGCGTATTCATCTGCATATTTGACTGTTTGCCTCTGTGGTATACGAAATAATTCCGAAATTAAAATTAATGCACACATTTTAACGATTTGATTTCGTTTCGCAACGGGCACTAGAACTCATGGTCTTCTTTATTCACTCTAATTTTTGGGCCAATGGATTACAGTTAGTATATTCTCATTCCAGTTATTTTTGATAACCTAATCTTGGTTTGTTTTAAATGCACAAATGCAGTTTAATGATTATGCTGGGGCTATGAGTTTGGACTTTAAATTGATAAATATTATTGATTTGTTTCAGAGGTTATTAAAATTACGAGGTTTACGCTATCAACGTATTGTCTTGTTGTTGCGTGTTTGATCATATAAGAATCAATGCTTATAAGTATGAGATTTGTTGATCAGCCATTAAATTCTATAGACAGGAACTTTGTTGTGAATTAAGTTTATGTCTATGACCGGAAAGTGATTTGTAACAGAAGGAATTTACTTTTGAAGCGATACTTCGGAAAAATCCGACTATATTGCAAAAAAGTTGAGTTTATTGGTAGGTATTCTGATAGGTTATTAATATGTCACGCTGAATATGACAGGCTGGAGAAACAGAATGATCACAACTTCGATTTGTAGCGGAAAGAAATTACGAGGCCGGGAGTTCTATTCTACGTCTGAAATCAGGAAATACTAAGCAGTTTAGTTAAGGTCTGTCAGCAGTACAAAAGATCAATCATAACTGCAGTGCTCTGCTTCGTTGGGAGATGGTAAATTAGTATAATTTAAAAAATCTATTAAAAAAATTATTTCACTGGATAATTGTCTTTTCAAACTACTGTTTTGGGTAAGAGAGAAGTTTTTATCTTCTGGTTTGTATCATTATTTGGATTACCGTACATACAAAAACAAATTTATTTTATCAAATATACAATTCCATTCTCTAAGAACTACCTGCCAAGTTAAATTATCTCGAATTACACCTGAACGAAAAAAGTTCATCATAGTTAATGTCTGTGCTGTGTTTTGACCCGAGCTACTTATTTCTGATATAAAACATGTCGTACATCACATACACACATACACATACAAATATTTTTCTAAAAACAATTTTCTTTTTTGCGTGTGAAAGATCCTTAAATATTAAATCCAATTTCCCTACCACTTCATTACTACAAATAAGGTTACGTATACGACGACACTGAGGGCGCTGCAATGAGTACTTAAAGTTCCCATTACTCTTGCTTTTACTCCTTGCTTGCTCGGTTGCCTGCTGAATGCCACAATTAATTAATCAGTATGAGCAAACACACTGATACAGATACGACAGCATTTGGCAGTGGCAACCAACATATTACCAGAATGTGTAGAACCCGACGTACCTGTGGCTGGAAACAATATTGCCAGCAAACCTTAATTATGATTTATGATAGGCAATTAATAACAGCAGCAGTAGCACCAGCAGCAACAACTTTCTGGTACGGCAACAGTTTCAGGAACATGAGTAATCACAACTCGAGAGTATCTTGTCGGGCTATTTTAATGAATATTGTGTCGTTTTATTAACAAAAACAACAAAATGTACTACAAAAACAACAATTAAAAATGAAATAGAAATGGAAATAGCTTTTTTGAAATAAATTAAATAAATGAACTATTTTTTGTTATTAAATTAAAAGTATCATTGAAAAATCTTAGTTGTATTTTTACTTCTTTTGTTTCAAATTGGAAATAAAATGTATCTTTTTAGAGCTGCTCTTAGTTTTTAAGAGTAAACGACAGCAAGCACTGTTATGTATTCTTAGCTTCAAAGAATGAATTAAAGAAAGTTCTCTATCAGTACAGGCTAAATTGGTGCTCTTTTATGGTATTAGTATATCCTGTTTGACAAATTAATGATCATCATTATGATTTTTAGGTATTAACAGACATAAGAAGTACGGAAACTCACATCAGCTAGTGATCTCTCGTGATACCAAATTAATCTATAGGTAGTACTATACAAAGCTCTACAAATTTCTCAAAGTAGAAATCTCTTAAGGAGTTAATTCCAAATTTAAGTAAAGCATATAGGGACACCATATATATTCAGACTTTAATGCCGCCGTCGTGCCAGTTGCTACAGAAGTGACTACTAAGAGCATGCAGTTTTTAGGTATACCTAAAAAAGCAGAATTTGTTTCATATTTTGGTCATTATTTTCTTTAGTAAATGGCAGGTTTCTCCTAAGTCCGTCACTTTCTGTCCTGTACTTGTTTTTTGAATAAGATAAGATAAAGAAGAATACGGGCACTTTTCCATAAAAATACAATTATATCACAGAAAGAAGCTGCAATGTTTAATCTATAGTTAATTCGCAATTAATTTTAAATACTAAAAAATATATAGCGTATGTTTCTATTGTCATTTTCTTGCTTATTTTTATTGTGCAATACCATATATCAATTACTTCCTACGACAATGTACCCAGCCCTGATGCTTCACATAATTTGAATAAACGATTGTAGAACAGAAATCTTCAAAATGTAATAATTAAGAGAAGAAAAATGACTGAACAGTTCTCACAGTTCTCTTCTATAAGCCGATTAACTTTTCTTATCTGGTCTATAATTCAATAGTATCTTATACAGTAAAACAATAAAATAATGAAATTATGTTGAATTTATCACTTAAACAATTCAATTGCATATGATGTTTGTTTATACAGATTTTAGATTAATTTATAAATATAAATGTATATGTAGTTTTATCAATCTTAATTAGTCAACAAACTTAATTTAAATGCCAACTCCCAACCCTTTCATTATTAATTCATATCAATAACATTTGAATGACCTGTGTTCGGTTGTCATGTAATTCCAATTATTGGAATTAATTCGCCACAAAGTAAGAAACCTGTCCCAGACCCACGCCCATGCTGAGCCAATTTGACTAGGCGATATAAGACACCAAACGATAACAGCTTTAACAAACAATCCGAAGACATGTCATTAAACACTTCAGCGTACACCACACCCACTTAGTCATTCTTCAATGGTTTTATGGTAAAAATTTATCACGTGAAATAAGCCGCAAAGCTAATTTGCAACAAACTTAAGTCGAGACAAGGATACATAAATGCTTTTACGTGAACACACATACACACAACCACGCACACACATACCCACGCCAAAAAGAACTAACGAAATCGCTTAGTTTATGGCGCTTTATAGAAGTTACCTTAAGGCTTCACAGCGCTTTCTGCCTGACGTTACACACCAAGGAGTATCTCAATAATAATGACGTTAACAGGAACAGAAGCACAGCACAGCAGCAACACAGCCCCAGTTAAAATATAAGCGATAACGTCAAGAGTTACGTATGCGCTAACGTCAACGCTTACGTTTATGCTTACGTTATTCAAATTGATTGATACTAATCGAGTAGAAATTTTCGATTAAATGTACGGCAAAAGCAACAACAACAACGACAACAACAACAATGTTACCATCGACAACAACAAAATTATCTAAAATTTATTTCGGTTAACTGGAGTTTGTACGTTGTTAGCGCATCCGTAATTGAGTACCTCGAAGATTTATTGTAGGAATTTGCATGTTAACACCTTCCCATCAATTTCACCGGAAATTAAAATTACGAGTAGAGTCAGCACCACAAACATTCCTGTGATTTTATTTAATGCAATTTTGCCGTTGGTTGCTGGGTACTGGTTGCTGATACCTCAAACAGAGAGGCTTAAGAGTGGCTGAGCCAAATAATTTTATTAATCTACTATATTTAATTAATTTCTTTACAAAAAATAGGCTGTGAGATTAGCTAAAATTAATCTAAGCGTTTAATCACCTAAATTTTAAAATGTGTAACACCTTCAGCTTACCTAGTTATGGCAATTAGGATAACCTCATTCAGAATTTGTAGATACATACCTGAAAAAGAATCATTTATTAGTTTTTAGCTAAATTGGATAAAATACACATTATGTATGTATGTAACATAAAGTCAACATTTTTATCATATGTATGTTAATGAGTTTACATATATATCAATAACCATATAGGTATAAAGTTTGCTGAAATATTGCAATCCATCATTGACAAAGAATGATGTGGCAAACATCTCAACACAGCTCGATTTATCAAATTGCAGTAATTTCTATTTTCATATCTATTTTTATCTTCAAAAAATGAGATTTAAAAGGATTTCCAGAAGTAAATTCAATGTCCAACTATTATCAAACACAGATAGAAGCCAAATACAAAATGAGGTGATATTGTAAGCTGCTCACACTTACTTTAGATTACTTACATATATCAAAACATAGTACTATGTTAGCTAAGATATAAACATTATTATTAGGAGCGTTGCTGTGGTATGAAATCTCTGCCAGAGATATCGGAAGAAATTTACAAAAAGATTAAGCAAAGATTAAGAAAATTTTTAAAATTTTTAAAATATTTATTTATTCTTAATTTTCATTTGATTTTGCCTTGCTTTTTTTGGGTTCTTTAAATAATAAAAAGCATTGATAATTAAATATCTAACATTACCTGACTTAAGCGATCCTGGCTGTCGATTATGTCAATAAACAATCGCATGCGATCGTCCAATATTTGAAAACCATTTCTCGGCTGCATTAGCAAATTCTGTACCGCCTCACGTATGCTTCCGGGCGTAGTACTGCATGAACTGCTATCATCACTTCCGCCGTAGCCATTGTTTTGCTGTTGTTGTTGTTGCTGCAGTTTCAATTGTTGTGAATGCTGTCGTAGCGCCTCCGAACATTTACGCAAGTAATCATAGGAACCTTTTGATTTGTACTTGTCGGCCATTTGCTGAAAGCTGTCGAGTATTTCATTGAAGTCAGTCATTAGTGGGGCGGTGGAGGGTGTGGTTGCGGCAGTAGAACCAGTGTTCGTATTTCCACTTGAAAGGCTTTGTGCAATTGATGTATTACTTGAGGCCAAAGCAGACTTATTAGCCAAACCCGCACTAGGCGAAGTGCTTATTGGGGATGTAGTTATAACACGCAGTTCGGTTGTTAAAGAATTTGCAGCTGCAGCAGTAGCAGCTTTAAGGTTACCGCTACTATTTGAGCAGACAACTTTGCTTGGACTCAGTGCTTTCAGATCTTCGCTCATTAAACGCAAATTATCGGAAATTTGATGAAAGCTTTCTGAAGTGATCATGGAATGTTCGCGGTTTTCCATTTTTGTTGTGTTGTTTGTTGTAATAGAGCTCTTTGGACGTCTACGTGAAGGTGGAAAGACCATGTTAGCACCTGGTGTGCCGGAGGTTACATCGGGCATTTGTAGTGGTTTCGATATAAATGAGTCGAGTGTTTGCGAATTAACCATTTTTGGCTTGTCATCATTCTCAGGTATCTTATTTGCGCGTATGGCGTCAAGAAAGAGCCGCAATTGATCTGAAGGCGTGGGTATTTCTGCTTCTTTTGGCTTAGTACTTGTTGTCTGAATTTGTACAGGAGATGCACGTGCAGTTTCATCTAAGCTAGGACGTTTAAAATTACCGGCGACACTAGTTGCAATTGTTGCATCCGACGAAGGACTCTTCGCTGCAGAAATTGGTTTAAAAACATCGTCAGGAATATTTTGTTGATATTCTGTGCGCATAGTGCTTCGTATGTTATCCAAAAATAGACGCAACTGATGTGAAGGCGTTTGTGCCTCATTCGATGCTGATAATGAGGCCAGAGATTTACTGACAATTTCAGGTGAAATCATACTTGATGAAAAACTGTCAGTAGATTGTGATATGGGAACATGTAATGTGGTAGGCTGTGTAGCTGCAGTAGTAGTTGGAACTATTGTATTGTTTTGTTGTTGTGTCTTGGCTAAATGTTGCTGCCGCTTTAATTCGGATAATAATTTTGCTTGCTCTGAGTACTTACGCACACTTTCGGTAATGGTGCGCAACTGTTCCGAATATGCACGCAGTTGATGCTCCAAATATGCTTGATCTGGTGTAGATCCGAAAGCGTATGATATGGGCCGTTCACCTTTTTGCCATGTACTGGTGCTACTTGAACTTGTGCTATCCAAAAAATCATTCGAGACATTTATTTGTTCACTTTGTCGCCCATGGAAGGTTACTGAATGCCGCATATTGCCGACACCAAAACCATTGCTTACATTTGTGGTTCCGTTATCCATTGCATCTGACGCCACCAAACCATTTCTTATGTTATCGATGCTGGTACTCTTCTTGCAATTAAACTTTGGCGTGCTGCTTCCTTCGGGTTGTGGGCTGCATGTATTGCGTGTATTATTAGCTGCGTTGACGGCGGCAGGTGCAAATCGACGTAAGGGAATTGGTGGTGGTTGGTATGGTGATTTGGCTTCAGTTGCAGTGCCATTATAACGATCCAAGCTACGAGGTCTCTGCCCATTCAAACTTACTCCGTTTGTTTGCACGGTTGTGGCAGCAATTGTTGCCGAATTTGCATTATTTAAAGACAATTGTTGCTGCTGATGAGTTTCGTTATCCTTGAATGTGGTGGATATTGAAGAGTTAAGCGGACGTGGCGTGCTGTGTGAACGTCTGGGAACAATTGGCTGCTGTTGCTGTTGTGCCATAAGTGTTTGTTGTTGATTTCTGTGCAATGGTACGGGCGGACAATAATTTGTGTGTACTGCAGCTGCTGAAACAGGAGTAGTTGTTGCTGACAATGAAGTTACTGTTCCATGCAGCTTATTTACACCTGGATGTGGACGTGTAGGACTATTACGATATTGCTGAAAAAGCGCAGCATATAACGCATCCTTATCAGCGGTGGGAGTCGGCGTGCCAGCCAAATTTGTTGTACTCGTTGAATTCGCTGCGGTTGCAACTGTTGTTGTACCAGAGACTGTACCGGAGACATTACAGGCGCTTACTGCGCTACGTAATTGTTGCTGTTGTCTGGTAAGTTGTAGCAAACGTTGCTGCTGCTGTAATGCTAATTGTTGCTGACGTAACTGCTGCTGTTGCTGTTGTAAATGCTGATGCGTGCTGTAATCGACAAAACCTGATGGCAATGCTTTTGATAAGTTTCGTTTTGTATCGGCTTCAACATTGTTTGCCGTTGAGACAGCAATGCTGTGCGGTCGTTGTTGCTTACTGTTTGCACGGAAACGTAGTGGTTCAGCATATTCAGGTATTTCGTATCCACTACGTGAAGCGGTAGAAGTAGAGCCAAATGCTACTGACGGCGGCGTGTTTTCTGTGGGGGAAGGACTATTTAAAAATGGATTATTGCCTTTCAATGCGATTGGCGCTGTTGTGGTGGCACTGGTGGGAACACTTGTGAACTGTGCTAATATTGGTGTGGACTGTTGAAAAATTGGTTCATTGATATGTAAGTCCAGTTCGTGCTGCTGCTTTTCGTACTGTGACTGACTTATTAAATTACCATTTGCTGGCTGCAATGCATTAGATTGCTTTCCATTCGCAGCACCGACATCGTTGTTAACTTTATTTGTATTTCCTGCGCCAATAGTTGCAGTTGCAGCTGGACTAACAGCAGCTGCTGCTGGATACCCTGTAATACGAAACCCATTCATGGTAGTTGCGTTCGTGAACGTGTGGGTAGTTGAGATTAGAGTAGAGTGCAATTGTTGCTGATGATGGTTTGGTTGTTGATGATGTTGTTTCTGTTGCTGCTGCTGTTGCAATGTACTTTTTGTCGTCATAGTTTTCGTTGTGTGAAGTAATTGCTACACTTTTTATTACCGTCTGAAACCCTCACTTTAACATTTTTTTCACATATCCTAACCATCTATTACCTAACAGAATTGCGAAGAAATTTGTTAGAATTTTTAATTTGATTTTAGGTTTGTCTTTGTTGGATGTTTGTTGCGATTAGTGCTGTTGTTTTTATTATTAAAATTGTTTTTATTAGGGTTATCAATACAACTTCATTCTCATTAACACTCGAATTTTAATGCTCTTAATTGAAAAAATTTCGTATTTCTAATATGCCATACTGTGTAAATGTATATCGTCGCATCTATGAGATTGTTATATATTTTCATTTCTTTTTGAGAAATGTGTTAGAATTTAATTTTTATGGAGTTTTTGAAAAAAGTATTTTTGCATTTCATGTTTTTATTAATATACAAAATATATATGTGTAAAATATGTATATATGTATATATAATATATAAACATATATATATGTCAAAACATATAAAAGAAAGATAAAGTAATTATGTTGAAAAACTAAAAGGATCGAAAGCTAGAGAAATACATAAATATATTACAAAACTTAAATATTATACTATTTAAATATGATTATAGTTTAAATATGCCTGTTGGTATCTACCTATATGTGCACAAACTACAGTTTCATACGCATATTTATTTGTCTAGAGAATAACTTTCCGATCTACGAACACTTCCGGTTTAAGATAAAATTTCGAATTTATACAAATCAATGCATACAAAACTCATTTAATGCCAATTGTGAAGAGCATTCACAATTAAAATGAAATGCTACAAAAGGATAATAATTTATGCCAACCTTACAAACAAAATATACACGAAAGTTTCATTTAAAAGCTGCTACGTGCAGAAATTAATTTACATAAAATTCATAGAAGTCTTAGAAGAAGAAGAAGAAGAAGAATAGGAGCTTAGGAAAACAACAAAAAAAATTATAACAAATGAGGAAGATGAACAAAGCCCCAATGCAAATGACGATTGTTTTGCATTTTGGCTAAACGTGTCAGAGTCGTAGACTGCAACACGTCCATTTGTCCCTTAGCTTTCGTCTTGCCCAACCTATTAGCAGTTTAGGCGCACCAACATAGCTCCAGGTATTCAGTCAAACATAGCAGTGTAATATTTATGATAACACTTTAATGCTATTTACATTCCCCTTTGTACTCCATTCACCACCAACCATATTTCATACAGCTTGGTTATCATTCGTCCTTCATCAAATACGTGGTTTTTGACAAGACTGACGTTTTAATCCTTTAACACAACGAGCCAACCAGCCAACCAAAGTGGGGCACGGTAAAAATTAAAAGATTTCAGGAAGCAAAACGGTAAGCGCACACAACACATAAATACGTAAATACTTGTATATTTGTATCTACAAATCTGTGCTTCCAAATATTTAATACAAAATGCGCATAAATTATTATTTAGCCTCAGGCATACAAACTCAAAGAGACTCACTAACACAGATACATGCGGATACATACTTACTATGTATATTGACTTATAAATATGCATAAACATATTATAGAATTCGTACCAGAGCTACCTTCAATTTATATTAGTAGCTGGCGTACAGAGGGGTTAAGTGTGGCGTTATAACATATATGCATATATATATATATATATATGTGTGGGACGTATATATTTTCTGCTACTTGCAAGGAGAATAGAAGAATATTTTACAGTCTCCAACAACAAAAATGGCCACAAAACAAAATAACCGAAGTATATTCGGTTGCTTTCTCCATATATAAGAAGTCTTTATACCGCATATTTGAGTATTTTCATATTAGGAATATTTTATATTATATACATGTATATAAATATATATGTATAGTGCTTACATAAGTATGTAAATTTAATATGAGATTTTTTAAACAGAAAGAAGGGCTTCAAAGTCCTGTTCTTAGCTATATGTAGTTAAGCTGAATATTTTTGAAAGTCACATCTGCGGATTATCTTACATATTTCGATTTCATTAATTATTTTATATATATGATATTATAGGGGTCTACCTGTTCTATATTTAGAATCAATAGCATTTTTAACGAAGGGCTGTTTTCAGAATAAGGCATTGAAGGGCATTTATTTCAAAATTTATCGTTTCTTATCTTCAGTACATTACTTGAACCTTTACATAGCAATCTGATCTGGTATAATTTAATTAGAAATTGTATACCAAAAATTCTACACAAAGAACATCAGTATAGAAAACTCTGTAAGCCTTTCTCTTTAATTTTATCAAGTTACACTACAGTGGCATAGTCAGTATTGTGTAAAGCGGGAAATACCTGTACTACAAAATATACCTGCACGACAGGGGTGTAGCTACAATCATACCAAGGAAGGTTTGTAATGTAAAAGGTAATCCTATTATTGGTAATATATATTTAAAAACTTCATTTGAACACACTCTATCTTTAGGACTAAAATTGACTGTTTTACTGTTTTTGTTTTATTTTAAGGTTTTTCCATAGATACTTTTACGCTTTCTAACCTAATCTAACCTAGTATTTCTATTACCGGAATTATATAGTTTTAATTATCACTTGATTATATTGCCAATAAGAACCTATACCCTTAGATCTATTTTAAATACATCGGTACAAAATGTAGTAAGGTAAGAATGCATCTTTTGTTTTTGTCTTTAAGAAAATCTGTATTATGTCTATCAAGTCTGATTTATTTCACATAATGAAATGCAATAGAGAGTGTTTAAAACACCTCGTAAACGCTATGCCTCAAAAGATATAGTTCGTTTTCTGAAATTATGTGATAAAGTAATATCACAAATGCCTAATAAGTTACTTAGATATTTTTTGCTTTATGAAAGTATCGAAAATATTATCTGAATGAAGGTATAATATAGTAAAGCATATGAAATTCTTAAAGGTTCTTATAAAAATATATCCACATGATTTATTGGAAAAGCAAAAAACATATAAAAATAAGAAATATCTCAACTATTTAGTAATATTTATATATTACTCGTAAGTTATTTGTATACAATAAACAAAAAAAAAACATAAATATGTTTCGTTTGTACTTTGAGTTCAGAATATAAACCATACGAACAGCGTCAACACGCAAAGCACCAACACTCAACAACTCTTCGAACTGGTGCTTTACAAATTCATTGAATCCTGCACAGAATCAGACGCTATCCAACAATGAAAACGGGAAAAAACGTGCTAAATTGCGTTGGTTTTTCAAAGAACCAAATTTTAGCACAGTTCTAACCGAAATAAACGAGCGCCCAAAGAAATGTGCCATACCAAAGAACGACACAGCAGCAACCAAAGCAGATGCCCAGATACAAATGCAGATTTAGATTCAGATGCAGATACGGATACAGATACAGGTGATAGGACACGACAAATACCAAAAAACAGCAAACTGTGAACAGTGAACAGTGAACAGCGAGCAGCGAGTACCGAACAGCAGCGAAGGGGGAACACTAACCAGTTGGCATGAGAGATAAGATACTTTACTCTATGTTACTAGACTTAGAAACCAAGAGACAAGGATACAGGCGGAATGGATATAGGAGAAAAGTAAGCAAAAATGATACGCTTGTGAAGCAGCAAAAGACCAATGCAGCAGTATTTGTTACTACACGTACTATTTTAATAGACGAATGACAGTTGGGTAGAACGGGTGGAGCGGGTGCTTTTTAGTTTCGTAGTGCATTGCGCTTAACCATGTAAAAATGTGGGAAACCAAGTGAGAAATGAAGATGAGTTATTTAAGGTAAGATAAACACGCTTCGTTGATTAAAGGGAAGTGTGGTTTGTACTGCAATATTTGCTTTTAAGCTATTTGGTAGTTGGTCAGCAGCTGTTCTGGAGTGAGTTGAGAAGCGAGTAGATAAGTCTATAACTGTTAAGGAAGTAAGAAAATTGAGGAAATAAGATAAAAAATTCTTATAATCATTTACTAAAGTTATTAAATTTTACATTGATATGAATTTTACTATAAAATTGAATTTATTTCGAACATAAGAAGGACCTCCTAAACATAATACTAAAAATTATCTAACATAAAGTGCTAGTTAACTGCATTAAAAAAACACAAATTAATTTTGTGTTTTTTACGAGAACAATCTCGTAAATGCACCTCTAAAAATGATCAATAGTGTTAGCTAACAGCTTTAAAAACAGACAAGACATTAGGAACAAATGATTCATTATGTTTTTGAATTTTTGAAGAGCCTTATTTGGTTTATTATATATGAGAGAGGCTTCTGTGTATAAAAATTTTTAAGATGCTACATTGATAATAACTTGCAACATTTATAACACTTCAACTTATTTTCTTGCATTGCATGTTTATTCACTTCAGCATCTACTTTGAAATTATTTAGTATCTCAATACCTTAGTTTGATCTGAGCCGTCTTTCATACTGATCTTACGAGAGTCAGTATGAAGTTTACTACTATAAAAGATAATTTCAAGTATAAGATCATTAAACAACTACACATTCTCGTAAAAATATGAACAAAAAATTATTAAATTCTAAGACTGTTCTGAGACTACTACTAATGAAGATAATGTGATATGTACGCACCCTGTAAGGATATTCTGCACACTAATTGAAAGGAATGTAGCAAACAATCAAAGAAAAACAAAACTAATGATACTTAAGATAGCCAATTAGTATGTCAAAGTATGTGAAATACTACAAAAAAGGAAAATGCAGTAAAGTTGAAAGGGGAAATTGTGGTTTCCTTGATGAAAAGGTGAAACCACAAAAGCAGTAACGTCAGCAGCAACAACACTATACGTTGTTGCTTTACGTAGTGCAAAATGGTTGGAATTTGAATGCTTATCCCAAACGCAAAAATAGAGCAAAGGATACCAAAAGGAAAGCGTGAAGTAAAAATGTTCATAGTGTCTTCTTGGGGCTAATAGAGCGAAAAATGGAGCAAAAAATGAGCAGAAAATTTGTTAAGATGGACATGTTTATTAACGGTTAATTGAAAAAAGTTGGGGCATTAAGACGTAACGGGAAAGGACCACAGGCCCTATGACATTTCAGAATGCTGGAATGTACAACTAAAAGTGTTGGTTAAATTGAACAAATGATACAATGATAAAGTATAACAATTTAATTTAATTCTTATTAAATTTTGTTTTGATAAATTAATAAACTATACCGTATACGTTAAATATAGATGATTTAAAGAAATGTCTATAATGTACTACGGAATAGAACCAGAAACATATAGATACGCTACAAATCTTTTTCAATTGTTAACATTTTTGAACGTAAGCCGGTCGTTGAACATATAGAAATATGGTATTGAACACAACTGTAATTAGTTTGCAAATCCCGGAGTGGAAGAGTTTGTGTAACTAACATAATCGTCTATTACGACCAAGTGTCAATCGGTACTCCTGCTATAGTTTCATCCGATTACAATAATAATAAATGGTAGGTAAATCAGGCAATAAACATTACAATTACAACTTCAAAAAGTCTACTAAAACTGGAGAAAACTAAGAAGACACAGAAAATAATATATCAAAAGTTTATAATTTCAGTAAAGCTCGACAGAAAATTTCAGTAAATTTGGATCTAAGGAATCTTGATCATTTCAGTGCAAAATCTGGGATATTTTTTATTCAATAATAAATTCAAAGTTTTAATTTTTAATTATGTAAATCTTTTGGTCATTGATCATTGAAAGCATATTTGCAATATGTGTAATTGCGTTATGTGAAATTTAAGCCGTGGTCTCCAAGGACCACCGATTATGGATATTTGGCATCATTTGAACCAGGTGCATGATCACTGACTATCACCACTTTTCCTTTTCGCAGTAGAAGCCTTGAAAACGAGCATAAAAATTGATTTTAAATAGAAATGTAGGCTAGATTTGTGACAGAATCACTTCACTTTAAGCTTTTCAAAGCAAATAAAAAAATGTATAAATTAATGTATCTATAGAAAATATTGTTTGAATTTAACAACAAAACATAGTTTTGTAAGTTGTACTTATACTTAATTGCATTTAAATATACCTGTGGTTTATGCATTCATTATAATATAACACAATATTGGGAATAATACAAGTCAAGGACGGCATTAATACAAGTTTCTGATACATATATCCGCGCTTCAAAGTTGACAGAGTTCTAGTTCAAACCTTAGTAATTGTAGTTCAAAAACTAAGTACACACAATGCAGTCTGAAAGTCTTCAAAAAACTACTGATGATAAGTGAAACTACTGTATTTGGCAACACTTAGAACAATAGTACGGTTATTCAAAAAATAAAATTTTGTTGTTGAAATTTATTATTATAAGCATTTTTTTATATAGTATTATTTTTTATTATATTGTATTATTCATATTGGGTGTCAAATAAATTTAATCAAAAATGTGATTGTTTTCAGAGTATTAAGCTAAACTAAGTTTATCCGTACAGGTTTGCACTTGTGAAATATGAAAATGGTACAAAATTTGTCAAAATGTCCGCAGAGGATATATCTGAAACACTTTTATCTTAAAAGTTCAAACAATAAATTACTCCTTTTGGTTTAATTATTATCAGTTTACTATACCCCATAGGTCTCAAATACACTAAAGAAGAAAAGTTAAACAGTTCTTATTGTTAACAAAAGTGTTTAGTACCCGTTGGTGAAAATTTAAGTTTATATATAGAGAAATCGGTCGCTAGTTTTGGGTTTTGGTTTTGAAAAACACTCTTTAAAAAGAAACTTTTTCATATGTTGAGTTAGGCATTCGTGCTAAGTTTGGTCAAAAAACAACCGAAGTATACCAAATGTAATTAGAAATTCAAAACTTATTTTCAAAGTATTTATCTTCTTATAACCTATAAAAAATAAAACAAATTTCTGCTATGAAGACATCCCCGACTAAATGCATCTGGATTTCTCATTCTTTTATAATTATCACAAAATACCTTGCAAATAGTTAAATATTACATATTAGAAATGAGTATCTAAATGCAGTAAATAGGAAATTACACGAAATCTCTAAAATTGCATGAGTCAAGCGGTCACAGATTATATTAATTTTCAATTATATATTATTTGACTATTGACTAAATAGTCAATAGTGAAACCCTTCAAGAAAAAAGAAGATACTTATCGGGTAGAAGTGATTTACCTTCAAAAGAATGTTATACTTTCATAATGTCTAATACGCGCAATATCTTTCAACCTTTCTTAAACAGATCTGGTAATTTCTAAAAGAAACTAGTGGTGCCTATTTACAGTTCCTGCCTGTTCTTAAATTTTCATTACAGGTTTGAGTTTATTTTTCATATAAATATGTACTACTTACTCTTCTTTATTATAGGTATGTACACTGACACAACATATTTATTTCTGAATAATGTTATAAGTTATAATTCTATATAGGTATAATTTTGTATTTTTATAAAAAAGAACTGTTGGTAGAACTGTATTAATTATTTTAATAAAGATTAATTTCAATTGACTTGAATTTGTCGGAATAAAATGGAATACAGGAGATTACATACGTTTTATAATTTTTTGTTTCTTGATTAAAATTTGAAATATTTTATTCCAATTGATTTAGATTTGATTTTTGTATATGAAGTTAACGTATTGTTAATATTAAATCTATTTATATATATCCGCCATTGTATTTTACCATCTTATATAAGTATAAGATCAATTTTGAGATGGGTGACTGTCAGTATCAA